>NC_092739.1:151285352-151893500 GCF_047496795.1 Chiloscyllium punctatum | reverse complement strand
AGCGCAAGTGACAGTGTGATCGGGAAGGATGCCAAAGTCATTCCGAGTGTGTCGGCAGCAATTAGTAGAAACCTGGCGACATTCCTTTTAAGGAGCTTCACTAATGAATTAGACTTACTACAAACTGAGAGGCTTCTTCTGTGTCCTAAAGCAGCTTGGGCGAAACAACTGATCACGTTTTTGGGACAATCTAGAACGAGGGGGTCATAGTTTTAGAATTAAGGTGGTAGCAGATATAAATAGGGCTGAGGAGAAATTATTTTACTGAGTGGGTCCTGAATCTGTGGAATCACTACCCCCAAAGTGCAGTGAATGCTGGGACACTGAGTAAATTTAAGGAGATGGTTGACAGAGTTTTCATTAGTGAAGTGTTATGGGGGGTGGGTGGGAAAAGTGGAATTGAGGCCAAGCTGAGATCAACCACGATCATTTCAAATGGTGGAGCAGGTTTCAGGGGCTGGATTGTTTACACCTGCTCGTAGTTCTTCGATTTTTTTTCAAAAGGTTCGGTAGATCTTCCTGAGTGTTATTGCTGTCAGGACCTTATAGAGGGGCATGGATAGAGTAAGCAGACAAAGTCTTTTCGCTGGGTTGGTGGAGTCCACATAGATTTAGGGTGAGAGGGAATAGATTTAAAGGAGACCTAAGGGGCAACTTCTTCCCACAGAAGGTGGTGCGTGCATGGAATGAGCTGCCAGAGAAAGTGGTGGAGGTTGGTACAATTACAACATTTAAAAGGCATCTGGCTGGTTACACGAATAGGAAGGGTTTAAAGGGAAATGGGCCAGGTGCTGGCAAATGGTTCTAGATTAATTTAAGATGTCTGGTCAGCATGGACGAGTTGGACCGAAGGGTCTGTTTCCATGCATGTACATCTCTATGACGCTATGACAATTGCACTGCCTCTTACTGAGTCAGGTATTTCGGGACTCAATATGTCTGACATGCATCTTTTTATGACAGCCAGGTCTCTCTGACTGAACCAGATTAACAGTCCCAACCAGGGAACTCATATTCCAGCTGGCTGAATTGTTAGAATCATTATACCCCTAATCAACCTGTTCAGAGATGTGACTACATACCCCTGGAGCAGGTGGGGCTTCAACACAGGTCTCTGAGCTCCAAGATAGGGATATTACTACTGCACTACAAGAGTTCGTGTAAAGGAGTCATAATGTGAATGAGTTGGTGTTGCTACCTTAAATGGCATAAAATGCACACCAATGATGGGTTACACAGGGAATATACCTCATGTTTGCCTGTTTCTGATGCTCAAACTCCTAAGTTATGGCATCCTCAGCATAATGATAAAACCTCTGCCTTTGTGGTAGGAACTGAGTGTAAAATCTAGTTTGCCAACACAGAGCTGTAGGAATATTTTACAACTGGAGATTTTATATTTCATGTGAGAATTAAAGTAGATTCTCATTCTGATCTCACATGTCATCTAAAAGAACCCACAGTGGACAGTGAAATTCTTCAGGTACCTTTACCAATATCTATTGTGCAAACAATAGCACAGAAAGCAAATGATCTGTTAGAAATCTAAATATTTGAGAACATTTCTGAAAAATAACGGATGCCACAAGTGGATATATCAAGAGTCATTTTGTAATTTTGTCCTGCCTCTTGAGAGATGGTATTGAATCTCCTACATATTTCTGGCTTCTTCTGTTTTCATTTCAGCAGTTAATTTTCCATACAATCCCTACAGTGTGGAAACAGGTCCTTCGGCCCAACAAGTCCACACCAACCCTTCAAAGAATATTCCACCCAAATCCATTGCCCATCACTGTACATTTACCCCTGACTATTGCACCTAATATACACATCTCTATGGGCAATTTAGCATGACTAGTTCACCAAACCTGCACATCTTTTGGATTGTGGGAGGAAACCGGAGCACCCAGAGGAAACCCACGCAGACATGGAGAGAATGTGCAAACTCCACACCTGAGGCCAGAATCGAACCCAGGTCCCTGGCACTCTGAGGCAGCAGTGCCAACCACCGAGCTACCATGCCACTCAATTTGTTTCCTGACCTTTAGGCTGCAGAGAAAAGGATTTCAACACTCACTCAGTGGCAACCTCTCCCTGAATCTTCCTACTCTATCACAGGAACCAGCAGTGGTTCTCTTGGTAGCACTCTCACCTTTGAGTCAGAAATGCATGGGCTTCAGTTCAACCCCAGAGTTACGTGCCATGGTTGCCACTTCATTGTAATGCCAGAGGTCCTGTTGCTCGCCTTAGATAGACTGGAGCCCTATTTGCCACTTTTAAATCATCTAATTGATTGTCATTGTAGCTATAACTATAAGAAAAAAGCTACAGAGGCTCCTCATTCCTCGCATCACTACACATTCCCTCATGTCCATGATAATACAACAATGTATCATTGTTCAATGTAAGAGCATTAGATGGTAAAAAGCCTTCAGTATGTTGACATTAACTCTTATTAAGCAGACAAACAAGCTGCATTTGATTTTGGAACCTAACAGGGGCTGCTTGTGTTTTGAATAACAACAAATTTACAGTCAATGAATGATGACTTCACCCAACTTAAATCTGTTGGAAGTATGTGCCAATTAAGTGGATCTGGCTTGTTGTGTTCAACGCTATATTGCTCTATCATGGTGAAGGTGACGTTCCTGCTGTTTAATGTCCTCGCCATCCTCCTAAGAACACTGCTGGCCCCTCTCCCAGCTCTTCAGCCTCCATCACATCCCCTCATTGCCTGTCCAGTTGTATAAAGCACTGCATGCAAAGATTATGCAGCACACTCTGCCTGGAGAGAACAGCAATGACTGTAATGTTCAGTCTTAACATCAGAACATCATCTTGAGTTGACGTATTGTTTGCTCCGTAATGACCCTGATGAAAGAATAGATTGCATTGCATCTACACTTGGACTCATCAGCCATGGTCGCTGAAGGTAGCCCTTGCCTTCCACTCTTGTATAAGACATCAGCCCTTGAAATGAAGTCGGAACCTAAGAATTCTCAAAAATATAAGAATCACGGCAGCTCCCAGGGTACCTGGCACAGACAATTCTAACAATTGGTACCAACGATCACAAAGGATTTTATAGTTTGATGGAATGAAATCATTTACAACTGAAGAAATTTGTTATGTTCTGATATGATGCTGCCAATCTGACGTGTATACAGTCTGACCTGCACCACCCTGTACCTGGATATCTCCAGCTATATTTCCAAAACCTGTTGCCTGGGTTGTAGAACTGCCCACATCACTCAGAATCAAAGTGGTATGATCTGTCACAAACTGCATCAGTGACAGAATAAAGAACATAGAACAGTACAGCACATTACAGGCCCTTCGGCCCTCAATATTGTGTCAAACTTTTATCCTACTCTAAGTTCAAACTAACCTACATACTCGACATTTTATTATCATCCATGAGCCTATCCAAGAGTCACTTATACGTCCCTAATGTATCTGACACTACTACCACTGCCCCCGCAGTGCATTCACACACCTACCACGCTCTGTGTAAAGAACCTACCTCTGACATCTCCCTTCCTCCAATCACTTTGAAATTATACCCCCTCATGATAGTCATTTCCGCTTGGGAAAATGTCTTTGACCATCCACTCTAATTATACCTCTTATCATCTTTTATAACTCTATCAAGTCACCTCTCAATCTTCCTCACTTCAACAAGAAAAGTCCTATCTCCCTCAACCTTTCTTCATAAGGCATGCCCTCCAGTCCAGGCAGCATCCTGGTAAATCTCCTCTGCACCCTCTCTAAAGCTTCCATTTCCTTCCTATAATGAGGTGACCAGAACTGAGCACAATATGCCAAGTGTGATCTAACCAGGGCTCTATGGAGCTGCAGCATAACCTCAAGGCTCTTAAACTCATTCCACCAGTTAATGAAAGCCAACACATCATATGCATCCTGAACAACCCTATCAACTTGGGTGGCAACTTTGGTTTATTTGGGTGTCAAGGGTTGTGTGATCCCATACAGGTCCCCAGTGGATCCCTGGAATCTCCTGATCATATCTGAATTTAGAGCAGCTATGACATTGATGGCCACTGGGGCAGGATCCAGCCCTTCAGGTGGCAGCTCCACCTCCAGCAGTTGGCACAGTTCTGTGTCAGTGTCCCGGGACATCCTCAGAGTGCACCAACACTGGGCTTCACTCCTCTGGAAGAAATGCTGCAAGGACAATCGACTCCCCACAGCACCCAAGACAGGGAGCATTGTATATAAGAACATGTTGTCAAATACGTGCAGTCCAATATGAGAGGGAATCAGCTCTATAGCCTTATGCAGTGTGTGAGATTTTGGATTGTCTTTGCGAATTGTGGACCACAGGGAACTCTTTAAAGGTCACCTGTGAACTCTTTTGCTTCATGGAGGTGACTGTTATCAATTTGTAATGAACAATGGCATGATCAAGAGTTGCTGCAGTCAGGATTTTTTTTTAGGTGTGGTTAGTTTCTGCATGTAGTTCACATACAGATGTCTTTAACCTGCACTGTGTAAGTGCTTGATGAATGCAATTGTTCCGTGAAGGGTCGCACATCATTCAAAGGTAGACCCCATGTGTGGACATTGATAAAAAGCCGTGGCTCAAAAGCACCACTAGTCTGGTTGTGTTCACAGCTATTTTATACTTCCATTGTGACTTGGGTGATGATGATGGACGATAGCACAAGCTTAGCCAGCCAATCAAGGTATCTCCAACACCTTAATGTTCCTTTCTTCCCTGAACTCACTGTTGACCCCATCAGGTTTGAACTGCCATAGGTTCCCATCTAACTCTTCATGTTAGGCCTTCATCTCTCCACTTTACCCACTGAGCCCCACGTCTACATCTTGAATGCCAAATATTGTGATCCCTCCCATCAAAACCAAGGAAATGATGATCATTGAGGATCTCTCTCTTGCCCTCCTATGCTGTATTGTCTCCCACTTTAATATGTTGCCTTCTTCAGAATTATCGTCCCCTCTGCATCCAAGCGTGATGATTGACTTCCCCATTATAGCCATGGCCCATTAATAATAGTGCTTGGCTTTCAGTGAATACACCTCCAGGACTGACTATGACCCACCCTCCTAATTGACATAGAAGGGCAGACCCGACTGTGACCAATGCTCCCTCCAGTTTCATTTTGATATGTGGACTTTGGAAGTCTGAGCTCTCCAGAACTCCCAAAACCCTGAAGTCAATACATTGGTGCAATGATCACATGCTTGAAACCTCAGACCGGCTGCATGGTCGTGTGATAGCACAGCTTTAGAGGGAGCATTCCCAAATGACTTACTGCTAATCTCAGGCTGGTTGCACTGAATTGGCAGGACTGACCGTGACCCATTTCCCAGTATAATGATATAGATTCCTGACCCTGATTACCCCAAGCAGCAGGCTGACTGTGTCCAAGCCCCTAGACTATGATCAGATGGTTCCTTTGGCTGACTGCAGGAGACCCTCACTGATGAAAGCCCCACTTGACTGGGGACTATTCACCTTTCACCAGGAAACATTTATTTGAAGCACATGTAGTATGTTTACCGAGTAATCTGCTGATGTGAGGGTGATGTAGCACACTGCCGCACGCCAATATGCTCAGCCACTTGCTAGAAACTATAACAGGCTGCTTGGCTTTCTATCTGTGCTAAAAGGCAAAGCCAGACTGAAGAACTATGCACATGTAAATTCTAAATAATACAGAAATGCATAAAAAGGCAAGGCAGAGGTTCTGTGAACATTCAAGTAGGCACGAGATGAGTGTTTCTTCAGAGGGTCAGTGTGGACTCATTGGGCTGAATGGTCTGTTTCCATACTGTAGGGATTCTATGGATTCTATAATTCCTCACCCTGCCTTAACCAGCAGTCAGGCACATTCCCAAAGCATTTCACAATGCAAGACTCAGTATGGGAGGACGACAAAACCACACAAACATCCCAAACATACCACACATCTTGCACTGTCACCCTCAATGACAAATATAAATAAACATGTACAGTGAAAATACCTCAAGGGAAAAGATATTACTCTCTAATCACTCCCAGGGCACTAATACCCAGTGCAATAATAACACATAATGCCAACTTGTCACAACAAAATGATAAAAATCTGTTAACGTTGACTTCACATAATAAGGAGCGTACTCAGCTTATGGTGTGTTTCCTGTTGACGTCGTCTAATTTTGCAAGTGCCACACTGGCAGTGGTCTGCAGGCTCACATTTTGTGGGTCCTGAGGAACTAAATACAACTGGGGAGACGGGCAGTGGAGCAAAAGAGCAGAAAAAATGCTTTGGTTTGACTATGTGCCTGGTCAAACACAAAGATAAATGAATTTAACAGAAGAAAGTATAAAGTTTGGTAGAGGCTCAAAAGGAAAGTCAGCAGAACACATACCAAGAAGAAGTTAGTGAATCAAGTTGGGATTACTACATTAACATGATAAGGTATCTTGGTTGTAACCACACTCTTAAAAGTAATGGATGATCTGAATCAAGAATGCTGTTCAATGTTAACAAAATCTCTTGGGGGTAAATCATTGGGAAAGATGTTACTCTAGAATTATTCCAATTTTTGGGATTGCTCATCGGTTGTCCATTTGTCCTGGTATCTGCTCATTGTCAACATGTAAAGGTAAAAAGACCAGCCCAATGAATTCAATCAACTATAAAACATTTGTCATTTCTCCAGCAACTGTACATACCATAGCTGACTGAGGACAGGCATAGATCTCTGAAAGAGGGTGGCCTCTTTAACCTTTTCAGGGAACACCTCTGGGGCACCCGCACCAACCAACCCAACCGCCCCGTGGCTGAACACTTTAACTCCCCCTCCCAATCCGCCAAGGATATGCAGGTCCTTGGTCTCCTCCATTGCCAGATCTTGGTCACACGACGCCTGGAGGAAGAGTGCCTGATCTTCCACCTAAGAACCCTCCAACCACAAGGGATGAATGTAGATTTCTCCAGCTTCCTCATTTCCCCTCCCCCCACCTTATCTCAGTCCCAACCCCCAGGATTCAGCACTGCCCTCTTGACTTGCAATCTTCTTCCCGACCTCTCTGCCCCTACCCCCTCTCCGGCCTATCACCCTCACCCTCACCCTCACCTCCTTCCACCTATTGCATTCCCCACACCCCTCCCCAAATCCCCTCCCGCCTACCTTTTATCTCAGCCCACCTGGCACACCAGCCTCATTCCTGAAGAAGGGTTTATGCCCGAAATGTCGATTCTCCTGCTCCTCAGATGCTGCCTGGCCTGCTGTATTTTTCCAGCATCACATTTTCCAACTCTGGTCTCCAGCATCTGCAGTCCTCACTTTCTCCTGGCCTCTTTAACCTGTTACATGTCCCCATATTCTGCAGCAGCAGGCATGTTCTTGATTTCCTATCCCTGCATGGGTTATGATTTTAATCTTTTATTTTGCGTTTGTTCATGGAATGTGGGCATTGCTAGTAAGACCAGCATTTATTGCCCATCCCTAATTGCCCCAGAAGCCAGTTAAGAATCAACAACATTATTGTGGATCTAGAGTCACATGTAAGCCGGACTTGGTAAAGATGACAGATTTCCTTCCACAAAGGACCAGGTCTTTTTCAATATATCATTTCAGTTGCATCACACTATAAACATTTGCTGTAAATTCTGTGTCTTACGATCTTATACTCTACAGCCACCTGATGAAGGAGTAGCGCTCTGTAAGGTAGTGTTTCCAAATTAAGCCATTGGATTATAACCAAATGTTGTGTGACTTTTAAATTTGTAAAGTTGATCGCTTTTTCTTTACTTTTTGACCTTTATATTCTGTTTTTATTTACTTTTCTGTGTTTTAAGATGGCACCAGAGAGTATGGAGACACCATACTATTCTTTTCACTGTATTTTGTAACAAAATATACGTGACAATAAATAAATCAAATCAAATCAATAGGGAATAGTTCAATTAGAGAACCAGTGGGAGCAGAGACATGCTGAAGGGATGTGGAATACAGCCTAGCACTGCCATGGAAACCTGTTTGGGAATGGGAGCTGTGCTGCTCTTAAGGGCTTGGAACCCAAATTGCGGAAGAGGTGAATTTGAAAAGCTTCTGTTTTCGCGAGTGGTGTGAGCCGTTTCTGGAGACTGTTGCAATGAGTTTGTTGGTTTTGACAGGGGGACTTATTGCATCCTTACAGGACGGCCAGAGGTGTTGGCGATCTGTCTCCACATTAGCTGCAACAGGTACAGAGTTACACAGTCTGTCAATCACTAACACTGCAGTGAGTTAGTGTGGGGGCTGTGCAGATGGCAAAAGCTGTTTGTTTCCGATTGACGTTGAAGTTGGACCCCTCCTATCCTTCCTTGACATTGAAGAGTGACTGTACTGCAGACTAGCCATTCTAGTTTGCAAACCTGTCAAAACTTTCAGTCAAATAAGAGTTTGACCTCATCCTCCAGTGAGTTGGCAAATATCCTTTATCCATGGCCTGATTGTAGGCCACTCATGCCCAGTGACTGCTGCACACCAATCCCAGCTCTATTCTAACCTCGACAGTATGTTCAATACCTCTGGGTGTGCTCATGGCTGCAAATATCAGAACTATTGAGGAAAGGTCTCTTTATCAGTGCTGTGCTGTTCTCCTCTCTCTCTCTCTCTCTCTCTCTCTCGAGGGGATACAAGAGCTGAGCAAGGGATTAAAATCAGACTAGGGAGAAGCAGGATTGGTTGGGATGAAAGGATATGGATTCATCATCACATCAGGAGCAGCTTGCTCTTCATGCCAAAAGGCAGGATGAGAGTGAGCTGACAAGGAGCATATGACAGGATTCCTCTCAATGTTCCCAAGAGCCAATGGATGTCATAGTCATACAGCATGGAAACAGAACCTCAGTCCAACTTGTCCATGCCGACCAGGTTTCCTACACTGAACTAGTCCCATTTGCCTGTGTTGGGCCCATATCCTTCTGAACCTTTCCTATCCATGTACAATGTCAGCCAGCCCAATATTGCAGAGAACCATCTTCTTCATCAAACTCAGGAGCTCAGGGCCAGCTTTACTCTGCTACTTCTATTGTAGAGAAAGGACAGAAAGACAGTCCACACGGCTTGGGTGATTTGCCAGACATTAAGCGATTAGCTGGAAGTATATGGAGAGAGTGAAAGATGAGTGGATTAATGAGGGGGAGGAGAAGATGAAGAACCTAAATAATAGCTCTGAATTTCAGGGGCTGCTGCTGTATGAGTGGTGAGGGGCGCAATGAGCAGTATGGGAGACAAGAGGTGCTGTAGGTAGCAGATGCCAGTGATGCACTCACTAAATGTCCACAAGTGAGCAATGACTCACCAAATCCACAGCCTCTATCATCTCGAAGGTCCCTTCACTGTCTCTGGACCAAAATTAGATTTCTTACAGTGTGGAAACAGGCCCTTCGGCCCAACAAGTCCACACTGACCCTCCAAAGAGCAACCCATCCAGACCCATTCCCCTAACATTGCGGGCAATTTAGCATGGCCAATTCACCTAACCTGCACATTTTTTGGACTGTGGGAGGAAACCAGAGCACACCCATGCAGACACAGGGAGAATGTGTAAACTCCACACAGACAGTTGCCTGAGGCAGGCATTGAACCCAGGTCTCTGGCGCTATAAGGCAGCAGTGCTAACCACTATGCCACCCTGCTACCCACAAATCCTGAATCTTCCTCCTTAAGAGCACACCTTGTGGTCATTGGCATTATTGGTGCCCAGAGAGAGAGAGAGAGAGTAGTAGATGGTATTTTTGCCTGATGCTTTATGGTACTCTCACTACGCCAGAATTCAGCTACCTCAGCCCTGTCTCTGTCACGTCTTCACTTTACCTCCTTCAACCTTTATTCATTCACACGACATGCCATCACTGGCCAGGCCAGCAATGTCTGCTCTAATTGCCCAGAGGGCAGTTAAGAGTCAATCACATTGCTGTGGGTCTGGAGTCACACATAGACCAGACAAGGTAGGGATGACAGTTTCCCTCACTAAAGGGCATTAGTGAACCAGATGATTGATTCATTTTGCAAAACCCAGGTGGAGTTTTCCAACAATCAACAATCATTTCACAGTCATCAGCCGACTTTGTCTTCCAGATTTTTATTCAACCTTTCCTTGGTCTCTGGATTCACAGTCTAGCGATAATACCATAAGGTTATCATCTCGCTTGGACTTTCATGGGCACAATCAGCGAGATGAGCACTATAAATCCAGATTTTTGGTAACTGGATATAACTTGCACCAGTTGCAGTGATGGAATTTAACCCCATATACCCAGAGCATTATACTGTGACACAACCACTACACCACTGTCTCCCTCTTGCAGCACTCAGAACACATCCACCATCCTCAATAGGCCATAACAGGAATGGCCATTTCGGAGGTCCCATTTGATCTGGATATCAGGGTTTTGAAGCTTGTGGGAAAATGCTGTCTGCTGATTCCCTTCTTGACTGGAGGAAACCAGGGAGGTTAGGAGAATTACCAAAAATGTCTTGAAATGAAAACGTCAGCTGTTCTCTCTCTGCTGTTGCACATTGCGTTGTGATTAAACACAGGCGTTAAGCATCACTGCTCAAGTGATAAATCACCAATTAAACCAATTATTGAGGGATAGATCTGACTAAAGTAAACCTAGAAAAGATTCTGTAGCAATATGTGCAATTAAGGGACACATGAAGTCAGGGTTTAATACTTCCTCTCAGAAAGACGAATCTTTTGTGATAAATTTAGCGCGAGTATGAACTACAGCAATTTATTTGTCATTCATTATCAAAGGCTTTCATGCGATCAATAAGGACTGTCAGGGCAAACTTTCTGAATGCACAATCTTGAGATGTTGTTCATCTGAAAACAGCACAAATCTAGTTACAATAACAGGCTCCTTAGCATTGCCTATCTGTTATAGTTGTCCAGTAATTTTATCGTGTGGATCCACAGCAGATACATTTTCAAAAAATGCACATCTTTAGATTGTGTGAGAAAACCCACACAGACACAGGGCGAATGCACAAACTCCACACAGATAGTCATCCAAGGTGGGAATCAAACCCAGGTCCTGGGTGGTGTGAGGCAGCAGTGCTAACCACTGAGCCGCCACGCTATCCAGGTCATCAAGAAAGAAAGAACAACTTGCATTTATATAGCAGCTTGCACAACCTTAAAATTCAAAGAAGAGCTTTTGGTATTTGCATGTAAATATAAGGATCTTAAAATCCAGGCATTTCCACACTGAGACCGAATGTAGGTCAGCAATCACAACAGTGAAGAGTGCCCAGGGATTGGTACAACTTTGAATTTGAGGAATATCCTAATACCTCTTTTGAAATAATGGTAGGGTATAAATAAACCCTTGACAATGTTTTCCTCATCTCAGTGCTCCCTTTCACCAGAGACTCTCGCAAAGTTGAGTTATTTTTAAAGATCATTCTGTTTTATTTATTAAAAGGCATTTCTGGCTCAGCCCACAGCTCTTGTCCATCCCTAATTCCATGAGAGGATTGTGGTCTTTAATTTCAGCAGTTCATGTAACTATATGTACAGACATAATGCTGTTCGGAATGGGGTTCCAGGACTTTGACCTGGTGACAGTGAAAGAACAGCAATATAGTTTCAAGTCAGGATGGTGTGAGATTTGGAAGGGAGCTGCAAGGTTCTTTAATTGTTATGGAGCAGACCAAAGCCCCTTCAAATATATCAAGGAGTAACCTTGACCCCAACTTTTATCTTATTTAAAGGCAAGTGTAAGGTGCTGTGTTCCAGGTGTAATTCGATTGATACACTACTCAGCTTTAAGCAAAA
Organism: Chiloscyllium punctatum; assembly: GCF_047496795.1. NCBI lineage: Eukaryota > Metazoa > Chordata > Chondrichthyes > Orectolobiformes > Hemiscylliidae > Chiloscyllium > Chiloscyllium punctatum. Next base: position 151,881,694 of record NC_092739.1, on the reverse strand, counting down.
CACATCTTATTCCTACCTTACAGTTAAACTACGAATGTGGTGCCACTATTTAAGAAAGGTGGTAAGGAAAAGCTAGAGAACTATAGACCAATGAACCTGACGTCAGTGGTGGGCAAGTTGTTGGAGGGAATCCTGAGGGACAGGATTTACATGTATGTGGAAAGACAAAGACTGATTAGAGATAGTCAACATGGCTTTGCACGTGGGAGAGCATGTTTCACAAACTTGATTGAGTTTTTTTGAAGAAGTAACAAAGAGGATTATTGAGGGCAGAGTGGTGGACGTGATCTGTATGGACATTAGTAAGGTGCTCAGCAATGTTCCTCATGGTAGACTAGTTAGCAAGGTTAGATCTCATGGAATACAGGGAGAACTAGCCATTTGGATGTGGAACTGGCTCAAAGGTAGAAGATGATAGTGGTGGGTTGCTTTTCAGACTGGAGCCTTGTGGTCGATGGTGTGCCACAAGGATCAGTGCTGGCTCCACTGCTTTTCATCATTTATGTAACTGATTTGTATGTGAAGGTAAGAGGTATAGTTAGTAAGTTTGCAGATGACACCAAAATTGGAGGTGTAGTGGATAGTGAAGACGTACAAAGATGGGCGAATGGGCTGAGGAGTGGCAGACGAAGTTTAATTTAGATAAATGTGGGGTGCTGCATTTTGGAAAAGCAGGACTTATACACTAAATGGTAAGGTCTTGGGGAGTGTTGCTGAACAAAGACAGCTTGGAGTGCAGGTTCATAGTTCCTTGAAAGTGGAGTCGCAGGTAGATAGGATAGTGAAGAAGGCATTTGGTATGCTTCACTTTATTGGTCAGAGCATTGAGCATAAGAATTGGGAGGTCGTGTTGCAACATTGGGCATTGGTTAGGCCACTTTTGGAATATTATGTACATTTCTGGTCTCCCTGCTATAGGAAGGAGGTTGTGAAACTTGAAAGGGTTCAGAAAAGATTTACAAGAATATGGCCAGGGCTGGAGGGTTTGATCTATAGGGAGAGGCTGAATAAGCTGAGGCTGTTTTCCCTCGAGCCTTGGAGGCTGACGGGTGACCTTATAGAGGTTTATAAAATCATGAGGGGCGTGGATATGATGAATAGTCAAGGTCTTTTCCCTGGGGTGGGGGAGTCCAGAACTAGAGGCATAGGTTTAAGGTGAGAGGGGAAAGACTTAAAAGGGAGTTAGAAGACAACTTTTTCACGCAGCAGGTGGTGCATGTACGGAATAAGCTGCCAGAGGAAGTGGTGGAGGCTGGTACAATTGCAACATTTAAAAGGCATCTGGATGGGTATATAAATAGGAAAGGTTTAGAGGGATATTGGCCAAGTGTTGGCAAATGGGACTAGATTAATTTAGGATATCTGGTCGGCATGGCAAGTTGGACCAACGAATCTGTTCCATGCTGTACATCCCTATGACTATGACAAATAAAAGAAAGAAGAATTAGTATAACTTTAATTCTATTGCAAAACTCAACAGAATAATAGATTATTTAACTATGAAACAGTAACTGTTCCAATATAGCGACATCCCATAAACACAGTCCTGGGAAAGGCAAATTCAATAAAACAGATTGTCTCACATGCAATTCTGAGGAATTTCTTCTCTGAGGCCAGTGAATCTGTGGAATTGTAACTGTAGAGGACTGTCAGGGCTGGGTCACTAAGTACATTCAAGACTGAGAGAGATTTTTAATCAGTAAGGGAATCAAGGGCTAAGAGGAAAAGGCAGGAAAGTGGAGTCAAGAATTATTCGGCATAAATCTTCCTAAGTTTGGATATATCATCAAATCTCATGCTATACTTTTTCCATTTTGTGGAAAGCATAAAATCATTATTGGTTTAGCCACTTACCCCCCGGCTCTGCCATTCGGTAACATCACAGTTAATCTGAAGTGGCCTTCGTTTCATTTTCCTACCCGACCCCCATTACATTGATTCCCTTATCAATCATAGAAACCTAATTTAACCTTGTATGTGAGATTATGCACTTTGGGAGGAAGAATAGAGGATAGACTATTTTTTAAATGGGGAAATGTTTCAGAAATCTTAAGCTAAGGGGACTTGGGAATCCAATTTCAGTATTCTCATAAGATTAACATGCAGGTTCAATTGACAGTTGAGCAGAAAATGCAATGTTAGCATTAATTTTGAGAGGACTAGAATACAAGAGCAGTGATGTACTGCTAAGGCTGTATAAAGATCTGGTCAGGCCGCATTTGGAATATTTTGAGCGGTTTTGTGGCCTGTATATAAGGAAGGATAGGCTGGTGTTGGAGAGAATCCCCATGAGCTTTATAAGAATAACCCCAAGGATAAAGTAAGTATTTGTCACGTATGGAGCGGTTGAGGACTCTGGTTCTGATTCGATGACATTTTAGAAGGCTGAGAGGTGGCTTGAAACTTACAGAATACTGAGAGGTCGAGACAGAGTGGATCTGGAGCAGATGTGTTCATTCGGAGAGACCAGGTCCCAAGAACACAACTTCAGAGTGAAGGGACAGCCCTTTTGAACTGAGATGAAGAGGAATGTCTTCAGCCTGAGGGGGATGAATCTGTGGAACCCATTGCCTCAAAAGGCTGTGGAGGCCAAGCCATTGAGTGTATTTCAGACTGAGATAGATAAGCTCTTGATTAGTAAGGGGTCAAGGGTTACAAGGAAAAGATAGGAGAGTGGGGTTGAGAAACAGATCAGCTTTGATTGAATGGCAGAGCAGACTCAATGAGCCAAATGGCCTAATTCTGGTTCTATTATTAAAGGGCTACGGATGTTGGGCTGGACCATGGGACTAACGAGGTAGCTCTTTTGGGAGCCACTAAAGATATGATAGATTAAATAGCCTCCTTCAGTACTGTAAAATTCTATGATTCTGTGATTCTATATTTTTTGGTCTTATTGTCTTTGTGTCATTCTTGTTGTTTGACATCTAGCCTGTTTTTGTGTCAGCTGCAAACTTGGCTATAGTACTTTCAGTTTCCTCATCTAAGTCATTTATAAATATTGTAAATAACTGTGGACCCAGCATTGACCCCTGTAGCACACCAGTAGTTACAGGGTACCATCCTGAAAATACCCCCCTTATCCTAACTCTCAGTCTTCTACCAGTTAACCAATTCTCTATCTATACTAATATACTACCCCAACACCACGGACTCTTACCTTATTAAGTAGCCCTATGTGCCATGCTGTACCATATCGAGGTTGGATTGATAAAGTGGAACTCAATAATGGAATATATCTGGATTACCACATCAAAGGACTTTAATAAATTTACCAAGCAAGATTTCCCCTTCCTAAAACCATGCTGACTATGATTGATCACATTATTTATTTCTAAACACTTTGCTATTAAATCCTTCACAATGGACTTCAACAATTTCCCAATGACAGATGCGGACTTGTGTATATCTATTTTCTTGTCTTTCTCCTTTTATGAATAATTGGCATTTTAAAATATTTTCTGTACATTTTGTAGAATCTAAGATTGCTACCAGTGTGTCAACTATCTGTGCAGCTAATTCCTTTAAAATCCTAAGTCATATGACTCCAGGTTATGGTCCAATGAGTTTATTTGAAATCACAAGCCACCATGACCTTTGTCATGGAATGTAACCCATCAGGCCCTGGGGACATAGCCTTATAATTTTCCCTCATACCTTTTCTCTTTTGATAGTTATTGTGTTTATTTCCTATAAAATCCTTGCTGCTCTCTCTCTCTCCCTCTCTCTCTCACACGCACACACACACATTAGCTCCTTGGGTATTTGGCACTTTTAGATGACTACTTGGGTCTTCTACTTTGAAGACTTTGAAGCGTGAAGTTTTTATTCAACTTCTTTGCCATTTCCAACTCCACTATTATTTCTCCAGCCTCATACACAAAGAGGCCTTCTGTCACTTATGCCTCTCTCTTCCTTTATACATAATCAGAGAAACCCTTGCCTAATTTATATTAGTTTGCCCTCAACGTTTATTACTACTTGCCCTCAAAATTTATTTTCTCCTTTTTTTTGTCATTTTTAATTAGTTTTTAAATCTTTCCCAAACCTTTGGTTTATTACTGATCATTGTCACATTCTGTATTTTCTCTTTCAGTTTGATACTCTCTTTAACTTCCCTGGTGTACCCCCTTCCTTGAATCCTTCTGCCTCAGTGAGACATATATTTGGTGTGAATTGTGAACTATTTTCTCATATATCTGCCATCATTCCTTAGTCATCTTTCTGCTAAACTCCTTTCCCCGTTCACTCTGGCCAACTCTCCCCTTATCCCTCTGTAATTACCCTTATTTCAGTTCAGCACAGTTCTTTCTGATCCAGATTTTTCACTCATAACCTGAATGCTAAATTCTATTATGATCTAATCAGTTTCCTCAAGGATGTTTTGCTCTGAGATTATTTATTAAACCTGTTACATTACCAGATCCAAATAACCGGATTCCTGGTTAGATCCATAACATAGAGTCATAGTGTCACAGTCATAAGATGGACCCTTCAGTCCAACTCATCTGTACTAACCAGACATCCCAATCTGACCTAGTCCCATTTCCTAGTATTTGGCTCATATTCCTCTAAACCTTTCTTATTTATATACCCATCCAGATTTATTTTTAATGCTGTAATTGGACTCACCTCCATCACTTCCACTGACAGCTCATTCTATACATGTACAATTCAGTCCAACTCATCAATGCCAACCTGGTTTCCCAACCTGAACTATTCCAGCCATATGGATTCTATATCTTCCAATCCAAGATCATTTTTTACTATCATATATTTTTTCTTGCTTTTTCCATCTCATGGTTACAAAGCTAATCCATCACCCTTCCCTTCCTGCCTATCCTTTCAAAAGTCATATACCACTGAATATTTAGTTGCCAGTCTTGATCTCCTTATAACCATGTCTCTGTAATAGCTTTACACATTAACCTGTATTTGTGCCATTAATTCATTTAATCATCACTCAATTTCCATTTGAACTTCAATGTTTCCATGACTTTAACACATGGGCTAACACATTTGCCCTTCCATTCTAAAACTGTCTTCACTTGCAGGATCCATATCCCTCTATTCCCTTCCTATTAATGTATTCATCCCGTTACTTCTTGAATGTGTCTGCTTCCGCACCTCCCTTGGCAGCACATTCCAGGCACTCACCACCCTTTGTGTGAAAAGTATGCATCGCACATCTCTTTTAAACGGCACTCCTCGTGCCTTGAACCTGTGTCACCTAGTCCACTCCACCCTAGAAAAAAGCCTCAGGCTTTCCAGTCTGTTCATGCCATTCCCAATCTTATAAACTTCGATATGGTCGCCCCTCAGCCCCTTGCATTCCAGTGAAAACAAGCCCAGTCTATCCAACCTTCCTTCATAGCTGAAATCCCCCATACCAGGCAACATCCTGGTAAACCTGTTCTGTACCCTCTCCAATGCATCCACATCCTTCTGGTAGTGTGGTGACCCGAACTGTGCATAATATTCCAAGTGTGGCCTAACTCAAGTTCTGCACAGCTGCAGCATAACTTGCCTAGCCTTATACTCCATGCCCCTTCCAATGAAGGCAGGCATGACCTAGGCCCTTTTTACTACTTTAACTACTTGCACTGCGAACTTCAGCAATCTATGGACCTGCACACTTAGATCCCTCTACGTATCAATACTCCTAAGGGTTCTGCCATTCACTTGTATAACTTCCACCTGTACTTGATCTTCCAAACCTCACATTTGTCCGGATTAAGCTCCATCTGCCATTTTTCTGCCCATACCTCCAACCAATCCATATCTGCACACCACAGCATACACTTGTCACTATGCTTGGTCTGTTTGGAGCAACTGGAATTCATACTGATGACCACCAGCATTGTGGCCTGTAATATTCACCATTAGACTATTCACACACACTCTCTATTTAAAACAAAACTTCTGAATCATTTTCAAAACCATTCCAAGTGTTCAATAAATTCAAGCACAACTTCCTCTGTTGGGAAAACAAGATAAACTTCAGCCACAGCACTGACACCATACAAGGCCTGACAATGAATTTGCATCAATATGTGCTTCTCACTGTTAGTCAGTTCAATGGTTATTTTTGAAACTGTCTGCTCCCTGAATTGGAGGCAGGTCAGTTTTGGGGTGAGATATCATTAATTATTTTTACGCTTGTCGGATCCCATGAAAAGAATGAGAAACTGGCCTGTGTTTGAAAAGAATGCGGGCGAAGGCTGTGAACTGATTATGTCAAACATATTCAAAGTTTCCTCTGCAGAGTGAGAGAGTAGGGAAAAAGATTATGATCAACAAAGCATAATCCACACCTGCACCCCATTCACATCGCAAACTGCTGGGGCCACAGAAATTGCTACAGACACATTCTCCGCAGCCTAATGAGAGCAATTGGTGCCACTTTTTAACCCTTCATTGCTCTGTGGTATTGCTGTATCGGTCAATAGACTGTAACATCTCGAAACAATGTCATGCATTTTTATAGAACTGCTAATAGAGTAAAATTCCCCAAGGAGAGCTGCCAAGATGCATCTGAAGAAGTATCAGGGCAAAGTTGACCTGCCTCCAATTCAGGGAGTAAACAGTTTTTTTAAAGTAACCATTTGATTAACTAACAGTGAGAAGCATTTGTCAATGTAAGTTGGTTATCAGGCTTTGTACAATGTCAAAGAGGTGGATCTTAAAATTGTAAAGCAGGAAAGAGAGCTAGACTGGAGTGGATTTCGAGAGAAGTGTCTGGAACCTGAAACTGTGAACTCAGAGCTGCTAATGGTGGAGAGAAGGAAATCAGGATTGCAATACAGGAAGGAATTGGACGAAGGCTGGATTTTTGGAATGGCTGAGGAGGGGTGGGTGGGGGGTGGTTCCAGAGATATGGAGGGATAAGAGCCATGAAAGGTTTTCACACAATTGTGAGAATGTTAAATCTGATGGATTCACTTATCTAATTCTGCTTCAGTGCAGAACAGCTGACAGTGCCTTTCAGTCTCTATTTGTTTGGCAGTTTGGTGATAGGTGTGGTGGAGAAAAATGCACTGTCATTCAGGACCACAAACAGCAATGAGGCAAATACAGCCAGGTGACAATGGTTAACCCTCAGACATCAGATCATATTAGCTGTGGTGCATTGCAAGTGTCCCCACCTCTGAGTCAGGCACTTCTGGGTTCAAGTCCTACCTGTACCAGTAACATGTCTCAACATTGAGTACAGGAGTTGGGACATCATGTTGCGGTTGTACAGGCCACTTTTGGTGTACTCTGTACAGTTCTGATCCCCCTGCTATAGGAAGAGCATTATTAAATTGGAAAAGGTGCAGAAAAGATTTACCAGGATGTTCCCAGGTGTGGAGATTTTGAGTTATAAGGATAGGCTGGGACTTTTTTCACTGAAGCGTGGAAAGGTTGAGAGGTGGACTTACAGAGGTCCATAAAATCATGAGAGGCATTGATAAGTTAAATAGCAAAGTTCGTTTCTCCAGGGTAGGGAATTTGAAACTAGAGGGAATATTTTTAAGGTGAGAGGATAAAGATTTAAAAGGAACCTGAGGGGCACTTTTTTCACCAGGGGGTGGTTTGGATGTGGAATAAACTGCCAGAGGAAGTGATGGATGCAGGTACAGTTACAACATTTTAAAGTGATTTCGACCGATACATGAATAGGGAAGGTTTAAGGGATAAGGGGCCATATACAGGCAAATTGGACCAGTTCAGGTTTGGAAACATGGTTGGACCAAAGGCTCTGTTTCCGTGCTGTATGACTATGACTCTATATGGTGAGGAAACTGGCTAAGCTTCACCATGAATAGACCCCCCAAAAAATTCAGCACAACTCAAATTTAGTCAAAACAATGTAAGATTCAGCCCATTGTCTTTAAAGAAAACACATCTAACTAAATTGTGGAAAGTTAAGTATTGGAGTGGATCAAAAATAAAGCCTACTTTCTCAACGGTCAGTGAATCAGTAACAGTGAGACATAAATCTCAAAGATAAGCAAAAAACAAAGACAAATATATTGAGTTCATTACGATCAAGGAAAATTATTAAACAATTGAAGAGGAAAAGAGTTTAATTTTATGTGAAGAATGGATGGAAGGGGATTGGAATTGGTGCTTCTGTTGTGAAGCCAGTACTAGCACTTAGATCATGGGCCAAATGGCCTTTCATGGGGTTGAAGCTTTTAAGACCATAAGACATCGGAGCAGAAATTAGGCCATTCAGCCATTGAGTCTGCTCTGTCATTCAGTCATGGCTAATTTATAACTTGACGAGTGCACAGACAGTAGGTAGATTTCAACTTTGTGTTATAAATGACAATGATTTGGCAGCTCATTTTACATCTCTCTGCAAATTCAACAACTGGCTTGCAATCACCACTGCACAGCTTCACATCAAGTAGAGTTCGACTCCAGTGTGGTTTGGAGTGGTTGAGGGAGGAATGTTGACCTGGATGCTGGGAAAGCACCAAACATGCCAAGGGATCTTTAATATCTGCCTGAACAGGCAAAATCCTTTCAGAATCGGTATTGCAGTCCAAACAAGGCTGAATCTGAGTGGGACTTCAGCCTTGGCGAAATGCACTCGCATTGTTTAAATTGGACTTCAATACAGACACAAATCGCAGGGTGGATGGGAAAACTTAATTCCTTATCTTCAGAGGTAAGATGCTGCAGATAGAAGATGGCTGCCGTTGGCAACTTGTCAACCACGGCTGCCAATTTGATTTGGTTTTGTGCCAATAATATGACTTTAACATTGCCAGTCTGTACGGACCTTCCCGCTGGCATGCACAGTTCCGGCAATGCTGCCAGCCTCTCTGAAACTGTCTCTCATTATAAAATGAACAAAGTAGGAATGTGACAGCTGTGCCACACAGCACAAGGAGCAGCTCTGTTGTACAATCAAGGGGGTTCATGAAGTATCAAACACAACTTCAAGGGATGAGAGCAAAGCCACATTTCTGACAAGGAATTACGTTATTTTGTGACACAGTGATGATGCGCAAAGTACTTACCTGTGAGTCCAAGTGAACTTCAAAACCCAGAACTTCCAATACTGGGATGAAAACAAATGTTCGTTTGTAAAATGGAAGAATATTGTCTGCAATATAAGGAAAGGCCAAAAATCAGCAGTATCCCCTATGCCTGAATCAGATATTGCCTTTTCAATGTGCCAAGAGGGTTTCTAATAAATTAAGGTCCTCACTGCAAGGTTGGTTAGCAGGCACTGTCTGAGTTATGACCGAATGAAAGTTTTATTATCCATGATAATATCCAATACTCAAAGGAACTGACCAATGGGTAAACCTTTGACACATATCTCACTCAAAGAACATGGGCTGCTGCCTGGAACCAATCTCCCCCATCCCACCACTCTATACAGCTTTCCATTAGGAAATCAGGACATGTTTGACAGTCTTTCTTATGAAGGATGAAAATCTATAAAACTGAAAGAAGTTAATTATTTGTCAAGAATAGTGATGAGTAAATTCATTAGAAAGTACTGCATTGGTGCAAGTTCTGGGTTTTTTTTTGTTTGGTAAGTTTGTTTTATTGCGATCCGAATTATGTTTGGGTCAGTACCTTTTGTTCATTCATGGGTCATTGGATCGTTGGCTGGGCAACATTGATTCTCCATTCCCAGTTCAGTACTTTCTTGAACTACTGCAGTCCATTTGGGGGAGAAAGACCCACAATGCTGTAAAGGAGGCAGCTCCATGATTCTCATCCAGTGGCAATGAAGGAATATTTCTTTCAATATATTTCTAAGCCAGGATGCTGTCTGACCTGGGAGGGGGGGGGGAGGTGATCCAAACTCGAGATAGTATTCTCAAGAAAGGATTTTTAAATTTCCTGCACGTGGTGAGAGACATCATGAGAAGGTGAGATGTTTTGAACAGTTGGATTTTGAGAGATATTTGCCTCTTTCTCATCACCCTACGTCCATTGGGGATTATCTTGTCGCCCTTCTTGACTTGTTGCTAATCAAGACCCTTAAGTGATCAATTAAAGGCCGCAATATTTGGATCATCAATAGCCATAGGTGAGGTGCCAGAAGACTAGAGGTTGGCAAACTTGGTGCCACTACTTAAGAAATGTGGTAACGAAAAGCCAGAGAACTATAGACCGGTGAACCTAACATTGGTGGTGGGCAAGTTGTTGGAGGGAATCCTTGGAGATAAGATCTACATGTACTTGGAAAGGCAAGGACTGATTAGGGATAGTCAATATGGCTTTGTGCATGGGAAATCATATCTCAATAACTTAATTAAGTTTTTTGAAGAAGTAACAAAGAGGACTGATGAGGGCAGAGCGGTGAATGTGATCGGTATGGACTTCAGTAAGGCATTTGACCAGGTTCCTCATGGTAGACTGGTTCTCAAGGTTAGACCACATGGAATACAGGAAGAGCTAGCTACCTGGATACAGAATTGGCTCAAAAGTAGAAGACAGAGGGTGGTGGAGGATTGCTTTTCAGACTGGAGGCCTGTGACCAGTAGTATGCCACAAGGATCAGTGCTGGGTCCACTACTTTTCGTAATTTATATAAATGATTTGGATGTGAACATAGGAGCTATAGTTAGTAAGTTTGCAGATGACACCAAAATTGGAGGTGTAGTGGGCAGCAAAGAAGGTTACCTCAGATTACAACTGGATCTTGACCAAATGGGCCAATGGACCAAGGAGTGGCAGACGGAGTTTATTTTAGATAAATGTGAGGTGATGTAGTTTGGAAAGGCAAATCTTAGCAGGACTTATATGCTTCATGGAAAGTGTTGCTGAGCAAAGAGACCTTGGAGTGCAGGTTCATAGTTCCTTGAAAGTGGAGTCTCTGGTAGATAGGATAGTGAAGAAGGTGTTCCATATGCTTTCTTTTATTGGTCAGACCATTGAGTAAAGGCATTGGGAGGTCATGTTATGACTGTACAGGACATTGGTTAGGCCACTTTTGGAATATTATGTGCAATTCTGGTCTCCTCCCTATAGGAAGGATGTTGTGAAACTTAAAAGGGTTTTGAAAAGATTTACAAGGATGTTGCCAGGGTTAGAGGACTTGAGCTATAGGCTGGGTCAGTTTTCCCTGGAGCGTTGGAGGCAGAGGGGTGACCTTATAGAGGTTTATAAAATCATGAGGTGAAAGGATAGGGTAAATCGACAAAGACTTTTTCCTGGTTTGGGGGACCCCAGAACAAGAGGGCATAGGTATGAGTGAGAGGGGAAAGACATAAAAGGGATCTAAGGAGCAACATTTTCACACAGAGGGTGGTACGTGTATGGAATGAGCTGCCAGAGGAAGTGGTGAAGGCTGGTACAATTACAACATTTAAAAGGTATCTGGATGGGTACATGAAGAGGAAGGGTTTAGAGGGATATGAGCCAAATGCTGGCAAATGGGACAAGATTAATTTAGGATATCTGGTCGACATGGATGAATAGGACCAAAGAGTTTGTTTCTGTGCTGTAGATCTCTATGACTCTGTGACTCTATAACCGAAACCCACATGACAATGACTTCATCCAATGACAAGACAATTGCCTCTGAGTCATCTGAGGAGGCTTCAAATGGAGGTCCTTAAGACCCAGAGCTGATTTCAAAATAGGGGAAACAACCTGTAGGGAAGCAGATCTGGTGGACTAAGAGATATAATTATATAAGCATGGAGATCTCAAAGGTGAACTCTTTTCTTCATTCCTTTCATGGGAATCTCAGCATAGTTGTTATGGTCAACATTTAAATACCTTCAAACTGAATGGCTTGCTCGGCCATTTCAAAGGGCAGTTGAGATTCAACCACATTGCTGTGTGTCTGGAGTCATAATCAAACCAGACCCAACAAGGAAAATGCCATGAGGGACAAATTGTTTACACAGAGGGTGGCTCACTTGTGGAATGAACTTGCTGAGGATGCAGTGGTGGATGCAGACACAGTTATAACATTTTAAAAACACCTAAATAAGTCCACAAATAGGAAAGATTTGAAGGGATATGAGCTAGAAGCAGGGAGAAGGGACTGGTTTAGTTTGGGATGATGTTCAGCATGGACTAGTTGGACTGAAGGGACTGTTTCCATGTCGTATGGCTATATCAAGCATCTAGATCTAGATTACTTACAGTGTGGAATCAGGCCCTTCAACCCAATGAGTCCACACCGACTCTCCGAAGAGCAACCAACCCAGACCCATTCCCCTACATTTACCCCTTCACCTAGCAATTTAGCATGGCCAATTCACATGACCTGCACATTTTTTGGACTGTGGGAGGAAACCGGAGCATCCAGAGGAAACCCACGCAGAGACGGGGAGAATGTGCAAATTCCACACAGACTGTTGCCTGAGGCAGGAATTGAACCCAGGTCTCTGGTGCTGTGAGGCAGCAGTGCTAACCACTGTGCCACCATGCTGCCCACTATGAGGATGGCAGAATAAATGCCCTGAACGACATTATTACATTCCATGCATTTTTATGACAATCAATCAAAACTGAGACTAGCTTTCACTTCCAGATGTAAGTAATTGTGCTTAAACTCCACCAGCTTCAGCCATGGCATTTGAGCCCATGTCCCCAGCCTATTGTTCTGGAAATCTGGATTATTTTTAACACTAAGTCAGCATATCTCAAAATTATTTCATTAGTTTCAAGGTTCATTAAAAATAACAACAGTGTGTGTGTGGACAGATCATGATAATGAGGGTGAGGAGCAACTCCTTCTTTGCACAGGAAGTTACACTTGCAAATATAAAATCTGACCATGATTTTAAAAATAAGTACGACTTATTCCAAGATTTAACTCAGAAATTGTCACAATTCAAATTGCCTGAATCTCAAATGTAGGGCCATCAAACAAAATAATGCTCAAATCAAAAAAAAAGCTTCATTCAAATCCAAATGTGCAGCTTTTGCTTGTAATGTTTTTCTAACAAGAAATTATTATCAACACAAGCATATGTGGATATGGCAGGAGAGAAACACAGGTAGATCTTGAAGTGCTTTCTGAGAAGAGCAAGCTAACTGACATCCTTTTCAGCATTGGCTGCAGTTAAATTTATAGTGTTAAAAATTATTGACCTCTTCTCTATCAGTTGAAATGAGTGATCATTTGTCAGGAAGCTGTGTCTGTCAAATTAGTCAGTTTGACCCAACTGGCACAGTTGCTTCAAGCTACAAGTCGTAGTTTGAAGCCCCATCCCAGGATGGAGACACAAGATGTAGTTGATGCGAAGAGAAATTAGCAATGGTGGTGGTTAGTGGTACCTTTAGTTTCATGGGTATTAAACCGAGAATGCTTATTAATCCTGTTCACTCAAAATGGTCACAGAACAGAAAGAGGCCTTATGGCCATCATTAGCTCTGTGCACGAATAACTCCCCTAGTGCCACTCCTCTACATTTTTTCTCTTGGCAATGGATTTATTTTTCTTCAGAAAATCATGCAATTGGGGTCCCTTTGAAAACAAGGGATAGGAAAGGCAAGATTCATGAACCGTGGATGACAGCCGGAATTGTGCGACTAGCCAAGAGGAAAAGGGAAGCGTACATAAGGTCCAGGCAGCTAAGAACAGAACAGGCTTTAGAGGAACATCCGGAGAGTAAGACCAATCTTAAATGAGGAATTAAGGTGGACAAATCCCCAGGACCGGATGGGATCTAGCCCAGGTTGCTGAGGGAGGCGAGAAAGGAAATAGCTGGGGCCCTGACAGATATCTTTGAGGCATCCTTAAACACAGGTGAAGTGCCGGAGGACTAGCAAGTTGCTAATGTTGTCCCCCTGTTCAAGAAGGGTAGTAGGGATATTCCAGGTAACTGCAGACTAGTGAGCCTGATATCAGTGGTGGGAAAGTTGTTGGAGAAGGTACTGAGGGATAGGATCTATTTATATTTGGAAGAGAATGAGTTTATTAGTAATAGGCAACATAGTTTTGAGCAGGGGAGGTCATGCGTTACCAACGAAATAGAGTTCTTTGAGGAAGTGACCAAGTTGATAGATGAAGTAAGGGCTGTTGATGTCATATACATGGACTTTAGTAAGGTGCTTGATAAGGTTCCCCATGGTAAACTAATGGAGAAAGTGAAGTCACATGGTGTGCAGGATGTTCTAGCTAGGTGGATAAAGAACTGGTTGAGCAACAGGAGACAGAGAGTAATAGTTGAAGGGAGCTTCTCGTAATAGAGAAAGGTGACCAGTGGTGTTCCACAGGGATCAGTGCTGGGGCCACTGTTGTTTGTGATAAGAGAGCATTAGTGGTCTGATCAGTAAGTTTGCAGATGACACGAAGAATGGTGGAGTAGCAGAATGCAAAGGGGAATGTCAAAGAATACAAGAGAATACAGATAGACAGGAGAGTTGGGCGAAGAAGTGGCAGATGGAGTTCAATCCAGACAAAGGGGAGGTGATGCCTTTTGGAAGGTCTAACTCTAGAGTGAACTATACTATAAATGGAAGAGCCTTAAGAAATGTTGATGAGCAGAAAGATCTGGGAGTTCAGGTCCATTGTACCCTGAAGGCGGCTGCATAGGTGGATAGAGTAGTCAAGAAGGCATATAGTATGCTTGCCTTCATTGGACGGGGTATTGAGTATAAGAGCTGGCGGGTCATGTTAAAATTGTACAGGATTTTGGTTCGGCCACGTTTAGAATACTGTGTATCGTTCTGGTCACCACATTGCCAGAAGGATGTGGACACTTTGGGGAGGGTGCAGAGAAGGTTTACGAGGATGTTGCCTGGTATTGAAGGTGTTAGCTATGAAGAGAGGTTGAGTGGGTTAGGATTGTTTTCATTAGAAAAAAGGAGATTGAGGGGGACCTGATTGAGGTCAACAAAATCATGAAGGGTATAGACAGGATGGATAGAGATAAGCTTTTTCCCAGGTTGAAGGATTCAATAACGAGAGGTGACACGTTCAGGGTGAGAGGAGAAAAGTTTAAGGGGGATACATGTGGCACGTACTTCACACAGAGGTTGGTACGTGTGTGGAAAGCATTGCCAGCAGAGATGGTAGAGGCAGGCATAGTAGATTTATTGAAGGTGCGTCTGCACAGATGCATGAGTAGGTGGGGAGCAGAGGGATACAGATGCTTAGGAATTGGGCAATAGGTTTAGACAGTACATTTGGATCAGCTCAGGCTTGGAGGGCTAAAGGTCCTGTCCCTGGACCATAAATTTTCTTTGGATTAGTGGTGCTGGAAGAGCACAGCAGTTCAGGCAGCATCCAAGTAGCTTCGAAATTGACGTTTCGGGCGAAAGCCCTTCATCAGGAATAAATTGATGAAGGGCTTTTGCCCGAAACTTCGATTTCGAAGCTACTTGGATGCTGCCTGAACTGCTGTGCTCTTCCAGCACCACTAATCCAGAATCTGGTTACCAGCATCTGCAGTCATTGTTTTTACCTCTTATAACTTTTCTTTGTCCTTTGTTCTAATTCCTTTGAAAGCCGTGCTTGGATCTGTCTCCATGATATGCTCAGCACATTCAGATCCTGCCCACTTGCTGTATAGAAAAGCATGGGGTGGAACTGAGAAATAAGAAAGGGATGATCACCTTATTGGGGTTGTATTATAGACCCCCCCCCCAATAGTCAGAGAGAAATTGGGAAACAAACTTGTAAGGAGATCTCAGTTATCTGTGAGAATAATAGGATGGTTATGGAAGGGGATTTAAACTTTCCAAACATCGACTGGGACTGCCATAGTGTTAAAGGTTTAGATGGAGAGGAATTTCTTAAGTGTGTACAAGACAATTTTCTGATTCAGTATGTGGATATACCTACTAGAGAAGGTGCAAAACTTGAAATAAGGCAGGGCAGGTGACTGAGGTGTCAGTGGGGGAGCACTTTGGGGCCAGAGACCATAATTCTATTCGTTTTAAAATAGTGATGGGAAAGGATAGACCAGATCTAAAAGTTGAAGTTCTAAATTGGAGAAAGGCCAATTTTGACAGTATTAGGCAAGAACTTTCAAAAGCTGATTGAAGGCAGATGTTCACAGGGAAAGGGACAGCTGGAAAATGGGAAGCCTTCAGAAATGAGATAGCAAGAATCAGGAAAATGTATATTCCTGTCAGGGTGAAAGGGAAGGCTGGTAGGTATGGGGAATTTGGATGACTAAAGAAATTGAGGGTTTGGATAAGAAAAAGAAGGAAGCATATAGACAGGATAGATCGAGTGAATCCTTAGAAGAGTATAAAGGAATACTAAAGAAGGGAATCAGGAGGGCAAAACGGGGACATGAGATAGCTTTGGCAAATAGCATTAAGGAGAATCCAAAGGGTTTTTACAAATATATTAAGGGTAAAAGGATAACTAGGGAGAGAATAGGGCCCCTCAAAGATCAGCAAGGCGGCCTTTGTGTGGAGCCACAGAAAATGGGGGAGACACTAAATGAATATTTTGCATCAGTATTTACTGTGGAAAAGGATATGGAAGATGTAGACTGTAGGGAAATAGATGGTGACATCTTGCAAAATGTCCACATTACAGAGGAGGAAGTGCTGGGTATCTTGAAACGGTTAAAAGTGGATAAATCCCCAGGACCTGATCAGGTGTACCCGAGAACTCTGTGGGAAAGGAGAGAAGTGATTGCTGGGCCTCTTGCTGAGATATTTGTATCATCGATAGTCACAGGTGAGGTGCCGGAAGACTGGAGGTTGGCAAAAGTGGTGCCACTGTTTAAGAAGGGTGGTGAAGACAAGCCAGGGAACTATAGACCGGTGAGCCTGACCTTGGTGATGGGCAATTTGTTGGAGGGAATCCTGAGCGACAGGATGTACATGTATTTGGAAAGGCAAGGACTGATTCGGGATAGTCAACATGGCTTTGTGCATGGGAAATCATGTCTCACAAACTTGATTGAGCTTTTTGAAGAAGTAACAAAGAAGATTGATGAGGGCAGAGCAGTAGATGTGATCTATATGGACTTCAGTAAGGCGTTCGACAAGGTTCCCCATGGGAGACTGATTAGCAAAGATAGATCTCATGGAATACAGGGAGAACTAGCCATTTGGATACAGAACTGGCTCAAAGGTAGAAGACAGAGGATGGTGATGGAGGGTTGTTTTTCAGACTGGAGGCCTGTGACCAGTGGAGTGCCACAAGGATCAGTGCTGGGCCCTCTACTTTTTGTCATTTCCATAAATGATTTGGATGCGAGCATAAGAGATACAGTTAGTAAGTTTGTAGATGACACCAAAATTGGAGGTGTAGTGGACAGCGAAGAGGGTTACCTCAGATTACAACAGGATCTGGAACAGATGGGCCAATGGGCTGAAAAGTGGCAGATGGAGCTTAATTCAGGTAAATGTGAGGTGCTGCATTTTGGGAAAGCAAATCTTAGCAGGCCTTATACACTTAATGGTAAGGTCCTAGGGAGTGTTACTGAACAAAGAGACTTTGGAGTGCAGATTCATAGCTCCTTGAAAGTGGAGTCGCAGGTAGATAGGATAGTGAAGAAGGCATTTGGTATGCTTTCCTTTATTGGTCAGAGTATTGAGTACAGGAGTTGGGAGGTCATGTTGCGGCTGTACAGGACATTGGTTAGGCCACTGTTGGAATATTGTGTGCAATTCTGGTCTCCTTCCTATCGGAAAGATGTTGTTAAACTTGAAAGGGTTCAGAAAAGATTTATAAGGATGTTGCCAGGGTTGGGGGATCTGAGCTATGGGGAGAGGCTGAACAGGCTGGGGCTGTTTTCCCTGGAGTGTCGGAGGTTGAGGGGTGACCTTATAGAGGTTTATAAAATTATGAGGGGCACGGATAGGATAAATAGACAAAGTCTTTTCCCTGGGGTCAGGGAGTCCAGAACTAGAGGGCATAGGTTTAGGGTGAGAGAGGAAAGATATAAAAGAGACCTAAGGGGCAACATTTTCACACAGAGAGTGTATGGAATGAGCTGCCAGAGGATGTGGTGGAGGCTGGTACAATTGCAACATTTAAAAGGCATTTGGATGAGTATATGAATTGGAAGGGTTTGGAGGGATATGGGCCGGGTGCTGGTAGGTGGGACTAGATTGGGTTGGGATATCTAGTCGGCATGGACAGGTTGGACCGAAGGGTCTGTTTCCGTGCTGTACATCTCTCTGACTCTATGACACCTGCTCTGGTCAACTTTAACGATCTGGTTATACTGTTCCAGTGCAGCAGAAACTCCCCCCCAAAAACTGGGAGCAACCAGTCCCATGGGAGTCCTGTAACTCACACTAGCCAGTCCGTCTTTACATTGCACCACATTTATAAGATCAACAAGTTTTAACTTAAAGAGGAAGAGAAAGTTATCCCAAAGACTTGTTCCCATGATGAAGCTAACAAAAGTAATATCAGCCATGGAAAGGTACAAGTTTCAAAACAAAGTGCTCAGCAGACAGGAGAAATTCTCCAGGCCTCTCACCTTATCCAGTAATCTCTGGTGGTGAGTACAAATGAGGGCAAGATGTGAATTGGCCATTATTGGCCATAAGGTCAAAATATCTTGCCAACATACTCAACAGCTCAACTCATGCATGATTGCTCCTTCAGGCAAAATAGCGCAGACCAAGGCAGAAAAGTAGAGTGAGCAACGAGAATTTTAGAAATGGAAGCAAATTAATTGCTGGCAGTTGAGCCAACACCAGTAAAGACCAGAGTGAGTGTTGGCAGGTGTAACCAAGTGAATAAAAAAAAGGTGACGTATTTCAAAACAAGAAATACAAGAGGTGCAGAAATTAGTCTGTGTCTGTTTTCGGGCCCACATTTAGTATGATACTCTTAAGCAGGTCTTAAATATTCACTTGAGTTACCAGTCCTTTCCAGACTCATGTGTACTATCACCTTCCTCTTAGTTAGATGCTCGGGGCATTTGGGGTTGGAAAACTGAACAGGTCAATATCAGTGTTGAAGATATGCAATTGATAGGATTGTAAAATCAGGGGAGCATTCTATCCCTCATTTGTTCACAGGAAGAGTTTTAAAAATCAAAACCAATCTTACCTTTAATTGACTCAGCTTCCTGACTCTCAGGAATTTGTCCAGCTGCTTTTTAAAGAACCTCAGTGAATTCCAATATTTTGATTCGCAACTGTAGAGTTTGAGGATTTACTGTGAATGGACATACTTTCGATTAACTTACCTTTTCAGGGTAGTGTTTTTATGCTGATATTTCTTGGTTCTCCTATGCCCATCTGGCTCAAACAACCTATTTAATTTCACGGAAACTTAACCTATCATATTGCATTGAGTCTGACAGCTAAATGCCTCAGAACAAAGTAACACGACAGTGTGGCTCTAGATGATAGTCATCAGTGAGCTACAGGCCTTGATTCTGAATATAAGAAATATAGTTAGTAAGTTTGCGCATGATTCCGAAATTGGAGGTGTAGTGGACAGCGAAGATGCTTGCCTCAGATTGCAACCAAGACTTCATCAGATGGGCCAATCCTTGAGTGCATGTTCATAGCTACTTGAAAGTGGAGTCGCAGGTAGATAGGATAGTGAAGAAGGTGTTTGGTATGCTTTCCTTTATTGGTCAGAGTATTGAGTACAGGAGTTGAGAGGTCATGTTGCGGCTGTACAGGACATTGGTTAGGCCACTGTTGGAATATTGCGTGCAATTCTGGTCTCCTTCCTATTGGAAAGATGTTGTGAAACTTGAAAGGTTTCAGAAAGACTTACAAGGATGATGCCAGGCTTGGAAGATTTGAGCTATAGGGAGAGGTTCAATAGGATAGGACTGTTTTCCATGGAGTATCAGAGGCAGAGGGGTGACATTATAGAGGTTTATAAAATTATGAAGGGCACGGATAGGATAAATAGACAAAGTCTTTTCCCTGGGGTCGGGGAGTCCAGAATTAGAGGGCATAGGTTTAGGGTGAGAGAGGAAAGATATAAAAGTGACCTAAGGGTCAACTTTTTCACGCAGAGGGTGGTACATGTATGGAATGAGCTGCCAGAGGATGTGGTGGATGCTGGTACAATTGCAACCTTTAAGAGGCATTTGGATGGGTATATGAATAGGAAGGGTTTGGAGGGATATGGGCCGGGTGCTGGCAGGTGGGACTAGATTGGGTTGGGATATCAGGTCGGCATGGACAGGTTGGACCGAAGGGTCTGTTTCCATGCTGTACATCTCTATGACTCCATGACCGGACAATAACATCCAAAAATCATAGAGCTGAATTTAAGGATCAGAGGACTTAGGAACAGCTATCGGCCAATTGGCTATTCAAGTGTTTGATAAATCATGGTTGATCTGCTTATAGCTTCAAATCCACTAACCTCCCAAAGCCATTTCTCCCTTGTCTATCAGAAATCTATCTAAATCAGCTGTGAGTAAATTAAAGATCCAGGATTCACTGTGTTCTAGCGTAGAGAATTCCACAAAGTCATAACACTGGGACTAGAGGATTTGAGTTAGAGGGAGAGGTTGAATAGGCTGGGGCTATTTTCCCAGAATGTCACAGATTGAGGGGTGGCCTTGCAGATGTTTATAAAACATGAGGGGCATGGATAGGGTGAATATCCAAGGCCTTTTTCCTGGGATGGAGGAGTCCAAAGCTAAAAAGCATAGTTTTAAACTGAACCAGAGGCTAACATTTTCACGCAGTGTGGCGCATATTTGGAAAGATATGCCAGATGAAGTGGTGGAGGCTGGTACAATTACAGCATTTAAAAGGCATCTGGATGGGTATATGAATGGAAGGGTTTAGAGGAATATGGACCAAATGCTGGCAAACAGGACTTGATCAGTTTGGGATGTCTGAATGGAATGGACAAGTTGGGCTGAAGGGTCAGTTCCTATGCTGTATGACTCTATGATTATCGGAGAGAAAATTTCTCTTCATCTCTGTCTCAGAAGTGAAATTATTTATTCTTAACCTGTGTCCTCTCTCTTCTACAAAATGTCTAGCGATAATATCACTGGGCCATTGCCATGTTCAGTGGACCTGGGCTTGAATCCTGCCACAGTAATGCTAGAATTTAGGGAAGAAAACTGATGGAGCAACACAGAATACTATAAAATAGGGGTCCATTACGCAGAAAGTGTTGCTTTTCAAAAGGAATTCCTCAACCTGTTGTACAGCAGTCACTGAAAGTAGACATGTAGGTGAGGCAACAGTTCAGAAGTTAAATCGTATATTGGCCTACATTGCAAAAAGGTTTGAGTTTGGAAGTAGGGATAACTTATGTACTAACACAAGATCTTTTTGAGATCACAGCTGGGGTATTGCTTGCAGTTTTGGTCTCCTTACCGACAATGTTTTTGACTATACAGTCATAGGATGAGGGTGTCACTGGCTTGGCGAGCATTTATTGGCCATTCCTAATTTCCCAGAGGGGGATGAAGAGTCAACCATATTGATTTTGGTCTGGAGTCACACGTAGGACAGCCAGGTAAGGATGGCAGATTTTCTTCCCAAAAGGCCTTAGTAAACCAGATGTTTTTTTTTCAACAATGGATTCATGGTCATCATTAGACTCTTACTTCTAGATTTTACTGAGTTCAAATTATGCCATCTGCCATGGCAGGATTCAAACATAGGCCTCCAGAACATCACCTGGGTTAGTGGATTAAAGTCTAGCGATAATGCCACCAGGCCATTACCATGTTCAGTGGACCTGGGCTTGAATCCCTCCACAATAGTGGCAGAATTTAGGAACGAAAACTGATGGAGCACCATAAAATAGTATAAAATAGGGGTTCATTACCCAGAAAGTATTGCTTTTCATGGAGACAAAGGGAGACATGCTTTTAGAATCTGGCCTGTCAATTGACATTAAGATCTGGAACATTTTAGTAACATCATCTCTCATTCTTCAAAATTCCTTGGTGTAAAAACCCAATCTGTTCCTCATAAAATAAGCCAGGAACAATGTCGGGAAGGAATTCAATGGAACTTCTCTGAACGGCTTCTATTGTATGATTTTTCAAATACAAATACCAAAACTGCACATAGTATTGTAGATGTAGACTCACCCAAGGCCATCATTGTCTTATTCACTGTTCTTTCTTTGAACACTCGCATTTTCGCCATGGTCTTCACATGGACAGTCCATAAGACCATAAGACCATAAGACATAGGAGTGGAAGTAAGGCCATTCGGCCCATCGAGTCCACTCCGCCATTCAATCATGGCTGATGGGCATTTCAACTCCACTTACCCGCATTCTCCCCATAGCCCTTAATTCCTCGAGACAACAAGAATCTATCAATCTCTGCCTTGAAGACATTTAGCGTCCCAGCCTCCACTGCACTCTGCGGCAATGAATTCCACAGGCCCACCACTCTCTGGCTGAAGAAATGTCTCCACATTTCTGTACTGAATTTACCCCCTGTAATTCTAAGGCTGTGTCCACAGGTCCTAGTCTCCTCACCTAACGGCAACAATTTCCTAGCGTCCACCCTTTCCAAGCCATGTATTATCTTGTACGTCTCTATTAAGTCTCCTCTTAATCTTCTAGACTCCAATGAATAGTATCCCAGGATCCTCAGCTGTTCCTCATATGTTAGACCTACCTTTCCAGGGATCATCCGTTTGAATCTCCGCTGGACACGTTCCAGTGCCAGTATGTCCTTCCTGAGGTGTGGGGACCAAAACTGGACACAGTACTCCAAATGGGGCCTAACCAGAGCTTTATAAAGTCTCAGTAGCACAACGGTGCTTTTATATTCCAACCCTCTTGAGATAAGTGACAACATTGCATTCGCTTTCTTAATCACAGACTCAACCTGCATGTTGACCTTTAGAGAATCCTCGACTAGCACTCCCAGATCCCTTTGTACTTTAGCTTTACGAATTTTCTCACCGTTTAGAAAGTAGTCTGTGCTTTTATTCTTTTTGCCAAAGTGCAAGACCTCGCATTTGTTCACGTTGAATTCCATCAGCCATTTCCTGGACCACTCTCCCAAACTGTCAAGATCCTTCTGCAGCCTCCCCACTTCCTCAGTACTACCTGCCTGTCCACCTAACTTTGTATCATCTGCAAACTTCGCTAGAATGCCCCCAGTCCCTTCATCCAGATCATTAATATATAATGCGAACAGCTGTGGCCCCAACACTGAACCCTGCGGGACACTGCTTGTCACCGGCTGCCATTCTGAAAAAGAACCTTTTATCCCAACTCTCTGCCTTCTGTCAGACAGCCAATCCTCAATCCATCCCAGTAGCTCACCTCGAACACCATGTGCCCTCACCTTGCTCAGCAGCCTCCCGTGTGGCACCTTATCAAAGGCTTTTTGGAAGTCTAGATAGACCACATCCACTGGGTTTCCCTGGTCTAACCTACTTGTCACCTCTTCAAAGAATACCAACCAAGCACACACCTACTTGAAGTATAACTAATTGCTGGGTTTATGACCCAAAATGTAATTTTAACCTATCACTAGGCAAAATGAGCAATACATAGTCCACCCATCTGCACTAGGCACTGAGTTGCCTAATCAGTGATGCATTAAAGTGAAAATGTGATCCAACAAAGATGCTTATCTTGTCCCTGCGGGTAATCTTCCAGCCCACTGCTGTCCCCACTCCTACCCCATTAACGCCTCCCAGTACAAATGAAACTTTTGGCTGAGTGTGAGGAATCATTGGCAATCCCCAAAACCAACAGCTGCTTGTGAGTATATTCTCAAAACTCACAGCTTGCTGGCATTAAATAAATGGGAGTCTGCCTTTAAAATCAGGTCTTTATGGGTTTCCATAGATAGAGGCTGAATTGTTCCATCTGTAGAGGTTGAGGAATTCCTTCTGAAAAGCAATACTTTCTGGGTAACGGACCCTTATTTTATACTATTTTATGTTGCTCCATCAGTTTTCGTTCCTAAATTCTACCATTACTGTGGTGGGATTTAAGCCCAGGTCCACTGAACATGGTAATGGTCTGGTGGCATTATTGCTAGACTTTAATCCAGTAAGGTAAAAACAATGACTGCAGATGCTGGAAACCAGATTCTGGCTTAGTGGTGCTGGAAGAGCACAGCAGTTCAGGCAGCATCCAAGGAGCAGCAAAATCGATGTTTCAGGCAAAAGCCCCAGGTGATGTTCTGGAGGCCTATGTTTGAATCCTGCCATGGCAGATGGTATATTTGAACTCAGTAAAATCTAGGAGTAAGAGTCTAATGATGACCATGAATCCATTGTTGAAAAAAAAAACATCTGGTTTACTTTTGGGAAGAAATCTGCCATCCTTACCTGGCTGTCCTACATGTGACTCCAGACCAATAACAATATGGTTGACTCTGGGAAATTAGGAATGGCCAGTAAATGCTTGCCAAGCCAGCGACACCCTTGTCTCATGAATAATATTTTTAAAAATTGTAGGTAAGGAGACCAAAACTGCAAACTGCAAACCCCAGCTGTGATCTCAAAAAGATCTCGTGTTAGTACATGAGTTACCCCTATGTCTGAACTCAAACCTTTTTTGCAATGTAGGCCAATATATGATTTAACTTCTGAACTATTGCTGCACCTCAATGTCTACATTCAGTGACTGCTGTACAACAACACCCAGATCCCTTGTTTCATCCACACTCCCCAATATATCACCATTGAAATAACACTTTCCTTTCTGTTTTTCACACTAAAGTATATAACTTCACATTTAGCCATTTTGTAGAGCACCATGAATGAGGATGCTATTAAAATACTGTTTGAATTGGATATAGTAAAATAGATAGGGTGAAAATTTATAGGCAGGATGTTCTCTGAATTAGACCCTCTGGAAGGCTTTCATTTGTGTTTCCTCAGGAAAGGTAGTACGGAGATATGGTCCAATTTTCATTCGTGGAAAGGGAGGTGCCAGAGAATCAGCAAGTGGAAAAGAAAAGATATTCCTAGTAGTCAGCCACCAGTCAGCTTAGCATCAATCTAGATAAGGTTTTATGAACATAACCAGAGAAACAAAAAGATTTTGGGAGGTTTGAGTTAATTAAGATGAACCAACACGGATTTATCAAAAGCAAATCATGGTTGACAAATCTTTTTTTTGAGGCAAATTATGTTGCTAAAAAGACTTTAAGAACAAGTTTGACAAAATATCACATAAAACTCTGGTTACCACAGCTGAGGCCCACAACGTAGCAGTTTTCTTGTTAGCCTGCATAAAAATTAGCTTAATAAAACTAAACTGCAAGTTATGCCAATTACTTGTTTCTCAGACACTACAATGGTAGACAGTGATGATCCCCAGATTCAATGCTAGGGTCACTGCTTTTTCAATTATATGTTTATAGATGGCTTAGACCTTGGAATACAATACTAAATAAAGCAATTATCCCAAATTTAGAGACATTGCAAAGAATGAGGATGATACCAATTGACAGCAACAGTATCAATTGATTGGCAGAAAAGTAATGGATAGAAATTAATGCAGAGACTTTTGAGGTGATACAACTTGGCAGAAGGGATAGGGAAAGGTTTTATAGATGTACTAATGGTTCAAAGTTTTATGCAGAAACAGTGGCACCCAATGGTGCATATACATCAATCTTTGAAGATGGTTGGATATATTGAGAGAGCAAGGGATGGGAAAAAGGGTGTGGAATCCTGAACTTTATGAATATAGGAATGGATTGAGGTTATGCTGAACTATACAAAGCTCTGGCTAGGCCACAACTAGAGAATTAAGTCTAATACTGTTTATCACATTCTGGGAAGGAGCTAAGAGTTCTTGAGAGAATGCAGAAGAGACTCACTATAGCTATAGATTTGAGAGAGTTTAGCTACAAGATTAGGGTTGAGATACTGGAACTATTCTCTTTGGTGAGAAGGAAGTTGAGAGAATTTTTTTTTAAATTCACCCATGGGATGTGGAAATCTCTGGATATGTAAGCACTTATTGTCCATCCCTACAGAGGGCAGCTTTTTTTCCCTTCATTTGTAGGATGCAGGCATTGCTGTCTGGAACAACATTTATTGCCAGTCCCTGGATGCCCTTGAGAAGGTGGTGTGAACTGCCTTCTTGCCCCGCTGCAGTCTATGTGCTGTAGGTAGACCCACATTGCCATTAGGGAGGGATTTCCAGGATTTTGACCCAGAAACAGTGAAAGACTGGCCATATATTTCTAATCAGGATGGTAGGAGCTTGAAGGGGAACTTGAAGGTGGTGGTGTTCTCACATATCTGCTGCCCTTAACCATCTAGATGGGAGTAGTCATGAGTTTGGAAGGTGCTGGCTAAGAGTCAACCACATTGCTGTTGGCATGGAGTCAAATATGGGTGCGGGACCAGGCAAAGGTTATTAATTTCCTTATCTAATTGAAATTTGTCAACTAGATGGATTATTACAAGAATTGTCATTAGGCTGTCACTTTATTCCAGATTTTTTAACGAATTCAATTTCACCATTGGATGGCATGGTGGCTCAATGGTTAGCACTGCTACTTCATAGCGCCAGGGACCCAAATTCAATTCCACCCTCAGCTGACTGTCTGTATGGTATTTCCACATTCTCCCCATGTCTGTGTGGGTTTTCTCTGGTTTTCTCCCACATTCCAAAGCTATGCAGTTTGGTTACATTAAAGGATGTGCAGACTAGGTAGATAGGCCATGGGAAGTGCAGTTATGTGAATAGGGTGGAGGCGTGGGGCTGGACTGGATGCTCTTCAGGGAGTTGCTGTGGACTTGATGGGCTGAATGACTGGCTTCTATGCCATAGGGACTCTATGATCTGCCAAAGTGAAATTCTGTTATAATCCCATGTCCCCAGAGCATTAATCTGAAGCTCTGGATGGCTAGTCCAGTGATCATTGCCACTAGTACCCCAAATTTGTTAAGAGTTATACAAAATTATGGCAAGTTATAGAATGTAGGCAAGAAAAGTTTACATTTATTGATTTTACAAGCACTGTGGACACAGACTTACAATTTAAGGGCAGGAGATGGAAGGAGGTTATGAGGAAGAATGATTTTAAGTCACAGAGTGGGAATGCTGGGAATCACTGTTCATGAGAACAGCAAAAGAATAGCAATCAGTGGAATGGGGTGCCCGAAGACAATAAACTTCCAGAACTACAGGAATAGAGTGGGGAATGGGACTGACTGGATTGCTCAAAAGAAAGCCTACATAGACATGATGTGTTAAATTGCCTTCTCTGTGCCTCGTGAAACACCAGGGAGTACAATCGTTGTGCTCAATGTCTCCTCAGAGGATAAACCTCTCAAACTTGGGAGTCAATCACATGAATTTTCAATGCGTCCGCTAGAAGGGGCAGATCTTTCAGAAGCAGAAACTTCAGGGTGAATAATACAGTGCAGCTTTTCAGAAGAATCACCATTTCAGTAAATGTTGGCTGAGGTTACCATGAAGGACTCTCCTCTTAGAGATGCACTGTATTGAAACAGACCCTTTGGTCCAACTCGTCCATACCAATGAATGAGTACAATCCCTAAAGTGTGGAAACAGACCATTTGGCCCAACAAGTCCACACCAGCCCTCCGATGAGTGAGCCATCCAGACCCATTTCCCGAACCTATATATACTCCTGACCAATGTACCTAACACTATGGGGAATTTAGCATGGTCAATTCACCTAACCTGCACATCTTTGGACTGTGGGAGGAAACTGGAGCACCTGGAGGAAACCCACACAGACAGTCACCCAAGGCAGGAATGAGACATGCTAAATTAATCTAGTCCCATTTGCCAGCATTTGGCCCATATCCCTGTAAACCCTTCCTATTCATGTACCCATCCAGATATCTTCTAAATGTTTTTAATGTAATTGTACCAGCCTCCACTACTTCCTCTAGCAGTTCGTTTCATACATGCACCACCCTCTGAATGAAAATGTTCCCACTTAGGTCCCTTTTAAATCTATCCCCTCTCACCATAAACCCGTGCCCTCCAGTTTTGGACTCCTAAGAAAAGACCTTGTCCAGTTACCCTATCCATGCCCGTCATGATTTTATAAACCTGGATAAGGTCACCCCTCAGTCTTACCTGAGGTGTGGTGACCCTGAGGTTAAACCACCATAATTTCTCTCTCTCTAATGAGAGCAGCCCTGCGGCCTGATGGCGACTTCACCTTCAATTTTGGAAATGTTTTCAGTCATCTTCTTGATGGAACAGTAAATCATATTGGTTCCTTCTTAAAGAATTTGAGGTTCCAACAAAATTTGTCATGGGCGATTTTTTTAGGGCGAATGCTCAGCCCAATGTGGTTTCACAACGCACTACAAACAACGCTCCATTAGACCAAAGAGGAGCAGATCTCGAATATAAAGCGCCCCAAAGTAAATGAGGACTCTATAATGAATGCTTGGAATTCCGCGCTCTCGAGCTCTGACAATGTTTAATGAGTGTCTGAGGAGCCGCTTGTTGTGGATCGTCTATCTTTTAAAGTAAAAGAGTTCCCCGAGGGAGCATTTAAATAGTTCCCAATTGTTGTGTAGATCATGTCTAACGTTATTTAGTCTCTACCTGACGCCTGTGTAATAGCCTGGGCGGTTCCGATGGAGCCCATTCCATTGTTTCGGAGCGTTTTCAAATTCAACATTTTTAAAAATCCAAAAAAAGAGTGGGGAATAGGGAGGGGAACAAGTTTTAATTGTCACTGAAACGATCTGGTCTTGTTTAAAAAAAAACTGCTGATTTATTTTTTCGTTCAGAAAGGCATTTATTTCATTATTTAAAAAGCATGCTGACTTTAATTCCTGTCTGGACATGTTGAACTGTACTCAGACCAGTACGCCACATTTCATAGCTGTTGGTTTAACAATCTTTCCCTGGATTTAACAAAAATTACTCAAGTTTATAGTCTGCGCTGCCAAGTTTCGTCTGTAATTGTTTATTCTTCATCAGAGGTGTTCTCTCCCTTCACTATAGGATGGTGCCTTGTGTAAGTCTTACTGAGTGAAAGGCGACAGATAGATGCATGTTTCTGCTATCCGCATGAACCTGGATGTATGCATTTATCTAATAAATCTCTTGCAAACGACAGGATTTATTTGTCCCTTTTTCACTGAGGGGAAACAGGCCGGCACTTCTTGTCTAAATGATGTGCTAATGGACTCCATTCAATGTTCAGCTTTTGTGCTGAAGTCTAACCTGCCCGTGTGGGTGTGTTATTGTGGATAAGGAGAAAGACAAAAGTCAGACTGATTCCCGTTTGTAGAAGATTTTTTTTAAATCTTATGTTACAAAATTTAGCTCGCAGGGCAAGTCACTGCACAGCATTTTTGATTATTTCAAAACAATTTTTTAATACACTTTCAAAGGCTGGCCGCTTTCTGTCAATCTAAAACTGACACCAGTTAATTTCCAGGTTTTTTTAATAAAAAAAGAGATATAAATATAACTACCGACTTTCAGAAATATAATTTACACACAAAAATGGCGTATTTACATTTCCGTTCGTAAAGTGGTATTGTACACAGAATTATCTTTCTCAAGTACCTCTAACTGTGGGTAAAATGGGTTCCCAGTATCAGTGGGTTGGAACACAGTGTCGAGATTAGAGTGGTGCTGGAAAAGCACAGCAGTTCAGGCAGCATCCGAGGAGCAGTAAAATGTTTGGTTATCAGAGGCTGCTCTCTGAAAGTCAGTCCCATCGCCAAATCCAAGGAACAGTCTCTCGTCACTTGACACATTGTCACAGCCAAATTATCCACCTCTTCATAAACGCAAAACACTGCAGACACTGGAAATCTGAAATGAAAGCAGAAAGTATTGGAGGAACTCAGCAAATCTGTGGAGAGAGTTCACATTTGATATGAGTCCTCAGAATTATACTAAAAATGTTTCTCTCTCCACACAGGCTGTCCCTGTTGAGTTCCACCAGCACGTTCTCTTTTTATGTCTAATGTTCTTTTTTAAAAATGTCAGTCGTAGCCCAAAACAATCCCCATCTGAACATTAAACTAACAAACCGTGCTCCAAAGACTAGAAAATGCACCTGGGAGACCGGCCGCTTCTGTTGGTCCAATCCAATTCAGCTCAAAGTCTTTACAGCTTAGGTATTAAAGCGTGGCGTCGCTACCAAGCGTTCAATCGTTGCATTACTTGGAAAATGATATCAATAAAACTGAGTGTCCACACATGCGGGCAACCTTTCATTCCAAACGGAATGTTGTGCGGGTAAATTGAAGATGCTGCACCCTGAGTAGAGAATGAGAGAGGGAGATTGAAAAGTGAGACTGAAATTGGAGAAAAACGATTGGAGAGAACAAGGGAGGGCGTAGGATTGGAAAGAGTGCAAAGAAGATTTCCCAGGATGTTGCCAGGACTAGTAGGCTTGAGTTTATAGGGAGAGTTTGCCCAGGATAGGACTTTATTTCTTGGATGCTCAATGAA
This sequence comes from Chiloscyllium punctatum, assembly GCF_047496795.1. Taxonomy (NCBI): domain Eukaryota; kingdom Metazoa; phylum Chordata; class Chondrichthyes; order Orectolobiformes; family Hemiscylliidae; genus Chiloscyllium; species Chiloscyllium punctatum. Next base: position 151,851,444 of record NC_092739.1, on the reverse strand, counting down.
TGAGGGTGACCTTATTGAGGTGTATAAAATCATGAGGAACATAGAGAGAATGAAGGCATGCAATCTTTCCCCCCAGGGATGCAAATTGAAAATTAGAAGGAATAGATTGATATTTGTATTAGATTACTTACAGTGTGGAAACAGGCCTTTCGGCCCAACAAGTCCACACCAACCTCTGAAGTGCATCCCCCTTCACGAACAATATGGGCAATTTTTTTTAGCATGGCCAATTCACCTGACCTGCACATTTTTTGGACAGTGGGAGGAAACCGGAGCACCCAGAGGAAACCCACACAGACTCAGGGAGAATGTGCAAATTCCACACAGACATTCGCCTGAGGCAAGAATTGAACCCAGGTCTCTGGCGCTGTGAAGCAATAGTGCTAACCACTGTGCCACCATGCTGTCCATTTATGGTGAGATTTAAGAAGGACTTGAGGGGCAACTTCTTCACGCAGAGAATGGTGCAAATATAGAATGGGCTGCCACTGAAAGTGGATGAGGCAGGTACAATAGCAACATTTAAAACAGCATTTGGATAGGTATAATGATGGGAAGGGTTGAGAGGGATAAGGCCAAACGTGGGCAATTGGAACTAGCTGAAAAGGCCCCATGGTTAGCATGGACCAGTTTGTGGCATTGGGCCTGTTCCCATGTGAGAAAGGGATTGAAGATTGGAGATGGAGAGGAGTGAGATTGAAAGAGGAGAGATATTGAAAACGAAAGGGGTGAGAATGAGGGACACCAAGAGAGATTGAAGGAAAAATGCCAAAGAAATAGAGTGAGATTGAAAGTGGAGAGGGGACTAAAGGTGGAGAGGAATTGAAGATGAGAAGAGGGTTTGAGAATGGGTGAGGGATTGAGGATCGGAGAGAGATTGAGGATGGGGAGATGGGGGTTGAAGATGGGGAGATGGATTGAAGATGGGGAGGGGTTTGAGGATGGTGAGAGGGGTTGGGGAAGGGGGGATGGGAATTGAAGATGGCGAGGGATTGAAGGTGGGGAATACGGGATTAAAGGTTGAAGATGAGGGAATATGACGCTGAGGTGGCGACTTGAACCCTTCACTTTCTGGAGAGTCTACTGCTCATGTATTCATTCTTCAGACCTCCGTTCCCTCCCGGGGGTAAATCAAACTGTTGACACTGAAGGTGTTGTAGAAATGGCTGTTGAACTGGGTTGTCTGACCGCCGGAGAAAGTGTTGTGATAGCCCGCGCGGTTGAAGTGAAAGGAGTCCGTCACCTCGCTGGCTTCCTGCGAGGATAAGCTGCTGTTGGACGAGTAGGAACCGAGTGCAGAGACATTCCTTTGGAAGAAGTCATTGGCCAGGCCCATGGACACTTGCCTAGTGATGGGGCCACTGCCCACGGCGGCCATGCTGTTGAAGAAACTGTTCAGACAAGGGCTGGACGAGGGCGTGGAAAGTTTCGGGTCGTCGATGGAGCCCCGCGAGTGCTCCGGCTCCGGCGAGGTAGCTTCCAGCAAGAGCGGCGGGCTCTCGGTTAGCTTCAAGGCGGGAGTCCCTGCATTGTCCTGGGGCTTGCCAGTGAGGGAACCCCCGAGGCCCGAGTTGGAGTCGGTTCTCCGCTTTCTCTTCCGGCGAAAGTTACCATTGTCAAACATCTTCTCGCAGTTCGGGTCCAGGGTCCAGTAATTCCCTTTCCCTGTTGGTGGATATATGTTAAAAAAAACACAGGTAACTCCACATCCATCAACAGATTTTAGCAATAAACCTGAGTTAGATTAGATACAAGTTCACACAGCAACAGGAAACATTTTGGGGGAATGGGGGGTTCTTTACGAACTGTCACGATATATTGAAAATGAAACATTGTGAAGTTAGCGGAAACAGTCCATGAAGTTTGCTGAGCACTAGACCAGCCAGTTACACTTTCATTGCAAAGGTCGAACCTCCAATCGAGTCTCAAAGCACCGAAAGAGCCCTGAGTAAAACAAAGAACTGCTGGAGACCCCAAACAGAAATTCCTGGGGAATCTTTATTGGAAGAAAGCAGCGTTTGGAGTCTGGTGACCCTTCAAGAGAACAGAAAGAGCCAATTTTGAACATTCATGTCAGCCCGCTTCCCACATCCAGTAGGTTACTTTTTTAAAAGGTGTTTATTTTTCGGACATTGTCCTATCTCCCTTCTGGACGTTAATACAGAGGGTGTTTTCAGTAGCCCGCCCAGCATTCTCTCATGAAGCCCTTGTGCGTTCGTGTTAAATTAAACAACAGTTTTACTTTACCTCGGGGGTTTATCACAGGCGGATATTAAAAATGGGCAAGGAGTGTTTTCAAGGGAGACAACTCTCCCCCAGTGACAAGTCGCCAAACCAAATCATTGCTGGGCCAAAATTCGCGAGTTTTTTTGCAAATGCTTCGGTGTTAATATTTACCCAGCTGGATGTGGGGTTTGGCACGGACTAAATTAACACTGGAACGTATTGTGATCCATCAGGACCAGTTTGGGTTGCAAATCGGTTTAGAAATTGTACCCATAGCAGATCACAGCAGAAATACATTCAGAATTCAGATATATCGAGTTAAAATCACACAACACAACCATCTGATGAAGGAGCAGCGCTCTAAAAGCTAGTGCTTCCAATTAAACCTATTGGACTATAACCTGGTGTTGTGTGATTTTTAACTTTACACATTCCAGTCCAACACCGGTATCTCCAGGTATATCTATATATCTAAGGTAACAGGACTGGGGCAGTCATGAGGGGAGGAATGGGCTCCTACACCACTTCTGCCAAAAGTGTAACAGCAAGCCAGGCGGCATCAGGAGGTGGACAGGTCCTCATGCTGCCTGGCCTGCTGTGTTCTTCCAGCCTCCTGCCTGTCTACTTTGGATTCCAGCATCTGCAGAGTCGTTTATTTTGTCTCTAAAAAAGGTATAGCACAACCCACTTGTCCCACTTTCCAGCACTTGGCCCCATAGCCTTTTAGACCATTGAGTTTGCATGACCAAAGATACACCATAACTTACACTAGTCCCACTTTCTCGCACTGGACCCACAGACTTGAAGGTTATAACATTTCACGTGCTCATCCAAGTACTTGTTAAAGGTTGTGAGTTTGTTCCCCCCCCCCCCCCCCTCCCCCTCCCCCACTACCTTCCCAAGGCAGTACATTCCAGACCCCGAACCCCTCTGGGTAAAAAAAGCTCCTCTTCAAATCTCCTGTAAACCGCCTGCCTTTCACCTTCAGGTTCTGCCCTCATGTAATTGACTCTCCCTCTGAGGGGAGGGGGACCAGCTGCTCCCTGTCCACTCTGTCCATGCCGGTCAGGACCTTAGAGACAGGTGTCACCATCACCCCCGCCCCCGCCAATCTTCACGGCTCCAAAGAAAATAACCCTGAGCTGATCCAATCGCCTGCCTTTCGTTTCAAAAAGCTGAACCCGAGACGATGGGTCCAATGGCCTCTTGCTCCCTCGAGCGGGAGTACAGGCAGAAGGTGCTGGATAAACCCGAGAGAGGGAGAGAAATGCTGCCGAGCTTCTCCAGCGGTATCTGCCTTCGTTTCAGATCCCCGGCAGAGGGGCAAAGAAGGGAAGGAGAGAGGGATGGAGGGAAGAAGGAATGGGGACAGAGGGAGGGGGGACAGAGGGAAGGAGAGAGGGAAGGAGGGAGGGATGAAGGAGGGACAGGAGGAGGGAGGGAGAGAGGGAACGAGTCATAGAGATGTACAGCATGGAAATAGACCCTTTGGTCCAACCCGTCCATGCCGACCAGATATCCCAACCCAATCTAGTCCCACCTGCCAGCACCCAGCCCATAGCCCTCCAAACCCTTCCTATTCATATACCCATCCAAATGCGAGAGGGAAGGAGGTTGGGAGGGACGAGGAGAAGGTAGGAGAGACAGAGGGAGGGAGAGAAGGAAGGAGGGAGAGGGGGAAGGAGCGGGGGAGAGGTGGGGGGGCAGAGGGAGAGACAGAGGAACTGGCTCACCTGGATCGTCCTCGTCCCTCGGCACCTTCTTGAAGCAGTCGTTGAGGGAGAGGTTGTGTCGGATGGAGTTTTGCCAGCCTGCCTTACTCTTCTTGTAGAACGGGAAGTTCTCGGCCACGTACTGGTAGATCTGGCTGAGGGTGAGCTTCTTGTCCGGGGCGTTCTGGATGGCCATGGCGATCAGAGCCGAGTAGGAGTAAGGAGGCCGGACCAGCTTGAGCAGCTCCTCCTGGCTGGCGAGGGAAAGCCAGCCCAGCTCCGCGGCTCCGGGCGGCCCCGAGGAGGGGGCAGCGGGTACGAACTGCGGAGGGGCCGGGAACGGCGAGGGGCTCTGACTGTGCAGGTACGGAGACGGTGATCCCCCGGCCGCCGTCCCGTTCAGCCACAGGTAAGGGCTGGCAGTGCCCGGGTAGTCCGCCAGCGGGTAGCCCGCCTGGTGCTGGTGCTGGTGGTACATGTTGAAGTTCTCACAGTAGACTGCCATCTCGGAGAGGTGAGGCGCTGCGTTGGCACAGAGCGGCGTGGAGTTACATCGCTGGGAGTCCTGAAAACCAACAGAGTTCATAATCCCAGCCCCGGCAGGGGTGGAGGGGGGGGGGTGGGGGAGGGAGGGGAAGGAGAGAGGGAGGGGAGAAGTGGAGGTAGAGACAGAGGAGACCGTTTCACAAGTTGCTTCAAGGACAGGTGCGAAGAGAAATGCCAGAGCCGCTTTATTTATAGACCTTATGTGGATTTCAGCAGCGCCTGGGGCCAGAGGGTGTTATGTAGACGACAGAACTCGCTCCCTCTCACACACGCACCACACCCCACCCTCCCGAACAGACTGAGTGCCGAAAGAAGGGGAGGTGTTGTGAAAGAGAGAGAGAGAGAGAGGAAACAATGACAGCTCACCAATCAGGCGCTCGGAAAACCCTCTCCCCTGATTCTCATTGAGAGCCTGCCTACAACCTGTTGCAAAATCTTTTTCGTGACCTCTCAAAACAAAACACCGTGCCTTTTCAAAACCTTGCCGAACGTGGTCATTCATTTTCCCCCGGCTAGATATTTTTCTAACAAAATTGGAGCAGTTCTCTTTGATGGGTGAGAGTTTATTTTTGTCTTGCATTTTTGTGTGTGTGTGTGTTTGGGCGGGGGGGGTTGGCTAAAAGGCAACAGCTTATTCACCACTCGGCAACTCGCTCACTTCAAAATGGACAGGAAACCCGCTGGAGGTTTTATCCAGGGTCCTAGGTATTAGAGACTTCAGTTAGCGTGAAAGATTGGAGGAGAGAGAGAGAGGAGACAGACTGGGGAGAGGTGGTTGGGGGGGGGGGGGGGGGAGAAAGTTTCAAAATCAGGACGGACTTGGACAGAGTAGACCGGGGAGATCCCACAGGTTAAAAAAAAAGGAGAACGAATTTTGAAGAAGATTCATAACCATCGGGGTTAACTGTTCGTAAAACAGAAACTGCCGGGGAAAAAAATCAGGAGGTCTGGTAGCACCTGTGCAGAGAAAGCAGAGTTTAGGATTCGGGTCCCTTTTTCAGTAAAAAAGTGTGTTGCGGGAAAAACACAGGCCGCATCCCAGGAGCAGGACAGTCCACATCTCGCCCTTCATCAGGAACCTCACTCATCATCCAGCTGAAGCCGGAAGCGTCAACTCTCCTGCCCCTCGGATGCTGCCTGACCTGCTGTGCTTTTCCAGCGCCACTCTCTTGGACTCTGACCTCCAGCATCTGCAGTCCTCACTTTCTCCTTCCTCAGTACAGTCCTTCAGAGCAAAATAAAAACCCTCCGGATGCTGGAAATCAGAAACAAGAACAGAAATTGCTGGCAAAACTCAGCAGACCTGGCAGCAGCTGTGGAGAGAAAGCAAAGTTAACTCTTCAGTTCTGTTCAGACCTGCTGAGCTTTTCCAGCAAAATTGTTTTCTGATTCTGCATTTCTTTGATTTGATTTGATTTTTGTTTTGTGTAACTCTGTTTCTGACTCTCTGCAGTTGCGGCTCCTGAGTTTTTCTAGCACTCTCTGTCTGATTCAGATTTCCGGCATCCGCAATATTTTGCCTTTCCATGAGAATTAAACGGGTACGGGTTTCTGTAAATTAACTGTGACGGAAGCAGATTCAAGTGAGTTAAAAATCACACACCACCAGATTATAGTCCAACAGGTTTATTTCGGAGCGCTTGCTCCTTCACCAGGTGGTTGTGGAGTATAAGATCATAATACACAGAATGTGTCGCAAGGAATGAGTTTGCCAAAAAATCAGTGCATTACTCAGAGCAAAATGGGGCTGGGTGGGTTACTCTTCGGAGGGTCGGTGTGGACTTGTTGGGCCGAAGGGCCTGTTTCCACACTGGAGGGAATCCAATCTAATCTAAACGGTGTCCTACGATCTTTTCTCTACAACTACCTGATGCAGGAGCGGCGCCCCAAAGCCAGTGCCTCCGATTAAACCTGTTGGACTATAACCTGGTGTTGTGTGATTTTTAACTTTGTCCACCCCAGTCCAACACCGGCATCTCCACTTAAAATTCAACTGAGGGTGGTGCGTGTATGGAATGAGCTGCCAGAGGATGTGGTGGAGGCTGGTACACTTGCAACATTTAAGAGGCATTTGGATGGGTATATGAATAGGAAGGGTTTGGAGGGATATGGGCCGGGTGCTGGTAGGTGGGACTAGATTGGGTTGGGATATCTGGTCGGCATGGACGGGCTGGACCGATGCTGGACATTTCTATGACTCTAGAGGGTATGATGATTATTTGCACAGAAATGTGTAGAAAAGGCGGGAGATTAACACAAAATCAAAACAAAAAGCTCAGAGAATCAGTGCAGACACGATCGGCCGAATCTCTGAAGGACGGCAAAGCTCTCTTGATTAAGAGCGAGTTCAGAAATGCAGCCGAGAGGGGAGCTCACCATTGCAGGAAAACATCACGCCTTTTAGCCAGTGAGGTCTGCAATGCTGGGAAATACAGAAATCGCCGCCAGTGCGGCCGGTCCCAGAAGCACTCGATGTGTCCCCAGAGGGAGTACTCCGGGAATTCCGACTCAGGGAGTCCCGCGGGGCGAATTCCGACTCTCCCGATAGTGAAGCCAGTTTTTAAAAAGCCAACAGCCGATTTAAACCCAATTCGATTGAAAGCTGCAGAAACGACAAACTGTGCCCCGTGCCAATATTATTCACACCGTACGACAGCACGGGTTATCGCGGGAGTGAGAGAGTGGGGATTACAGCGATGTGAGCACATACCGATGTGCTGGTTAAACAGGCCGGGATCATCCCAGGCTAACCAACAATTCCAATTCTCAATAGAAATGGTAAAAGTTCCCAGTACAGATCTGTAAAACTTGAAAGGGTTCAGAAAAGATCCACAAGGATGTTGCCAGGGTTGGAGGATTTGAGCTACAGGGAGAGGCTGAACAGGCTGGGGCTGTTTTCCCTGGAGCGTCGGAGGCTGAGGAGTGACCTTATAGAGGTTTACAAAATCATGAGGGGCATGGATAGGGTAAATAGACAAGGTCTTTTCCCTGGGGGTGGGAGAGTCCAGAACTAGAGGCATAGGTTTAGGGTGAGAGGGGAAAGATATAAAAGAGACCTAAGGGGCAACTTTTTCACTCAGAGGGTGGGACGTGTATGGAATGAGCTGCCAGAGGATGTGGTGGATGCTGGTACAATTGCAACATTTAAGAGGCATTTGGATGGGTATATGAATAGGAAGGGTTTGGAGGGATATGGGGCGGGTGCTGGCAGGTGGGACTAGATTGGGTTGGGATATCTGGTCGGCATGGACGGAAGGGTCTGTTTTCATGCTGTATATCACTTTGACTCTATGACTCTTATCTTGTCGCACTCTCCAGCCCCATCTGCGGAGTCCTGGGCTTGTCTCTGACTTTCTCTCTCTCCAGATACTGCTAGACCTGCTGAGCTTCTCCACGAATTTCTGGATTTTTCTTGCTTCAGATCGCCAGCATCGACAGTTCTTTGTTTTAGTGTAATACGATTTCTATTCTTTTAGTAACCAAATCGATCCTATTTAGACTATGTCTGAAAAGGAGACTCAGTCCTGTTTGGTAGAGAGGGAAGATGAACCTCGAGGGGCTCTCTTTCTCAACCTGCCCCCTCTCCTAAAATGCGGTGACCCTCAGATTAAACCGTCGTCAGTCATCTCTCTCTCTGATGGAGGACCATTATGAGAGAGTATGGAGGGAGGGGGGCGGACAGAGTGGGCAGAAGGTGGAAAGTTCAATCAAAGGAGGTTCAGAGGGGGATTTGAGGACAAAACAAAACACCCTTTGTACCCAGAGGGTGGGGGCGGGGGGTTCTGGAATGCCCCGCATAAAGGGGTAGTTGAAGTGGGAAACCTCACAACCTTTAACAATTCCACGGTGGAGCACTTGACGTGTCATGGCTTCAGCTGTACAGGTTCAAGTGCGGAAAAGTGGGACTAGTGCGGGTTGAGTATATTTTATTGAGATAGTTACAAGCTGCAGGACTTCTTTTGTACCGAGTGAGCGTCTGATTCCTTGATTCCATCAGTCTAATGATCTGGAAGGACTCGGTGGTGTGTACCTGGGCTATTGGCTGTGCTATACTATAGTCGAGAGTGTGGTGCTGGAAAAGCACAGCCAGTCAGGCAGCATCCGAGGAGCAGGAGAATCGACGTTTCGGGCAAGAGCCCTTGATCAGGAATCAGGATGAAAGGCTTTTGTTCAAAAAGTCGATTCTCCTGCTCCTCGGATGCTACCTGACCTGCTGCGTTTTTCCAGCACCACACTCGCGACGCTGACCTCCAGCGTCTGGAGTCCTCACTTTCTCCCTGCGTTAGGCTATAGCTTATCCCTGCTGAAGGGCTTATGCCCGAAACCTCGATCCTCCTGCTCCTCGGATGCTGCCTGACCTGCTGTGCTTTTCCAGCACGACACTTTTTGACTCTGTGCTGCAGCTGGGACTATTTGAAAGGCAAGCCAAAAGATGATGTTTGTACTGTGGAAATACAAATTAATTTGCAACAATATGCACACCTTGCACCCCCTGACACCCCGCGATATCCAAGGCTTCACTTTAAACCGGAGACATCTTCAACCAAAGACATTTGGTGACCAGTGTTATTTATTTTAGATTCAGTGGCGCCGGAACCGAATACAGGAATGAAGAAAAGCCGCCTAGACATGTCTTCCACCTTTTGTAAAAAGACGTGTGGGTGAAAAATAAAGTTTTTTTTCGCTTATAATTTTTTAAAAATGCGTTACGGTCGTTGGTTTGGTTTTAAGAGTTAATTTGCAACGGTTTTCTTTGTATCAGTCACACCGCTGAACAAATAACCCTGGTCCAATCCCGATTTGTAGATGTCGGTGTTGAACTGGAGTGTACAAAGTTAAAACTCACACAGCCAACTGATGAAGGAGCAGCGCTCAGAAAGCTAGTGCTCCCAAAACAACCTGTTGGACTGTAACCTGGTGTTGTGTGATTTTTAACCTCGATCCAATCACAGCTTTCATGATTTTTTTTATTTGAAAGAACTATGTAAAGATTCGACATGTTTGTGGACACATCCCCAGATCAAAGCGAGAGTTTATGCGTTACTAAGGTCATATGGAACTACAGTTCCCATTAACTAGTAGACAGTTAATCGGTACTCTGTCCGATTTGTTCTTACTGAGGCTAACGGGATTTTCTACAAAGTTAAAAATCACACAAATGGTACTTTGTACACCCAGTCCAACACCCGGACTTTCTACATTTGACTAACGGAGAACTCCCAGGCAAATAAAGTGGGCTTTCGCCCATGGAGTTTAGTGAGTGGATTCATCAGTATTGAGACAAACCGCTTTTTCTCCTTACAGTGAAATTCGAGACTTTATAAAAAAAAACTTTTTAAAATCGGGTGTGGGATTCACTGAGGTAAAAACAATGACTGCAGATGCTGGAAAGCAAATACTGGATTAGTGGTGCTGGAAGAGCACAGCAGTTCAGGCAGCATCCAACGAGCAGCGAAATCGACGTTTCGGGCAAATGAAGGGCTTTTGCCCGAAACGTCGATTTCGCTGCTCGTTGGATGCTGCCTGAACTGCTGTGCTCTTCCAGCACCACTATGTGGGATTCACTGACCGAGCTCAGGTTTGTTACCCAGTCCCCGCTGGTGCAGGTTCCGCAACAGCCGGGTCTCTTTGCTCTTTAAAATAAATTCAACCCCCTGGAACTAGATAAATTCAGAGCGCACCCAGAAACTCTGCACTCTGCAACACTGTCACCTGATGAAGGAGCGTCGCTCCGAAAGCTAGTCTGCTTCCAATTAAACCTGTTGGACTATAACCTGGTGTTGTGGGATTTTTAACTCTGCAACATGGTCCGTTTTCTTTCTGCAAACAAACTGTGACAGTTCGTTCAGCAGCTTGTTGTACAGAGATTGCTTTGAAACTGATTGAAACGCACGCAGCTTGTGTATGCGCGCCTCAGCTCCATTTAGGAATAGGAGTCGGCCGTTCGGCCCCTCTCCAGGATCTGGATTGAGTAACGTCCCCCAAAACAAGGCAGTGTGAGACGCGACCTCTCTCTGCCCCCACTTCATAACCCTAACCTATCACCTTCGCAGTAAAAAGACACAGGAATGTATCTGTCCACGGTTATGCTATAAGCAGCACGGTGGCTCAATGGTTAACACTGCTGCCTCACAGTGGGAACCTGGGGACCTGGGTTCGATTTCAGCCTCGGGAGACTGTCTGTTTGGAGTTTGCACGTTTTCCCCTGTGTTTGGATGATTAGATTATATTAGACGTGGAAACAAGCCCTTCAGCCCAACAAGTTCACAGCGACCCTCCGAAGAGCAACCCACCCAGACCCATTCCCCTACATTTACCCCTGCCCCTAACACTATGGGGCAATTTCGCCTGGCCAATTCACCTAATCTGCACATTTTTGGATTGTGGGAGGAAACCGGAGCACCCGGAGGAAACCCACGTAGGCACGGGGAGAATGTGCAAACTCCACACAGTCAGTCGCCTGAGGCGGGAATCGAACCCGGGTTCCCAGGTTCCCAGCAGTGCTAACCATTGAGCATTCGTGATGAAGGGCTTTTGCCCGAAACGTCGATTTCGAAGCTCCTTGGATGCTGCCTGAACTGCTGTGCTCTTCCAGCACCACTAATCCAGAATCTGGTTTCCAGCATCTGCAGTTATTGTTTTTACCCCATTGAGCCACCGTACCGCCCAAAGAATATCCCAGAGTGGGACTTGCGCATGGTGGATTGGCCAGTGTTGAGGGATGTCTAAGTTAAGTGCATTAGTCAGGGGTAATGGATCTGGGTGGGATACTCTTTGGAGAGTCGGTGTGGCCCCCAGAAGGGCTTGTTTCCACACTCTGGGAATTCTAATTCCAGAGAATAAAATGGCCATATATCAGCGGGATGAACTCCGCTATATTACACCAGAAAGGACATAAGCAAACATCTTTCATTAGATAATTCAGGGATCATAAATAGATTTTGCAGGAACGATAGGAACGGAGGATTGAGAAATCTTCCATGTCACCTTGAGACCATAACCAGCAAAAACACAACCTAAACAAGTATTTCTACCATAACCCATTGGATGTGTGTATCTATACAGCGGGGACAACAATTTGAGAACAATTTGACTCGTTTTCAAATCATCAGAAAATGAGTTAACTCTTGAGTATTAGCGTGGACAAGTCCTGATCAGAGCGATGCTCCAAAAGCTCGTGTGCTTCCAATTAAACCTGTTGGACTATAACCTGGTGTCGCGTGATTTTTAACTTTGTACACCCTAGTCCAACACCCGAGTCTCCAAATCTTGATCAGAGGAGTACAGCTGGTTTTCTTCAATACTACAATCATAAAACATTAAACCGCCCCAGTGTTCAGTCAAGACTGACCGGGACATGGGTCTGTCTGAAAACCCTTTTCCTCCACAACACCGCTCTAGACGAAATCTGCCGTCGATTAATCGATGTGATTCCGTGAACGTCGCTTGGAATAAATGCTTCCTTTTTTTTTAACTAGATCGGAATGGTGCTCAGGGTACAGCGACCCGCAACACCTCAGAATCACAGGGAGCTTTTAAACGTCGCTCAGTTAGAGCGACCACCTCAGAACTGTAATCAGACATTTCTCCTCGTCACCAACTCAAACCTTGTATATTTGTCAAGTTACACAAGTAAACGGGCATTTAGTTTTTAAAGTCTGGATCTGGATCTCTCTAATGTCCTCCTGAAATGTGAAGTCTGCTCAGTTGGTCAAACCACTATTTGATACTGTTGGTCAAATCCTGCAATGACAAAGGTCCCTTCGCAAGTCACCACATCCTTTTAACGCTTTTTCTTTCGACTCACAGGTACTGACACAACCTGGACCCATTTCGTCCTCATTTTCACGATCCTCGCTTATGATCACACCCTTCCCAGCAACAGCAACAATAAAAACCCCAGATCTTACAACTGCCTTGTCCCTAATTCGTTCTGGAAGATTTCTGAACGAAGAAAAACGAACATTAAATACCTATGACAGTTAGATGGTTTATCACACCCCCAACCCCATTACCCTGTCTGTTGAAACCAACGTGCATCGTGAGGATTTACCACTCGCTTACATTTGTCTCGTTTAACAGGAAAATAAAGTACAAATTAGAGACATGCGTTAAGTAACGTTTAAAGTGTCAGTTTAACAACGAATATTTTTTAAAAAGCAGACAGCCTACATTTGGTTAGCAAGATTAATAATTATTTAAGTTATCGAGACAGCCAGGAATGTGAACTGTAACTTTCAATTAGAATTCAAATGGATCTGAATGTGAAATTCCATCCAAACAAACTTCGCGGTGTTATTAAAGGTTCTGACAGGTGAGAATTTCCTCAGCGTCGGGGGTGTTGGTGGATGGGAAGTTCGAGGTAAGTTAGCAAGTTAAAGGTGATATCTTCGCGCCCCCCACCCACCACGGAGTTTCACACAATGTCTCTCAAGCGAGCTTCCCTCGTTCAAAATCATTACCAATGATAAGGACCGCCCATCTTCTATATCAATGAGTTTTTTAAAAAATGAATGCCATATGCACCCAACACGCCAGCCTTAAAACCCTGTAACAAGAACAAAACTGGACATGGTTTCTGGCTTCAAACGTCTCCCAATTCTGCGACTGTCATAGTCAGAGAGATGTACAGCATGGAAACTGACCCTTCGGCCCAACCCGTCCATGCCGACCAGATATCCCAACCCAAGCTAGTCCCATCTGCCAGCACCCAGCCCATATCCCTCCAAACCCTTCCTATTCATATACCCATCCAAATTGCCTTTTAAATGTGGTAATTGTACCAGCCTCCACCACTTCCTCTGGCAGCTCATTCCATACATGCATCACCCTCTGTGTGAAAAAGTTGCCCCTTACGTCTCTTTTAAATCTTTCCCCTCTCACCCGAAACCAATGTCCTCTAGTTCTGGACTCTGCCACCCCAAGGAAAAGACCTTGACTATTTACCCTATCCATGCCCCTCGTGATTTTACAAACCTCTATAAGCCGTGTATTGGGGAAATGAGAATTAACGATCGAAACTTTGAATAACTCCTAGCCCTTTTCTTTTCTCTTTGAACAAAACCTGTTCAAGCTGTGTTAAAACTCAATCGCTCAAATGTCAATTCTGATCTCTCTCAGCACCTTCTCTGTGACTGTAGAGAATTGTAATCTGTCCTGCTACCCTGATGCACTTTGTATAATACCATCTGTCTGCAGAGCACACAAAACACTATCACTCTATTTAGATGCATGTGACAACAATGAAAAACAATGAAATAAGTAAATGCACAAATAATTAACTAAACAAAACAAGTTGTATACTTTATTTCCCAACTCTCACTGTATGCGATTTCCACAGTCCATCATGGATAATCCACAGATTTCCCAATCTCCCACACTGGCAGAATGCAATGTCCTTTCAGGAGGGAAACTGCCATCCTCACTCAGTCTGGCCTATGTGTGACTCCAGATCCACAGCAATGTGGTTACCTCGGGGATGGGCAATAAATGCTGGCCTAGCCAGAGATTCCCTTCTCCTACAAATCAATTAAATACCTCCTGATGGCATAAATTGTTTACAGACAAAACATAAATTGCTGGAAAAGCTCAGCAGACCTGGCAGCATCTGTGGACAGAAATCAGAGTTAACGTTTCAGGTAGAGTGACCCTTCCTCAGAACTAAATTGTTCAAATAGAAACTATTAAACTGGTTTCTGCACAAGTAAAGTTCCTTAGACCCAGTTTCTAACCTTCCAAACAATTTGAATCTCTTATAGTGCAGTGGTAGTGTCTCTGCCTCGGAGCCAGAACATTTGGACTCGTCACTCCTGATCTGGAGATGTATCAGAGCATCTTTGAACAAGTTAGGCCACTGTTGGAATGTTGCGTGCAATTCTGGTCTCCTTCCTATCGGAAGGATGTTGTGAAACTTGAAAGGGTTCAGAAAAGATTTACAAGGATGTTGCCAGAGCTGGAGGGTTTGAGCTATAGGGAGAGGTTGAATAGGCTCGGGCTGTTTTTTTCCTGGAGCATCGGAGGCTGAGGGGAGACCTGATCTAGGTTATAAAATCATGAGGGACATGGATAGGATAAATAGGCAAAGTCTTTTCCCTGGGGTGGGGGAAGTCAAGAACTAGAGGTTTAGGGTGAGAGGGGAAAGATATGAAAGAGACCTACGGGGCAACGTTTCCACGCAGAGGGTGGTACGTGTATGGAATGAGCTGCCAGAGGATGTGGTGGAGTCTGGTACAATTGTAACATTTAAAAGGCATCTGGATGGGTATATGAATAGGAAGGGCTTGGAGGGACATAGGCCGGGTGCTGGCAGGTGGGACTAGATTGGGTTGGGATATCTGGTCGACATGGACGAGTTGGAGCAAAGGGTCTGTTTCTGTGATGTACATCTCTATGACTCTATAAGTTGTTTAAAAATATCTTTAACCACATCTCATCCCCTGTACAAGTATCTTCTCAACCTCTCTGGCTTGACATGTGGTGATTCTCATGTTTTTTTTATTTCAAAATATACTTTATTCATGTAAATAAATCTCTGGTACTTGTACAATTTTCCATGTTGTTCATAGTTATATACATTGCATGTCTTAACATTACAAAGAACAAACTGAATTAATCAAATTCACAGTTATCCTATTAACAGTTACCTTTATTAACTATCCAGTCTCTTGGTATTTGGCTGTGGCTTCAGTGGAACCCACCTACTGAGTGGGTGCCCTGTTATATGAAAGCAAATGAAACTTCTTTAACCCCCATTGTCCATTTGACTGTCCTGTCTCTGGGGTAGCTTGTCTACATCCCCAAGGTAAGCACGAACTGCTGGACCTTCGCTGGGCTGAGGTAGCTATCCAGCTCCTCACTGGGGTCATTTACCCGCTCTGGTGTCATTGAGCCAAGGCAAGGGTCCTCACTGTCCAGTTCTGTGTCTGACAATGGGACTGTCAGAGGATCACAGCTCTCGGTTGCCTGTAGTTGTGGGGCAGTGGGTACCTCCTGGTTCTCACTGGGTGGAGGGTGGACTTCGGGGGGTCCGTTGTTTCCTGGTTGGGAGGAAATGCCCTCCTCTTTACCAACGGCGCTCTGTCTCTTCTTCTGGTGGTGATGGCCTTCTTTGCGTCCATCTTCCCCCTCCGAAGAGCTGGCCGTCCCTCCCTCGTGCAGCTGTCTTTTCCCCTTTTGCTGGGAGGCTTTGGGGGCCTGGCAAGATTTCCTCTTTCTGTTTTTAACAGGTATCCACTCCTCTGCCTGCTTGATTACCTCCTCCTCCTCCATTTCTTCCATCTGCTCGGCTAGAGCTAGGATCAGCTGCTGTGTCTCTCCGCTGGCTGCCACCTCCTCCACTCCAGCCTGTTCTTCTTTCTGGGTGCCACCAGACTCCGTTTCCCTGCTGTCCGGGTGGACCTTACTGGTCTTTGGGGGTCCACGGCTCACATTGCCACCTCCAGCCATCTGTGCGTAAGTCTTGGGCAGGTCTTGTTTTTTTTTTATTTCAAAAATATACTTTATTCATAAATGATTTGATGGTCTGTACATTGGATCATGCCATACATATGTCCATATTTACAAACACAGATTCGACTTTATTCTTGTCCTTTACAATCCTGTGCATTTTTTCAATCTTGTATATCTACATATATTTGGCTGAGGCATCAGCAGAGCCCAAAAAAACGTCTGTATGGGCCCCCTGTTCTTCTTTCGGCAGGCCGATCTTACACGGTGGTCTTTCCCCACCGCGCCTTGGCGGCAGCTGCCCCAAGCTTCAGCGCGTCCCTCAACACGTAGTCTTGGACCTTGGAATGTGCCAGTCTGCAACACTCGGTCGGGGTCAACTCCTTCAGCTGGAAGATCAACAGGTTTCGGACCGCCCAGAGAGCGTCCTTCACCGAGTTGATGATCCTCCAGGCGCAGTTAATGTTCGTCTCGGTGTGAGTCCCGGGGAACAGGCCGTAGAGCACGGAGTCCCGCGTCACGGCGCTGCTCGGGACGAACCTCGACAAGCACCACTGCATTCCTCTCCAGACTTCCTCTGCATAGGCACATTCCAGAAGGAGGTGTGTGACAGTCTCGTCCCCCCCGCAGCCAAGTCTTGGGCAGGTCTTGTTAAACCACCAGCAGGCCCCCTCTCTCTAAGCCCACTGGTCCTCTCAGGAGTATTCTGATCCCTGGTTGCATGAGTACTAGAATACATCACGGTCAAGCAGACTGATATCTTCCTTACTGGAATCTTTTCATTCTTAATTTGCATCCATTTGCATTGATAGTTTTGCAAATGTTAATACAATTTTTATTGCACTTAAAATGCAAATAAAAAACATTTTAAATAAATTGTAACAATAGGGTTATGGTGAAAGCTGTAAGTCACTCACAAAGCCTTTACCTAATTGGGTGGTTGAGCTGACAATGTAAACTGGGACTGCCAAGCATTTGTGGTTTATAAACATCACCTGAACCTTGGGATTAACTTACAAGCATCAGATCAGATCCCTTTCCAAACATGCTGAACACAAACCATATACTTTGTGCTCAACTCAAAAGTTATCCAACGTCTCCTAGCTCACCCATTCTCAGGGTGTCAAAACTGAGAGGAGCATTGTTTTACGGCCAGTCGAGGTGAGCTGGAATGCTTCCACTGAAAAGGCAGTAGAAGCAGATTCAGAGTTAGGTACATACATGTAGAAGTGGGAGGTATTGGATACAGGGAAATGTGGCTGTCTGGACACAGAATTGGCTGGCCAAAAGAAGACAGCAGTGGTAGTGGATGGAAAGTATTCCACCTGGAAGTTGATGACCAGTGGTGTCCCACAGGGATCTGTTCTTGGATCTTTGCTCTTTGTAGTTTTTATAAATGACTTGGATGAAGAAGTGGAAGAGTGAGTTAGTAGGTTTATAAATGACACAAAGGTCAGTGGTGTTATAGGTAGTGTTGAGGGCAGTTGTAGGCTACAACAAGACATTGACAGGATGCAGAGCTGGACTAAGAAGTGGCAGATGAAATTCAACCTGGCTAAATGCAAAGTGATTCATTTTGGAAGGTCGAATTTGAATGTTGAATACAGGGTTAAAGATAGGATTCTTGGCAGTGTGAAGGAACAGTAGGACCTTGGGATCCACTTACATAAATCATTCAGAGTTGCCTCCCAAGTTGATAGGATTGATAAGAAGGCATATGGTGAGCAAAAGTGAGGACTGCAGATGCTGGAAACCAGAGATTCCTGATGAAGGGCTTTTGCCCGAAATGTTGATTTTCCTGCTCCTCAGATGCTGCCTGATCTGCTGAGCTTTTCCCGAACCACTCTAATCCAAAAAGAAGGCACATGGGGATTGAGTTTAAGAGCCATGAGGTTTTGTTGCAGCTCTATAAAACCCTGCTTAGACCACACTTGGGATATTGTGTTCAGTTCTCATTGCCTCATTATCGGAAGGATGTAGATGTTTTAGAGGATGCAGAGGACATTTACCAAGATGCTGCTTGGATTGGAGGGCTTGTCTTATGAAGAGAGAATAAGTGAACCAGGGCTTTTCACACCAGGGAGAAGAAGGAAGAGAGGTGACTTGACAGAGGTGTACAAGGTAATGAGAGGCATAGACAGAGTAGATAGCCAGACACTTCCCCCGGGGAAGAAATGGCTGTCACGAGGGGTCATAATTTTAAGGTGATTGGAGGAAGGTATAGGGGAGATGTAGGTTCTTTACGCAGAGAGTGGTGAGTGCGTGGACTGCACTGCCAGCGGTGGTAGTAGAGTCAGAGACAATAGGGACATTTAAGCAACTACTAGACCAGTACATGGATATCAGTAAATTGAGGGGTGTACAGGTTAGGTTGATCTTAGATTGAGATAAATGCTCGACACAACTTTGTGGGCTGAAGGGCCTGTACTGTTCTATGTTATATATTCTAGGTGGAGGTAAGACTTGAAACCAGGTTTCCTGGTTTGAAAATTGGGATATTCCCACTACACCTTGATGCATATATGAACAAGAAGGGTTTAGAGGGATATGGGCCACGTGCTAGCAAATGGGGCTAGATTAGGTTTGGGTATCTGGTCAGCATGAACAAGTTGGACTAAAGGGTCAGTTTCCGTGCTGTACATCTCTATGACTCTATGACCCAGATCCTATGGGTCGTGTCCTATGCCCAACCATCTTTAGCTGCTTCTTGAATTATTTTCCCACCATCATAAGGTCAGAAGTGGGAATGTTCATGAATAATCGCACAATGTTCAATACCATTCCCAACTCCTCAGATACTAAAGCAGTCTACGTTTCAGATGCAATAAGATCTGGACAACATATAGGCTTGGGCTGAAAAGTGGAAAGTAATGTTTGAGCCATACAAATACAAAGCAATGACCACCTGCAACAAGAGGCAATTTAACCACCACCACTTGACATTCAAAGAGATTACATCACTGAATTCCCCATTATCAACATCCTTAGGGTTATCATTGACCATTGGGTGGAAGTGGGTACTGGAGATACTGGAGATTAGAGTCAAGATTAGAGTGGTGCTGGAAAAGCACAGTAGCTCAGGCAGCATCCGAGGAGCAGGAAAATCGACATTTTGGGTAAAAGCCCTTCATCAGGAATGAGGTTGGGAGCCTTCGGGGTGGAGAGATAAATAGGAGGGGGTGGGGCTGGGGAGAAGGTAGCAATAGTTGGATGGAGGTGGGAGTAACGGTGATAGGTCGGAGACAAGGGTGGAGCGGATAGGTGGGAAGGAAGATTGACAGGTGGGACAGCTCATGAGGATGGTGCTGAGTTGGAAGGTTGGATCTGCTCTGAAGCGCTCTGCGAGAAGGTGTCTGGTCTCCCCAATGTAGAGGAGACTACACCAGGAGTAACGGATTTCCCCCAAAGGAGCCTTCCACAGCCAAAGCTTCACTTGCACTTCCACACATCATTTATTGTATCTGTTGCTCCCGATGCGGTCTCCTCTACATTGGGGAGACCGGACACCTTCTTGCAGAGCACTTCAGGGAGCATCTCCGGGACACCTGCACCAATCCACCCCACCACCCAATGGCTGAACATTTCAACTCCCCCTCCCACTCTGCTGAGGACATGCAGGTCCTGGGCCTCCCCCACCGCCACTCCCTCACCCCCCCCCCCCCGGCAACTGGAGGAAGAACACCTCATCCTCCGCCTCGAACACTCCAATCCCAGGGCATCAATGTGGACTTCACCAGTTTCCTCATTTCCCCTCCCCCCACCTTACCCCAGTTCCAACCTTCCAGCTCAGCACTGTCCTCATGACCAGTCCTACCTGCCAACCTCCCTTCCCACCTATCCACTTCACCCTCCTCGCTGACCTATCATCTTTACTGCCACCTCCATCCACCTATTGCACTTTCAGCTACCTTCTCCCCAGCCCCACCCCTCCTGCCATTTATCTCTCCACCCCCGAGGCTCCCAGCTTCAATCCTGATTAAGGGCTTTTGCCCGAAACGTTGATTATCCTGCTCCTCGGATGCTGCCTGACCTACTGTGCTTTTCCAGCACCACTATAATCTTGAAAGAAATTCAATGGACTAAGTCAGAGACTACAAGAGGAGGTCAGAGATGAGGAATCTTGCAGCAAATAACTCCCCAAAGTCATTCCACCATCTACGAGGCATAAGTCAAGAGTGTGATGGGTTCCTCCCAACTTGCTGCATGGGCATGGCTCCAACAATACGTGACAAGCCAGAGAGTATCCAGGAGAAAGCCGCCTGCCTGATTAGTACCATATCCACAAACATTCATCCCTCCACCACTCCAGTAACAGCAGTATGTGTTAACTACAAGATGTACTGCAGAAATTTACAAAGTCTCCTTAGATAGCACCTTCAAAACACAAACTAGAAGGTTTAATACGTAGGAACACAAACACTTGGAGGTTCCCCTCCAATCCACTCACCATTCTGAAGAGAAAATATACCGCTGTTCTTTCAGTGTCAAAATCTTGGAATTCCCTCCCTAAGGGCATTGTGGGTCAACCTCTAGGACATGCACTACAGCGGCTCAAGAAGGCAGCTCACCACCACCTCGCAAGGGCAACTAATGATGAAGCAATCGGGTTGTATTTCTGGTCATGGTTGCAATGTAAACATGTGAAGGGTGCTTTTTGAACGCAAGATCCACTTTAACTTGCTAGAGAAACTGCTTCAACAGAGCCAATAACCAGGTAACACAAATTGAAGATAATTGCTATAACACCTGAAGGCAAAGATAAGGATCCCTTATTTTCTGTAATACAGCCAGTTACTGTTTGGAATGCACTGTCTGAAGGTATAAGGGAGGCAGATTCAACAGTAGTTTTCAAAAGGGCATTGTGTAAAAAAATGGTAAAGACTGTGCAGGAGCAAGGGGAGTTGAACAAGTTGAATAACTCGACCTAAGGAATGGTTCAGGCTTTCTCCAAGCCATATTTTTCCAGGATTCTGGGTGGACAATACAGGTCCCCTGCCATTGTATCTAATGTGCCAAGAACAGATGGTGAGCTTTTGAGAATTCCTGCCACAAAAGGCAGTGCAGGCAATGATTCTCGGGGATTTGATTCAGTCCTGAGGAGAGATGGGAACATTCCCAGCCATCAGGGAACAGCTTCTATCTGAACGCTGCTGCGACAGCAGAGATACGTTGGTGACCACATGGGTTAATTGCCCGGCTAAAAGAGGTGCAGTCACCGATGCAGATCGAGTGATAAGGGCAAACACCGAATCCCTCAGACCACCTCCGTTGTTTCAGGCAAATTGTGATTGATTGCTGTATTAGGTTGAAAGGGCCCCCCACTCAGCAGATAGCCCCAGGGAAACTCTCTGAAAGAAATCTACCTGCCCTCGTTCAAACAGCTTCGACAGCAAGATTTTCAGCAGCTTGCACATGTGCTGGAAAACCTCGCTTATCACCTGTCACTTTTGGCTCCCCCAACGTTGGTGACTTGTAGGAAAACAAGCTGAGTTTCTGGTACTCTTAGAAGGTAGGGACTAGACATTGAACTCCTGTATAATGTGGCTCCAATCTGTATCCAACTGCTTTTCCACAGAGCTGTGTTGTTAAATGGAGTCATGTGGCTTCACAGGGTCTCTCATTCCTGCTTAATCCAGAATGGCTCCAGCTGTGATCAATGAATTCATTTGGAGGGTGAACAGGGCAAATGGTTTACAATTCAGGGAAGGGGCTATAATATAAAGAACATGGAAAATAGTGACCAGAAGTATGCCATTCAGCCCTTTGGTTGTGTTCCACCATTGTGATCCCCTGGCTCAACGCCATATTCCTGCTTTCTCTGCATATGGTTTGATACCATTAACATCAAAACATTTATCACTATTGAATATACTCAGTGACTCAGCCTCGACAGCATTCTGCGATCATACTAATCTTAAACTTGGCGAATCTACTACCGTTGCAGGCAAAGCATTCCATACCCTTACTACTCTCTGAGTAAAGAAACTACCTCTGACATCTGTCTTATACCTATCTTCCCTCACTTTAAAGTTGTGTCCCCTCGTGTTCGCCATCCCCATATTTGGAAAAAGGCTCTCCCTGTCCACCCTATCTAACCCTCTGATTATCTTGTATGTCTCTAAATCTCTAAGTCTCTTAATCACATACTTATTCCACATACGAAGCATTCTGTGTAAAAAAGTTGCCTCTCGTGTCTCTTTAAAATCCTTCTCCTCTCACTTTAAAAATACGTCCCCTAGTCTGGAAATCCACAACCCTTTGGAAAAGACACCTACCATTCGCCTAATCATGGCTTTATAAACCTCTATAATGTCACCTCTCAACTTCCTAAACTCCAGTGAGAAAGGTTCCAGCTTATCCAGCCTCTCCTTATAACTCAACACCTCCAACCCCAGCAACATCTCTTTTGAACGCTCTCCAGCTTCATAATATCCTTCCTGTAACAGGAGTACCAGAACTGGACCGAATATCTGGAAGAGACCTCACTAAGGTCCTGTAGAACCTCAACATGATGTCTCAACTCTGATACACAAAAGTCTGAGCTATGAAGGCGTGTGTTAAACACCTTCTTAACTACTCTGTTCACATGACGAAAGTTACAAAGAATTATGTACATAAATCCCTAGGTCTTTCTGTTCTACAGCACCACCCCAAAGTCCCACTTTTAATTGTATAAGTCCTGCCCTTATTTGTTGTATCAAAATGCAATACCTCACTTTTATCGAAATTAAACTCTATCTGCCACTTCTCAGTCCATTGACTCAATTGATCAAGATCTCTTTGTAATTTTAGATAACCTTCTTCATTGTCCACTATATCACCAATTTTGGTTCATGAGTAACTGCAGGAAGTGGGTACAGCAAAATAGGGAAGTAGTTAAGATTTCAAACTGAATAGTGAGGGCTAGGGATCGAATTTGGAAAAAATTAGTAAATGTATGAATAGAGTTGAGGCCAAAGACAAAGATATTAATATGGAAAATAATAAACAGATTTTGATAGAGGTTGATAGAGAATAGGAGCAATAGTAGAACTTGTAAAGAGGATAAAAGAATGAAACTAAAGGCTCTGTATCTAAATGCACATAACATACAAAGAAAACAGATGAATAGAAAATGCAAATAGAAATGAATATCTATGATTTGGTAGACATTACAGTGACATGACTGCAGGGTGACTCAGATTTTTACTTGAATCTTGAAGGATAGAGAACATTTAGGAATGAGTGAAAACTAAAAAAAGGTGGAAGGGTGACTCTCTTAATGATGGCACCAAGAGAGGGATGACCTAAGTTTAGGGAACCAGGGTTTGGAAGGAGATTGGGTCGAGATGAGAAATGTTAAAAGTACAAAGTTATTTGTGGGAGAAACGTATAGACTCCCTCACAATAACCACACTGTAGTTGACAGGAGTTATGAAAAAAGGTCATGAACTCGAAACGTAACTCAGTTTTTCTCTCTGCTGATGCCACCAGACCTGCTGGGTTTCTCCAGCATTTTCTGTTTTTGTTGTGAGGAGTTCATAGAATGTTTTCCGGATAGTTTTTAAGAATAGCATGTTCCACAAACAACCAGAAAGCAGAATATACTTGTCCTTGTATTGTGCAATGAGACAAGGTTAATGAATGATCTCATAATGAAAGCACCCCTAGGTTAAAATGATGATAATATAATTGCATTTTCCATTCAGGTGGAAGGAGACACAAATGGGTTCAAGACTTAACTTTTTAAATTTAAATAAGGCATGGAAGTACAACTGGTTAAGGTTAATTGGCAAATTAGATTAAACAATAGGCCATTTATGGTTAAACAAAAATATGAATTATAAAATCAAACTAAAAAATGAAAAAGCATGTCATTGTGGAAAGACAGATTGGACAAAACATAAAAAAAATCAAAGAATACCCAAAATGAATAAAATGGGAACAATTAGAATACAAGAGAAAACTAGTCAGAAATATTAACAGATATTGAAAGTTTCTATAAACATTTAAACAGAAGAGAGCTAACAAAGTGAGAACTTGTTCCACAGAACATGAGTTTGGTTGCCACCTGATGAAGGAACAACACTCCGAAAGCTAGTGTTTCCAAATAAACCTGTTGGACTATAACCTGGTGTTGTGTGGTTTTTAACTTTGATCAATTCATTGGAATTCTTTGAGAAGATAACAGATGCTGTGGGTAAAGAGCAACTGGTGAATGTACTGTACACAGGTTTCCAGAGGCATTTGTCAATGTTCTGCATTAAGGTTATTGTGTAAAATAAAAGCATATGGTATCATGGTTAGTATTTTGGTGATGATAGAGGATTAGCTGGCTGACAGGAAGCATAAATGGGTCTTTGTCAGGTTGACAGATGTAACAAGTGATGTGCCATAGGGATTGATATTGTAACCTCAACTATTTATAATTTCTATAAATGGTATCAATGAAGGCACGGAGGTTAGGCTTGAGAATTTGCTGGAGACAGGTAGAAAGTATGCTGTGAAATGAACCCAAATAGATTACAAAAATGTTTCGATAATCGAGTGGGCAAAGATGTAGCAAAGGAGTAAAATGTGCGAAATGCAATGTTGCCAATTTTGGCGGGAAGAATAAAAAAGAAGCGATTTTATCTAAATGGTGAGAGATTGCAGACCTCTGAGATGCAAACAGATCTCATTATTGTTACACGTGAATTTCAAAAGGTTTCTTTGCAGATCCAGCACGTAATTATGAAAACTGAAAGAATGTTATTAAGCACGAAGAGAATTAAGTACGGATAGTCAACATGGTTTTGTGAAGGGTAGGTCATACCTCACAAACCTTATTGAGTTCTTTGAGAAGGTGACCAAATGGTGGATGTGAGTAAAGTGGTTGATGTGGTGTATATAGATTTCAGTAAGGTGTTTGATAAGGTTCCCCACGGTGGGCTATTGCACAAAATACAGGGGCATGGGATTGAGGGTGATTTAACGGCTTGAATCAGAAATTAGCTAGCTGAAAGAAGACAGAGGGTGGTGGTTGATGGGAAATATTCATCCTGGAGTTCAGTTACTAGTGAGGTACTGCAAAGATCTATTTTGGGTCCACTATTGTTTGTCATTTTTATAAATTACCTGGATGAGGACATAGAAGGGATGGGTTAGTAAACTTGCGGATGACATTAAGGTCTGTAGAGTTGTGAATAGTGACGAAGAATGTGGTAAGTTACAGAGAGACATAGATAAGCTGCAGAGCTGGGCTGAGAGGTGGCAAATGGTGTTTAATGTGGAAAGGTGTGAGGTGATTCACTTTGGAAGGAGTAACAGGAATACAGAGTACTGGGCTAATGGTAATATTCTTGGTAGTATCGATGAGCAGAGAGATCTTGGTGTCCATGTACATAGATCCTTGAAAGCTGCCACCCAGGTTGATAGGATTGTTAAGAAGGCATACAGTGTCTTAGCTTTTATTGGTAGACCGGTTGAGTTTTGGAATCACGAGATCATGCTGCAGCTATACAAAACTCTGGTGCAGCCACATTTGGAGCTTTGCATACTGTTCCGGTCACTACATTATAGGAGGGATGTGGAAGTTTGGAAAGGGTTCAGAGGAGATTTACTGGGATGTTGCCTGGTATGGAGGGAAGGTCTTACAAGGAAAGGCTGAGGGACTTGAGGCTGTTTTTTTAGAGAGAAGAAGGTTGAGAGGTGACTTACTTGAGACATATCAGATAATCATAGGGTTAGATAGGGTGGACAGGAAGAACCTTCCAGATGTTGATAGCTAGCATGAGGGGACATAACTTTAAATTGAGGGGTGATAGATATAGGTCAGATGTCAGAGGTAGTTTCTTTACTCAGAGTAGTAGGGGCTCACCACCTTTAAGGGTATTTAAATGTCATTGGATAGGCATATGGACGAGAATGGAATAGTGTAGGTTAGATGGGCTTCAGATTGGTTCCACAGGTTGGCACATCAAGGGCCGAAGGGCCTGTATTGCATTGTAATGTTCTATGTTCTATGCTCGAAAAGTAGTGAGATTAAGCTTCAGTTTTACACAGCACAGGTGAGACTGCACCTGGAATATGTTGTACAGTATTGGTCGTTTAAGAGACGATGCAAATGCAGTGAAAGGTGTTCCAAGACTAATACCCAGAATGTACAGATTGCAAATGAAGAAAGGCCAGACAGGGCAGGCCTGTATCTGTTAAGAATGGATTAAATCCTGAGGGGTCTTCACAGGATAGATGGGGAGGGGATGTTTCCTCTTATGGGGAATACTGTCTAAAAATCAAGGGGTGCCCATTTTGAGCAGAGATAAAATAACATTTGTTCTCTCAGAGGATCAAAGTCTTTGTACTTCTCTCCCTAAAAATAGTGAAAATACAAACTTTGAATAATCTTAAGGCAGCACGACATAGTCTTTTTTAAAGCAAAGGGGTGAAAGATTATTAGGGATAGGCAGGGATGTGGATTTGAGTTTACAAACAGACCAGCTGTGGGTGGTAGAGTTGAATGATGAGGGGTGAACTGCCCACTCCTGCTCCTGATTCCTACGTTCACATGAGCAGATTATCTGTACAGTTGTGTCTGTCATTGTGTCTGGCTGGTAATGTAACAAACAAACAATGCTGGAGAAACGCAGAATGTCCGGCAGCATCTGTGCAGAGAGAAACAGAGTTAATATTGAGTCAATTAAAATCAAAGAACAGTCTGGACAGGAACAGGCCCTTTCACTCACCAAGCCTGTGCCAACCTATCTAAACTAAAAACCTTTTGCCTCGACATGGTTTGAATCCCCCTATTCCCTGCCTAGTCACATATATGTCAAGAAACCTCTTAAATGTTGCTTTTGTATCTGCTTTTACATCTTCCTCTGGCAGCCCATTATAGGCACTTACCACCATCTGTGTAAAAAGCTTACCTCTCACATCTCCTTTAAACTTATGTCACCCGTTAATTGACACTGAGGTAATTGAGGAAATTTGGCATGACGGCGAATACCCTTGCTAACTTTTATAGGTGTGCCATAGAGAGCATTCTGTCTTGATGTATCACTGCCTAGTATGGCAACTGTACCATACAAGATCGGAGACGGTTACGGAGAGTGGTGAACTCAGTCTGGACAATCACAAAGGCCAACCTCCTATCTAAAGAGTTCATCTACCAGGCCCACTGTCAAGGAAAGGCCGCCAGCATTCTCAAAGATCCATCCCACCCCGGCAGTGTTTTTCTACAACCTCTACCATTGGGGAAAAGGTACAGAAGCCTGAACACACGCACCAGCCGGTTTCAAAACAGTTTCTAACCTACGGTTGTTAGAATACTGAAAGGACTCATAAACTCTGAACATTCGCCTGTACCTGTGTTTTTGTTTTTGCCGCTGTTTACCTATGATTTATTTATCTATGCTACTTAACTCTGTGATCTGCCTGTATTGCTCACAAGACAAAGCTTTTCACTGGACCTCGGTGCACGTGCCAATAAATTAAATTAAGTTCAATTCAATTCAATTCATTTCTACCCTAGTCAAAAAGACTCTGACTATCCACTCTATCCATACCTCTCATAACTTTGTAAATTTCTATCAGGTTGTGCCCTTAGCCTCTGACATTTGAGTGAAAACAAACCAAATTGATCCAGTCTCAGGTAACACCTTCCAAACCGGGTAACATCCTGGTAAACCTTTTCTGTACCCTCTCCAAAGTCTCTACATCCTTCCCAGTAGTATGGCAACTAGAACTGTATGCAATATTCTAAAAGTGGCCTAACCAAAGTTCTATGCAGCAACGGTTTTAACTCTAAGATGATCACTGACTCCGCTGTGCTGGATGCATTGATATGATTCTGGAGCAGTAGAAACGCCAGTGATATACACAGCCAACTGGGTCTGCTGAATGGGGTCTGGGATGTAGTGAGGAAATGATTGCTTTCACCCAACTGCAGTTGCCACTAATCATTGTTTGCTTTGACAGTACTTCTGACTTATCGGAAAGATGTTGTGAAACTTGAAAGGGTTCAGAAAAGATTTACAAGGATGTTGCCAGGGTTGGAGGATTTGAGCTACAGGGAGAGGTTGAACAGGCTGGGGCTGTTTTCCCTGGAGCATCGGAGGCTGAGGGGTGACCTTATAGAGGTTTACAAAATCATGAGGGGCATGGATAGGATAAATAGCCAAAGTCTTTTTCCTGGGGTGGGGGAGTCCAGAACTAGAGGGCATAGGTTTAGGATGAGAGGGGAAAGATATAAAAAAGACCTAAGGGGCAATTTTTTCACGCAGAAGGTGGTACGTGTATGGAATGTGCTGCCAGAGGATGTGGTGGAGGCTGGTACAATTGCAACATTTAAAAGGATGGGTATATAAATAGGAAGGGTTTGGAGGGATATGGGCCGAGTGCTGGCAGGTGGGACTAGATTGTGTTGTGATATCTGGTTGGCATGGACAGATTGTACCGAAGGGTCTACTTCCCTGCTGTATCATCCCTATGACTCTGTGACTCTATGGTGAAATGTCTTCAAGGGTAGAGTAGTAGGATCTCTTCAGAGATTGAGAGTGTATCTATGTATAGACAACCGGAACTCTCTATGGAAGATACTGTATTGATTTTGCACTCTCATCCAGTTTGAAATGATATTGATGCAGAAGACATCCAACACCTGTAAAAATGTCTTGTAATCTCTAGAAGCTGGTCAGTAATCACTGACTTAGTGATCTGCAAAGTCCTTCAACTCTTTTCTGCAATATATAGGGTTACCCATCCAAGCTTTAGACTGGTTTCTGTTGAGGTGAATGAATTTTACCTAAGTGTCTATTCTCTAGAATTCCAGATCTTCATTCTTCCCATTGCATTGGCCTCTCAGCCTCATATGTCCACTTGGGATGAGTCTCATTCCATAATTTAGCCTGAGCATTACCGTTGAGGGCTTATCTTCAGCTGTACTTTGCACAGGTCTCTGAATGCCATGATGTTACAAGAGGCACTAATTTTTCTAAATTCATATGAACCTGACAACGTTCTTTTACAGAGTCAAAAAGTGTGGCGCTAGAAAAGCACAACTAGTCAGGCAGCATCTGAGGAGCAGAAGAGTTGACATTTCGAGCATGAGCTTTTGATCAGGAATGTGGGGTAAGGGGGGCTTAAGGGGGAGGGAGGGAATAATGGGTGGGAGGTAGGGCTGGGGGAAAGATAGCTGGGAATGTGGTAGGTAAATGAAGGTGATGGTGTTAGGTCAGAGTGGAGGGTGGAGAGGATAGGTGGGAAGGAAGATGGACAGGTACAACCGTAGGGCAGTGCCGAGTTGGAGGGTTGGATCTGGAATAAGGTTGGGGGGAGGGGGAATCAGGAAACCGATCAAATTGACATTGATCCCACGTGGTTGGAAGGTCCCAAGGCTGAAGATGAGGTGCTTTTCCTCCAGGCATCGGCTGGCTTGAATTTGGTGGTGGAGGAGGGTTGGGTCTGACTGGCTGTGCTTTTCCAGCACCACGCTTTTCAACTCCGATCTTCAGCATCTGCAGTCCTCACTTTCTCAAATGTTCTTCTACAGTCAACATTCTAGCCGCCACAAAAAGCCTATCAGTTTTAAAAGTGACAATATCAAACTGTTGTATGGAGGCTTGATTTGCTTCTGGCTGGCTAACCATTTACCCACAAAATGATTCAGATTCTTACAGTTAGAGCACTGCTTTCTCTGTGCTAGACATCATTACTTCTGTGCAGGGCTCCTTGCAACATTTGCATCCTATCCTCCAGTCTTCATTTTGTTTTTGTTGGTCCTTTTCCAAATATCTCTTATTTTTTCCATTTTGTTGTTCTCTTTTTACTTGAAATATCTCTTAGCATAACTCAAATCCTTGTCCATTGACCCATTAATATTCTTTAGTTAACGATTGACAGCCTCAGAGCACTGGCATATGTTGCAAACTTTCTTGAGAGTATGTTTCTCCTCACTCAGCAGACATACTCTCAGTGTTACGCCTAAAAGAATTCTATCTCTGAGATCATCTTTCATTTCTCAAGAACCTCTCAGAATTCAGCTAGATGTGCCATTGCTATCATATATGGTTCAATTATCTCCCTCTCCCTAGGTTCTGATCCAGACACATAATATTCATAAGTAATATTAATAGAGGTTCAATACTTTTAAAAACTCTCCTGTTTGGAATTCTGCTTGTACTACAGCTTTTAGGACTCTTTTTCCTAGCATTGATGACAGAGCTGTTATAGAGTCATACAGCATGGAAACAGACATTTTGGCCCAACCAGTCCATGATGAACATAATCTTAAACTAAACTAGTCCCACCTGCTTGCTCCTGACCCATATCCCTCCAAACCTTTCCTATGCACATACTTATCCAAAAGTTTTTTAAAATGTTGTAATTGTACCCACATTCACTTCCATCCACAGCAAGGTCATGAACCACCATCTGTGTAAAATATTTTCCCCTCATGTCTTTTTAAAATCTTTCTCGTTTCACCTTCAAAATGTATTCCATAGTCTTGAAATCCCACATCTTAGGGAAAAGCCAATTATCATTAACTCCATCTATAACCCTCATTATTTTATAAACTTCTATTAGGTCACCTCTCAACCTCCTATGCTCCAGTCAAACATTTCCAGCCTATCTGGTCTTACTTGATAACTCAAACCTTCCTTGTTATTCTTATGCGTTCCAGCTTTTTATTCCACTCTACACTGAGAGTGGAAAAAAATTGCAGTCTCATTCTATAGCAGCAGGGAGTAGAAAGTTAACAGCTACTCTGCCTGTCTGAGTAATTACATTAATGTGCAGACTGTGCATTTAATTCTTCTTTGCTGGTTATTTATAGTAGCTGAGTCTGTTACAACTCTGAAAATTCACTCATTCTCAACCTCACACGTCTAAAACCACATTTGGTATGTGGTTTAGTGGTTGCTAATACTGTACTAAAATAAAAGCACTTACAGCAGAAGTAGAAGTCACATAGTTACTGCAAGTGATTTCACACATTTCCTGTAACACAGGAAATAGTTGTCAATTTGCACAAAGCACAATTCCACAAAATAATGACTGATGATCTATTTCAGTGATTTTATTCTTGGGAGAAACATCAGAGTTTCTTCCAATAATGCCACCTCAAAGGGCAGACCAACTCAGTTCAACATCTTAGCCAAAAAGTGGTACCTCCAAGAGTATCAAGTTACAAAGTTGGTACGGGAGGTAATATAGCCATTGGGTCTGCACTGACTTTCTAAGCATTTTGAATCAGTGCCAACCTTCTTCCTTTACCTCATTACAATACACATTGTTTTTATTTAGATAACACCCAATGCCCTCTTGAATATTTCACACAAACCTGACTTCGTCACACTTCCAGACAGTGAACTCCAGACCCAAACTAGTTGCTGTGTTAAAATGCTTTTTCTTACCTTGCAATTGCTTTATTGATGAATCCCTTTAAAACTGTGCCCTTTGATTCTCAATATGATTATCAACTCTTTCCGGAACCTTCTTGATTTTGAAAACTTGTATCAAATCTCCTCTCAGTCTTCTGCTGTCTGAAAAGAACAGTCCCAATTCCTTCTATCTTTCCTCGTGTCTCAAAGTGTCTCATCCTCAGAATCATTCTCATAAATGACTTTTGCACTTTCTCCAGGTACATTCACATCGTAGCTCTGCATAGCACTCATCTCAAAAACTGGAACAAAAGGATAAGAGCATCATTAGATCTGGCCACGTGGTATCATTTAAAATCCTGTGGTACTGAAATAAACAACTTGTCGGTTGTTGGCTCTAAAGCCAAATACAAAATAGTCATCAGAAAGTTTAGTTCAACTCACCAAGGCTCCTTCAATAGCACCCTCCAAACCTCTAGCAACAAGAAAGACAAGAGCTGCAGATATACAGGAACACCACCACCTTTTTAATGTTTGTACATGAGATGTATATTTGCCACTCAATATGCAAATATCTCTTAGATCCATTTATTTTGGGTACAGATAAAAAATTCTACGCATTTGTGTTTCATTCATATGATGCAGGCATCACTGGGAAGGGTAACATTTATTGTTTCTCTTCAATTGGCCTTGAACTGAGTACTTTGCTAGGCTAGAGGACAGATAAAAATCAACTATGTTGCTTTGAGCCGAGAGTTACATCCAGCAAGACCATGGAAGGGTGTCACTTCTTTAAAAAATCTAAGCGAAACAGCCACGTTTTTACAACGATGAATGTTCGTTGACACCATTACTGAAGCTAGCCTTCAATTCTGGATTTCTTACTGGATTTCACCAGTTGCCTTGGTAGGATTTTTTAAAAAGCATATCATTCGCAGGATGTGGGTGTTGCTGTCTAGGCCAACATTTATTGCCCGTTCTAGTTGCCAAGAGAGCAATTAAGGTCAATCGCATTGCTGTGGGTCTGAAGTCACATGGAGGCCAGATCAGGTAATGATGGCAGTTCCCTTCCCTAAAGGACATTAGTCAACCAGGCGAGTTTTTCCCAACAATCAATTTATGGTCATCATTAGGCTATTAATTGTAGACTTATTTTATGCAAACATTATTTCTATCCCCTATAATTTGAGCATTTGAACTCATGTCCTTAGAGTACTAGCCTTTACTTCAGGATCACTAGTCCCATGACATTACTGGTTCATAGCTATCTCTGTTGAGTTGATTTTGTGAGTTAATTAGCAATCTCTTATCTCTAGGATCTGATGGGTCAAATCCAACCCAGACTGATTGGATTTGTCTCTACTGTTTGATACTGTGAGGGTCTTAGAATCATCGAATATATACAGCCTAAAAGGAAACAATTCTGCCCAATCACTCCATGTTGGGCCTGGTGTTAAACATTACAGTGGTCACTGGATTTTCAATGGGTGATTCAGAAATGCCTTGAGATGTTTCTGGAAAACAGAATAAGGTGAGATTGTGAGTTCTTCCCTTTGAAATTTAAAGAGACCATCACAGAAACTGAGGAAGAGAAAACAGAGGGAAAAATAAAGACACTGCAGAACTCCACTCTATCTGCAAATCTTTTTTTCAATCTCTCACTAAAGTGGTCACTTTGATAGCAATGACTAAAATTGCTTTGACTCATTCTACTTCTTCATGACGGCTGGGCAGCTGTCCTTCTGATATCTGTAAGTAAAGACTGGAGGGATAGATTTTCTCTTGTGACCTTTTAACCTGAAATAAATATAAAGCTGAGAAGAGCTAATCTTGTCTTAGAACTCATTCGGTGTTTTTACTCCTTCCCGCAGCTGATGACAGCTGCCTGCCAACCTGAGTTCTGTTCCTTTGATATCCTTGTAATTGCATCCCAGCACTTAGCAGACGTTGTGGGCTTTAATCCTACTCTGGCCCAGGATGAGTTGTGAGGTAAAAGGAGTAAGTTGCTCAGCATTTCTGAATGACCTCACTTCTTTTTCGAGATTTATTTTTCTGCTCCCGCCCACACCTCCCCCCATCCCTAGGCCCCTCTCTCCACAGCTTTCCGATCAGACGAAGGAGGAAGGGAACAGG
The DNA here is from genome assembly GCF_047496795.1 of Chiloscyllium punctatum. Taxonomy (NCBI): domain Eukaryota; kingdom Metazoa; phylum Chordata; class Chondrichthyes; order Orectolobiformes; family Hemiscylliidae; genus Chiloscyllium; species Chiloscyllium punctatum. The sequence continues at coordinate 151,818,041 of NC_092739.1, read as the reverse complement.
GGAGGGAAGGGAGACTTTGGAAGGGACTGAAAACTGAATTCCCTCGTAGACCAAAACATGCATACAAATTAGACGTAGGCCATTCAGCCCCTCAGAGTGACTCCACCATTCAATAAGATCGTGGAATGTCCACTGATGGCCTCAACTCCACTTTCTCACCTACTCCCAATATTTGCTCATCACATTTTTAAGGCAGAGATTCTTGACTAAGAAGGGAGTTAAAGGGTATGCAGCGTAGTTGGGAAAGTGGAATTGTGTGCATTGATGGTAGTCCAGAAGAGCACTGATTGAAAGACGTCAGAACTACCATCCAGCTGCTGCTTCAGCAACATTGACCTTTAGGAAAGTATAATATTATCCTTCACCAAATGGATATTTCCCAAACCCTACAGTTTTTGCTCCTGAATCTGCTACTATTCCAGCTGGATCACAATCCCACCCGATGCCCAGGAGGCATCCATTATACGGCTGAGTCACTGTTTCTTCCTGTGTTACCTCCAACAATGTAGTAGCATGCTATTCAACTGGAGAAGTCATCTCAACGTCACAGCAGTACACCTGCAGACATTTTTAATGGAGTTGGTACAACAGACTCATGTTTATCATGTTGGGACAGGGATTACAGAGAGCTGGGCTAAAAGTCACCACTGAAGCTTGAGAATTTGAATTCAGTGCAAATGTATGTAGAAATAATGCACCAGAGCCTCAAAGCAAGTAATCCCATTCCAGCCTTGTCCACACATGGACAAAACAGCTAAATGCACAAGGTGTGGACAGCAACTGCCCTCAAGAGCAAAGCCAAATTTGACCAAGAGCGACATCAAGGAGCAAAGATGCATTCAACGGGAATCAGGAGGAAAACTGTTTGGAATCAAAACAGCCTCACAAGAAGATGGCTGTGATTTTCTAGGCCTAGTTAGCCATGTGGCTAGTCCAGTTCAGTTTTTGGTCAATGGTAAACCCCAGTGGAGATGTTCATAGTGGAGATTTCAGTGATGTGATACTATTGACCATCAAGGGACAATAGTTAGATTTTGTTGGAGATGGTCATTGCATGGCACTTGTGTGGTCTAATTGTTACTTGCTAATTATGAATCTCAACCTGGATATTATGTGTATTTACTGTCCTTACTGAAGAAAGGATAAAATTGCATTAGAATCATGGTTTCAGATGTAGTTTGTTCAAATGATTCCTGTAATGAAGAGGGTTATCTTAGGAGGTAAGGTTGGACAGATTGGTTCCATGCTTATTGGAATTGAGAAGAACGAGAGATGATCACATTGAAGCATGTCAGATCGCGGTATGGCCTTGACAGGGTAGATCCTGAAAGGATCCTCTTGTAGAAAAGACTGAAACTTAGGGGATTTAAAAATAAGGTAACTCCATTTTACAATTTGTCTTTCAGAAGCTAGTGAGTCTGTGGAAGCCTCTTCACCAAACAACAGTGGAGGCAGGGTAATTGAATATGTTTAAGGCAGAAGTAGATAGATTGTTAGCTAACAAAAACAATAAGGGTATTGGAGGTACGTGTGGGCACAATTGTATCAGCCATGATCTTATTGAATGGTGGAGCAGACATGAGGGACTGAATGGCCTAGTTGTATGTAAGTCTAAGGCCAACCATTGACCTTCCCTCCATCATTAGGTCAGTGGGAATGTTCGCTGATGTTTCCACAACATTAGCACCATTTGTGTCTCATCAGATATTGGAGCAATCTGTATTCACCCAGACAACACTCAGACCCAGGCGACATTTTAACTCAGGCTGAAAAGTGGCAAGTAAACTTCACACCACACCAGGTGCCAGGCAATGATTTTCTCCAACAAGAAACAACCTAACTATCTCATTGAATGGCATTACCATCACAGAATTCCCTACTCCCTACATCCTGTTGTTATGATTAATTTCTCTATTCTGTAATTAAGGAGAGTACCGAGGTGGCATCGTGTGTTGGTGACATTGTTACACTGTAACTAACTTTGTAACTCAACAAGCCATACTTAGAGCTGAAAATGTGTTGCTGGAAAAGCGCAGCAGGTCAGGCAGCACCCAAGGAACAGGAGAATCGACGTTTCGGGCATAAGCCCTTCTTCCTGAAACATCGATTCTCCTGTTCCTTGGATGCTGCCTGACCTGCTGCGCTTTTCCAGCAACACATTTTCAGCTCTGATCTCCAGCATCTGCAGTCCTCACCTTCTCCTCGAAGCCATACTTAGATACCTGGTATTTAAGATAGCGCTGTGAGTGGTGACTTAAATTTTTCGCCGTACTCGTTTGAGTACATGTGACAATAAACCTAATTCTAAAAAATTCCAAAATTCGAAAAAATTTAAAACTGATTTGGACCAACTATTTAAATATTCTATCTAAAGAAGTATAATGGGAATTCAATGGCATGTAACTCAACTTCTGACTCCCCAGATTCTGCCCATCATCTCCACAGCACAAGCCATTCCACCTGCCTGGATAAGTGCAGCACCAACAACACACTCTCAACATCACCCATGATAAAGCCTCCATTTAATTATAACGCTAACATATTCAGCATCCACTGCCTCCACTACCAATGCAATGGCAGCAGTGTCTACCATCTATAAGATCTTTCTTTACAACCTTTTACGTATTCCGACACCAGAAAGATACGGCAGTTTAAGAAGGTGTTTCTCCACCACCTTCTCAAAGGCAGTTTAGGAAGGTCAATAAATGCTAGCAGTAATGACTAGTCATGAAAGAATTATAGTCAAAGTGACCACGGATTATAGTTAAATATCACATTGGTTCATTAATGTCCCATGAAGAAGAATGTTTCCCGACCTCATAGAGTCATAGAGATGTACAGCATGGAAACAGACCCTTCGATCCAACCTGTCCATGCCGACCAGATATCCCAACCCAATCCAGTCCCACCTGCCAGCACCGGCCCATATCCCTCCAAACCCTTCCTATTCAGATACCCATCCAGATGCCGTTTAAACGTTGCAATTGTACTAGCTGCCACCACTTCCCCCGACGCTCATTCCATACATGCATCACCCTCTGCGTGAAAAGGTTGCCCCTTAGGTCTCTTTTATATCTTTCCCCTCTCACCCTAAACCTATGCCCATCCAGTTCTGGACTCTCCCACCTCAGGGAAAAGACTTTGTCTATTTATCCTTGCCATGCCTCCCATGACTTTATAAATCTCTATGATGTCACCACCCAGCCTCTGACACTCACGGAAAACAGCCCCAGCCTATTCAGCCTCTCCCTATATCCCAAACCCTCCAACCCTGGCAACATCCTTGTAAAACTTTTCTGAACCTGAACTACATTTGATGTTAATCACATGACTAATCCTTCACTGCTGTTAGGAAGGGCCTAACGAGCCATTTGGTTTCACAAAACCAAAACAAGGAGAAAGTGAGGACTGCAGATACTGGAGGTCAGAGTCAAAAAGTATGGTGCTGGAAAAGCACAGTAGGTCAGGCAGCATCCAAGGAACAGGAGAATCAATGTTTTAGGCATAAACTCCTCATCATGAATGTGGGGGCCCAAGATGGCGGAAAGATAAATCAGAGGGGCGTGGGGCTGGGGTGAAGTTGGCTAGGTGGATTTGGTGGGGGCTAATGGTGATAGATCAGAGTGGAGGGTGGAGTAGATAGGTGGGAAGGAGGATGGACAGTTGGGACAGCTCAAGAGGGCAGCGCTGAATTGGAAGGTTAGATCTGGGATAAGATGGGGGAGGGGAGATGAGGAAACTGGTGAAATCGGAACTGGTGAAGCGCAGGCTGAGGAAAGCCCACCTCCCACCCCCCCCCATTGTCACCACATTCTGCAGAGTGTTCGTTGAGAGTACCCTGAGCTGCCTGTTTCAGGAATTGCTCCGTCTTGGATCGTAAGACCCTACAGTACAGCTGAGAAGATCATCGGGGTCTCCCTTCCCTCCATAACAGACATTTACACTACTTGCTGCACCCGAAAGCTAAGAGCATTGTGGAAGACCCACACATCCCTCACTCACACTCTTCTCCCTCCTGCCATCTGGCAGAAGATCCCCGAGCATTCGGTCTCTCACGGCCAGACTGTGCAACAGTTTCTTCTCCCAAGCTCCTTAACACAGTATGATCAGACTCTTTCCCATCTTAAATGCTTTGCACAACTTTGAATTGCTGTTAGAAAAATGTCTATCATTTATCATTTTTCTATTACACTGTAACTTGCGTGTTTTGCACTTCTTATGCATTTTATGCCGTGTATGATTGTGTAGTTTGTGCTGTCCATGTAGCACCATCAGTCCTGCAGGATCGCTGTCTCAGTTTATTTTACAGTATCAGTTGTATATGGTAGACGTGACAAAAAAAGCTACTACTACTGCTAGGTACTACTGATTCTACGTGGTTGGAGGGCTCCAACACAGAAGATGAGGCGTTCTTCCTCCAGGCATCAGGTGGCTAGGATTTGATGGTGGAGGAGACGCAGGACTTGCATGTTTTTGGCGGAGAGAAGAGGGCGTGTTGAGCCACAGGGCAGGGGGGGTGGCTGTTTGTACGTGAGTCCCAGAATGTTCGCCGAAACGTTCTGCACGTTGGCGTCCTGTCTCCCCAATGTAGAGGAGACCACATTGAGAGCAACGGACGCTGTAGATGAGGTGTTTGGATGTGCTGGAAAATCTGCCAGATGCAGCCTTGGACAGAGGTGAGGGGGGAGATGTGGGCTCAGGTTTTGCACCTCTTGTGGTGGCAAGGGAAGGTGCGGGAGTGGAGGATAGATTGGTGGGGGCATGGACTTAACAAGGGAATTGCGGAGGGTATGCTGATAGGACTGGGGAGAGAAATATATTTCTGATGGTGGGGTCCCGCATTTGGAGGTAAGTACGTGAGGGAATGGTGTACATACGTTTCTTGATGTGCGATTAGCTGGAGAAAAAGTGTTTATTGAGTATGGATTGTTCTCAGGATGAAGAACAGCAGAGGTCCTTTACAGGTGTGGGACAGTGTGGCCCTGAGCTAGGGCAGGGCTGACTACAGGGAGAGTAGGTGGTAGTGCATGCCTATGATAGTGGAGTGCAGGATCCGGCGGGAGAACCATTTTGGGACCCCACCGCCAGAGATATATTTCCCTCCCAACCCCTTTCAGCATTCCACAGAGACCATTCCCTCCACAACTCCCTCACTAAGTCCCACCAAGCCATCTTCCACTCCCAGCACCTTCCCTTGCCACCACAAGAGATATAAAACCTGCGCCCGCACCTTCCCCCCTCATCTCCATCGAAGGCCCCAAAGGATCCTTCCACATCCGGCAGAGATTTTCCAGCACATCCAAACACCTCACCTGCTGTGTCCATTGCTCTCGATGTGGTCTCTTCTACATTGCCGAGACAGGATGCCACCTTGCAGAACGTTTCAGCGAACACACGCACCAAACAACCCCACCGCCCTGTAGCCGATCACTTCAACTCCTCTCCCACTCTGCCAAGTACATGCAGATCCTGGGGCAGCACAGTGGCTCAGTGGTTAGCACTGCTGCCTCACAGCACCAGGGTCCCAGGTTCAATTCCAGCCTCGGCCGACTGTCTGTGTGGAGTTTGTACATTCTCCCCGTGTCTGTGTGGGTTTCCTCTGGGTGCTCCAGTTTCCTCCCACAGTCCAAAGATGTGCAGGTCAGGTGAATTGGCCATGCTGAATTGCCCATACTGTTAGGTGCATTAGTCAGCGGGAAGTGGGTCTGGGTGGGTTACTCTTCGGAGGTTCGATGTGGACTGGTTGGGCTGAAGGGCCTGTTTCCACACTGTAGGGAACCTAATCTAATCCTGGGCCTCCTCCACCACCAAATATGAGCTATCCAATGATGGAGGAAAAATGCCTCATCTTCCAACTTGGGACCCTGCAACCACATAGCATCAACACCAAATTCATCAGTTTCTTAATCTCCCATCCCCTCACCTTATCCAAGATCCAAGCCTTCAACTCAGCACTGCCCTCTTGAACTGTCCCACCTATCCACCTATCACCTTCCAAGCTACCTTCCCCCAACCACACCCCCTTCCTATTTATCTCTCAGTCCCCTTAGGGAACCCCCACCCCACATCCTTGATAGAACATAGAACATAGAACATAGAATAATACAGCACAGAACAGGCCCTTCGGCCCACGATGTTGTGCCGAACTTCTATCCTAGATTAAGCACCCATCCATGTACCTATCCAAATGCCGCTTAAAGGTCGCCAATGAATCTGACTCTACCACTCCCACGGGCAGCGCATTCCATGCCCCCACCACTCTCTGGGTAAAGAACCCACCCCTGACATCTCCCCTATACCTTCCACCCTTCACCTTAAATTTATGTCCCCTTGTAACACTCTGTTGTACCCGGGGAAAAAGTTTCTGACTGTCTACTCTATCTATTCCTCTGATCATCTTATAAACCTCTATCAAGTCACCCCTCATCCTTCGCCGTTCCAACGAGAAAAGGCCGAGAACTCTCAACCTATCCTCGTACGATGAAGAGCTTATGCCTGAAACATTGACTCTCCTGCTTCTCAGATGCTGCCTGAGCTGCTGTGCTTTTCCTGTGCCACACTTTTTGACTCTAAACCAAAACAATGTTACAATATGTTTTCAAGGCAACAACAGATGAGCAATAAATACTAGTCTTGCCACCAATGCCAAAATGCTAGAAAATGATTCAAAATAATTAAGGCTTGTTGTCTTAATCTTGCTTTTACATCCTTGTTTCGGTGTAGGTTGACATAGAGTCATAGAGGTTTACACCAAGGAAACAGGCCCTTTGGCCCAATTTGTCCCTGTCATTCAGTTTTCACAATTAAACTAGTCCTATTTGCCTGTGCTTTCTCCATATCCCTCCATACTGTCCCATCCATGTACCTGTTGAAATGTTCCTTAAATGACAAAATTACACTCACCACCGCCACTATCTCTGGCAGTCCAGTCCAGACACTTACCACCCTCTGTGTGAAAGAATTGCCCATTGTAGCTGTTTGTATCTCTTCCCTTGCACCTTAAACCTATGTTCTCTAGTTTTAGACTCCCCTATTATGGAGAAAAGCTGTTGGCTATCTACCTTATCTGTACCTCTCATGATTTCATAGACCTCTATAAGGTCACTGTTCTGTCTCCTAGGCTCCAGGTAAAATGTCCCAGCCTACACAACCTCTCATTATAACTTATTGGCTGTATCAGCAGAAACCTTGGTTTTTATGTACCACACTGGACAAATCCCAGGAAAAGCTTAACCTTGTTGCAGTTTTGATTTTGATAATTCAGTGCAGTACCGAAGGTCTGCTGTCAACTTTTGGATGAGTCTTTAAACTGAGGCCCCTGGTTGACTCTTTCGTTGGGCCATGCCAGTGAATCAAAGTGGCACAAAAGAAGCTGTACAGTGTTCTGACCAATATTTACTCCTCAACTAGCACTTAAAGGAGATTACCTGTTCATTTATTTTCTCACTGTTTGTGCAATCTTGCCATGCAAAAATTGGCTGCTGTGTTTCCAACATTATGACCATGTTTATACTTTAAAAGGACCTTACTGGCATGCACCCCTAAAGTGAAATTCTTTAGTTCTCCTTCAATTGCTAAAATTAGCTGCATCAGAGTAAATTAAAACCAAATTCACCAATAATGTTCATACTTGTGTGCACTGGGAGCTACACATATGAATTGACATGACCCTGAGCTTTGCAAACAGAAAGAACATGAATGAACAGGCAGGTGGGACTGGTGTAATTTGGGATGATGTTCAGCATGGACTAGTTGTACAGCAGGGTCTGTTTCTATGCTGTATGACTCAGTGACTCTGTGCTGGTACAGCTCAACAAAATCAGTGACATCCACTCTGTATTTCATTTGTCAGGATAGTGCATTGACCAGACACTTTGCTTGGTGTAAAGTTTAATCAAAGCTTGGCAGTTAACTGTCTGCCATCATTAGCTAGTGCATTCTCCATGGCTGCAGTGCTATCAGTCAGAGTCCAATAGACAAACAATCAACACGCTCCTATCATACAGTATAAATGATGATTTTCTTGTACGCTGGTATTCCAGCAAATAATCCTGATCGGTGAGAGATGCAAAGCTTCGTAGAAACATAGAAAAAAAGGAGCAGAAATTGTCCATTCAGCTCATCAAGACCATTCCAATATTTAACATAATCATGGCTGACCCTTTGTCTCAATGCAATGCTCATGTTTACCTTCTAGATATCCATCTATTTCTTTCTTAAATATTGTCTGTCACTTCATCTTCACACGTTCTTTGGTAGAGAACTCCACAGGCTCGTCACCCTCAGCGTGAAAAAGTTATTTCTCATACTCTAAAGTAGCTCATATAAAATGGCTTATTCTGTATTCTGAGACTGGGATCCCTTGTTCCCACACCCCCTAGGTCTGGGGAAACATTATCCCTGAATCCATACCGGTCATAATTGAAATCCCCTCTCATTCATCTAAACTCCAGTGAACATAGGCCCAGTTGAACCAATTTTTTTCTCATACCACAAACCTGCCATCTCAGGAATCAATCTAATGAAATTTTGCTGTGTTCTTTCTGTAACTTTCCTTAAGAAAGGACGGCAAAACTGTATCCATTATTCCGGGTATGTTCTCAGCAAGACCATGTACAGTTAGAGTACGACTTCCTTGCAACTGTATTCATATGTGATGATAATGAAGAGCCAACAGGTTCCAGGACATCTCTGCAGGATGGTTAGTGTCAAGTTAGTGTCCTAGGCCCAACCATCAACAGTGTGATGGAATACTCCTCACTTGCCTGGATGGGTGCAGCTCAAACAGCACTGAGGAAGCTTGACATCATCCAGGACAAAACAATTTGCTTGACTGGTGCCAAATCCACAACCATCCACTTTTTCCACCATCAACACTCAGTAACAGCAGTGTGTACTATCTACAAGATGCTCTGCAAAAATTCACCAAAGAACTTCAGACAACACCTTCCAAACCCATCACCACTTCCATCTATAAGAACAAGGACAGCAGATACATGGCAACACAATCACCTGTAAATTCATCTTCAAGCCACTCACTATCCTGACATGGAAATATATCAATATTCCATCGCTGTTGCCAGGTCAAAATCTTGGAATTCCCTCTGTTAGGGAACAGTGGGTATACCTACAGCACATGGGCTGTAGCAATTCAAAAAGGCAGCTCAGCACCATCTTCTCAAGGGCAACTAAGGACAGAAAATAATACTGACCAACCACAACGCCCAAATCCCACAAGAAAATTAAAAATAAATATTAAAAATAAATATAAAAATTAAAAATTGACTGTTTGCTACACATGCACCCTTGTTTCATTGACTGCGGTATGAGGACTCCTAAGTCTTTCATACAGCAATCCTTCCTAATTTATCACCATTTAAATAATACTGTATCATTCTGTTCATCCCACCAAAGTGGATAACTTCACATTAATCCACATTATACTGCTACCTGTCAACTCACTAACTTGCCTAAATCACCCTGAAGCTTCTTTTCATCCTCCTCATTGTTCATTGTCTCACCTAATTTTGTGTCTTTAGCAACCTTGAAAATATTACATTAGGTTACATTAGGTTTTCCACTGAAATTGTTGTTATATATGGAGCCCAAGCACTGATCCACCATACTTGTCATCATCTTCCACTCCAAAATTTTATTCTTAACCAATTGCTAACCAATTCTTGATGTATATCAGCATATTGCTAACAATCCCATTAGTTTTATTTTTGCATAATAACGCTTTTGTGGGCTTTATTAAAAGGTTATCTGAATATCCAAATATATCACATCCACTGGTTCTCCCTCAACTATTCTAGTAAGTCCAATCTCAAAAACTTGAGCATGTTTGTCAAACACAATATATTTTCCATAAATTTATGTTAACATTGTGTAATACTATCACATTTTTTGAAGTGTCCCATTATCACATCCTTTATAATCAACTCCAGCATTTGTCCTACAACTAGTGTTAGGTTAACTGCTTTGTAACTCTTTTTTAAACTTTGAAGTTATATTTGTCACCCTCCAATCTGTCAGGACTGTTCAAGGATATACAGAATTTTGGAAGATGATAACTTTACTCAGAGAGTGATAAGGGCATGGAATGCCCTGCCTGTCAATGTCATTAACTCAGCCACATTAGGGAGATTTAAACAATACTTGGATAAGCACATGGATGATGATGGGATAGTGTTGTGGGATGGGCTTAGATTAGTTCACAAGGTGGCTCAACATCGAGGGCCAAAAGGCTTGTTCTGAGCTGTATTGTTCTATGTTCTATGTTCTATAACCAAGCACACTCATCATTTCCATGGTCACCACTGTTAGTACCCTGGTGTAAAGGTGTTTAAATTCTCAGTTCCAATAATTTATCCAGCCATTTTTTTTTATTGATTGTAATTTCCTTCACTCCTTCTTCCCAATAGACCCTTGTATCCGGAGGCAAGAGTGGAGGTAGTGATGTAGTGATAATGTCACTGATCTAGCAACCCAATATACCCGTTCTGATGTTCTACGGATGAGTTTGAACCCCACTCAGGTAAATGGTGAAAATTGAATTCAGCAAATAAACAGTGGCAATATAGACGCTGTCAATTTTCTAAAAACCCATCGGGTGCGATAATGTTCTTTCAAGAGCAAAATCTGCCATTCTTCTGAGGACTGTCCTACATGTGACTCCAGGCATACAGCAATGAGGTTGACGTTTGACTGTCCTCTGGGTAATTAGGGATGCATAATAAATGCTAGCCCAACCAGTGATGCCAATGAATGAATTAAAAAGGAATTCTGTGAACTAAAGCAGTAATGCATCCAAAATTGGCTTAGTGGTAGGAGACAAAAGGCTGGTGATAAAAGGCTGTTTGTGGCCAGTGTCCATTGGCATACAAATGGATCAGTGCTGGGTCCCTTAGGTGAGAATGTAGGGGAGAATGATAAGTAACTTTGTAGATGACACAAAGATTGGCTGGGTAATTAATAATAAGGAAGAAGGCCTTAGGTTTCAGGAAGATATAGACAGGTTGGGGAGGTGAGAGCTTAGTCACAGATGGAATTTAACCAAGTGAAGTATGAGTTGATGCACTTTAGAAGAAGTGACAACACAAGGGGATATTCAATGAATGGCAGGACTCTAAGAAACTCAAAGGAACAGAAGGATCTTGGGGTGTTTGTCCACATACCCCTGAAGTTGGCATGACTGGTAATAGGGTAGTTAAGAAGGCATATGGAATATTTGCCTTTATCAGTCAAGGCATTGAGTATCTGAGTTGGGAGGTTATGTCGGAGTTGGACAGAATTTTGGTTGGGCTGTACTGTGTGCAGTTCTGGTCGCTACAATGAAGGAAGGGTATAAATGTATTGAAGGGAGTGCAGTTGCTAAAATGGCACCTGATAGAGTTCTGTAAGATTACGAGGGGCATGGACAGGGTGCATAGGCAGCAACTGTGCTTCATAGATGAAGGAAAAGCGCAGCAGGTCAGGCAGTATCCAAGGAGCAGGAGAATCGATGTTTCGGGCATACCCCCTTCTTCAGGAATGAGGAGGTTGTGCCAAGCAGGCTAAGATAAAACACCAGCCCACACCCGCACCAACCAACCCAACCGCCCCGTGGCTGAACACTTTAACTCCCCCTCCCACTCCGTCAAGGACATGCAGGTCCTTGGCCTCCTCCATCGCCAGACCATGGCAACACAACACCTGGAGGAAGAGCGCCTCATCTTCCGCCTAGGACCCCTCCAACCACAAGGGATGAATGCAGATTTCTCCAGCTTCCTCATTTCCCCTCCCCCCACCTTATCTCAGTCCCAACCCTCAGACTCAGCACCACCTTCTTGACCTGCAATCTTCTTCCCAACCTCTCCGCCCCCACCCCCACTCTGGCCTATCACCCTCACCTTAACCTCCTTCCACCTATCACATTCCCATTGCCCCTCCCCCAAGTCCCTCCTCCCTACCTTTTATCTGCTTGGCACACCTTCCTCAGGAACAGGAAATCCTGAAGAAGGGCTTATGCCCGAAACGTCGATTCTCCTGCTCTTTGGATGCTGCCTGACCTGCTGCGCTTTTCCAGCAACACATTTTTCAGCTCTGATCTCCAGCATCTACAGTCCTCACTTTCTCCTTTTTCATAGTTGAAGGGCCAATTAAAAGAGGACAAAATTTGAAGGTGAAAGGCAGGGAGGACTTGAGGAAAAATATTTTCACCCGGACAGTGGTGGGAATCTGGAATTCACTGCCTGTAAGAGTAGTAGAGATGGGAAACCTCACAAATTTTATAAAGTACTTGGATGTGCACTTGAAATATTAGAACATTCAAGGCCATGGGCTAAATGCCTGAATGTGTGATTAGTGTAGGTAGGTTGGTGCAGACTAGATAGGCTGAATGGCGTCTTCTGTGCTGTTTGACTTTATGAATCTCTAGTTGCTTAATTACTCTGCCTTTTCCTTGTTCTCCACTATCAGCTGTCCCATTTCAGACTGGAAGGGGCCTAAATTTGTCTTTAATGTCTTATCTTTTTACAGCTGTAGAGGCTCTTACAGCTTATTTACCTTGAAGAAGGTTTGTCCTTATAAAATACCAGTCTCCTCTTAATCCATCTCCTTTGCCAAATTCTAAACTACTAACAGTCTTCAGACTTACCACTTTTTAAAAGCAATTCTATATGACTCCTCTTTGGGTCTCATAACGTTGTTAATTTATTACGTTAATGGTTATGCCACTTTACCAGATGTGTTCTTTTGCACAAAAGGAATGTTTAACTGCTGCAAAATAAGACTCTGTTTCTTAAACACTAACTTTTGCCTGACTACTGTCATGCCTTTTCATGAAGTTCCCAAGTCTATTGCAGCCAACCCAACCCTCATACCTGAGTAGTTTCCTTTGTTTAGCTTTAGGACCTTAGTTTTGGATTGAACCACTTCATTTCCTACCTCATTGAAGAATTCTATGGTTTGGGTAAATATGCAAGGTCTTCTCCCCAGGGTGGACGATTCCAAAACCAGAGGCCATAGGTTTAAGGTGAGAGGGGAAAGATCTGAAAGGAATCTAAGGGGCAACTTTTTCACCCAGAGGGTGGCACATGTATGGAATGAGCTACCAGATTACAACATTTAAACAGATTACAACAATTACAACATTTAAAAGGCATCCGGATAGAGACATGAATAGGAAGGACTTAGAGGGATATTGGCCAAATGCTGGCAAATGAGACTGGATTAATTGAGGATAACTTTAGGAACCAAAGGTTCTGTTTCTGTGCTGTACACCTTTACGACTCTATGATCTCTCACAACATCTCTCACAACAGTAAACCCTTCTCATTGCATTAAACCAAATCAAGGATAGCCTGCCCCCTGAGTTAGTTCTTGAATGTTCTGGTCAGAAAATCCATCTTGTACACACTCCATAAATTCATTTGCATAGTATTATTGCAAATCTGGTTTTCCCAATCACCCATGGCTACTGTAGTACCTTGCATCTCTAATTTCCCGTTAAATACCTCTCTCTTCCTTACCTTTGCTGCTTGAAGGCCAACAGACAACTCCCAGTCATTGTTCCCAACTCTTGTCATTCCTTAACTCCAACAGGCTGATGCCACATCTAGATTTCCTGTGCCAATAACCTGTCTCACTATTGCACTAATTTCATCTTTCATTAACAATGCTGTCCAACCATGATTTTATTGGACTAAGCTGTCCTGCCATAATTTACCACCTCTTTCATTTACTTCCTCCAGTTTAAAGGATATTAAACGTATACCAGGGACTTTACCTTCACCCTTATCTTGGGATTCCCATTTTGTGCACTGCTCTCAGTGAAGCTCATTGGCTGACATAGGGTCTTCGCCTTGCCCTTTCCTCTCGATGAAACTGACTACCTGTCATGAGGTCCTAACATTGTCTGCTCCTCTCCAAAATATTTTCTTTATCAGCAACATCCGGAATGCTGAATGCTGATCAGGCATGTCGGTGGATGTGGAAGAATGGAAGATAGAAACTTTTCTTTTAGAAAATGTAAAGTCTTTGTGTTTAGATTTTAGAAAAACACATGTTTGTTTCCAAATCTGCAGCATCATAAAATATATTACATTGAATTGCACACTTTGAAAATGCCAGCCTTGACCTGTGTTAAGGTTCTTGTCTCAAGTTCTGGCTTTTCTGTTTATCTGCACTCACCGATTGGACTGAAGGATCCCATGGCACAATTAGTACAAGAGTGAGGAGTTTCTCTCTCTGCCTCATACCCCTCAATCAGCACTATCAAAACCAGGTCAGCCTTGATCATATGGCTGTTTACTGTGTGGAAAGTGACAATTCTGTTAGCTCCATTATAACTGTGACAGCACTTCAAAAGCGCCTTATTGGACACAAAGTGCTTTGAGGCATTCTGACAGACAATAGCTACAGTGAGCGGTTGAATAGGCTGAGTCTGGAGTGACAGAGGTGACAGAGTGACCTTATAGAGGTTTATAAAATCATGAGAGGCATGGATAGGATAAATGGACAAGATCATTTCCCTGGGATGGAGGGTCTCGAACTAGAGGGCATAGACTTAGGGTGAGAGGGGAAAGTTTTAAAAGGGACTTTTAAAAGGGACTTTACCTTCACCCTTATCTTGGGTGTTTTAAAAGTTTTAAAAGGGAAAGTTTTAAAAGGCAACCTTTTCATGCAAAGAGTGATGCGTATATGGATAGAGCTACCAGAGGAAGTGGTGGAGGCTGGTACAATTACAGCATTTAAAAGGCATCTGGATGGGTATATGATTAGGAAGGGTTTAGAGGGATATGGGCCAAAAGCTGACAAACAGGACTAGATTTATTTAGGATATCTGGTCAGCATGGACGAGTTGGATAGAAGGATCTGTTTCGTAGTGTTTACCACGATGACTCTATATAAATGAGAATTGTTTCTTATGTCTTTGTTATACCAAGATTCTGTTTGGATCCTGAGACCATTACCCCTCACTAAAGATAAGCTTTAGCAACATAGATTTCACACCTCTTTAAAACTATTCAATGTTCCATTATCTATATGTGGATTGAAATTGCTCAGTACCAAACGCATTTTAAAACTCGCCTTGCATTTGTTTAAATACAAGCACTAACCCACGATTTAAAAACAAAGGAATTAGGTGCAAATTTCCTGTCATGTTAAAATCACACTGCTTGATTTCACACCAAAGGCTTTTAAATCAGGACATTTCTTTCTTTCAGTCCCTTAATTAATGAATCTGATCTAGCTGATTAAATGGCTGTACTATAATATTTTGAAGAGCTGTGGTTTGTCTTAGGCCTGCTTCCAGTGTTCTAAACGTTTAACTAGTTTCCAGGTTAACTTGTCAAAAGGCGTGTCACAAATGATCCAAGGGGATGGTGGAAACCCTGTGGCAACTTCAGAATCAATTATACAGTAAAACACACACAAAAAAAAAGCCTTTGACTGCACCTGTAATCATTACTTGATTGTAAATTTTGATTGGCAGTCTTTAAAGAGGTAGTCTAGCCACTGAGTCCCACTTTAAACACTAGCAACAAAAAAGGAATCATTAACTCACACAGCTTTTCGTTTCCTCTCTTATTATCTGTGTCTGCTACCTTCACCTACTGCCAATGTCTCCCACTCCACCCAATATCCCATCACCATGAACCTATTCAGTGGGTAGCATGCTGACCACCAAGTCAGAGAGTTGTGGAATTCAAGTCCCTTTCCAGGGACTTGATTTGATTTATTGTCATGTGTGTCTTGTCAAAAAATACTGTGAAAAGTGTTGAACAGTGTGACCACTCTCCAGGGCCATCTTAAAACAGAGAAAAAAATAAACCAAAATGTAGTATATAAAGGCAGAAAAATTGAGAAAGTGCCCAACTTTACAGTCCTTCTTGTTAAGTGCTTTGTCATGGGCCTTATAGCCAGGCAGAAGTCCCCTTCGCCCTGCTGCGGCTGAAGGACTTGAGGACAAATTCTAGGGTGATGGCTCATTGTCGCGTCAAAGGAATACTGCACTGTCAGTCATGCTATTTCTCATATCAGACATTGAACTGAAACCTGTCTGACTTTTGCAATGAATATAGATGGGGAGGGTATGGGATAGCAGTAATGTCACTAGGTTAGTAATCCATAGGGACATGGATTCAAACCCCACCATGGCAGATGGTCAAATTTGAATTCAATAAAAAATCTTGTCTAATGGTGACTGTCAACTGATGCAAAAACCCATCTGGCTCACTAATGTCAAAGGAAATCTGCTGTTCTTACCCAGTCTCGTCTACATGTGACTCCAGACCCACAGCCATGTGGTTGAATTTCCACTGCCTTCTGAGCAACTAAGGATGGCCAATTTATGCTAGTCTAGCTAGCATGCCCATATCTCATGCATAAATAGTTTTTAAAAAGATTTCAAGAAAATCAGTGGTTAGCACTGCAGCCTCACAGTGCCAGGGACCCAGGTTCAATTCCAGCCTTGGGTGACTGCCTGTGTGGAGTTTGCACATTCCCCTCTTAGCTGCGTGGGTTTCCGTTGGGTGCTCTGGTTTCTCCCCACTGTCCAAAGATGTGCAGGTCAGGTGAATTGGCCACGCTAAATTGCCCATAATGTTCTGGAATGTCTAGGTTAGGTGCATTAGTCAGGGGTAAATATAGAGTAATAGGGTAGGAGAATGGGTTTGGGTGGGATACTCTTCAGAGGGTCGGTGTAGACTTGTCAGGACGAAAGGCCTGTTTCTACATTGTAGGAATTCTATGATTCCAAAAAAAAAGCTGGGGGTTCTCCTTAATTAGGAGGAGAAAGTGAGGACTGCAGATGCTGGAGATCAGAGCTGAAAATGTGTTGCTGGAAAAGCGCAGCAGGTCAGGCAGCATCCAAGGAACAGGAGAATCGACGTTTCGGGCATCAGCCCTTCTTCAGGAAATCCTGAAGAAGGGCTGATGCCCGAAACGTCGATTCTCCTGTTCCGTGGATGCTGCCTGACCTGCTGCGCTTTTCCAGCAACACATTTTCAGTTCTCCTTAATTACTTGACTAAAATCCATCCCTCTAGCAAAATGATTAAAACACACAATCTAATCATTTTTATGCTTCTGTTCATACAAAGAAGTTGTCATCGTTAGCAATTACTCATTAATGAATGTGATTGTCCATCTAGAAATTTCCATGTCAACAGTCAGTTGTGCATTGATGCAGTACTTTTTGTGGTCTTAGAATGGTGGCATCAAAAGCACCTTTTTAAGCGATGAGCAGGACATGTGTAATACATACTGATTTTACCAGTCACATATGTACTCTCTGAAAGCACTAAAAACAAAACATGTTGCAGGAGGGTTCTACTGGTGATCAAGCCAACATTCAACGCTCATTCAACACCAAAAAGCATGGTCAATATTAGAATTAGGTTTGTTATCATGGGTACTCAAGTATAGAAGTACAGGAGTACAGTGAAAAGTTTGCAACATGGCGCCATCTTCGGTACAAGGTATCTCGACACAAACCGTAGTTACAAAGTAGAGAGATTTAAAAATTAAAGTTAAGTTACCTTACAGTTATTCACAGTATATGTTAGAAAAGTAAGAACCAAAGTTAAAAAGATAAACATTACAGTCTTTCTATAAAAGGCCTGCAGTAGATCAATGCAGGGGACTTCCATGTGATCTGATTGGGCTTGCAAGCCACTGACCACCCACACCAGTCCACAACTGCCCCCACTCCACTTGAGGCACAATGGCCATCACTCTCCGCTCTGCTCCATAGCTCCAGTGCGCTCTACTCTGGCCCTGCATTTCATTGCTGTATGAGAATAGGTTGTCATGATTTCTGCACTGGACCGGTAACTTCACGGACTATAATTTCACTGAGCGTGAAAAGGGTCATGGTGAGAGCAAACCTTTCTTTCTCTCCTCTGAAAGATAGTGACGGTGTACGATGCTTCACCCAGAGCTTGTCTGCTCCACTCCTTTTTTTAAGAACCCCCTCTGTGTTTTTTTCTTCTTAACTCCCAGCCTAGATTAGATTCCCTACTGTATGGAAACAGGCCCTTAGGCCCAACAAGTCCACTCTGCAGAGTAACCCATCCAGACCCATTCCCCTTAACCCCAATTAATGCACCTAACACTATGAGCAATTCAGCATGGCCAATTCACCTGAGCTGCACATCTTTAGACTGGGGGAGCAAACCCACACAGACACTGGGAGAATATGAAAACTCCACCCAGACAGTCACCCGAGGCAGGAACCGAACGCTAGTCCCTGGCGCTGTAAGACAGCAGTGCTAACCACTGAGCTACCATGCCATCCCCATTTTTTTGAAGTACTGCTGTGAAGAATGGAAAATTCGAACAGGACTCTTGGCCTCCAGATGACTCCTGCCCTCCTCGGTGTAGCCTGGCACAGTCTGGATCCAAGGCCCAGTGTGGACTGGAGGCTAGGTGCCTGCCTGATCTGGGTTGGAAGGTGGCTGTTCTGGACTGTTATTTCTGCAATGCTGGACATTTTACTTTTCTATTTTCTAAGATCTTGTGACTAAAGACGTTGTACCTCTGTAGCCTGTACCTAAGATGCTGCAGTAAGTAGTGACTTATAAACTTTTCTCTGTACTTGTTTGTGTACATGTGACAATAAACCTAATTCTGATCTGAAATATTTTGTCATGGGATGATGCCAGTTGAGGAGTATTTGACCTTAGAGTGCATCTTGTGCATTTAACAGTTTGCTGAACTGGCAGGCCATGGAGTTTGATGCAAGCTTGCAATGTAAAAAAAAAGTTGTTCATGGCTGACTCAGCCAGCATTTAATTAAGATATCTGTCCATATTATTCTGGACTTGGCTTCAGTCTCAATGAGCTTCACTGAATCAGTTTCCAATCTAAACAAAACACAACTGACAGAACCTGGCAATTAAATTTAAAGGCAAATAGTTTAAGTAAATATAAATAGAATGAAATAATGTAAATTCTACCTATTATTGACTACAAAAAGAAAACTTTTCAAATTAAAATTCCAAAGCTTTTGTGAGTATTTCAGCAGGGTTTAATTATCACACTACATCAGAAGGAGTAATTATAAAGTTGCCCACTTCTCTTAAGTTTCAATCCTTCCCATTAAATGGTGTTTATAAAGTGATAATTAAGTGCTTTGAGATGTTGTGTTCTACATTAAAGATGCTATAAATAAGTGTAAGTTGCATTGTTTTGATGGGCTGCCTTCCAAAAGATGCACAACAGCAACTCACTCAGAATTCTCAGACAGCACCTTATAGACCCATGACCACCACCATCTCCATCGCCAAGGGCAGCAGATACGTGGGAACACCGCCATCTGCAAATACCCTTCAAGCCTTGGAAGTATATCACTTTTCCTTCAGCAGCACTGTGTCAAAATCTTGGAGCTCATTCACTAACAGCATTAAAAATCCCACAACACCAGGTTATATTTCGACAGGATTTGGAGGAGCTGGTGTGTACAAAGTTAAAGATCACACAACACCAGGGTATAGTCCAACAGGTTTAATTCGAAGGTTGTCAACCACCTGATGAAGGAGCAGCGCTCTGAAAGCTAGTGCTTCCGAATAAACCTGTTGGACTATAACCAGGTATTGTGTGATTTTTAACATAGCCCAACAGGTTTATTTGGAAGTATTAGTTTTTTGGAGCATTGCTCCTTTGTCAGGTAGCTAGTGTAGCTAATAGCATTGTGAGTCTACCTGCTGTGAATGGATTGCAGTGATTCAAGAGGGCAGCTCACTACCAACTTCTCAAAGGTAACTAATGATGGGCACTAAATGCTGGCTAGTCAGTGATGCCCACATCCTATAAATAAATAAAAGGCAACTACAAGACATGAGGGATACCTGCAGTTTGTATAAATTAAGGTTTGTTTGGAAAGTTACTCATCCATGGGATGTGAGCATTGCAGGCTTGGCCAGGCTTTATTTTACATCCCTAATTGCCCTTGAGAAGGTGGAGGTCAGCTGCCTTCTTGAACCACTGCAATCAATAGCCTCAATTAAAGTCTACTAAAAATAAGAAAATAGATGACTCTTTAAGGTCCCTTTGAAGTGCATTCACCATGATAATGGCATGACACAAATGGGAGTTGGCATCACACTTCCAGAACATTCCAAAATGCTTTTTGTCCTGGCAAGACTTCTACACTGCAATCATTTATTTATTAAATGAAGCAGTTAAAACCGTAAGACAATAAGAAATGGGAGCAGGAGTAGGAACAATCAGCAGCTAGAGCCTGCTCTTTCATTCAGTAGAATGATGGCCCTTCCACTACATTCCTCACATCGACTTTCCTCTGTTTACCTCATAACCCTCGATCTCCCAACTGATTAAGAACCTATCTACCTCGGCCTTAAATATGCACATGGACTTTGGTTTCACAGACCTCTGTGACAAAGGTGGCATGAGATCACCTCTCATTCGAGACCAGGATCATCCTTGTGCACTTTCTCTGAACTGAATTAAATTGAATTGAATTTATTATTACGTGTACTAAGGCACAGTGAAAAACTTTGTCTTGCGAGCAATACAGGCAGATCGCAGAGTTAAATAGCATAGATAGGTAAATAATAGATAAACAGCAGCAAAAACAAAAACACAGGTACAGGTGAATATTAAGAGCTTGTGAGTCCATTCAGTATTCTAATAACAGTAGGGTAGAAACTGTTGGGAAACCGGCTGGTTCGTGTGTTTAGGCTTCTGTACCTTCTCCCTGATGGTAGAGGTTGTAGAAAAACATTACCAGAATGAGATGGATCTTTGAGAAGGCTGGGGCCTTTCCTCGACATCAGGCCTGGTAGATGATTCTATAGATGGGAGGTTGCCCTTTGTGATTATCCGGGCTGAGTTCACCACTCTGTAACCGGCTCTGATCTTGAATGGTCCAGTTGCCATACCAGGCAGTGATACATCCAGGCACTTACAAAAGTTGGCAAGGGTATTCACCGTCATGCCAAATTCCCTCAGCTGCCTGAGGAAGAAGGAGACCAGCACTCGTAAGTGGTGTCAATTATTTTGTGCACGACTTGATTTCAATTGCATAAAGTTACAAATAAAAATGTTCACAGACCTGAAACATTTAACATGTTTCTTTCTCTGTAAATAATGCCTGACCTGTTGAGTGCTTCAACTTATGTTCTTTCTATTTTAGATTTCCAGCATTGTACTTCACCAGCGATGAGACACTCTCTTAGTCAAGGGATGAGGTTTAACTAGGACAGCAAAGGTAAGCTGTCAGCTCAGCAGTAACAGCCCAGATTATTTGATGAAGTGCACAGAGGAACAGGAACAGGAACATTTCAAGTTTAAACTGAGCTTAGCTGACACATGCAACAAAGGATATGAAGTGAGGTATTAAGGGCACATTCAAAGTTTAGGCTTACAAATCTGGTTCCTGTGTTCAAACATTTTCCATTGAATTCAGTAAAGTGTTCAGACTTTCTTGGGTTCTGTATTATTGCAGATTATGCAACATGCTGCAAGGCGAGTGGGGAAGTGAGATTTCTGTAATGTAGGTATAGTGCCAAATATTCATTTGAAAGAATGTTTCCACTAGTTTAGCATATGTGCAAAGCACAGGAGTATATATTCTAATTGGTTGCCAATTCCGATTATTATTATTATTACAAACATTCGTGTCTGGATTATTTTAATGCTGTGACATCTTTATTAAAGGGATTCTGTTCCACTTTTAAAACAGTACAAAAGGATTATTGCCCGAGTGTTCAAACATACAGAGAATTCATCTTTTGTATTTTTTCCAGCAATATTGAAAATTACTTACAACTGATAAATGCTGGTACTACTTGACCATTTTCATAAAGCAGAAAGAACTTGCATTGAGATAGCACTTTTCATGACCAGTCATCCTAAACACTTCACAGTCATTCAAGTATCTTGCAATCAGTGTTGTCATGATGGAACAGCTGTGACCAGTTTGTGCAATAAGCAGCATTATTTTAATAACCCCTGACTTTTATTGTACAAGAGGAAACATTCTCTCCATATTTACTTTGTCAAGATCCTTTATATGTTTCAATCAAATCATCTCTAATTCTTCCAAACACTAACATCTACAAATCGAGCCAATTCAGCCCCTCCTTATAAGACAACTTGGTCATTACAAATATTACAAATATAATATTGTGGGTGGCACGGTGGCACAGCAGTTAGCACTGTTGCCTCACAGCGCCAGAGACCCAGGTTCAATTCCCACCTCAGGTGACTGACTGTGTGGAGTTTGCATGTTCTCCCCGTGTCTATGCGGGTTTCCTCCGGGTGCTCTGGTTTCCTCCCACAGTCCAAAGATGTGCTGGGTCAGGTGAATTAGCCATGCTAAATTGCCCATAGTGTTAGGTAAGGGGTAAATGTAGGGGTATGGGTGGGTTGCACTTCAGCGGGTCGGTGTGGACTTGTTGGGCCGAAGGGTCTGTTTCCACACTGTAATGTAACCTAATAAGGCAAATGTTTTCTTAACTGCGTCTAATGCATTTACACCATTCCTTAAATTATAATAACCACACTGTATACAATTCTCCAGGTATGATCTCATTAGTGCCCTGCAAAATCAAAAACACAACTTCCTTCCTTTTGTATGCAATTTCCCTTGTTACTTTGTTTTATTAACTTTCCTAATTATTCACCTTACCTGTATACTAACCTTTCATTGATTTGGAGATGTCGGTGTTGGACTGGGGTGTACAAAGTTAAAAATCACACAACACCAGGTTATAGTCCAACAGGTTTAATTGGAAGCACTAGCTTTTGCTATTGCTTCAAAAGCTATTGCTTCCAATTAAACCTGTTGGACTATAACCTGGTGTTGTGTGATTTTTAACCTTTAATTGTTCATGCGCGAGGACATCCAGATTCCTTGACACCTCAGAGCTCTGTAATCTCTCACTGTTTAGATATTGTGGTTCTTTTTATTCTTTCTGCCCAAATAGGTCACTTCAAATTTTCTCACATTGTATTCCATTTGTCACATCTTTGTCCACTCATCTAACCTACCTGTGGCCCTGTGTTGCCTCCTTGCAGCCTCTTCATAACCTGCTTTCCCACTTATCTCTGCATCGTCCTCAAATTTGGAAGTCATACCTTCTGTTTTTTTCATTTAAGCTACTAATATAATTTATAAATAGTTGAGGTCCCAGCACTAATCTTGAGCCTGGCACATTAGCTCAGCAGTTAGCACTACTGCCTCACAGCGACAGGATCCCAGGTTCGATTCCACCCTTGGGCGACTGTCTGTGTGGAGTTGCACATTCTCCCTGTGTCTGCGTGGGTTTCCTGCCACAAACCAAAAGATAAAGGTGTTTGGTATGCTTTCCTTTATTGGTCAGAGTATTGAGTACAGGAGTTGGGAGGTCATGTTGCGGCTGTACATTGGTTAGACCACTGCTGGAATATTGCGTGCAATTCTGGTCTCCTTCCTATCGGAAAGATTAGATTAGATTAGATTAGATTACTTACAGTGTGGAAACAGGCCCTTCGGCCCAACAAGTCCACACCGCCCCGCCAAAGCGTAACCCACCCATACCCCTACATCTATATCTACATCTACCCCTTACCTAACACTACGGGCAATTTAGCATGGCCAATTCACCTGACCTGCACATCTTTGGACTGTGGGAGGAAACCGGAGCAACCGGAGGAAACCCACGCAGACACGGGGAGAACGTGCAAACTCCACACAGTCAGTCGCCTGAGGCGGGAATTGAACCCGGGTCTCCGGCGCTGTGAGGCAGCAGTGCTAACCACTGTGCCACCGTGCCGCCCATAAAAACTTGAAAGGGTACAGAAAAGATTTACAAGGATGTTGCCAGGGTTGGATGATTTGAGCTATAGGGAGAGGCTGAACAGGCTGGGGCTGTTTTCCCTGGAGTGTTGCAGTGGTGACCTGATAGAGATTTACAAAATTATGAGGGGCATGGATAGGATAAATAGACAAAGTCTTTTCACTGGGGTCAGGGAGTCCAGAACTAGAGGGCATAGGTTTAGGGTGAGAGGGGAAAGATATAAAAGAGACCTAAGGGGCAACTTTTACACGCAGAGGGTGGTACGTGTATGGAATGAGCTGCCAGAGGATGTGGTGGAGGCTGATACAATTGCAACATTTAAGAGGCATTTGGATGGGTATATGAATAGAAAGGGTTTGGAGGGAGATGGGCCGGGTGCTGGCAGGTGGGACTAGATTGGGTTGGGATATCTGGTCGGCATGGACGGGTTGGACCAAAGAGTCTGTTTCCATGCTGCACATCTCTATTACTCTATGTGCATGCCAGGTGAATTGGTCAGGCTCAATTGCCCATAGGTACATTAGTCAGAGGGAAATGCATCTGGGTGGGTTACTCTTTGGAGGGTTGATATGGACTTGTTGGGCCAAAGGGCCTGTTTCTATACTGTAGGGAATCTAATCTAATCTGTGGCACTCTTTCCATTTCAATTTGCCACCTCAAAAAGATTTTATTTGTGCCTAATCTCTGCTCCAGCCAATCTTCTATCTGTGCCAGCACGTTACTTTGACATTAAGAACATCTTTTTGCAAGGTTTGTGAAGGTTTGTAGCTCAGGTTGAGGTTTAGGGTGTAGGTTTGCTCGCTGAGCTGTAGGTTTGATATCCAGACGTTTCATTACATGGCTAGGTAACATCATCATTGGCGACCCCCAAGTGAAGCAAAGCTGTTGTCTCCTGCTTTCTATTTATAGCTTTCTCCTAGATGGGGTTCCTGGGGTTTGTGGTGATGTCATTTCCTGTTCGATTTCTGAGGGGTTGGTAGATGGTATCTAGATCTATATGTTTGTTTATGGCGTTGTGGTTGGAGTGCCAGACCTTTCGGAATTCTCTGGCATGTCTTTGCTTAGCCTGTCCCAGGATAGATGTGTTGTCCCAGTCAAAATGGTGGGTTTTTTTCATCCATGTGTAGGGCTACGAGGAAGAGAGGGTCGTGCCTTTTTGTGGCTAGCTGGTGTTCGTGTATCCTGGTGGCTAACTTTCTTCCTGTTTGTCCTACGTAGTGTTTGTGGCAGTCCTTGCATGGAATTTTGTAGATGACGTTGGTTTTGTCCATGGGTTGTACTGGGTCTTTTAAGTTTGTTAGTTTTTGTTTGAGAGTGTTGGTGGGTTTGTGTGCTACTAGGATTCTGAGGGGTCTTAGTAGTCTGGCTGTCATTTCTGAGACTTCTTTGATGTATGGCAAGGTGGTTAGGGTTTCTGGCTGTGTTAGGTCTGCTTGTCATGGTTTGTTCCTCATAGCCCTAAACCCAGATGAATAAAACCACCATTTCGACTGGGAGAACACATCTATCCTGGGACAGGCTAAGCAAAGACATGCCAGAGAATTCCTAGAGGCCTGGCACTCCAACCACAACGATATAAACAAGCACATAGATCTATATGCCATCTATCAACCCCTCAGAAAACGAACAGGAAATGACATCACCACAAACCCCAGGAACCTCATCCAGGAGAAAGATATAAATAGGAAGCAGGAGACAACAGCTTCGCTTCACTTGGAGGTCGCCACTGATGATGTTACCTAGCCAGATAATGAAACGGCTGGATATCAAACCTACAGCTCAACAAGCAAACCTACACCCTAAATTAAGAACATCTATTATCATAGAAACAGGCCCTTCAGCCCAGCAAGTTGACACTGACCCTTTGAAGAGTATCCCACCCAGACCCGTTCCCCAATACTCTACATTTACCCTTGATTACTGCACCTAACCTATACATCCCTGAACACTATGGGCACTTTAGAATGGCCAATTCACCTAACCTGCACACCTTTGGATTGTGAGAGGAAACCCACGCAGACACAGGGAGAATGTGCAAACTCCACACAGATAGTTGCCTAAGGTGGGAATTGAACCTAGGTCTCTGGCGCTGTGAGGCAGCAGTGCTAACCACTGAACCACTGTGCCACCCATCATTTTCCATAATAACCTTTGATGTGGCATTAAATGCATTCTGGAAATTGAAGGACAGTACATCCACTGAGTTCTCTTTATCCACAGCACATGTTGCATCTTCAAATAACTCTAAGGACTCGGTCAAACATGAGTTCCCTTTTACAATATCTTGTTGAATCAACGCCTAATAATGTTGAACTAATTCAAGACCCCCTCCTGTAACTCCTTTGACAAGAGTTTCTAACATCCTCCCTTTGACAGATATTAAACTAACCGGACTGTAGTTTCTGTCTCACCTTTTAAGTAATGGAGTTGTATTTGTTATCTTCCAGTCTAATGGGTCTTTCCTTGGAAACTCATGCATCAACGATTTCACCAGTCACTTCTTTAAAGACCCAAGAATGAAGTGCCTGTCATAAACCCTTTTTGATGCTTATTTAATACAATAGTCCCACTCAATCTCCTTGCCATGATCTTAGTGAATAACCTTAATAAAATCGGGCCGATCATAATCGGCCACCGATTATTAATGTCCTTAAATCCCTCTTTTTCATTAACCTTAGGAATTTACACAGTTCTGCTCTCTTTCATAACTTCTGGAATCGTAGCTAATTTGAGCCAGGTAGAAAAAATTCTAGAAATAATTCTATTGTCTTTATTAAAAATTGCCACGATATCCTTGAGTGACATCTGATCAGACCCTGTCGCCGTGTGGACTGAGAACTGGTTGACCGACAGAAAGCAGAGACTAGAAATAAATAGATCAGTTGCAGGATGGCAGGTACTTATGGGGTCCATGAAGGTCAGTATCACCTCTGTAGCTGTTGACAGTCGACAGAAATCATTTAGATGTGGGACCTATTGTAGTATTTCCAAATTGGTTGATAACTCTAAACTGGATGAATATCTAAGTTGACAAGACAAAACAAGGGGACCACAACAGGCTAAGTGAATGGGTTAGAACACAGAGCAAAATAATGGAATATAATGGAAATAGATATGAAGTTATTCACTTCTGTAGGAAAACCAGAAAAGCAGAATCTTTTTTCAATGGTTGGCGATTGGACAATATGCATCTCCAAAAGGGACACTACTGTTTTTGTTCATGACCTTAAACTGAGTATGCATGTGCAGCAAATAAAAAGGAAGTCATTTGGTACATTGGACTTCATTACAAGGGGATTTAAGTGCACGAGTGAAGACATACTGCTGCAGTTGCACTGTGCCTCAGTGAGATCTCACCTGGAACACTGTGTGGTGTGTTGGTCTCATTGTCTCAGGGAGGGTATACTTACAGTAGAGGGAGTACAGAGGTTTACTAGAATAATCACTGGAATGATGGGATTGTCTCATGAGATGGGTTTGAGGAAAGATGATCTGATATAACTTTACTAAACCAAAATCAACAAAATAACATTAGCAGCCTTTAAGTTCTTGATCAAAGATAATGCAAACAGTGATTGGCACATGAGGGAGTCTTCCTTGGCCTCGACCATGTGACTATGGAAAGGAATTTAAGAAAATCAGGTGAGATATCGATGTTGAGAGCAACTGGTTGCATTTTCCAAACAAATTCCAAAAATCAAAACCAAAGGATCTGTTGACGCTGTAAATCAGAGATCAAAATCGAAATTGCTGGAAAAGTTCAACAGGTCTGGCAGCATCTGTGAAGAGAAATCAGAGTTAACGTTTCTTGTCGAGTTCTGAGGAAGGGTCTCCGAACCAGAAACATTAACTCTGATTTCTCTTTAAAGATGCTACCAGACCTGCTGAGCTTTTCCAGCAATTTCTATTTCCAAAAATCATACAGGATTCTTGCTAGAAAGCAGTGAGAGGCTATTAATGAGGATTATCATTCATTACCATCCTATTACAAACTAATCTCACTTCATTAATATTTTCTTCCATTTCATTCCACTTGGATAGAAATTAAACGCCAAGGATATCAGAGCAGGTACCTGGTGAATCCTGCCAGCCTCATGTTCCTCCAGACCTCCATCTTGGACACCAACATCTCAGGGCTCGCTCCATGGGCAGTGACCACATTCACCCACAACCATGGACTTTGGTTTCCAACATATACTAGCCTCTTGTCTTTGGATTGCTCTGGCAACTTTCATTGTAATGCTGCTGCTAGGAACTTTGTGGACAGGACCAGGCATCCAGTTTATGGATTGGACCAGGACTGTAAGTCAGGGCTACTTGTTCCCTCTGTTAGTACCCAATAGCCTACCATGTGGAACCTTATCAATTGCCTTACTGAAGTCCATATACACCACATCAACCATCTTACCTTCATCCACCTGTTTTATCACCTTCTCAAAGAACTCAATGACGTTAGTGAGGCATGACCTATCCTTCACAAAACCGTGTTGACTATCTTTAATCAAATTATTTCTTTCCAGATGATTATAAATCTTATCTCTTATAACCTTTACCAACACCTTACCCACAATCGATTCAATAGACAATAGACAATAGGTGCAGGAGTAGGCCATTCAGCCCTTCGAGCCTGCACCACCATTCAATATGATCATGGCTGATCATTCCTAATCAGTATCCTCTTCCTGCCTTATCTCCATAGCCCTTGATTCCACTATCTTTGAGAGCTCTATCAAATCTTTCTTAAATGAATCCAGACACTGGGCCTTCACTGCCCTCCGGGGCAGAGCATTCCACACAGCCACCACTCTTTGGGTGAAGAAGTTTCTCCTCATCTCTGTCCTAAATGGTCTACCCCGTATATTTAAGCTGTGTCCTCTGGTTCGGCACTCACCCATCAGCGGAAACATGTTTCCTGCCTCCAGAGTGTCCAATCTTTTAATAATCTTATATGTCTCAATCAAATCCCCTCTCAGTCTTCTAAACTCAAGGGTATACAAGCCCAGTCGCTCCAGTCTTTCAGTGTAAGGTAATCCTGCCATTCCAGGAATTGACCTCGTGAACCTATGCTGCACTCCCTCAATAGCCAGAATGTCTTTCCTCAAATTTGGAGACCAGAACTGCACACAGTACTCCAGGTGTGGTCTCACCAGGGCCCTGTACAGCTGCAGAAGCACCTCTTTGCTTCTATACTCAATTTCTCTTGTTATGAGGACCAGCATGCTATTAGCCTTCTTCACTACCTGCTGTACCTGCATGCTTGCCTTCTTTGACTGGTATACAAGAACACCCAGATCTCTCTGTACTGCCCCTTTACCTAAATTGATTCCATTTAGGTAGTAATCTGCCTTCCTGTTCTTGCCACCAAAGTGGATAACCATACATTTATCCACATTAAACTGCATCTGCCATGCATCTGCCCACTCACCTAACTTGTCCAGGTCACCCTGTAATCTCCTAACATCCTCATCACATTTCACCCTGCCACCCAGCTTTGTATCATCAGCAAATTTGCTAATGTTATTGCTGATACCATCTTCTATATCATTTACATATATTGTAAAAAGCTGCGGTCCCAGCACGGATCCCTGCGGTACCCCACTGGTCACTGCCTGCCATTCCGAAATGGAGCCGTTTATCACTACCCTTTGTGCCAACCAATCAGCCAACCAATTTTCAATCCAATCTAGTACTTTGCCCCCAATACCATGTGCCCTAATTTTACTCACTAACCTCCTATTCGATTGTGGTTGGCTGGGTTCGATTCCAGCCTCTGGTGACTGTCTGTGTGGAGTTTGCACATTCTCCCAGTGGCTGTGTGGATTTCCCCCGGGTGCTCCGGTTTCCTCCCACAGTCCAAAGATGTGCAGGTCAGGTGAATTGGCCATGCTAAATTGCCCATGGTATTAGGTGCATTTGTCAGAGGGAAATGGGTCTGGGTGGGTGGCACCTCAGAGGGTCGGTATGGACTTGTTGGGCTGAAGGGCCCGTTTCCACACTGTAGGGAATCTTAGCTATACTGAAGTAAGGCTCACTGGCGTATAATTACCAGGTTTGTCCCAACTTCTCTTTTTAAACAAGAGAATAACATTTGCTATCCTCCAGTCTTCTGGCACTACTCCCAACGACAATAATGATATGAAGATCGAAGCCAAAGGCTCTGCAATCTCCTCCTTGGCTTCACAAAGAATCCGAGGATAAATCCTATCTGGCCCAGGAGTCTTATCTATTTTCAGATCTTCCAAAATTGCTAAAACCTCCTCTTTGTCATCCTCAGTTCCATCTAATCTAGTAGCCTGTACCTCCATAATCTCACTAACATTCTCCTTTTCCAATGTGAATACTGACAAAAAGTATTCATTAAGGGCTTCCCCTATGTCTTCAGATTCCACACACAACTTTCCACTATTATCTCTGATTGTCCCTAATCTTACTCTAGTCATTCTTTTATTCCTGATACATCTATAGAAGGCCTTAGGATTTTCCTCGATCCTATCTACCAACAACTTCTCATGTCCCCTCCTGGCTCTTCTTAGCCCCCTCTTTCAATCTTTTCTGGCTAACTTATAATTCTCAAGCCCCCAACTGAGCCTTCAATACTCATCCTCACATAAGCCTTCCTCTTGACAAGACCTTCAAGTTAGTTAGTAAACCATGGTTCCCTCTATCGACAACTCCCTCCCTGCCTGATAGGTATATACTTATCAAGGACCTGCAATAACTGTTCCTTGAATAAGCTCCACATTTCAAGAGAGTCCATTCCCTGCAGTTTCCTTCCCCATTCCAATGCATCCTAAATCTTGCCTAATCACATCATAATTGCCTTTCCCCAGTTATACCTCTTTCCCTGTGGTATATACCTATCCCTGCCCATTGCTATTGTAAACATAACTGAATTATGGTCACTATTGCCAAAGTGCTCACCTACCTCCAAATCTAACACCTGGCCAGGATCATTCCCCAATACCAAATCCAATATGGCATCACCCCTTGTTGGCCTGTCTACATACTGTGTCAGAAAACCCTCCTACACACATTGAATAAAAACTGACCCATCCAAACTACTTGAACTATATTATTCCCAGTCAATATTGGGGAAGTTAAAGTCCCCCGTAACAACTACCCTGTTAGTCTCACTCCTATCGAGAATCATCTTTCATATCCTTTCCTCTACATCCCTTCAACAATTCGGAGGCCTATAGAAAACTCCCACAAGGATGACCTCTCCTTTCCTGTTTCTAACTTCAACCCAAACTATCTCAGTGGATGAGTCCTCAAACATTATCTCAGCTGCTGTAATACTACCCTTGATTAACTATGCCACACCCCACGTCTTTTACCATCTTCTCTGTTCTTGCTGAAACATCTAAATCCCGGAATCTGCAACAACCATTCCTGTCCCTCCTCTAAGCATGTCTCTGAAATAGCCATGACATTGAAATCCCAGGTGCCGGTTCACCCACCTTATTCCAGATGCTCCTAGCGTTGAAGTACACATATTTCAAATCAACATCCTGATTGTCGGTGCCCTCTCGTCACCTTGTAAACCTATCCCTGACCTCACTACCCTCAACCTTCTGTACACTGGAACTACAATTCAGGTTCCCATCCCCCTGTTGCATTAGTTTAAACCCCCCTACCGAAGAGCATTAGAAAGCTTTCCCCCAAAGGATATTGGTACCCTCTGGTTCAAGTGAAGACCATCCTATTTGTGGAGGTTCCACCTTCCCCAGACAGAGCTCCAATTATCCAAGAATCCAAAACCCTCCCTCCTGCACCATCCCTGCAACCACGTGCTCAGCTCTGCGCTCTCCCTGTTCCTCACTTCACTAGCACGTGGCACGGACAACAGACCAGAGATAACAACTCTGTTTGTTCTAGCTCTAAGCTTCCACCCTAGCTCCCTGAATTTCTGCCTTAGATCCCCACCTTTCTTTCTATCTATGCTGTTGTTGCCTATGTGGACCAGTACCTGAGGCTGGTCCGCCTCCCCCTCACGGATCCCAAAAACACGATCAGACTCATCACGAACCCTGGCATCTGGGAGGCAAATCACCAATCCTGAGTCTCTCCCGCTCCCACAAAAGCTCCTGTCTGTCTCCCTGACTATGGAATCTCCAAGACTCAAGCTCTGCTCCTCTTCCCCTTTCCCTTCTGAGCAACAGGGACAGACTCTGCGCCAGAGACCGGTGCCCCATTGCTTACCCAGGTAAGTCATTTCCCCCGCCCCAACATTATCCAAAACGGTCTACTTGGTGTTGAGGGGAACCACTGCAGGGGATCCCTGCACTGCCTGCTGGTTCCTTTTCCTACCCCTAACAGTAAACCTTCTTCGTGTGGCTGTGGAGTAATTACCTCCCTGTAACTCCTCTCAATAACCCCCTCCGCCTCCTGAATGATCCAAAGTTCATCCAGCTTCTGCTCCAGTTTCCTAACATGGTTCTTGAGGAGCTGGAGTTGGGTGCACTTCCCATAGATGAAGTCAGCAAATAAAGGATTCAGTGACCGAATGAGAAAGAGGCACAGGATTTAATGCCTTGAGGGATTGGCTGGGTGACAGTGAGTGAGGGAAGACTTGCATGCAGTGAGAGTAGTCGAGGTTAAGCCTTGGTGGGAAGTGAGTCTGGTAGCAGAGATAGAGTGAGTTAGCAGAGGGGAAATGATGGTATTGATCCTGGTGGATCAGAGAACAACAATGACCTTCCTCTGATATTGTTGTATTTTCCTTTGGATAGTTGCGAGTGCCTTGACCTGGGTGGCCATCTCAAACCAGACTGGTATCATGGCCTCTCCTGCTGTCCTGGGGCAATAAGACATGCCGCGTCTACATGACCTCAACTCCCATATCCTCCAGCTCCCTGTCTGTAAAGTGGGGCAATATCCCCTTATCTTCCACTTCTGAGGAAAACACCACAAACCTTAGAGTAGAGCCCAGGGCTTGACCATGTGCACAATGGCCTTAGCAGCACATGGTAGAGAATGTTCAGGTAGTGGTGAATACTTGGGGTTATAGTGAGTTGGTGAATTGGACTGGCATCAACTGAGAGGAGCATCAAGGGGTGAGATAGGTCAGAATCGCTCAATAAAACATGTTAGGTTTTGCGGAAAAAAAACCTCCTTGAAATATGATAAAAATGACACAACCAGAATATGGGAAGAACAAAAACAGGAATTGCTGGAAAAGCTCAGCAGGTCCAGCAGCACCCTTCCTCAGAACCAGACCCGAAACATTAACTCTGATTTCTGTTCACAGATGCTGTCAGACCTGCTGAGCTTTTCCAGCAATTCCTGTTTTTATTCTTCCCATATTCTGCTTGCGTCATTTTTGTCATATTTCAAGGAAGGTTTCTCTCCATGAAACCCGACACATTTACTGTGCGATTCTGACCTATCTCACCCCTTGATGCGCCTCTCAGTTGATGCTAATCCAATTCGCCTACTTTTCCAGTAAATTCTGTTTTTGTTTCTGACTTACAGCATCCACAGTTCTTTGAGATTTTATTATAGAATATGGGAAGATTAGGCTTTGGATTGTAACCATGTGAATACATTGCTCATTTATATAGTCAACTCTCCACCTTTATTGCCTCAATAGTTGCTCTGAAATAATTAACTTTTTCAGGTGTGTATTTGATAAATTCATAGTTTATCATGGGCTCAGTGGTTCGCACTGTTGCCTCATAGCACCAGGGTCCCAGGTTCGATTCTAGCCTCGGGTGACTGTCACATGTCTGTGTGGGTTTCCTCCGGGTGTTCCGGTTTCCTTCCACAGTTCAAAGATGTGCCTGTTAGGTGAATTGGCTGTGCTAAATTGCCCACAGTGTTAAGTGTATTATTCAGGGGTAAATATGGGTCTGGGTGGGTTATTCTGAAGAGGATCTTTGTGGGCTTTTTGTGCTGAAGGACCTGCTTCCATACTGTGGGGAATTTAATCATAATCATTCACTTACATTGCGTGATTTTCATAATGAACACTAACATTTTAAATTCCAAAATGCCTTAATTTGATTAGATTAGATTTCCTACAGTATGGAAACAGGTTCTTCAGCACAAAAAGTTCACAAAGATCCTCTTAAGAATAACCCATCCAGACCCATATTTATCCTTGACTAATGCATTTAACGCTATGGGGCAATTTAGCACAGTCAATTCACCTGACCTGCACATCTTTGGATTGTGGGGGGAAACCAGAGCACCCAAAGGAAACCCACACAGACACAGGGAGAATGTGCAAACTCCACACAGACAGTCGCCCAAGGTTGGAATCGAACCTGGGTCCTTAACACCGTGAGGCAACAGTGCGAACTACTGAATCACTGTGCCACCCTGAATGACAATTGCTAGCCAATTAATCCCTAATTTTTCACGTCAATTAGATAAAATTTTAATTAAAACTAAACCAGTTGGCTTTGAGGAACTTTATACAAGACCCTTTGTTACATATGTGGCAGGGTAAGATTTGAACCCACTCAGGTCTCGTTTGCCTGACAGTACTGAAATGGAAGGAAGTTTCTACACTGGGGATTTGTGGTGAGCATATTTACACGTGAAAGGAAGTGGGAGGAGAAGTCAAGGGAAAGGCAATTGCTTGAAGTTCTTTTTTAAAAGGAACAGAGATTCCATGGCCCATCTGATCCACTTGCTTAATGACCAGATGATCTATGATGTTTGTTGGCCTGGACAGTGGATCAAAGAGTGACCTCCATTTGGGAGTGAATGTGAAACTGTCTTCCAGCTTTTTTAAAGTCTCACTTCCCTCACTATTTTGATCTCACTTTACCTTTGCAGGCAGCCATGCAAACAACCAGTTATCAAGTCCACCCCCACCCCCACCCCAGCCCACCTTTATTCTTCAAAAGGTATGGGTACCTGTACTCGTAAAGCAAACTAACTCAGTAACAGCAAAAGCATCACAGAGACTGTTTTTCAAAACATTCTAGCCAGGCCTTCAGATTTCATTGTATGGAATATAGCACCTGTGCTGCATTCTGAAAACCTTCCGAACAATTTTGAATGGAAAGTTATAAGATCATAAAAGATCAATATTGACATAGCTGAGAGAAAGTCTTATTTAATTCCAATGTCCAACGATACAGCTTCAATTCAAGTGGCCAAATTGAGTGACATGTTTGATTGTTTGAACGTCAAACAATTGCTGACCTGCAAATATGATCATCTTCAAATCCAGGAAGTGCCAAACACAGTAGATGAATTTCGAATTTTGCACTCAACACAATTAATTAGCAATAAATATGAATGTGAGGGGAAAACAGAATTTCTATTGTACGAGAAGAGAGAGTTCCGATGGGTTGGCGAGTGGATTCTGACTTGTAGTATTGCCATGGAGAATGCCCCAGTGAGATGATGACTACCAGCTAACTGCTAAGCTTCGTTCAAATTTAAACCAGGTAGGTTGACTGATGGGTTTAGATCAGAGTGGTGCTGGAAAAGCACAGCAGGTCAGGCAGCATCCGAGGAGCAGGAAGGCTGCCTGACCTGCTGTGCTTTTCCAGCACCACCCTGATCTAAACTCTGGTTTCCAGCATCTGCAGTCCTCACTTTTGGCTGGTTGACTGATAGACCAAGGTTGAAGCAGTCACAATGTGTGTACATTTTCCTTCTGTCTGCAAAATACAGATAATCTGTCGATTAATATATGTAGCTTTCAGCAAACAGCATAAATGTTTTTTCCTGACATATTTCTTGCAAATTGCCCTGATGAATGCAGAATGAAAAGCTTTGACTAAGTATGACTTATTCAGTAATAAGCATGCCAGAGAGATTACTTAGAGATTGTACACTGTTTCATATAAGGCAGGATATCTTTACGTACACTATTAGATTAGATTAGATTACTTACAGTGTGGAAACAGGCCCTTCGGCCCAACAAGTCCACACCGACCCGCCGAAGAGCAACCCACCCAGAACCATTCCCCTACATTTACCCCTTCACCTAACACTACGGGCAATTTAGCTAATCTGGTCTTCTAGGTTATATGGTCATTGTTCTACCTATAGTAAGAAATGCTATTTGTATAATCTCACATTGTTTAATCTGCTTCTGCCACTTCCTTTCCAATTGTTCCAGTTTTACCAATTATTCGCATTTTATTGCACATTTAAAGACAATCTTCAGGGCGTTTTCCTGTGGACTGCACAAAATAAGCCTGCTATATGCCTGAAGTCTTCGACTCATCTAAACTTTCCATTGACCATTATGGATTACGTATTAAGTTCCAAATTCATCCCTGCCCCTAACAACTATCCCTGTTTCCTGTGATTTTAAAATCTTCATCCTTGTTTTGAATCCCTTCGGAACACCACCACTTGCAAGTTCCTCTCCAAATTGCACAGCAACAGGACTTGGAACGATATTGTAATTCCTTCATTGTCACTGGGTCACAATCCTGGAACTCCCTCTCTAACTGTACTGTGAGCGTGTTAGAGATTTAGGGTTGGGCAATAAATGCTGACCTGTCCTGAACCACTCATCATTTATGTCGCTATAAACCCATACTCGCTTCTCTTCGAAAACCCATCCATCTTGTTTCATCCTTTTACTTCCATGACCCTTTACAAAAGCATTTTTGAGTACACCTTCAGTGGCTTCCTTCTAATTGCTTAATTTTCCTTCCTTAAGGTATTCCAGTAAGTGTATGTTAGAAGTGTTGTCTCAGAGACGTGCATTAAAGTTACAATGGCTTAGAGAAATCATTGGTAAGCCAAACCTTGATTTCATCCACCGATGTGAACTGTTGGCTGAATAGCAATCAGGAATAGGAGGATTGGACTATTTT
The DNA here is from genome assembly GCF_047496795.1 of Chiloscyllium punctatum. Classification (NCBI taxonomy): domain Eukaryota; kingdom Metazoa; phylum Chordata; class Chondrichthyes; order Orectolobiformes; family Hemiscylliidae; genus Chiloscyllium; species Chiloscyllium punctatum. The sequence continues at coordinate 151,781,459 of NC_092739.1, read as the reverse complement.
CCATTATCCCATCAGGCATCATGAGCAATCATTTTAACTGAGTCTGCTCTCCACCTTTGTCAGGGGCTGGTGCTGGTTCCAACTCATCTCTTTGGCTTCTCACTTAGAGAGTTAGGTTAAAATGTCATGTTTAAGTATAGAGTGAACAACACCATTAATGTGTTGACATTGCTAGAATAAAAGAAACTTTGATGGTCCTCCTGGAATGATTATTGCAAGAATGCAAGAGCAGATTGAGCAGTTTATATGGCTGCCTTGCAATATAAAACAATGCCAACAGTTTGGGTTCAATTCCCACATGGGCTGAGGTTACCATGAAGGACCTGCGCAAGCTCTCCCCTCACCTGAGGTGTAGCGATCCTCAGGTTAAACCTCTGCCACATCTCACTCTGATAGGGAGCAGCCCTATGGTCAGGTAAGACAACTGCAACTTTATCTTTACATTTAGTGTGGAGTGAATTATAGATCAATCATGACAGTCACAATGAGAGTAGTTAATTCACCACACAATACTAACACTTGACATCCGGCTTAAATTATATAACATATTTAAAAGGCATTTGGATGGGTATATGAATAGGAAGGGTCCGGAGGGATATGGGCTGGGTGCTGGCAGGTGGGACTAGATTGTGTTGGGATATCTGGTCGGAATGGACGGGTCTGCTTCCGTGTTGTATGTCTCTATGACTCTATGACACGAGAGTCATGTTTTTGGAACCACCCTTATTATATAGCTGGGAGTAAACAAGCAATTGTGGAAGTACAGCATTGATTAGAGGGCTCCGGATTTGATCGAGGGGGTTTCAGATAAAAGAGCTGATAAAAATATTTGTTCATCAAATGTGATCATGCTGGGAAGGCCAGCGTTTATTTCCCATCCCTCACTGCCCTGAGAAGGTGATGATGTTACACCCACAGTACTCTTTACAAGAGAGTTTCACTCATGAAGAACACTTTATTTTGTGCCTTTTTCTGTCCTTCATCCCTGTGGGTTAAGGACACTTGCAAATGGTAGGACATCACTGGTGCACAACCTGAGCTACAAATCTTCTCAAAACTCACAATGCACATGTCTTGACATTTAGAAAATTTGATGAGTTCTTTCACTCAATCTTCAGGCCTATTTTGTTTCACCAGGATCACTAAGCAAAATTAAGAGTCTAATGATGACCAGTGTCATTTCTGGTTCGCCAATGTCCTTTAGGGAAGGAAACTGCTTTCCTCACCTGTCCTGGCCTACATGTGATTCCAGACCCACAGCAATGTGGATGAACCTTAAATGCCATCTGGGCAATTAGAGATGGGCAATAAATAGCCAGCAACACCCTCATCCCGTGAATGAATGAAAAAAATCTGGGTAACTATCTAGGGCTGAAACTCTTGCTGACTTGTAGCTTCATCTAACCCAGGCTACTAAGGACAATTATGGTGCCCAGTGTCTTCTACTCACTCAACATGGACTTTCAGTCAAACGTTTCCTATCTGTACAGCTAGTTGCTCAATACCTTTCATGGAAACTTGGGACAAAAAAGTTATCTTAAAGTGTAACTACAAATTCAAATCAACGACACTATGAAATATTCTACACTATAAATAAAACAAATGTTGCGAAGTATCAATATTTTTGTCAGCATCCATTAACATTTTGTCAGACACCCTTCACAACATGATGTGGATAGCATTGAACGAAAGGATTGAATGTCCATGGTATCCCAGAATGCAGCACGGAAGAAACATGTCTGTCAAGGTGGCACCAATAATGCCACAGAAACATTTGCACCCAGTCTAACAAGAGTGCATCAGTCTAAGATCTCAGGAGATGGCCAGGTAAAATGCCAAATTCCCTCAGTACCAGGTTTATAAGATGTCAGCATTGGGAACACTTTTCTCTCAAGCGCAGAAGATTGTGGGTTCCAGACCCACTCTAAAACCCTGGGTATACAATTCAGGTTGACACTGATACAATGCTGACAACATTTTGCCTTCTTGCATGTGAGGCATTAAACCAATGGTCTGTCTGCCTGCTCAAGTGGACATAAATGATCTCACAGCACTACCCAAAGAAGACTAAGAAAGTTCTCCACTGGTGTCCTGGCCAATGTTTATCAGGGATTTATTGCTAAATAAGAAAATCAAAGGAACTGTGGATGCCGGAGATCAGAAAGAAAATCAGAAATTGCTGGACAAACTCAGCAGGTCTGGCAGTATCTGTGGAGAGAAATCAGAGTTAACGTTTCAGGTCCAGCAACCTTTCTTCAGAACCTTGAAGGATTTTTGTCTTTGTTCATTGTCAAATTATTGATTGTAGACATGCGAATTAAAATCTACAGTTACGTTTGCCCTACATAGCACAGTGATTACACTTCAAAAATATTCTTTGTTGGCTTTAAAGCACTTCAGGATTGCCCTGCGTTGTGTAAAGGTGCTACATAAATGCAGACCCTTCTTTCTCTTCATGCGCTCAAGTTCTGCAAAAAGGCTTAAAGCCATCTTCAACCTCCTCAACCATCAACTGAGCCCAGATGATGAAATGAAATGCCTTTTCTGCAAAGGAGAATATAGACCAGGAAAACTCAGATCAGCGAATTTTAGAAACCTCTATAAGGTCACCTCCCAGCCTCCAGGGAAAATAGCCCCACCTTATTCATCGTCTCCCAATGGTTCAAACCCTCCAACCTTGGCAACATCCTTGTAAATTTTTCCTGAACCTTTTCAAGTTTCACAACATCCTTCCTATATGAGAGAGACCAGAATTGCACGCAGTATTCCAAAAGTGGCCCAACTAATATCCTGCACACCCCAAGAGGACCTCTAACTCCTATACTCAATGCACTCACCAATAAAGACAAACATAACAATGCCAATTGCAAATTGAGCAGCGTAAGCAGATGTACCAGGTTGAATTATAAAAGAATGAAATTAAAAGATCTAGAAATAAATGTCATAACTCTAATAATGGGGAGACAGAATAAAACTAAGAAGAATGTGAGCTAATTGTTATGCTGAGTTCGTAAAAATTCTGTATAATGTTGATGGCGAGACTGTTCATTTAAACTTGTCTTTAACAGATGAGAGGCTAATGTGTTGAAAGCTCCCGCTTAGATGGAAAGTTACATGTCTGGGTTTGTTCTGCTTTACTTCTGAAGATTAGCAGGTACATCTGAATGTGACAAGGAGACTAGATGCAGTCATTAATTTGGTTAATTTGGTCTTTTGAACCAGTGCAATATTTCTGCTTTCCTGTCATTCTAAACTCGAAAGCACTAATTTGATTTAAGTCAGTTATTAAGTTCAATTTAAAATGTGATTGCTCCACTTTCCAGTCCTGTCAATACCTGAAACATAGCTTTAGATTACTTTTAGATTAGCTGTTTTGCTTTGAGGTTTAACGTCTTCCACTTGTTCATCGAGAAAACTTTAACTGGTCTGGAATGTCACTAACTATGTCTTACACATAAATAGGTTCAATACTCTATCATTCAACATTAATCATGCACAACAAGTCAAATTTCAACACATTACCATCCCGCGTCACCAGATGCTTGCAAGATAATTTATCAGGCGCTCCATCTAGCAGAGAGGTTCCCTCTGATGACCATTGATTCCAATTTTGTAGAGTTCTTTGATATCACATTCAGTGAAGTCCTGTCTTGAAGTCAAGGCAGAAAGTGAGGACTGCAGATGCTGGAGATCAGAACTGAAAATCCTGAAGAAGGGCTCATGCTCGAAACGTCAATTCTCCTGCTCCTTGGATCTCCTGCTCCTTGGATGCTGCCTGACCTGCTGTGATTTTCCAGCAACACATTTTCAGCTTTGAAGTCAAGGCAGCCAATCACACCTCACGGGTACATTCACAGCGAGTTGCTCCATTCACCCTTTTGCCTCATTTATTTGTAAATGGCTTAATTCATCCATAATAACAGATGGCTTTGATAAGAACGTATTAAATGCCACAATTGATTCACAGCTCAGTAACATGCCATTTGGCCCAACTTGTCTATTGGTGTATCTACCTGTATCTATTTGTGTATTCCACATGAACCTTCTCTCATTCCTTGTGTGTTTCTCCTGGCCTCCCCTTACACTCTCCAGGCTATCTGCCTCTACTCAATGTGGTCGCCAAATCCTCATTTTACCCATTCTTGGAGTTAAATGGGATCTCCTGAGATTCCTTTGAGCACTATCCTGCATTCATGATGCTGAGATCCCACAAGTAGACACATAGAGTCATAGAGATGTACAGCACAGAAACAGACCCTTTGACCAAACTCATCCATGCCGACCAGATATCCTAAACTAATCTAGTCCTATTTGCCAGGACTTGTCCCATATCCCTCTCAACCCCTCAATATATATATCTTGTCTATGTCCACGAGAAACACAGAAATTAGGAGCAAGTGTAGGTCATTCGGTCCTTCAAGCCTTCTCTGCCATTCAATATGATCATGGTTTCAATACCATCCTTGAAGTTAATGACATATTCCTGCTTTATCCCCATAGCCCTTGATGTTTTTACCATCTAAAGAGTTATTAATCACTTCCAGTGACCCAGCTTCCACAGCCTTCTGTGGTAGCAAACTTCACAGGTCGACCTCGTTTAGAGTGAAGAATGTTTACTTTACCATAGAATAGAATTCCTACAGTGTGAACGCAGGCCATTCAGCCCATCAAGTCCACATTGACCCACTGAAGAGCATCCCACTCAGACCCACTCTTTTACCATATCCCTGTAACCCTGCATTTCCCATGGCTAACCTACCTAGTCTACACATCCCTGGACACTATAGGTTATTTAGCACGGCTAATTCACCGAACCTGCACATCTTTGGATCGTGGGAGGAAAACGGAGAACCTGGAGGAAACCCACACAGACACAGGGGGAATGTGCAAACCCCGCACAGGGAATCGCCCTGAGTCTCGAATTAAGCTCAACCCTGGCGCTGTGAGGCACCATGCAACCCCAGTCCTCAACGGCCTATCCCATATTCTGTGACTGATAATTGTAAGGTGCTGCATTTTGGTAAGAAAAATCAGAACAGGACTTATCCGCTTAATGGTAGGGTTCTGGGAAGTGTTGTTGAGCAAAGACACCTTGGAGTGCAGGCTCATAGTTCATTGAAAGTGGAGTCCTAGGTTGACAGGATAGTGAAGAAGTAGACAGTGAGGTCTGCAGATGCTGGAGCAGAGTTGAGAGTGTGTTGCTGGAAAAGCACAGCAGGTCAGGCAGCATCTGAGGAGCAGGAAAATTGACGTTTCGGGCCAGAGCCCTTCTTCAGGAATGAGGATAGTGAAGAAGGCAATTAGTATGCTTACCTTCATTGGTCAATGCATTGAGTATAGGAGTTGGGCAGTCATGTTGAGGCTGTACAGGACATTGGTTAAGCCACTTTTTCAATTCTTGTCTCCCTGTTATAGGAATGATGCTGTGAAGCTTGAAAGGAAACATTTACAAGGATGTTGCCAGGGTTGGATGGTTTGAACTATATGGAGGGGCTGGGGCTATTTTCCCTGGAGCATCGGAGGCTAAGGGGTGACCTTATAGAGGTTTATAAAATCATGAGGAGCATTGATAGGGCGAACAGCCAAGGTCTTTTCCCTGGGTTGGGGGAGTTCAAACCTCGAGGGCTTAAGGTCAGAGGGGAAAGATTTAAAAGGGATCTAAGGGGCAACCTTTTCACACAGAGGGTGGTGCATATATGGAATGAGCTGCCAGACGAAGTGATGGAGGCTGGTACAATTACAGTATTTGAAAGGCATCTGGATGGGTATATGAATAGGAAAGGTTTAGCGGGGAATGGGCCAAATGCTGGCAAATGGGACTAGTTTGATTTAGGATCTGGTTGACCTAGAACGGTTGGACCGAAGGGTCTGTTTCTTTGCCATACGGCTCTATAGCTCTATGATCCCTGGTTCTAGACTCCTTGTCAAAGGGAAATGTCCTCTCTCTGCATCAACTCAGTCTAGCCATGTTCTATCAAAGTTCTTTTACAATTCTAAACGCGTCTGCTAGGTCACCCCTCAGTCTTTCTGGGAAGGAAGTGGTTCAGTCTGTCCTGATAGAAATAATCTCTCTATAAGACCAGAAGTCACAGGAGCAAAAGTGGTCATTCATTGAGACCATTCCACCATTTTATTTGACCATGACTGATCTGATAATCCTCAACATTTTCTTTTTTGTTCCCTGTAACCATTGATTCCTTACTGATGAAAAATTGATCCCTTTGAGCCTTGATACTTAACAAACTAGCCGATACAGCGCTCTGTGACAAAAAACTCCACAGGTTCACTATCCTCTGAGAGAAGAAATTCTTTTCTCATCTCGGCCTTAAATGTGCACAGCCCTTATTTTAAGATTATGCCCTCTAGTCCTAGACTGTACCACATTCACTGAATCAAACAGTACAATACAGGACCTTGGATCCATCAAGTCTCCACTGACTTAAACTGGTCTTAAATCTACACTAGTCCCACTTTCCAAGCACTCGGCCTGTAGTCCTGAGGGTACTTTTTAAAGGTTTACCACCTCAACTGCCATCTCAGGCAGGGCATTCCAAATTTCCACAACCCTCTGGATTAAAAATGTTTCACAAATCTCTAAAACTTTTCACTTTAAAATTATGTCCCCTTAATATTTGACCCTTCAACTGAGCAGAACTGCTGATTTCTACTCACCTTGTTCATGCCGCTCAAACTTATATACCTCTATCAGGTCCCTCTCAAACTTCTCTGCTCTAAAGAAAACAACCCAAGCTTATCCAGCCTCGCTTCACAGCTGAAATGTTCCACTCCAGGCCATACCCTCATGAATCTCCCGTCCACTCTCTCAGGTCATCATATAATGTGGTGACCAGAACTGCACAAAAGAAAACAAATTCTGTTGTACCTACCCTGTCAAGTCCTCTGAGAATCTCGCATATTTCAATAAGGTCACCTCTCATTCTTCTAGGCCCAATCTACTCAACTTCTCAAAGGACAGTCTCTCTATGTGTGGTGTTATGACACGGAGGTCGAACCCCTCTGTTAATTAAAACCAAACCCCCAGAAAGATCACCTCGCCTCATAATCTATTAAAATGTAAGTGAATGACAGAGAACTCCTAAATTTCACTATTTAAAGAAAAGCTTTTTTAAAAAAAACTCTAATAGTGCACATTAAACAAAAGCTATTCACAAATCCAAGCCCCTCTTTTCTTAACTACTTACTATCTGACCCCAACTCTCTAAAATAATATGCTGTTACAATAACGCACTTATTAAAGATTACATTAATTTAACGTCAAGACCACACAGTTTCTGTCTTCTTTGATGTTTTTACTCTTGCAGCTGATGATCTCCCTGGGTCATCTTTTTTTTTACTGCAAATATATTTGACAAGAAAATATACCTTTGATAGAAGTATTTTTTAATTTATGTGAAAGCAATCTATTAGATGGGCAGTTACTCTCTAGCTCTGACTCATGGCAGTTGCTCTCCCTCTAATTTTCAAAATTCCAGGTTTACACATCTCCCATTACACATTCAATTCTTATAATTTACTTGCTTTCCCGATGTCAAGACAATAAAATTTAAATTCCATTGGCTTCTGGTATCCTGGGAATAATTTAAACTAATTAGCTAAATTTGATTTGTTGTCAAAACAACAACCAAAACTCAGGTATCCATTTAACAGCCCAATGTTGTTACATTTGGAACAACCCGACCTTTAGCTGACAGCTGTGGCTGTACTTTAAATTCAGAAAAGCACTTTCTACTTAAAGTGACCATACATGCTTCCAACTTTGTAACATCTGGTATCAACCTAGAGAACCTTCTCTGGTCTGCCTCCAATACCAGATTACCTTTCCCTACTTAAGGGACCGAAAAATATTCATAGTATTCCAGCTGTAGTCTAACTAGTGCCGTGTATTGCCGTGAATTGCTTTAAGAAATTCTCCCTATTTTCATAATTGAAATAAAGGCTAACATTTCATTTGTCTTCCATATTACCTGCTAAATTTGGATGTTAACTTTTTTTGTGATTCATGGCACATCTCTCTGTGCCATAGCTTTCTGCAGTCTTTCTCAATTTAAATAATATTCAGCTCCTCTCCTCTTCCTGCTAAAATGCATAATCTCACATTTTCCCCACATTATATTTCATCTGACAACTCACTTACCCTGTCCATATCCATCTTCAGACTCTTTGTGTTGTTTCCATGGGCTGAATGGCCTAATTCCGCTCCTATGTCTTATCAGTTTTAGCTATTGGCCTTCCTGCTTATTTATGTGTCATCCACAAACTTGTCTAGTATATTCGCTTTCCTCATCCAAGTCATGAATATACAGTAGAACCTCGATTATCCAAATGAGATGGGCAGGGAGTTTTTTGTTCGGATAATTGATCGTTCAGATAATTGATCTGACCATAAACAAGCGGTGATTCGAGTGCCAGTTATTGAACATTTCTCGGTCATCTGGCAATGCACGCCTCAATGCCGTTTAACTGATAACTGAACGCTGAGTTGGCTAATGCCATTTTTACGGGACTTTGAGATCTTGTTCGGATAATCTGAAATTCGGATAATTGATGTTTGGATAATCGAAGTTATACTTTATATTGTAAGTAATTGTGACCCCAGCTTTGATCCCTGTGACATTCCATTAGTTATAGGTTGCCACCCTGAAAATGCTCCCATTTATCCCAACTTTCTGTCTTCTATTAGTTAATCAATCCTCTAACCACGCTGATAAAGTACTAACAACGTCATGGGCTCATCTAATACTCGGGGGCATGCATTTAAGGTGAGGGGGGAAACAAATGAATATGCAATGAACAGAGGGATATGGACCAAGGGCAGTTAGAAGAGATTAATTTGGCGTCATGTTCGTCACAATATCGTGGGCCGAAGGGCTGATTCCTGGGCTGTACTGTTCTATGTTCTATCTTATTAAGTAATCTAATGTTTGGTACCTTGTCAAACACCAGAGGGACCTTTGTAAAAGTTCCAATATTAGATTGCAAAATATTGAAATGGTATTGCAGTATCATCACCAGATCCAGTGACTCTTTAAAACAGTGACTGCTTCTCATGGGTAATGAAGGTTGGACGAGTTGTGTATTGAGCTCAAGGGTGCACTTCAATTGACCCCAACAGAGATAAAGAAGCCCAATGACTCTAATTTTGACTGTGTGGGTTAATTTGACTCCCTCACACCCCACAGGCCCATTTACTCTCTGTGCTTCTATTACAGACCTGCTGACAGAACCGGCTGTGACATCAATACATCTTAAGACTGCTCTCGGTATCAAATGGAGAGGGATCCTGGTGTGCCAGGTCAGTGCCACTGAATGGTGGGTTTGACTGCGGCTGACCGACTGATCCATCAACAGCTGCTCCAGACCCAAGACCTTCCTTCACACTTCACTCCCTATCAGTGAAATCGAAGCCTCCCCACTGCTTACACACCTCACCTCAAGAACAAACAGTGGGATGACAGGGGCCTCACTCTGCAGTGTTTTCATTATCATCACATGGAGGGCCTCGGAATGTGCTTTAAAAAATCCAAGTTTATCATTTGATTCACTCCAATTGTGGGAATAAAGAACAACAGCTCTATTACAGGTGCCATCATTTGGACAAGATCTTAAATTGATGACCTCTTCAGTGGATGGCAAAATAGCTTAGGGCATTAGTTCAGAGAAGAGCAGGAGAGTTCTCCTTAATTATACTTCAGTCAACATCATTAAGAAACAGTACATCATCTCATTAAGACTTTGTTCTTTCTGGGATTAGGCTGAGTGCAAATTGGGTGCAATTCTTTTCTTGGACTAAAAATTCAGCATGCCTCAAATGTACTTCAGGCATTTGTCTGGTTCAGCTTCTGGTTAATTTTAACCCTCTAGGATACTGATGAGAGGAGAATCTGGGCTGGAGAGTTTCAGCTTTGAAGGGAGATTGGACAGACTGGGGTTCTTTTCCTCAGAGCAGAGGAGATTGAGAGGGGACATGATTGAGATGTATGAAATTATGAGGGGCATAGATAGATGAGAAAGAATGTTTCCCTTTGATGGAGGGATCTGTGACCGGGCACATAGATTTAAGTGGCAGGAGGTTTAGAGAAGATGTGAGGAAAAGTGTTTGACCCTCTGTTTGACCGAGAGAGTGGTGAGAATCTGGAACTCACTACCTGTAAGGGTGGGGGAGGCAGGAATTTTCATAAGATTGGAGAAGTATTAAGATGTGCACTTGCGATGCCAAGGAACACAAGGCTATGCTCCAGGTGCTGGAAAAGGGGATTATAATAACTGGGTGATTGTTTTTGATTGACATAGATGTGATGGGCTGAAGAGTTTTTTTCTGTGCTGTATTGTTCTTTGTTGTTCTTTGTTCTTTGTTCTGTGTTGTAGATCTCTATAATTCTAATCAGCAGTGGTATCACCACTGAACAGTGCTATATTGAGAGGAATTTGTGAAGAGAGGTAGCACCAAGGTGAGTAGATCATATGAGGTTCATCTATAAACAAGGTAAATTTGCTATTGATGAACTAGTGGGTGGCACGGTGGCACAGTGGCACAGTGGTTAGCACTGCTGCCTCACAGCACCAGAGACCCGGGTTCAATTCCCGCCTCAGGTGACTGACTGTGTGGAGTTTGCACATTCTCCTTATGTCTGCATGGGTTTCCTCCAGGTGCTCCAAAGATGTGCAGGTTAGGTGAATTGGCCATGCTAAATTGCCCGTAGTGTTAGGGGAATGGGTATGGGTGGGTTGCGCTTTGGCGGGTCGGTGTGGACTTGTTGGGCTGAAGGGCCTGTTTTCCCACTGTAAGTAATCTAATCGAAACAGCAGTTATCCCATTAGAGACAGAGATGACTGGTGGTGGTTTAACCATACTTCAGGCAAGGGGAAAGTTTGAGGAAGGATAGCGCCTTCGTGGTAACCTCCCAGTATGGGAATTGAGCCCACACTGTTGATATCACTGCAAATCAGCCCTCCAGCCAACGGCTATCATGAGATCAACAAAAGAGAAGGTGTCAGTCCAGAATAAGGATGTGAAGAGAGAGATCTTAGACACTACACTAGAAATGTATTCAATAATCTACGAGGGCATTGAAGAACCTAATTTAGAGATAATTGAGAGACAGTGTTTGTGCAGAAACTCACAGCACAGAATGACTCCACACCAATACTACAAGGTGCAGCTGCCACGATTGGCTTAGAAGCTGACATGAAGCAGAAAGGCAGATAGGTTTCCATCCCTTAAAGACATTCGTGAAGCAGATGGTTTTGTATGTCAACCTGATAGCTGCATGATCATAATGACACTATGTTTTTACTTCTAGATAATTAACTAAACTTAATTTTCCCCCAATGTCAGGTTGAGACTTGAATTCATCGTATTCCATTAGTGCAAATTTATGGCTCACTCTGCTAACTTGTCTTTAGCAGTATCACGCAGTGAAAAACTCTGGAGTTACTCTGAAGCAGTGGAATGAAGAAGTTCCAAAATCCTAAATGAGTCAAACGGCAGCCCATACCTGCAGTTTGCTTTTTAATCTTTTGGCAAGAGGAATCCTTGAGCACTTTCCTCATAGAATTAGCAGACACACAGAGAGGTCACTGGCTAACAGTCAACACCTGATTGTGTTTTCCATAAATTGGCAGTGTAAACGACAACTCTTGCTGAAAGCAGTGAACTGACCTGACCAGGAATTGAACCTGGGACACTCATGGTCTTGTGTCTCAGTGCCTGAAGCTGATTTCATGTTGGAACAAAGAAAGAATTGCATTTACACAGTGCCTTGTGCAATGCTCAATGCACAGAATTCCAAATTGACTATTCCACTTTCAATTCATATTACTCCAGATCCAAGAACATTACTCACCAGTGAATGGGTTATGACAGAGTATATACTGGACACCAGTATATGGAGCTGTCCCTTAAAATTAATTTTCTCAAACTTTTATTTTCTTGTAGTTATCTATCATCAGACCTTTTCTTTTGACTCTACCTCTCTCACGAGCTTTCTCTTTCCCCCTTTCTCATTTCTGTGAATTTCTCCCTTTCCATCCTCCATGTTACATCAAGTGTTCAGCACAGAGACAAGCTTTTCGGGCCATCTACCAGAGTTAAAGCTCCTTGAGCTATGTCAGGCTCATCCCTTCACTCTACAGATTGTTGCATTCCTGAGTCCCAGTCTCTCTACCTCAAGATTTCTCCTGTGAAACTACTTCCTCTGTCACTTCAAAACAGTTCAGATTCGATTGAGTCAATGTGCAGGACTACAGGGAAAGGCTGGAGAATGACACTAAGTTCAAATGCTCTGCGACCTGGGGCAGATATGATGGGCTGAATAGCCTTCTTCTACACTGTTGCTGTTTTACACACATTCCCCCCACTCATCACTAGCTTCCCCTACAAAATATAATCCTGCCTTTGAAATTTCCCTCCTCTAGCTCATGACCTCTTTGTGCCGAGAGCTCTGTGTATACTAATGTGTTGATAGGAAGCCTCATGTACAATAGGCACAAGCCATGGTTTCTATTAGAATGCCCTAACCTCCCTTCGGGTAAATTTCTAAAGGGGAAGGAATACCCTTCCATCCTACCCAAAAATAACCAGGGCTGTAGTGAACCATTCCCAAGTCTTCTTGACTTAAGAATCACAGAGTCATCCAACATGGAAACAAACCCTTTGGCCCAAGTTGTCCATGCTAACCAGGTGTCCTAAACTGAACTAGTCTCATTGTGCTACGTTTGGCCCATATTCCTCCAAAACCTTCCTATCCATGTCCCTGTCCAAATGTCTTTTAGATGTTGTAATTGTACCCACATCTACCACTTCCTCTGGAGCTCGTTCCAGACGCATTCCATATTCTGTATGAAAAAGTTATCCCTCAGGTTCCTTTTAAATCTTTCCTCTCTCACCAGAAAGCTGTGTCTCCTAGTTTTGGACTCTCCTACCCTGGAAAAAATGTCCCTGCCTATCCGGCCTCTCCTTAAAACTCAAATCCTTCAGACCCTGTAGCATCCTGGTAAATCTTTTATGATTCTGTGCCAGTATAATAATATCCTTCCTATAACCGAGTGACCAGAATTGTACGCAGGTAAGAGTGAGAGTGCTACCAGTGGGCAAACAGCTCCTCGGATGCTGCCTGACCTGCTGTGCTTTTCCAGCACCACTCTAATCTAGGCTCTGGTTTCCAGCATCTGCAGTCCTCGTTTTTACCTAAACAGGAATGAGGCCATTCCTCTTGAGTTCTGCCACCACTCAAGCAGAGCATAGCATCTTTTATCTGCTTTTGCTCCATATCCCTTGATTGGGTCATAATTTCAAAGCTCCTTTGCTAGCAGTACAGTGGGAGATCCAATTTCTTAACAATGGCAGCAGTACACGAAGGCAGTTCACCTCCACCTTCTCCAGAACATGGGCAGTGAATGCTGGGGCCAACCAACGATGCCCATATCTTGTGTAAGCCTTCTTTTGAAAAAGACACAAATGCCAGACAATGACTGTCTCCAAGAAGAGAGCTGATTTTCAGTCTGGGGTCCTGAGACCAGTTAAATGTTACAAGGATTGGTGCTGGGTCCACAACTGTTTCATTGATTATATAAATGGTTTGGATGCGAACATAGGAGATATAGTTAGTAAGAGTGCAGATGATGCCAAAATTGGAGGTCTAGTGGACAGTGTACAATGGGATCTTGATCAGATGGGCCAATGGGCAGAGAAGTGGCAGATGGAGTTTAATTTAGATAAATGTAAGGTGCTACATCTTGGAACGCAAATCGGAGCAGAACTTATACACTTAATTATAAGGTTGCTGAACAAAGAGACCTTGGAGTGCAAGTTCATAGTTCCTTGAAAGTAGAATCACAGATAGCTAGGATAGTGAAGAAGGTGTTTGGTATGTTTTCCTTTATTGGTCAAACCACTGAATATAAGAGTTAGGATGTCATGTTGCAGCTGTACAGACTGTTGGTTAGGCCACTTTTGGAATATTACATGCAATTCTGATCTCCTTCCTATCGGAAGGATGTTGTGAAACTTGAAAGGGTTCAGAAAAGATTTACAAGGATGTTGCCAGGGTTGGAGGATTTGAGCTTTAGGGAGACGCTGAATAGGCTGGGGCTGTTTTCCCTGGAGCATTGGAGGCTGAGGGGTGACCTCATAGAGGTTTATAAAATCATGAGGGGCATGATTAGGATAAATAGACAAGGTATTTTCCCTGGGGTCCGGGGAGTCCAGAAATAGAGGGCCTAGGTTTAGAGTGAGATGGAAGGGACCTAAGGGACAACTTTTTCACGCAGAGCATGGTGCGTGTATGCAATGAACTGTTAAGTGGTGGAGGCTGGTACAATTTCAGCATTTAAAAGCATCTGGCTTGATATATGAATAGAAAGGGTTTAGATCGATATGGGCCAAATGCTGATAAATGGGACTAGATTAGGTTTGGATATCTGGTCAGCATGGATGTGTTAGACCGAAGGGTCTGTTCTGTGCTGTACATCTCCATGACTCTGTGACTCTAAGGGAGGATCTAAACATTGCCCTTTAATGTTGAAGCAAAGTAAATTTGTTGAATGCTCCAGTCAATGTCCTGGGGTTTATCATTAATCAGAAACTAAATTGGACGAACCATATGCATACAATGGCTGCAAGAGCAGCTTAAAGTCTAGGAATCCTACAGGAAGCACATACTCCCAAAGGTCTGTCCATTATCTATAGGACTTAAGTGTGATGGAATACTTTCCAGTTGCCTGGTTGGATGCAGCTCCAACAACACTCTAGAAGCTTGACACCATCAGAATAAAAAAACCTGCTTGATTGGCACCATGTCCACAAGAACGCCTCCACCACTGACACTCAGCAGCTGTAGTGTGTACCATCTACAAGATGCACTGCAATAGCAGACAAACTTGTGACACCTCCCACCTGGAGCAATAGGGTAGCAGATATGGAGGAAAACACATTCTCTGCAAGCCGCTCGCTATCCTGACTCAGAAGTACAAGGAATCTCGATTGTCTGAGTAACACAGGTGGGGAGTATTTTGTTCGGATAATTGAATCTTCAGATAATCGAATGCCGTTAACACAGTTTAGTCAAGCATCGGGACCTTGTCATCTTGTCCGGGTAATTCAAAATTCGGATAATTGAATGCCGGTTAATTAAGGTTCATCTGTATGTCAACCCTTTAGTGTCAAAATCCTGGACCTCCCTCTCTAACAGTGCTGTGTTTGACCCTACTCTCCAAGAACTGCAGCTGTTCAAGAAGGCAGCTTTCCACCACTTTCTCCAGTGCAAATAGAAGCAGGTAATAATTGTTGGCCTTGCCTCACAATGTCTACATCCTGTGAAACAAATAAAATCAACTTTACTATTTCAATGCACTCCTAACTGGATTTGCACCTCTGTAAACACGTTCCTCTGAAAATCTACTGGCGTTACTCCAAGGAGAGAAGTGCGGGGAAAATGTTTCACACAGAAGGTGGTGGGTGCCTGGAACGTACTGCCAATGGAAGTGGTGGAACCAGGCACTTTATCAACATTTAAGGCGTATCTTGATAGACACGTGAATGGGAGGCAAATAGAGGGATAGAAACTGTGCCTGGGCTAATAAGTAGCAGATCTAAATAAGGATTAGAATTAGCACAGGCTTGGTGGGTTGAAGGGCCTGTTCGTGTTCTGTAGCGAATGGTGTTATGTTGTATTATAAGATTATGCTTTTTCACCCATCGCTCGAGTACATACCCACAGCAAAGCTTCTTGAAAAAGCCTGGCTTTCAGACAGATCTATTGTTTCACCTCCCCCCCACCCCCCGTCAAATATGGGTGACTGACACACCTACTGATACTCATTACAAGAAACGCAGGGCTGTGACCAACTTTCCAAGCAAGCTGCAATTGGAGGGAGATTTGACAAGCTTCCTATTTAGGTCTCAGAGGGACCTGCTCTCCCCACCCGGCTTGATTTGTCTATAACTCGATTCAAAATCAATGTGATTTTTTAAAACAACATTCAAGGGATGTGGGTTAAACTTCATTAATTTCCTGTCCCTAGTTCCCCTAAAATGGAATGGCTTGCTAGAGTTATTTCAGCAGGCAAGTTAAGAGTCAAGCAAATTGCTGTGGATCTGTAGTTCCATGCAGGCCAGATCAGGTAAGGATGGCAGGTTTTCTTGCTTCATGAACAAAGTTTTGCAAGAGTTGATAATGGTTACATAGTCGCCATTGGGCTAGTTCTTTACAATTCTCAACATTGGTTTCATATTTCTCCATTTGCCATATTGCAATTTGAACCCATGGCCCAGAATATTATCCTTGTAAGGGCAAAAGTGAGAACTGCAGATGCTGGAAACCAGAATCAAGATTAGAGTGGTGCTGGAAAAGCACAGCAGGTCAGGCAGCATCCAAGGAGCAGGAAAATTGACGCTTGGGGAAAAAGCTCTTCGTCAGGAATGGAAGTAGGGAGTCTCCAGGGTGGAGAGATAAATGGGGAGTGTGGGCTGGGGAGAAGATAGCAAAGTGTACAATAGGTGAATGGGGGTGATAGGTCAGAGGGGAGGGTGGAGTGGATAGGTGGGAAGGGAGATTGGCAGGTAGGACTGGTCATGAGGGCAGTGCTGAGCTGGAAGGTTGGAACTGGGGTAAGGTGGGGGGAGGGGAAATGAGGAAACTGGTGAAATCCACATTGATGCCCGAGGGTTGAAGTGTTCTGAGGCCAATCTTTCTTCCCACCTATCCGCTCCACCCTCCTCTCTGACCTATCACCTTCATCCTGCACTATAGGAAGGATGTGGAGTCTTTGGAGAGGGAGCAAAAGAGGTTTACCAGGATGTTGCCTGGACCGGAGTGTATTTGTTATAAGGAGAGTTCGGACAAACTTGGATTGTTTTCACGAGAACGTCAGGGGCTGAGCCTGATAGGAGTCTATAAAATAATGAGAGACATGGATAGAACAGATGGCCAGAGTGTCTTTCCCAGGGTGGAAATACAAGAGAGCATAGATTTAAGGTGAGAGGAGAAAGTTTAAAGGCGATGTGCAATGCAGGTTATAAAAATACAGGAATTTTAACTTTTTTTATTTGATGTGACAGATTTAAAGTACAGGAGCTCGCAGTTGACTGTTCCACAGCGCTACCCTGTGACCAGTGTTGGTACTGCAGATCCTTTTGAGCCTATTGTTATATGGTAGAGCAGGCTTGAGGGGCTGAATGGACTACTCTCGCTCCTGATTCTTCCTTAGCTCTCGGAGGTGCACCTGTGAGAGTGCTGGGAATGGCCAGAGATTTCGATGCTGCTGGAATAGTTTTACTGAACTTCAACATGTCAGAGATGACTAACAGTCTCTTGGCCAAGTTAGAACATGACAATCAATGTTAATGGAGCCCTACTGAGGGGTGACTTTCTAGAGGTTTATAAAATCATGAGGGGCATGGATAGGATAAATAGACAAAGCCTTTTCCCTGAGGTGGGAGAGTCCAGAACCAGTGGGCATGGGTTTAGGGTGAGAGGGGAAAGCTATAAAAGAGACCCAAGGGACAACTTTTTAACTCAGAGGGTGGTACATGTATGGAGTGAGCTGCCAGAGGAAGTGATGGTGGCTGGTACAATTGCAACATTAGAAGGCATCTTGATGGGTCTATGAATAGGAAGGGTTAAGAGGGCTATGGTGGTACTAGATTGGGTTGGGATATCTGGTCGGCATGGACGGGTTGGAGCAAAGGGTCCGGTTCTGTGCTGTACATCACTATGAGTCTATGACTCAGAACCCTCACCACAGCATGGGATAGGAGAGGTTAGGATTCAGTAAAGAACATCTCAGTTTGTCTGAAGTCAAGCCAAGCAGATGAAGTACACAACAGCTTCCACTTACTGGCTACAGACAGTGTTAGCGGTGAGCTGGAGTTTAATGGTAATGCAAGTGTCAATTCATTGATCTTTGGGATGTCCCACAGAGTTTTAGAATTGGCTGCATAATCCTGTTATTAATGGGCAGATTCACAAATGGAAAACAGTCCCTAATTCTGCCCCTGAACAATTTTGTGTGTTTTAGCATGCGGAGTTGTCTAATGAATAAATGGAAGCCGTCTACTGAGTCCAATTCTAACTTGCGTCTCTAGGTCAAACAGCACTTTAATATCTGAAGCTACATTTAACCTGGCCTTGATTGGATTTTACATAAAAACTTGGAACCGACAGTGCAGCATAGATCACTGGGATAACCCAGAGGGTAAGATTCCTCTCTCCATACCTCATCCCTCCCTACCCACCAAATTCCCAGCATCCCCCTTAGTCGCATGAAGCTGTTGCACAGTCTCAAGGAGAAGGTTTACCAGCAGCCTCGAAGCACTATTACGGATTGTGATGAAATGCAACCTTCCCAGTGATGTTGACCTGTCTCAGAATTAGGTTTTTTTTTAGCATTATGATGCTAACATAGTCAATAATTCACATCTTATAATTGTCACAAATAGCCATGAATTAAATGATCTAATCATCTGATTTTGAGATATTAGCTGTGATATCAGATTTACATGTGCTCTTAGTAGCACCAGCACCAGTTCTCCTATTATTGATTGGAGAACTGTATTAGTTTTCTCATTTAGTTGTTCCCTGATACAGTTTTGTTTTCATTTGGTGGTGAGCTGAACCAAATCTCCAATTTACAGATGCTTCCAACATTTCTTCTTTTTATTGATTCCCTGCTCCTATTCTCCCATTTAGATGTGCTCTGCTCCAATTCTTTAATTTACTGGAACTCCCACCAATATTCTAATGTAATGGCACTGTGCACCAAATCTCCCATTTACCGATGCCCGCATATTCTCCCATTTATTCATACGCTTATACTAATTATCCATTTACTGATGCCTTAGCCCAATACTACCATTTAGGGGTGCCCTACTCTAATTCTCCCAATTACTGGTGCCATACCCCAATTCTCTAATTTAGTTCCACTGTTCACCAGTTCTTCCAATTAGTACGAAACTGCCCCAATTCTCCCATTTAGTTGTCCGCTGCCAGAACTCTAGAATTCTGACGTGCCCTGCATCTAATCTCCAAATGACCAAACCTGCACAATTCTCCCAATGAATATTGTCTTGTCCAAATTCTCCCATTTACTCTGATACACATCTTCCACATTGTGGTATCCTGCTCAATGATTTTTTTCATTTAGTGGTGCCCTGCGTCCTACCTCCACTTTACTGCTCCTTTGCAACGTTACTCCTACTGACTGATTCCTTGCCTGTGTTCTCCAATTTACACATGCTGTTATTAGCACCCTGTGCTAATTCTCTCATTTACTGATACCCTGCACCAATTCTCCAATTCACTGTTTCTAACATCAATTCTCATGTTTACTGATGCTCCAAGCCAGTTAAGGGTGCCCTCCTCTAATTCTCTGATTTATTGGTGCCATGTACAATGCTCAGACACAGTTCGACTGAACAATTCTTCCATTTCGCAGTTTGTATAAGAATTCTCCCATTTCGGGCTCCACATCTCTGCATCAATTCTCCATTTACCAATCCTGCACAAATGCTCTTTTTGTCACCAACTCTCCTATTGAGTATTATCCTGCCCCAAGTTCTCTAACTTTGTGGGCCAATTCTCAAACTTAGTGGCACGGGCATCAATTCTCTCAAATGTTCCCTGATACAATTGCTTTATTCATTTGGTGGTGAGCTGAACCAAATCTCTAGTTTACAGATGCTGGCAACATTTCTTCTTTTTATTGATTCCTTGCTCCTATCCTCCCATTTAGACATGCTCTGCTCCAATTCTTCAATATATTAGCAAACCCGCCAATTTTCTCATGTGTACTGTGCACAAAATCTCTCATTTACTGATGCCCAATAATTCTCCCATTTACTCATACCCTCTACCTACCCCTATTCTTCCACTTACTGATGCCTAGCTCAATTCTGCCACTTACTGGTGGCATGCCCCAATTCTCTAATTTATTTCCACTGTTCATCAGTTCTTATAATTAGCATTCCCTAGCAACAATTCTCCCATGTAGTGTGACCCTGCCCCAACCCTCCCATTTAGTGCAAAACTGCATCAATTCTCCCATTTAGTGCTATACTGTACCAACTCTCAGTAGAGTATTGTCTTGCCCAAATTCTCCCATTTACTCTGATACACATCTTCAACACAATGGTGCCCAGCCCAATGATTTTTTTTTCATTTAGTGGTGCCCTGCATTGAATCTCCACTTTATTGCTCATTTGCAATATTTCTCCGACTTACTGAATCCATGCCTGTGATCTCCCCTTTAGCTGTGCTCTTACTCCGCACCAATTCCCTCATTTACTGATACCATACACCAATTCTCCAATTCACTGTTGACCAACATCGCAGTTTGTATAAGAATTCTCCCATTTCGGGCTCCACATCTCTGCATCAATTCTCCATTTACCAATCCTGCACAAATGCTCTTCCCCCATTTCCTGATGTCCTGAACAGGTTCTTCACTCAATGTTTCCCTACACCATATATTAGTGATGACCCAGACCAACTGTCCCATTTGGGGGTACCCTACTCTAATTCTCCCATTCAGTATTGACCGACTCCAATTCTCCTATTTAGTGCTACAATGCCCACATTCTCCCATTTCATCCTATTCTGCACCAATTCTCCCCTTTAGGGCTAGACTGCCTCAATTCTCCCATTTAGTGCTAAACTGCCCAATTCTCCCACTTAGTGTGACACTGCATCAATTCTCCCATTTAGTGCTATATGCCCCAACTCTCCCATTTAGTACAACACTGACCAACTCTCCTACTTAGTGCGACACTGCCCCAATTCTCCCATTTATTGCTACACTGCACCTACTCTCAGTATTGAGTATTGTCTTGCCCAAATTCTCCCATTCACTCTGATACACATCTTCAACACAATGGTGCCCTGCTCAATGTTTTTTTTCATTTAGTGGTGCCCTGCATCATATCTCCACTTTAATGCTCCTTTGCAATTTTTCTCTGACTGACTAATTCCCTCCCCGCGTTCTCCAATTTATAAATGGTCTTATTATCACCCTGCACCAATTCTCTCATTTACTGATGCCCAGCACCAATTCTCCAATTCACTGTTGCCCAACACTAATTCACCCATTTCCTCATGTCCTGACCAAGTCCTGACATGGTGGCTCAGCGGTTAGCGCTGCTGCCTCACAACACCAGGGTCCTAGGTTCAATTCCAGCCTCAGGTGACTGTCTGTGTGGAGTTTGCACATTCTCCCCGTGTCTGCATGGATTTCCTCCGGGTGCTCTGGTTTCCTCCCACAGTCCAAAGATGTGCAGCAGAGGTAAATTGGCAATGCTAAATTGCCCATAGTGTTAGATGCATTAGTCAGTGGGAAACGGGTCTGGATGGGTTACTCTACAGAGGATTGGTGTGGACTTGGTGTGCCAAAGGGCCTATTTCCCCACTGTAGGAAATCTAATCTAAAAGTCCTCCCTAGTGATGGCCTACACCAAATATAAGTGATGGAAAAAATGTAGAGAATCACCAGGAGATGCAGAGAGTTCTTCAAGAAGTAGGTCATTTATTTGCAAACATTTGTTAACTATTTGTTAACTAGCCACAAAATGACACGACCAGCTATCCATACAATGGTGCCCTGCTCGATGTTTTTTTCTCTAATTCTCTAATTTAGTGAGACTGGTACCAGTTCTCTGATTATTGATGCCCTGTGTCAATTCTCTCATTTAGCTGTTCCCTGATACAGTTGTTCTTTTCATTTCGTGGTGAGCTGAACTGAATCTTCAATTTACAGATGCTTGCAACATTTCTCCTTTTTATTGATTCCCTGCTCCTATCTTCCCATTTAGATATGCTCTGCTCCAATTCTTTAATATATTAGCAAACCCACCAATTTTTGAATGTGAACAGTGCCCAAAATCTCCCATTTACTGATGCCCAATAATTCTCCCATTTATTCATACCCCTATACTGATTCTTCAATTTACTGATGCCGAGCTCAGTTCTGCCATTTAGGGGCATGCCCCACTCTAATCCTCCCATTTACTGGTGGCATGCCCCAATTCTCTAGTTTAGTTCCACTGTGCACCTGTTCTTCCAGTTAGTATTTCCCTGCAACAATTCTCCCATTTAGTGGTCCACTGCCAGAATTCTCTAATTTTGGCATCACTTATGTCAAAATCGATCCTGCACAAATCCTGCCTTTTGTGGTAAACTGTACCAACTCTCCCATTCGGTTACTCCCTGACACACATTTTGCACATAATGGTGCCCTGCTCAAATTGTTTTCATTTAGTGATGCACTGTATCAAATCTCCACTTTACTGTTCCTTTGCAGGATTTCCCCGAATTACAGATTCCACACCTGTGTTCTCCCCTTTAGCTGTGCTCTTATTACCATACCACACTAATTCTCTCATTTACTGATACCATGCCCCAATTCTCCAACTCACTGTTGCCCACCACCAATGTCCTGAATAATTTCTCCACTCAATGTTGCCCGACACCAAATATTGGTTGATGCCCCAGCCCAATGTCCCATTTAGGGGTGCCCTACTCTAATTCTCCCATTCATAACTATCTTTTAGGGCTAGACTGCTCCAATTCTCGCATTTAGTGCCACACAGCCCCAATTCTCCCTTTTAGTACGACACCACCCCAATTCACCCATTTAGTGCTACACCAACACAATTCTCCCATTTAGACAATAGACAATAGACAATAGACAATAGATGCAGGAGTAGGCCATTCTGCCCTTCGAGCCTGCACCGCCATTCAATATGATCATGGCTGATCATTCCTAATCAGTATCCTGTTCCAGCCTTATCTCCATACCCCTTGACTCCACTATCTTTAAGAGCTCTATCCAATTCTTTCTTAAATGAATCCAGAGACTGGGCCTCCACTGCCCTCTGGGGCAGAGCATTCCACACAGCCACCACTCTCTGGGTGAAGTAGTTTCTCCTCATCTCTGTCCTAAATGGTCTACCCCGTATTTTTAAGTTGTGTCCTCTGGTTCGGCATTCCCCCATCAACGGAAATATGTTCCCTCCTGCCAGAGTGTCCAGTCCTTTCATAATCCTATACGTTTCAATCAGATCCCCTCTCAGTCTTCTAAACTCAAGGGTATACAAGCCCAGTCGCTTCAGTCTTTCCGTGTAAGGCAATCCTGCCATTCCAGGAATTGACCTCGTGAACCTACGCTGCACTCCCTCAATAGCCAGAATGTCTTTCCTCAAATTTGGAGACCAGAACTGTACACAGTACTCCAGGTGTGGTCTCACCAGGGCCCTGTACAGCTGCAGAAGCACCTCTTTGCTTCTATACTCAATCCCTCTTGTTATGAAGGCCAGCATGCTATTAGCCTTCTTCACGACCTGCTGTACCTGCATGCTTGCCTTCATTGACTGGTGGACAAGAACACCCAGATCTCTCTGAACAGCCCCTTTACCTAATTTGATACCATTGAGGTAGTAATCTGCCTTCCTGTTCTTGCCACCAAAGTGGATAACCAGACATTTATCCACATTAAACTGCATCTGCCATGCATCTGCCCACTCACCTAACTTGTCCAGGTCACCCTGTAATCCCCTAACATCCTCATCACATTTCACCCTACCACCTAGCTTTGTGTCATCAGCAAATTTGCTAATGTTATTGCTGATACCATCTTCTATATCATTTACATATATTGTAAAAAGCTGCACTGCCCCAATTTTTAGGGCTACACTGCCCCAATTTTCCCCTTAAGTGCTACACGGTCCAATTCTCCCATTTAATGCAACACTGCCCCAACTCTCCCATTTAGCGTGACACTGCCCCAATTCTCCCATTTAGTGCTACACTGCAACAACTCTCAGTATTGAGTATTGTCTTGCCCAAATTCTCCCTTTTACGCTGATACACATCTTCAACATAATGGTGCCCTGCTCAATGGTTTTTTCATTTAGTGATGCCCTACGTGGAGTAAAGTGCTGCTGCTTTGCAACATTTGTCTGATGTACGGATTCCATGCACGTGTTCTCCCAATTACCTGTGCCCTTATTACCACCCTGCACCAATTCCCTCATTTACTGATGCCATGCACCAATTCTCCAATTCACCATTGCCCAACACTAATTCCCCCATTTCCTGAAGTCCTGAACAAGATCTCCACTCAGTGTTGCCCTACACCATATATTAATGATGCCCCAGCCCAAATGACCCATCTGGAGGTGCCCTATTCTAATTCTCCCATTCATGACTGACCTTCCCCAATTCTCCCATTTAGTGTCAAACTGCACCCATTCACCCATGTCAGCCTATTATGCATCAATTCTCCCATTTAATGCTAAACACCTTAATTCTCCCATTTCTCCTAGTTCTTGCATTTAGTGTCAGAATTCTCTAATTTTGGTGTCACCTATATCAAATTCCCGAAACTGATCCTACACAAATCCTGCTTTTTGTGGCAAACTGTACCAACTCGCTCATTTACTTATTCCCTGGTGTACATTTTTCACATATTGTTGCTCTGCTCAAATTGTTTTCATTTAGTGATGCACTGCATTGAATCTCCACTTTGCAACATTTCTCCGAATTAGGGATTCCATACCTGTGTTCTCCCCTTTAGCTGTGCTCTTATTACCACCCTGCACCAATTCTCTTATTTACTGATGCCATGCCCAATTCTCCAATTCACTGTTGCCCAACACCAATTTGCCCATTTCCTGATGTCCTGAACACATTCGCCACTCAGTGTTGCCATACACCAAATATTTGTGATGTCCCAGCTCAGTTGTCCCATTTAGGGGTGCCCTACTCTAATTCAGTATTGACCTCCCCCAATTCTGCTTTGTAGTGCTACACTGCACCCATTCTCCCATTTATGGCTAGAATGCCCCAATTCTCCCATTTAGCGTGACACTGCCCAATTTTCCCATTTAGTGCCACACTACCCCAATTTTCCCATTTAGTGCCACACTACCCCAATTCTCCCATTTAGGGCTACACGCCCGCATTCTCCCACTTATTGCGACACTGCCCCAATTTTCCCATTTATTGCCACGCTGTCCCACCTCTCCCATTGAGTACTACACAGCCCCAATTCTCCCATTTCATGCTACACCGTCCAATTCTCCCATTTAGTGCCACACTGCACCAACTCTCAGTATTGTATATTGTCTTGCCCAAAATCTCCCTTTTACTCTGATACACATCTTCAACACAATGGTGCCCTGCTCAATGGTTTTTTCACTTAGTGGTGCCCAGGGTGGAGTAAAGAGGTGCCTCGTTGCAACATTTCTCTGACTTATGGAATCCATGCCTGTGTTCTCTCCTTTAGCTGTGCTCTTATTACCACCCTGCACCAGTTCTCTCATTTACTGATACCATGCACCAATTCTCCAATTCACTGTTGCCCAACACCAATTCTCCCATTTCCTGATGTCCTGAACAAGTTCTACACTCAATGTTGCCATACACCAAATATTAGTGATGTACCAGCCCAATTCTCCCATTTTGAGGTGACCTACTCTTATTCTCCAATTCATGATTGACCTTCCCCAATTCTCACATTTAATGTTACACTGCCTCAATTCTCACATTTAGTGCCAGAATTCTCGAATTTTGGTGTCACCTATATCAAATTCTCAAAACCGATCCTAAGAAATCCTTCCTTTTGTGGCGAACTGTACTAAATTTCCCATTTAGTTAAACCTTGACACACATTTTCCATATAATGGTGCCCTGATCAAATTGTCTTCATTTAGTGGTGCCCTGCATCGAATCTCCACTTTACTGCTCCTTTGAGACATTTCTCTGACTTACTGATTCCATGCCTGGGTTCTCCCATTTACCTATGCTCTTATTACCACCCTGCACTAATATTCTCATTTACTGATGCTGTGTACCAGCTCTCCAATTCACTGTTACTCAACACCAATTCCCCCATTTCCTGATGTCCTGAACACGTTCTCTCTCAGTGTTGTCCTACACCATATATTGGTGATGCCTCAGCCCCATTGTCCCACTTAAGGGTGCCTTACTCCAATTCTCCCTTTCATGATTGACCTTCCCCAGTTCTCCCTTTTAACGCTACACTGCACCCATTCTCCCATTTCATCCTATTCTGCACCAATTCTCCCATTTAGGGCTAGAATGCCCCAATTCTCACATTTCGTGCCAGAATTCTCAAATTTTGGCATCACCTATATCAAAGTTCCAAAACCGATCCTGCACAAATCCTGTAATTTTGTGGTGAATTGTACCAACTCTTCCATTTAGTTATTCCCTCACACACATTTTCCTCATAATGGTGCCCTGGTCAAATTGTTTTAAATTAGTTGTGCTCTGCATCGAATCTCCACTTTATTGCTCATTTGCAACACTTCTCCGACTTACTGATTCCATGCCTGTGTTCTTCCCTTTAGCTGTGCTGTTATTACCACCCTGTACCAATTCTCTCATTTGCTGATACCATTCACCAATTCTCCAATTCACTGTTGCTCAACACCAATTTCCCCATTTCCTGATGTCCTGGACAAGTTCTCGACTCAGTGTTGCCTTAAACCATATATTAGTGATGCCCCAGCCCAATTTTCCCATTTAGGGGTACTCTACTCTAATTCTCCAATTCATGATTGACCTTTCCCAATTCTCCCATTTAGCGCTAAACTGCCCCAATTCTTGCAATTAGTTGCAGAACTCTCGAATTTTGGCTCCACCTATATCAAATTTGTAAATAACCGAACCTGCACAAATCCTGCCTTGTGTGGTGAACTGTACCAACTCTCACATTTAATGACACACATTTTCCACATAATCGTGCTCTGCTCAAATTGTTTTCATTTAGTGGTGCCCTGCATCGAATCTCGTTTGCAACATCTCTCCGGCTTACAGATTCCATACCTGTGTTCTCCCATTTGCATGTGCTCTTATTACCACCCTGCAACAAATCTCTTATTTACTGATGTCATGCATCAATTCTCCAATTCACTGTTGCCCAACACCAATTTCCTCATTTCCTGATGTCCTGAACATGTTCTCCACTCAGTGTTGCCCTACACCATATATTGGGGATGCCCCAGCCCAATTGTCCCATTTAGGGATGCCCTACTCTAATTCTCCCATTCAGTATTGACTTCCCCCAATTCTCCTGTTTAGTGCTACACTGCACCTATTCTCCCATTTCATCCTATTCTGCACAAGTTCTCCCATTTAGGGCGAGACTGCCCCAATTCTCTCATTTAGTGCGACACTGCCCCAATTCTCCCATTTATTGCTACACTGCACCAACCCTCAGTATTGAGCATTGTCTTGCCCAAATTCTCTTTTATACACTGACACACATCTTCAAAATACTGTGCCCTGCTCAAGTTTTTTTACATTTAGTTGTACCCTATGTGGAGTAAAGAGGTGCTCCTTTGCAACATTTCTCTGATTTATGGATTCCATGCCTGGGTTCTCCCATTTACCTATGCTCTTATTACCACCCTGCACTAATATTCTCATTGACTGATGCTATGTACCAGCTCTCCAATTCACTGCTGCCCAACACCAATTCCCCCATTTCCTGATGTCCTGTACACGTTCTCCACTCAGTGTTGCCCTACACCATATATTGGTGATGCTCCAGCCCAATTGTCCCATTTAGGGGCTCCCTACTATAATTCTCCATTCAGAATTGACCTACCTGAATTCTCCTATACAATGCTACCGTTGTCCTATTTACTGCCACCATTCTCCCAATTAGTTCTACACCACCCCAATTCTCCCATTTAGTGTGATGCTGCCCTAATTCTCCCATTTAGTTCTATACCACACCAATTCTCCCATTTAGGGCTGCATATCCGAATTCTCCAATGTATTGCTACATGGTCTAATTCTCCCATTTAATGTGACTCTGCCCCAACTTTCCTATTTAGTGCTGCACTGCCCAACTGCTCCCATTTTGTGCTAAACTGCTCAATTCTCCCATTTAGTACTAGACTGCCCCCATTCTCCCATTTCGCGCTACATTGCACCAACTGTCAGTGTTGAGTGTTGTCTTGCCCAATTTCTCTCTTTTACTCTGATACACATCTTCAACACAATTTTGCCCTGCTTAATGTTTTTTTTTCCATTTAGTGGTTCCCTAGATGGAGTAAAGTGGTGCTCTTTTGCAACATTTCTCCGAATTAGGGATTCCATGCCTGTGTTATCCCAATTACCTGTGCTCTTCTTACCACCCTGCACCAATTCCCTCATTTACTGATGCCATGCACCAGTTCTCCAATTCACTGTTGCCCAACACCAATTCCCCCATTTCCTGATGTCCTGAACAAGTTATCCACTCAGTGTTGCCCTACACCATACATTAGTGATGCCCCAGCCCAATTATCCCATTTAGGGGTGCCCTACTCTGAATCTTCCATTCATGACTGACCTTCCCCAATCCTCCCATTTAGTGCCAAACTGCACCCATTCTCCCATTTCATCCTATTATGCACCAATTCTCCCATTTAGTGATATAGTACCACAATTCTCGCATTTAGTGCTAGAATTCTCTAATTTTGACCTCACCTATATCAAATTTCTAAAGCTGATTCTGCACAAAAACTGCACTTTGTGGTGAACTGTAACAACTCTCCCATTTACTTATTCCCTGACACACATTTTCCACATAATGGTGCCCTGCTCAAATTTTCATTTAGTTTAGATTAGATTACTTACAGTGTGGAAACAGGCCCTTCGGCCCAACAAGTCCACACCGACCCTCCAAAGAGCAACCCACCCAGACCCATTCCCCTACATTTACCCCTTCACTTAATACTACGGGCAATTTAGCATGGCCAATTCACCTAACCTGCATATTTTTGGACTGTGGGAGGAAACCGGAGCACCCGGAGGAAACCCACGCAGACATGGGGAGAACATACAAACTCCACACAGACAGTTGCCTGAGGTGGGAATTGAACCCGGGTCTCTGGTGCTACGAAGCAGCAGTGCTAACCACTGTGCCACCATGCTGCTCACACCACTGTGCCACCCACGGCTGTTCCCTGCATCAAATCTCCACTTTACAGCTCCTTTGCAGGATTTCCCTAGCTTACGGATTCCATGCCTGTGTTATCCCAATTACCTGTGCTCTTATTACCACCCTGCACCAATTCCCTCATTTATTGATGCCATGCACCAGTTCTCCAATTCACTGTTGCCCAACACCAATTCCCCCATTTCCTGAGGTCCTGAACACATTCTCCACTCAGTGTTGCCCTGCACAATACATTAGTGATAACGCAGCTCATTTGTCCCATTTAGGGGTGCCCTACTCTAATTCTCCCATTCATGAGTGACCTTTCGCAATTCTCTGATTTAGTGCTCCACTGCACCCATTCACCCATTCCATCCTATTCAACACTAATTCTCCCATTTAATCCCATTCTGCACCAATTCTCCCATTTAATGACACACTACCCCAATTCTTACATTTGGTGCCAGAATTCTCTAATTCTGGCAGCACCTATATCAAATTCCCAAAGTGGATCCTGCACAAATGATGCCTTTTGTGGCAAACTGTATGTACTAACTCTCCCATTTAGTTACTCCCTGACACACATTTTCCACATAATGCTCAAATTGTTTTCATTTAGTGGTGCCCTGCATCGAATCTCCACTTTACTGCTTCTTTGCAATATTTCTCTGACTTACGGATTCCATGCCTGTGTTCTTCCCTTTAGCTGTGCTCTTATTACCACCCTGCACCAATTCTCTCATTTACTGATACCATGCACCAATCCTCCAATTTCCAATTGCCCAACACCAATTCCCCCATTTCCTGATGTCCTGAACAATTGTCCCATTTAAGGGTGCCCTACTCTAATTCTCCAATTCAAGATTGACCTTCCCTTGTTCTCCCATTTAGTGCTACACATTAGCCCCATTCTCCCATTTCATCCTATTCTGCACGAATTCTCCCATTTAGGGCTAGACTACCACAAATCCACATTCAGTGTGACACCACCCCAAATTCTCCCATTTAGTGCTACGCCACCCCACCTCTCCCATTTAGGGCGACACGCCCGAGTTGTTCCATTTGGTGTCAAATGGCCAAATTCTCCCATTTAGTGCTGCGCTGCCCAAATTCTCACATTTGGAGCTAAACTGCCCCAATTCTCCCATTTAGTGCTACAGCATCCCACCTCTCCCATTTAGTGCTACACTGCCCCCTCTCCCATTTAGTGCTACAGCATCCCACCTCTCCCATTTAGTGCTACACTGCCCCACCTCTCCCATTTAGTGCTACACTGCCCCACCTCTCCCATTTAGTGCTACACTGCCCCCTCTCCCATTTAGTGCTACAGCGTCCCATCTCCCCCATTTAGTGCTACACTGCCCCATCTCCCCCATTTAGTGCTACACTGCCCCACCTCTCCCATTTAGTGCTACACTGCCCCACCTCTCCCATTTAGTGCTACACTGCCCCCTCTCCCATTTAGTGCTACAGCGTCCCATCTCCCCCATTTAGTGCTACACTGCCCCCCCTCTCCCATTTAGTGCTACAGCGTCCCACCTCTCCCATTTAGTGCTACACTGCCCCACCTCCCCCATTTAGTGCTACACTGCCCCCCCTCTCCCATTTAGTGCTACAGCGTCCCATCTCCCCCATTTAGTGCTACACTGCCCCCCCTCCCCCATTTAGTGCTACACTGCCCCACCTCTCCCATTTAGTGCTACACTGCCCCACCTCCCCCATTTAGTGCTACACTGCCCCCCCTCTCCCATTTAGTGCTACAGCATCCCACCTCTCCCATTTAGTGCTACACTGCCCCACCTCTCCCATTTAGTGCTACAGCGTCCCACCTCTCCCATTTAGTGCTACACTGCCCCACCTCTCCCATTTAGTGCTACAGCATCCCACCTCTCCCATTTAGTGCTACACTGCCCCACCTCCCCCATTTAGTGCTACACTGCCCCATTTCCCCCTTTTAGTGCTACACTGCCCCACCTCTCTCATTTAGTGTTTCACTGCCCCACCTCCCCCATTTAGTGCTACAGCATCCCACCTCTCCCATTTAGTGCTACACTGCCCCATCTCCCCCATTTAGTGCTATGCTGCCCCACCTCTCCCATTTAGTGCTACACTGCCCCACCTCCCCCATTTAGTGCTACAGCGTCCCAACTCTCCCATTTAGTGCTACACTGCCCCAATTCTCCTATTTATTGCTGCACTGCACCAACTCTCAATATTGAGTATTGTCTTGCCCAAATTCTCACTTTTACTCTGATATGCATCTTCGAAATATGGTGCCCTGCTCAATGTTTTTTTCATTTAAGTGGTGCTCCTTTGCAACATTTCTCCGACTTACAGATTCCATGCCTGTGTTCTCCCATGTACATGTGCTCTTATTACCACTTGCACCAATTCTCTTATTTACTGATGCCATGCACCAATTCTCCAATTCACCATTGCCCAACACCAATTCCCCCATTTCCTGATGTCCTGAACAAGTTCTCCACTGACTGTTGCCTGACAACTATTGCATGACACCATATATTTGCGTTGCCCCAGCCTAATTGTCCCATTTAGGGGTGCCCTACTCTAATTCTCCTATTCAGTATTGACCTCCCACAATTCTCCTATTTTGTACTATACTGCACCCATTCTCCCATTTCATCCTATTCTGCACAAATTCTCCTATTTAGGGATAGATTGTCCAATTCTCCCATTTCCTGTTACACTGCCCCAATTCTCGCATTTAGTGCCAGAATTCTCTAATTTTGGCGTCACCTATATCAAATTCCCAAAACTGATCTCGCACAAATCCTGCCTTTTGTGGTGAACTGTACCAACCCTCCCATTTAGCTATTCCCTGACACACATTTTCCATATAATTAGTGGTGCCCTGCATCAAATTTCCACCTTTCTGCTCCTTTGCAACATTTCTCCGACTTACGGATTCCATGCACGTGTTCTCCCATTTACTTGTGCTCTTATTACCACCCTGCACCAATTCCCTCATTTACTGATGCCATGCACCAATTCTCCAATTCACTGTTGCCCATTTCCTGATGTCCTGAACAAATTTTCCACTCAATACACCAATCAGTAGTGAATCCCCAGCCCAATTGTCCCATTTAGGGGTGCCCTACTCTAATTCTCTCATTCAGTATTGACCTCCCCCAATTCTGCTATGTAGTGCTACACGGCACCCATTCTCCCATTTCATCCTGTTCTGTGCCAATTCTCTCATTTAGGCTAGACTGCCACAATTCTCCCATTTAGTGCAACACTGCCCCAATTCTCCCATTTAGTGCTGCACTGCACCAACTCTCAATATTGAGTATTGCCTTGCCCAAATTCTCTTTTACTCTGATACACATCATCAACACAATGGTGCACTGCTCAATGTCTTTTTATTTAGTTGTGCCCTATGTCAAGTAAAGAGGTGCTTCTTTGCAAAATTTCTCCGACTTATTGATTCCATGCCTGTGTTATCCCAATTACCTGTGCTCTTATTACCACCCTGCACCAATTCCCTCATTTACTGATGCCATGCCTCAATTCTCCAATTCACCATTGCTCAACACCAATTCCCCCATTTCCTGATGTCCTGAACAAGTTCTCCACTCAGTGTTACCCTACACCAAATATTAGTGATGCCCTAGCTCAATTGTCCCATTTAGGGGTTCCCTACTCTAATTCTCCCATTCAGTATTCACCAACGCAATTCTTCTGCTTAGTGCTACACTGCCCCAATTTTCCCATTTAGTGCTACATGTTCCAATTCTTCCATTTAATGCGACACTGCATCAACTCTCCTATTTAGTGCGACACTGCCCCAATTCTCCCATTTAGTGCTACCCTGCACCACTTCTCAGTATTGTGTATCGTTTTACTCTGAATCACATCTTCTACACAATGGTGCCCACTCAAAGTTTGTTTTCAAGTGCATCATATCTCCACTTTACTGCTCCTTTGCAATGTTTCTCCTACTGACTGGTTGCCTGCCCATGTTCTCCAATTTATACATGCTGTTCTTGGCACCCTGCACCCATTCTCTCATTTACTGATGCCCTGCACCAGTTCTCCAATTCACTCTTGCCCAGATCATTTCCCATATTTACTGATGCCCTCACCCAATTCTCCCAGTTAGGGGTGCCCTCCTCTAATTCTCTGATTTATTGGTGCCATTCACCAATTCACTGATATAGAGCCACTTTGCAGTTCTTCTATTTCGTAGCTCGTGCAACAATTCTCCCATTTAGGGCTCCATGTCCCTGCATCAATTCCCCATTTACCAATCCTGCACAAACCCTCTTTCTGTCGTCAACTCTCCTATTGAGTACTATCCTGTTCCAGTTCTCTAACTTCGTGGGCCAATTCTCAAACTTTGTGGCACTTGCACCAATTCTCCAAGTATTGATGCCCTGTATCAATTCTCTCATTCAGTTGTTCCCTGATACAGCTTTTTTTTTCATTTAGTCGTGAGCTGAACCGAATCTCCAATTTACATTTGCAAGCAACATTTCTTCTTTTTATTCATTCTCTGCTCCAATCCTCCCATTTAGACATGCTCTGCTCCAATTTTTTAATGTGACCAGTGGAGTGCCACAAGGATCAGTGCTGGGCCCTCTACTTTTTGTCATTTCCATAAATGATTTGGATGCGAGCATAAGAGGTATAGTTAGTAAGTTTGCAGATGTCACCAAAATTGGAGGTGTAGTGGACAGTGAAGAGGATTACCTCAGATTACAACAGGATCTGGACCAGATGGGCCAATGGGCTAAGAAGTGGCAGACAGAGTTTAATTCAGATAAATGCGAGGTGCTGCATTTTGGGAAAGCAAATCTTAGCAGGACTTATACACTTAATGGTAAGGTCTTAGGGAGTGTTGCTGAACAAAGAGACCTTGGAGTGCAGGTTCATAGCTCCTTGAAAGTGGAGTCGCAGATAGGATAGTGAAGAAGGCGTTTGGTATGCTTTCCTTTATTGGTCAGAGTATTGAGTACAGGAGTTGGGAGGTCATGGTGCGGCTGTACAGGACATTGGTTAGGCCACTGTTGGAACATTGCGTGCAATTCTGGTCTCCTTCCTATTGGAAAGATGTTGTGAAACTTGAAAGGGTTCAGAAAAGATTTACAAGGATGTTGCCAGGGTTAGAGGATTTGAGCTACAGGGAGAGGCTGAACAGGCTGGGGCTGTTTGTCCTGGAGCATCGGAGGCTGAGGGGTGACCTTATAGAGGTTTACAAAATTATGAGGGGCATGGATAGGATAAATAGACAAAGTCTTTTCCCTGAGGTCGGGGAGTCCAGAACTAGAGGGCATAGGTTTTGGGTGAGAGGGGAAAGATATAAAAGAGACCTAAGGGGCAACGTTTTCATGCAGAGGGTGGTACGTGTATGGAATGAGCTGCCAGAGGAAGTGGTGGAGGCTGGTACAATTGCAACATTTAAGAGGCATTTGGATGGGTATATGAATAGGAAGGGTTTGGAGGGATATGGGCTGGGTGCTGGCAGGTGGGACTAGATTGGGTTGGGATATCTGTCGGCATGGACAGGTTGGACCGAAGGGTCTGTTTCCATCTCTATGACTCTATATTAGGAAACTCACCAATTTTCGAATGTGCACTGTGCACAAAATCTCCCATTTACTGATGCCCAATAATTCTCCCATTTATTCATAACCCTATATCTACCCCTATTCTTCCATTTACTGATGCTGAGCTCAATTCTGCCATTTTGGGGTGCTCTATTCTATTTCTCCCATTTACTGGTGGCATGCCCTAATTCTCTAATTTAGTTCCACTGTGCACCTGTTCTTCCAGTTAGTATTTCCCAACGACAATTCTCCCATTTAGTGGTCCATTGCCAGAATTCTCTAATTTTGCGTCACCTATGTCAAATTCCCCAATAGCCGATCCTGCACAAATCCAGCCTTTTGTGGTGAACTGCACCAACTCTCCCATTTAGATATTCCCTGACACATTTTCCACACAATGGTGTCCTGATCAATTTCGTTTCATTTAGTGGTGCCCTGCATCAAATCTCCACTTTACTCCTTTGCAACATTTCTCCAACTTATTGATTCCATGCCCATGTTCTCCCATTTAAACGTGTGCCTGTTACTCCACTCCAATTCTCTCATTTACTGATTCCATGCACCAATTCTCCAATTCACTGTTGCCCAACACCAATTCCCCCATTTCCTGATGTCCTGGATAGTTCTCCACTCAGTGTTGCCCTACATCCTATTTTAGTGATGCCCCAACCTATTTGTCCCATTTAGGGGTGCCCTATGCTAATTCTCCCATTCAGTATTGTCCTGCCCAAATTCTCCTATTTAGTGCTACACCACAACCATTCTCCCACTTCATCCCATTCTGCACCAATTCTTCCATTTAGGGCTGCCCTGCACCAATTCTCTCATTTAGTGCCACACTGCTCCAGTTCTCCCATTCAGTGCTTCACAGCCCCAATTTTCCCATTTAATGCTATACTGCACCATCTAGCGCTACATTGCCCCAATTCTCCCATTCAGTGCTATCCTGACCCAATTCTCCCATTTCATGCTGAAATGCCCATATACTCCCATTTAGTGCTACACTTCCTCAATTTAGTGCTGCACTGCACTGATTCTGCCATTTAGTGCTGCACAGCACCAATTGTGCCATTTCGTGCTAAACTGCCCCAATACTCCCATATAGTGCAATATTGCACCAATGCTCCCATTTAGTGCTCCACCTCACCATAGAACATAGAACATTACAGCGCAGTCCAGGCCCTTTGGCGCTCAATGTTGCGCCGACCTGTGAAACCAATCTGAAGCCCACCTGACCGACACTATTCCATTTTCAGTCATATGTTTATCCAATGACCAATTAAATGCCTTAAAGTTGGTGAGTCTACTACTGTTGCAGGCAGAGTGTTCTACACCCCCACTACTCTCTGAGTAAAGAACCTACCTTTGACATTCGTGCTATATCTATCACCCCTCAATTTAAAGCTACATACCAGCGTGCTTGCCGTCACCATCCAATCAAATCCTCTGATAACTTTATATGTCTCAATTAAGTCACCTCTCAACCTTCTTCTAACAAAACCAGTCTCAAGTCCCTCATTCTTTCCTCGTAAGATCTTCCCTCCGAACCAGGTAACATCCCAGTAAATCTTCTCTGAACCCTTTCCAAAGTTTCCACATACTTCCTATAATGTGGCGACCAGAACTGTATTTAATACTCCTAATGAGGCCGCACAAGAGTTTTGCACAGTTCCAACATGACCTCACGGCTCCAAAACTCAATCCCTCTACCAATTAAAGCTAACACATCATACGCCTTCTTAAGAATCCTGTCAACCTGGGTGACAACTTTCAGGAATCTATGCACATGAACATTGAGATCTCTCTGCTCATTTACACTATCAAAAATCTTACCATTAGCCCATACTCTGTCTTCCTGTTGCTCCTTCCAAAGTTAATCCCTTCACATTTTTCCACATTAAACTCCATTTGCCACCTCTCAGCCCAGCTCTGCAGCTTATCTATGTCCCTCTGAAACCTACAACATCCTTTAGCACTTTCCACAACTCCAACGACTTTGGTGTCATCCATAAATTTACTCACCTATCCTACTACGCCCTCATGCAGGTGATTTATAAAAATGACAAACAGCAGGGGCCCAAAAACAGATATTTGCAGTATACCACTGGTAACTGATCTCAGGGATGAACATTTCCCATCAACCACCACCCTCTGTCTTCTCTTAGATAGCCAATTTCTGATCCAAACTGCAAAATCACCCTCAATCCCATGCCTCTATATTTTGTGCAATAGCCTACCGTGGGGAACCTTATCAAACATTTTATTAAAATCCATATACACCACATCAACTGCTGTACCTTCATCCACCTGTCTGGTCACCTTCTCAAAGGACTCAATAAGTTTTGTGAGGCACAACCTACCCTTCACAAACCTCATTGATTATCCCTATTCAAATTACTCATTTCCAGATGATTATAAATCCAATCTGTTATAAACCTTTTCAACATTTTACCCACAACTGAAGTAAGGTTCACTGGTCTATAATTACCAGGGCTGTCTTCACTCTCTTTCTTGAACAAGGGGACAACATTTGCTATCCTACAGTCTTCTGGCACTTTTCCTGCAGGCAATGACAACAGAAATTTCAAATCCAAAGGCTCTGCAATCTCTTTCCTCGCCTCTCAGAGAATCCTAGGATTAATCTCATCCAGCCCAAGAGATTTATCTAATTTCACACTTTCCAGGATTGCTAACACCTCCTTCTTGTGAATCTCAATCACACCTAGTCTAGAGGCCTGTATCTCAGTACTCTCGTAAACAACATTGTCTTTTTCCAGTGTGAATACTGATGAAAACTATTCATTTAGCACCTCTCCTATCTCCTCGGATTCCATGCACAACTTCCCACTGCTGTCCTTGATTGGCCCTAATCTTTCTCTCGTCATTCTTTTATTCCTGATATACCGATACAAAGCCTTAGGCTTTTCCTTGATCCTATCTGCCAACAACTTCTCATGTCCCCTGCTAGCTCTTCTTAGCTCTCTCTTTAGGTCTTTCCTGGCTAACGTGTAACTCTCGAGGGCCCTAACTGAGCTTTCATGTCTCATCCTAACATAAGCCTCTTTCTTCCTCTTGACAGGAGATTCAACTTCCTTTGTAAACCACGGCTCCCTCGTCCGACCACTTCCTCCCTGCCTGAGAGGTACATGCTTATCAAGCACACATAGTAGCTGTTCCTTGAACTAGCTCCACATTTCAATTGTGTCCATCCCCTGCAGTTTCCTTTCCTATCCTATGCATCCTAAGTTTTGCCTGATCGCATCATAATTGACTTTTCCCTAGCTATAAGTCTTGCCCTGTGGTATATAGCTATCCCTTTCCATTGTTAAAGTAAACATAACCGATTTGTGGTCACTACCACCAAAGTGCTCACTACCTCCAAATCTAACACCTGGCCTGGTTCATTACCCAGTACTAAATCCAATGTGGCCTTGCCCCTTATTGGCCAGATTACATAACTGTGTCAGAAAACCCTCTTGTACATCTTAGACAAAAATGGACCCATCTAAAATGCTCGAACTATTGCATTTCCAGTCAATATCTGGAAAGTTAAAGCCCCCTACTAACTAACCTCTTAGTCTCGCTCCTATCCAGAAGTTTATTTGCTATCTTTTCCTCTACACCTCTGGAACTTTTTGGAGGCTTATAGAAAACTACCAAAAGGGTGACCTCTCCTTTCCTGTGGAGACAGTGAGGTCTGCAGATGCTGGAGATCAGAGTTGAGAGTGTGCTGCTGGAAAAGCACAGCAGGTCAGGCAGCATCTGAGGAGCAGGAAAATCGATGTTTTGGGCCAGAGCCCTTCATCAGGAATGATTCTTGAAGAAGGGCTCTGGCCCGACACATCGAATTTTCTGCTCCTCGGATGCTGCCTGACCTGCTGTGTTTTTCCAGCAATACACTCTCAACTCTCTTTTCTAGCTTCTAACCTTAGCCCATACTACCTCAGTAGATGAATCTTCAAATGTCCTTTCTGCCACCATAATACTGTCCTTGACTAACAATGCCACACCTTCCGCTCTTTTACCACCTTCCCTGTTCTTACTGAAACATCTAAACCCCGGAAACTACAACAACCTTTCCACTTCTCCCATTTAGTGCTACACTGCCCCAGTTCTCACATTATGTACTAAACCGCACAAGTTCTCTCATTGTCTGAGACATTGGAGCACTGTTGGATGGTCAGAACTTTGGGGAATGCATTATTGTGAGAGGGTCAATAAGGATGCAGTGCCTTATTATAAGAGGTTTAGAACTGAGGGAGAGCCAGATGTTTTTGGAGTGAGTTCAGAACTGAAGGAATGCCTCACTGTCCAAGGATCAGTGCTAAGGAAGTGTATCGTCAGACAGTCAATGCTGATACAGTGCCTCAGAGTAATAGGGTTGGAATTGAGAGACTGCCACACGATTAAGGGTCAGTACTGAGATATTGTAGCTCTATCAGAGGGTCAGTACTGTGGTATTGAAGCAGTCTGAGAGCTTTAACATTGAGGGTGTGCCTCATTGTCAGAGGGTCAGAATTGTGGGAGTGCATTATTGTGAGAACATCAATCCTGAGACAGTGCCTCAGAATGCAGGTGTCTGAATTGAGGGCATGTGACAAGATTCGTTGATCAGTACTGAATTACTGCAGATCTATCAGAGGGTCAGTCCTGAGGGAGTGCCTCATTGTCAGAGGCTCACAGGGCGGCATGGTGGCACAGTGGTTAGCACTGTTGCCTCACAGCACCAGGGACCCGGGTTCGATTCCAACCTCGGGTCACTATCTGTGTAGAGCTTGCACATTCTCCGCATGCCTCCGGTTTCCTCCCACAGTCCAAAGATGTGCAGGTTAGGTGAATTGGCCGTGGTGAAGATTAGATTAGATTCGATTCTCTACAGTGTGGAAACAGGCCCAACAAGTCCACACCGCCCCTCTGAAGAGGGATCCACCCAAACCCATTCCCGTATCCTATATTTACTCCTGACTAATACACCTAACACTATGGGCAAGTTAGCATGGTCAATTCACCTGACCTGCATATCTTTGGATTGTGGGAGGAAACCGGAGCACCCGGAAGAAACCCACGCAGACACAGGGAGAACGTGCAAACTCCACACAGACAGGTGGGAATCGAACCCAGGACCCTGGTGCTGTGAGGCAGCAGTGCTAACCACCGTGCCGCCCATAGTGTTCAGGGATGTATAGATTAGTTGCATTAGGCAGGAGGAAATGTAGGGGAATGGGTCTAGCTGGGATACTCTTTTGAATGTCAGTGTGGATTTGGGCCAAAGGACCTGCTTCCACACAGTAGGGATCCTAATATTGAGGTGGTGCCTCATTGCATGGAGACTAGAATTCAGGATGGGCTAAAATGGCCACACGTTTAGAGGGTCAGTACTGGTAGTGAAGCACAATGAGAGAACCAGCACTGAATGGGCTCTGAGAATTGACTCCGACAGTCTGCAATACCTCAGTATTGATCCTTTAATCATGGAGCATTCAATCAATACTGACCCCATTAGTGGGAGGTACTGCCTGAGAACAGATTCTCTGAAACTGAGGCACACCCTTTGGAATCAACCTCTAACAATAAGGTACTCCCTCAGTATTGAGACTCTGGTCATCAGACAGTAGCTGATAGCCAGAGACTCAGTCCTGAGGCAGGCCTGTTGTCAGAGAGTCAATTCTGAGGGAGGGCCACATTGTTAGAGGGTCAGTCCATCTAAAGTGCTGACTTAAGAACCTCAGAATTGAGGGTCTGCCTCACATTTAGATGGTCAGTAATAGTAATTGTAGCTCTATCAGAGAGCCAGTACTGAAGACTTGTCTCATTATCAGAAGGTCAGTTCTGAGGGAGGGCCTTGTCATCAACATGACAACACTGAAGGAGTGACTTATTGTCAGACGGTCAATACTGAAGCAATGCTTCATTGTTAGAATGTCAGTTATGAGGAAGTGCCCCTTTGCCAGAGGGTCAGTTCTGAGGCAGTATCTTGTTTTCAGAGGGTCAGAACTGTGGGACTATGTTGTTGTCAGAAGGTCAATACTGAGGCAGTGCCTCATTCAAAGAGAGTCAGAATTGAAAGGGTGCTAAATAATTTAAAAATCAGTACTGAGGCATTTGCAGCTCTGTCAGAGTGTCAGTGGAAGAACCTCATTATCAGAGGGTCAAGATTATGGGAGTACCTTATTGCCAGAGATTTACTCCAAAGGGTACACCACTCTGTCACAGGATTCATTCTAGGACAGTACCTCAACGTAAAGCGGTCAGAACTGAGGGAGAACTACGTGATTGGAAGGTGAGGATGATTGTACTGGAATACTTTTGAGGGGTTGGATGGTCTAATCTGGCTCCCATTTACAATATTTTTCATGTACTTCTTTACTATGACTTTTTACTGCTATGAGTTGGAGGTGCCAGTGTTGGACTGGGGTATACAAAGTTAAAAATCACATAACACCAGTTTATAGTCCAACAGATTTATTTGGAACCACTAACTTTCGGTTCCTAAAGCTAGTGTTTCCAAATAAACCTATTGGACTATAATTTGGTGTTGTGTGATTTTAAACCTCTTATTGCTAAGGATTTGCCTCCCCCTGCTGGTCCTCATTTCTCCTTTGCATTTTGGCTTCAAACAGAGAATTCTTTTGTTAAAAACTGTGTTTGTTCATGGGAATATGACAACACTGGCCAGGCCAGCAATTATTCCCTATCTTTGATTGTCTTTGGGAAATTGGTGGCTTCACACTGCTGCTCTCCATTTGGTGTAGGCAGACCCACAGAGCGATCAGAAGGAGATGCTATTTCAAAGACAGTGAGATAGTTTCAAGTGAGGAGTGCTAGAGTACAATTCTGCTGCTGTTGGTGGGCCACAATGCCTCATGGATGCCCCAGTCTTGAGTTGCTAGATCTGTTTGTAGTCTGTCCACTTCAGCACAGAGGTACTGCCACAAAACACAATGGACGGTATTCTCAGTATGGAAATGGGATCATCTCCAGAAGGACCGTGCAGTGGTCACTCTTACTGACACCATCATGGACGGATGCATCTGCAGCTGGCAGACAGCTAAGGATGAGATCAGGTATGTTTTTCCCTCTTGTTGGTTCCCTCACTGCCGACCGCAGGCCCAGTCGAGCAGCTATGTCCTTTAGGACCCAATACTGGATTAGTGGTGCTGGAAGAGCACAGCAGTTCAGGCAGCATCCAACGAGCAGCGAAATCGACGTTTCGGGCAAAAGCCCTTCATCAGGAATAAAGGCAGTGAGCCTGAAGCGTGGAGAGATAAGCTCGAGGAGGGTGGGGGTGGGGAGAGAGTAGCATAGAGTACAATGGGTGAGTGGGGGAGGAGATGAAGGTGATAGGTCAAGGAGGAGAGGGTGGAGTAGATAGGTGGAAAAGAAGATAGGCAGGTCCGTCAAGTCAAGGAGACAGTAACTGAGCTGGAAGTTTGAAACTAGGATGAGGTGGGGGAAGGGGAAATGAGGAAGCTGTTGAAGTCCACATTGATGCCCTGGGGTTGAAGTGTTCTGAGGCGGAAGATGAGGCGTTCTTCCTCTAGGCGTCTGGTGGTGAGGGAGCGGCGGTGAAGGAGGCCCAGGACCTCCATGTCCTCGGCAGAGCGGGAGGGGGAGTTGAAATGTTGGGCCACGGGGCGGTTTGGTTGATTGGTGCGGGTGTCTCGGAGATGTTCCCTAAAGCGCTCTGCTAAGAGGCGCCCAGTCTCCCCAATGTAGAGGAGACCACATCGGGAGCAACGGATACAATAAATGATATTGGTGGATGTGCAGGTGAAACTTTGATGGATGTGGAAGGCTCCTTTAGGGCCTTGGATAGAGGTGAGGGAGGAGGTGTGGGCACAGGATTTACAGTTCCTGCGGTGGCAGGGGAAAGTGCCAGAATGGGAGGGTGGGTCGTAGGGGGGTGTGGACCTGACCAGGTAGTCACGGAGGGAACGGTCTTTGCGGAAGGCGGAAAGGGGTGGGGAGGGAACCGCCTCAACCTTTCGTCCCCCCTGCCCCATTCCAACCTCTCACCCTCACAACGCGCAGTCCTCCAATCCCTCTGCTCCAATCCCAACCTCACCATCAAGCCAGCGGATAAAGGGGGCGCAGTGGTAGTCTGGCGCACTGACCTCTACACCGCTGAAGCCAAACGCCCACTTGAGGACACCTCTTCCTACTGCTCCCTCGACCATGACCCCACCCCCCATCACCAAACCATCATCTCCCAGACCGTACAGAACCTCATCACCTCAGGAGATCTCCCACCCACAGCTTCCAACCTCATAGTCCGGGAACCCCGCACTGCCCGGTTCTACCTCCTTCCTAAGATCCACAAGCCTGACCACCCTGGCCAACCCATTGTCTCAGCATGCTCCTGCCCCACTGAACTCATCTCTACCTACCTTGACACTGTCCTATCCCCCCTAGTCCAGGAACTCCCCACATACGTTCGAGACACCACCCACCACCTCCACCTCCTCCAAGACTTCCTTTTCCCCGGCCCTCAACGCCTTATCTTCAACATGGATATCCAATCCCTCTACACCTCCATTCGCCATGACCAGGGCCTCCAAGCCCTCCGTTTTTTCCTCTCCAGACGTCCCCAACAGTACCCTTCCACTGACACTCTCATTCGTTTGGCCAAACTGGTCCTCACCCTTAACAATTTCTCCTTTGAATCCTCCCACTTCCTCCAGACCAAAGGCGTAGCCATGGGCACACGTATGGGCCCCAGCTATGCCTGTCTCTTTGTTGGCTATGTAGAACAGTTGATCTTCCGTAATTACACCGGTACCACTCCCCACCTCTTCCTCCGCGACATTGATGACTGCATTGGCGCCACCTCGTGCTCCCGCGAGGAGGTTGAGCAATTCATCAACTTCACCAACACATTCCACCCTGACCTTAAATTTACCTGGACTATCTCTGACACCTCGCTCCCCTTCCTGGACCTCTCCATCTCCATTAGTGATGACCGACTTGACACTGACATTTTTTACAAACCCACTGACTCCCATAGCTACCTGGATTACACCTCTTCCCACCCTATCTCTTGCAAAAATGCCATCCCGTATTCCCAATTTCTCCGCCTCCGCCGTATCTGCTCCCAGGAGGACCAGTTCCACCATAGGACACACCAGATGGCCTCCTTCTTTAGAGACCGCAATTTCCCTTCCCACGTGGTTAAAGATGCCCTCCAACGCATCTCGTCCACATCCCGCACCTCCGCCCTCAGACCCCACCCCTCCAACCGTAACAAGGACAGAACGCCCCTGGTGCTCACCTTCCACCCTACAAACCTTCGCATCAACCAAATCATCCACCGACATTTCCGCCACCTCCAAAAAGACCCCACCACCAGGGATATATTTCCCTCCCCACCCCTTAGGACCCAACCTGCTTGATTGGTTGCAGAACCACTCTTGATGGACAGTAAAGTCTCTCATCAAAAGTACGTTCTGTATCTTGCCACCCTCAGTGCTTCTTCCAAGTATTGTTCAATGTAAGAGAGCACAGAGTCATCAGCCAAGGGCGAACGGTGCATGACAATTAATGAGTGTTCCTCATTCATAATTACCTGGAGTTATGTTGAGGATTTCCAGGGTAACTCCCTCCAGATTGTATGCCATGTGAGTTTGAATACAACTGAGCAGCTTGCCAGGCCATTTCAGAGGGCAGCAAAGAGTTAACGACACTGCTGTGAAGGAAAGGGAGGAAGGATGACAGCTTCATCCCCTAAACAACACTTATGAACTCGACATGTTTTTCCGTCTGTGGTTTCATAGTCATCAGACGTTTAATAACAGATTGAATTGACTTCAAATTCTTCCATGGTAGGACTCACACCCAGGTTCCTGCAACATTACGTGGATCAATGGATTACAATTTCAGTGAAAATAACACTGCAC
The DNA here is from genome assembly GCF_047496795.1 of Chiloscyllium punctatum. Classification (NCBI taxonomy): domain Eukaryota; kingdom Metazoa; phylum Chordata; class Chondrichthyes; order Orectolobiformes; family Hemiscylliidae; genus Chiloscyllium; species Chiloscyllium punctatum. Next base: position 151,737,034 of record NC_092739.1, on the reverse strand, counting down.
ACCTCCTCCCCTTGGATATCAATCAAATCACCTTCATATTTTCCGAGGAAAACAGCCCCAGTTTGCCAAATCTATCACATAACCTCACCCCTGAGAACCATTCTCGTAAGTTTTTTTCTGTACCCTATCTCATCCATTTCCAAAGACAAGTTGCCCAGAATTGGATATTTGAGACCAATGTAGTGTTTAATACAGATACACCATAACTTCCTCGTTTGTGTAATTTATGCTTTAGTTATAAGAAGAACTTGCTAAGAGCATCTTTATCTTTAATCTAACCAATAACCCCAGCTGCATACATTACACATTATACATCTCCACACAACAATAATCTTTAGAGAAAACAGTTCACAGTTAATCCCAGTTTCCAACAGATTATTTTAATCTCTCACTTTATCGAGTTGTAATGTGGAGCGATTGCCAAAAAGCACTTCCCTCAGTTTGTGGAGGAGTTCCAAGCTGACTGGGATGATCCTCTTGGCGACTGGACTCCCATCCTTCTCAGGGGAAATCTTCCAGAGTCTGCAGTTTGTCACAGGCTGCAGCTCTACATCTTTCTATCTCCACCAATAACACAGAGAAAGAACACATTCTCCTCTCTGCTGATCACATGCCTGTAATCCCTCAACCCTCAGACAGACCTTGCTCTCTTTTCCCTTTCTGTACAGTCAGTTGGAGACTAAGTGTCTATCCACAGTCAGTAAAGCTGCTCTTGGCATGAGGTTAACAGGTGATTCAAACAGACAAAATGCAAGATAATAAAACATGGATTCTTTATTCCACTGGCATCAAATCTTTAAAAATATTAATGACAAAGCTCAACTTTGGGAACAGAAATTAATAATGGACATTCATGATCAAAGCATAAATCTACCAGGAAGTGGAATTCAGTTTGCCTAGATATTGTGGCAAATTTCCCACAACCACATCAACCAGATTACTTTGTTTCCGTGATACAAAGGGAATTCCTACCCCTGTAGTCTCTCAAGTTAAGTTGGAGAGCTGGAGCTGGAATACAGTGACTTTGTGCCTAGGTTTTTAGCAGCTGTATACCATCACCACATCCAAGTCCCAGCTCTCTTACCAGTGGTAGGTGGATCTTAGAATGGATCATAGAATCCCTACAGTGTGGAAACAGGCCATTCAGCCCAACAAATCCACACCAAGTCTTCAAAGAACATCCTACTCAAACTCTTTCCCCCGCCGTCTAATTCTTAATTTCTCATGGCTAATACACCTAACCTACACATCCCTGAACACTATGGGAAATTTAGCATGGCCAATTCACTTAGTCTGCACATCTTTGGACTGTGGAAGGAAACCGGAGCACCCAGAGGAAACCTAAGCAGACACGGGGAGAATGTGCAAACTCCACACCAACAGTCACCCAAGGACATAATTGAACCCGGATCCCTGGCACTGTGAAGCAGCATGCTAACCACTGAGCCACTGTGCCACCCATACTTCAAGTTGCCCTACCCATGGTCTTGGCTCTTACCACATTGCAATGCCAGTCCTGGAATTCTCCTCCTTGTTGTTCTCTCTCTGGCATCATGCCCCCTTGCTCCAATTTGTCAGCTTGTCAAAGACACTGCTCCCTCCAAAGGGTGGGGAAGGGCACAAGATCTGACCAGTTCCCCCTTCTTGGTGTTCTCCCTCACTTATCACCACCTGTTGGTGGAGGCCTAGCTAGATTGGTTTTCAGATGAAAGCCATGCCACCCAAGTAGATCACATGACTTTCTTCATTCATCCATTTTAACCTTGAAATAAAGAGACAATGCCAAAACATTCAAAGCAAGGTGATCTTGTGATACCGTTGGAGCACCTTGTCAAAGGCTCAAGATGTCTTCATAAAAGGTTGAATAACAACCTATAATTCCTCCCAGCAAACACCAGCAGGATGGTAGTCAACCATGTGATTGAAAGAAAATTGGAACTCTACTCCCAGCTTCCCTTCTCCTCATGGTCACTGGTAGCCTCCCAATACATAATAACCAGAGTCCAGAGGGTGAATGGTGAGCAAAATGACTCAAGTTAAAACATCCAATTATTATATGGTCAAAATGTTTCTGGATATCATGTGAGCAGATGTCACATGGTCAGAGTCTCATGTGATCAATTACATTTCCAACCAGAGTTGCCATCCTGAATAATTTGAAGAAATAGAGATTATGTGCAATTTTTGAGAAGATTTGTAGCTCAGGTTGAGGTTCAGGTTGTAAGTTTGCTCACTGAGCTGGAAGATTTGTTCTCAGATGTTTCGTCATCATGCTAGGTGACATTAGCAGTGAGTCTCCGGTGAAGCACTGGTGTCTGTCCTGCTTTCTATTTATGTGTCTTGGTCTGTTATGGTGGGTGATATCACTTCTGGTTCTTTTTCTGAGAGGTTGGTAAATGGGGTCCAAATCAATGTGTTTGTTGATGGAATTCCGGTTTGAATATCAGGCTTCTAGGAATTCCTATGAGTGTCTTTGTTTAGTCTGTCCCAGGATAGATGTATTGTCCCAGATGACAGGTGTCCTCATGGTTGCTCAGTGGCTAGCACTGCTGCCTCACAGCACCAGGGTCCCAAGTTAAATTCCAACCTTGTGTGACTGTCTGTGTGGAGTTTGCACATTCTCCCTGTATCTGCGTGGATTCCGCTGGGTGCTCTGGTTTCCTCCCACAGTCCAAACATGTTTAGGTCAGGTGAATCGGCCATGCTAAATTGCCCACAGTGTTGGGTGCATTAGTCAGAGGGAAGTAGGTCTGGGTGGGTTACTCTTTGGACGGTTAGTTGGGCTGAAGGTTCTGTTTCACACTGTAGGTAATCTAATCTAATCTCTTCCTCTGTGTGTAAGGATACTAGTGATAGTTGGTCACGTCTTTTGGTGGCGAGTTGGTGCTCATGTATCTTGGTGACTAGTTTCCTGCCCCCGTCTGTCCAATATTATGTTTGTTGCAATCCTTGCAGGAAAGTGATGCACACAGATCAGATACTCAACTACAGGAGCAATCATCCCAACGCCCACAAACAGAACTGTATCAGGACATTATTTAAACGAGCCACGACACACTGCAGCGCCCAGGATCTACGAGATGCTGAAGAAAAACACTTATACAACACAGCCAAGAACAATGATAAGCACAGTCCACCGATTCTTAAACAACAATAACAAACAGGAAGACACAACACGCCCAGAGACTCGTGCCACACTACCATACATTGAAGGCATCTCAGAGATAACGACCAGGCTACTATGGCCCCTTGATATCATGATAGCCCACAAACCTGCCAACACACTGAAACAGGCCTGTCCCAACAACCAGCAGAACGACCATCATATGCAAAATACTCTGCAAGGACTGCAACAAACATTACATCAGACAAACTGGGAAGAAATATCTGAGAACAAATCTTCCTTCCCAGCGTGCAATGTTACAACCAATTGGAGACTTTTTTTGTCCTATCACTCCTGTAGCATATAACATTAAACTGAAAATTGAATTTACAGCAATCAGTACTGCTCCATTTTAATCCATTGCCTCATTCCTGATGAAGAGATTATGCAAGAAACATTGGCTCTCCTGCTCTTGAGATGCTGCCTGACCGGCTGTGCTTTTCCAGCACCGCACTTTCATCTTTGTTGACCTATCACATTCCAGCCAGGACTGACCATAAGCACTGGGATTTAGCTCTCTCTGGTGGAGACATGTGAAACTACACACTGCAGTCTCAAACTCAGTCCTAGTTATAATATTGTGCAAATCAGTCAAGTACTTGCAATTCAAGTAACTTAGAGCAGAAAAATCAACATCTCAATATCTAACATTTAGATTTCATGGTTTCAAGAGTACAAAACTCCAGTTTAATAATGAATTTGTCAGTACGTGGACCAAATCAATGCACTATGTATTACTCTGCACTCTTAATGAAATATCTTGAATTAACATGCTCCCAATCTACTGGTACTACACTAGTTATTGTGCAGTTATATATAAATGCCATCAGCTAAATGTTAAGTACCCATTTGTTTCAGAAGCTTCTATGACGACCGCATTGTTCAGTGTATAATTTATTCTCATCTCAGTCTTAGTTAAGAATTTCAGCCCTGGTAGATCCAGACTACAATGGATTCTACTTCATATTCATTAATTTTGTTTCACACACAACAATCTACATAAATGACTATGAAATATGCTAATCAGGTAACAGTAAACAAATGCATTTGGGAGTAAACAAGCATAAAATCAGCCTTGTGCAAAGTTGTAACGCTCACTGTCTTCTGTGTTTATGGGTGGAATAACCACACAGAGGCTGGTATGCTTTCTTTGTCACCCTTTCTTTGCATGTGCAGAGTACCTTGGCTCTGACCTGCCAGTTCAGAGCTAACCCCCAGAAGAAGGAGACTACCTGATTCTCCTGTCTATATCTGTCAGCCAGGTCTCCTTGATTGAGCCAGGTTAACAGCCCCAATCAAGGGTCTCATAGCCATTGTGATCCACCTCATCATGGTTCCAATCACTACAATTGAATAGAAGGAAGAAAGAGAGACAGAGAGAGAAGAGAGAGAGACAGAGAGATAGAGCGAGAGAGAGAAAGAGAGAGAGAAAAAAAAAACGAGAGAAAGAGAGAGATAGAGAAAGAGAGAAAGAAAGAGAGAGTAAGAGAGAGAGAAAAAGAGAGAAAGAGAGAGAGAGAAAACGAGCGAAGCCAGGAAGATACAAGACTTGTCTTCTGCCATTCTCTGATTCAGCTGATCTCTGGCAGAGAGTTGGTTAGGACATTACCATGAGCTCAGGGTGGGATCAAAGCCATTGGTAGTCCTTCCGCTAATAATCATCCACTGAGAGATGGACGAAGGAGTGGTGGATGGGATTTGGACAGAATTCAAGAGCATGAATCCATATGTTTGAAGGCCGAGCTGGCATTTTTAGGAGGTTAGGGATTACATGAAGAGGAGGTGAGGTACAATATAAAGGAAAGACAACACACAATTATCCAGAGGTCACATCATGGAGAGTTCAGATTTAGCAGAGTCTCATCCCAGGGTGATCAATCTAAGGATCTTCCCCCTTTCCCATCAATGTTGCAGCTGCAATGCAGACAGCAATATTTTACAAATAACAATAAGTTAAAGGCCATATAATTTGTTTTGGCAATATTAGTTGAGAGAGAAACATCGCCATAATGCCTGTCCTTTTCTCTGAAATATTGTTTTGGGAATTTTGTGTCCACCTGGTAAGCAACCAGAGACTGGAATTCATTTTTCTGTATCACATAGAGGCCTGGCAGGTTACAGAAAGCACCAGTTTGTCTGTCCCTGATGTACAGATTCCAGCTACCACGGTCACTGCAGCTGGAGAGATTGGTGAAGAGATTGGGGGTGGCAATGGGTATGAAGAGGGCTTGGGAGACCAGGGTGGGGAATGAGGGATGCTGGAGGAGAAGTAGAATATCCGTTCTCCAGTGGAGTAACTCTCTGACACCTTATCACTCAGCCAGCATTTGCTGCAGCAAGGCAGAGGATGCAGTGAGAGTGCTGACAGTGGACAGCAGCTTGATGGTCAGATTCTCAATTAGTGAGTGTTAGGAAGTGGAAATATGTGAAGGCCGTAAACACTGTGAAACAGGAAACACCAATGGTGTGCCTGGCAGCTGCCATTGCATCACTTTATAGTGACATGGCATGGCCAAATCTGTATTCTTGTCCATGCGTGTGCACTGTGTCACCTGTGGCTGGGAGAGTCCTTACAACAAACAGCGCCATAAAACATAGTATAGCAACAAGCCAATGAAGGAGATAGTCAACCAGGTCACCAAAAACCTGGTCAAAGAGGTAGGATTTAGGTAGTGCCTGAAACAAGGAAAGCAAGGTTGAGAAGTGGAGAGGGTTAAAGAGAGGATTTCAGGATATGGGGTCTCAACAACTGAAGACATGACCACTAATGCTGGAGCAATTAACATTGGAGGTCAGAACCAACAATATGCCAGTAGGCTGGTGAAGAGTTTATGACCAGATAATCTCTTTGAGTGATGATGTTTGAAGGATAACAATTGTCTCTGAGCTTCTTCAATCTTGTATATTCCTCCAGGGGGCAGACAAGGCTTTGACCTCATACAAAAGACACAGAGGACTTGAGCTCATGACCTTCTGACTCAGAATTCATTTTCTGTATCACATGGAGGCCTGGCATCATTTCAGACAATGTCTTGTGCATTCAGTACATGACTCAGCTATTTCTACAAACCCAATTGTCAACCCACAAAACACGGCAAACCTACAAATTCAGCAGTGTTGTCCTATTTACGAAATATCTAGCCACTAATCTCTCAACGACTCTCACTCTGGCCTGATCCCTCAGTTTCTCCCTCTGTCCTAATCTAACACTGTAGCACTTCCTGACCCTGATGCTGCTCTGACCTCAACCATCAGTGAGTCTCTGTCAATGAACCTCTCCCTCTGCATTACATTCCTCAGCTAATCTGCCTCTTTGGCCCTAATCCCTCCATGAGTTTGCCTCTCTGTCCCAATCCATCAATGAATCTCTCCCTCAACACCCGAGTCCTCAGTTATTCTCCCTTTGCATGTCTCCTTCTGCTCTATCCATCTGCAAGTCTCTCCCATGCTGAATCTACAACTCTGGCCTTATCCCTCAGTCAGTCTGCCCCTCTGTCCCAATGAAATTTTCGCTCTGAACCTGGTCCTCAATGAATCTCTCCCTCTGTAGTTAATTTCTCTGTAAGGTCTGCCTCACTGCTCCGACAATGAGATTTCCACTCTATTGTCTGAAGATAAAAATGCACCAAATCTTTACACATTTTATATCATAGAGTCATATAGAGGTTCAGTCTAAAACAAATCCTTTGCTCCAACTTGTCCATGCTGACTAGGTATCCTACACTAATCCCATCCCATTTGCCAGCATTTGGCCTATATCCCTCTAATTCTGGATTAGTGGTGCTGGAAGAGCACAGCAGTTCAGGCAGCATCCAAGTAGCTTCGAAATCGACGTTTCGGGCCCGAAACGTCGATTTCGAAGCTACTTGGATGCTGCCTGAACTGCTGTCCTCTTCCAGCACCACTAAATGAATCTGGTTTCCAGCATCTGCAGTCATTGTTTTTACCTCTATATCCCTCTAAACCCTTCCTATTCATATACTCATCCAGATGCCATTTAAATACTATAATTGTACCAGCCTCTTCCTCTGGCAGCTTATTCCATACATGCACCACCCTCTGCATGAAAATGTTGCCCCTCAAGTCCTTTTTAAATCTGGCTTGCTCGCTGAGCTGGAAGGTTTGGTTTCAGACGTTTCATCACCATACTTGAAAACATCATCAGTGAGTCTCCGGATGAAGCACTGGTGGTACGGCCTGCTTTTTATTTATGTGTTTAGGTTTCCTTGGGTTGGTGACATCACTTCCTGGGATGACATCATTTCTTGTGGTGACATCATTTCTTGTTCTTTTTATTGGGGGTGGTAAGTGGCATCCAAGTCAATGTGTGTTTTGATAGAGTTCCGGTTGGTAAGAGTTCAGGTCATACATGAACATCAACTAGCCACAAAAAGACATGACCCACTCTCACTAGTATCTTTTCTTACATCCATCCTAGAACAAGCCAAACAGAGACACACACAAGAATTTCTAGAAGAATGGCATTCCAACTGGAACTCTGTCAACAAACACATTGATTAGATTAGATTAGATTAGATTACTTACAGTGTGGAAACAGGCCCTTCAGCCCAACAAGTCCACACCGCCCCGCCGAAGCGTAACCCACCCATACCCCTACATCTACATCTACCCCTTACCTAACACTATGGGCAATTTAGCATGGCCAATTCACCTGGCCTGCACATCTTTGGACTGTGGGAGGAAACCGGAGCACCCAGAGGAAACCCACGCAGACACGGGGAGAACGTGCAAACTCCACACAGTCAGTCGCCTGAGGTGGGAATTGAACCCGGGTCTCAGGCGCTGTGAGGCAGCAGTGCTAACCACTGTGCCACCGTGCCGCCCACTAAATGAATCTGGTTTCCAGCATCTGCAGTCATTGTTTGACTTGGATTCCATTTACCACCCCTGAGAAAAAGAACAGGAAATGACATCACCACAGGAAATGATGTCACCACAGGAAATGATGTCACCAACCCAAGGAAATCTAAACACATAAATAAAAAGTGGGCCATACCACCAGTGCTTCATCCGACGGCTCACTGATGATGTTGCCTAGTATGGTGTCGAAACGTCTGAAACTGAACCTTTCAGCTCAGCAAGCAAACCTATATCCAGATCCACAACCTTAGCTACAAATCTTATCAAAACTCTTTTTTAAATATTTCCCCTCTCACCTTCTACCTATGCCCGCTAGTTTTGAAATCCTCGACCCTGGGGAAAAGACTTGACTATTCAACCTATCATACCCTTCATGATTTTAAAAACCTCTACAAGGTCACCCCTCATCCTCCGATGCTCCAGCAAAACCAGCCCCAGCCTACTCAGCCTCTCCCTGCAGCTCCAAACCCTCCAACCCTGCCAACATCCTTGTAAATCTTTGTGAACACTTTCAAGTTTCACAACATCTTTTGTATAGCAGGGAGCCCAGAATTAAACACCCTATTCCAATACTGCCCTAACACTTTCATAAAAATTTCCAGAGACCCCATTACACGAAATACCTTCTAACCCAGTTCATTCCTGATGAAGGGCTTCTGCTCGAAATGTCAATTCTCCTGCTCCTCAGATGCTGCCTGACCTGCTGTGCTTTTCCAGCACCACGTTCTCGACTCTGATCTCCAGCATCTGCAGTCCTCACTTTCTCCTAGGTGATTTTAACCTCACTGTGAAGCCTCTTGCAAAGATGCCTACCTTGAAGAAGTTCTCCTCCTTTCTCTACAAAGATCTCAGTGAGTCTCTCTCTCTCTCTCTCTCTCTCTCTCTCTCACACACACACTGCATCTCCTAGGTCATCTCTTCTGCCCTGAAGCTCCTCACTCATTCCTGATGAAGGGCTTATGCCCGAAACATTGACTCTCCTGCTCCTGGAATGGTGCCTGACCTGCTGTGCTTTTCCAGCACCACACTCTTGACCTTCTGACCCAGCCATTATAGTTTCAGGCTGTGGCTATTTATAGGGTTACAAAAGATTGCCATTTACATCCCCCTAGCTGCATGTACATAAACACAGTGAATACAGCTAGTAACGTGTGGAGGCTCAATTTGCACAAAGCAAGGTTTGCCAGCCACAATAACAACTTATACAATGTTAGAAACATAGTAATGTGTCCCAATACACAGCACAGCAACATTATAAAACAACACAGTGATTAAAATAAAAGCAACTTACTGCGGATGCTGGAATCTGAAAACAAAAAGAGAAAATGCTGGAAAATCTCAGCAGGTCTGGCAGCATCTGCAAGGAGAGAAAACAGCTGTGGTTTCGAGTCTAACGAGACCTGATCTGTTGGTTGTGGGATCGCTTAGCTCTGTCCATCAACTCAGCTAATGTTCCTGCGGCGCAGGTTAAAATCTCTGCCATGGTGGCATTGTCTAATGGTATACTGTAAAGCCATTGTTCATTTTTGGGGAAAACCCATCTGGTTCACCAATATCCTTTAGGAAAGGGAATCTGCTGGCCTACATGTGACTCCAGACCCACAGCAATCTGGTTGTCTCTTAATTGCCCAATGGGCAACAAATGCTGGCCAAGCCCAGCAATTTTTTTAGAGGTCACATTTTTTTGATACCGTGATGGAAGTTGCACAGTGTTACAGTGGTCAAACAGCAAATACCACCATTCATTTATTAGTATCAATCAAAGTTACTATTTCTAGTATCTTAAGCACTGTCTATTTAGGGCAGGAACTGCTGCGCTCATTCACAATTGACAGTCAGTTATTGAAACTGAATCAATCTGGTTCATTAGAGTTAAAACCAATGCAAAAAAAGTTGTAATTCAGGTTATCATTGTAAACTATGAAGATTAATATTGATGTCTGTCAGTAATCAACAGAACTTGCACAAAGTGTTAAAAAGTACCTCCAGACAGATTCAAAAATATATTTTGAAAATCCTCTGTGCTTCAAGGTGTGACACTCATCCCGTCAATTCAACATGCATAATAAATGAGGAGTGCTGACAATCTTGTTATGTTGGGCATTGTGCGTAGCTGACAAGTTACATGGATAATTGGTACTGTAACTTGTTTTGGATGGCTATTTATTGGGAATAAATATTGGCTAGGGCGCCAGATGAAATCCCTTCTCTCCTTTCAATGGCATTGTGGACCTTTATCGTGCACCTGATTCAACAGATAAAGCCTCGATTCAACATCTCATCAAAGACATCCCTTCTGATTATCCCAATGCTATACTGAAATAGTGGAGAAGACCATGACCACAAACTTCAATATAGCATTTTGGTGATAACCTTCTCATCCAGAGATAAGACAGTGCTTTCATCTAGATTAGATTAGATTACATTACATTACAGAGTGGAAACAGCCCTTCAGCCCAACAAGTCCACACCGACCCGCCGAAGCGTAACCCACCCATACCCCTACATTTACCCCTTACCTAACACTATGGGCAATTTAGCATGGCCAATTCACCTGACCTGCACATCTTTGGACTGTGGGAGGAAACCGGAGCACCCGGAAGAAACCCACACGAACACAGGGAGAACATGCAAACTCCACACAGTCAGTCGCCTGAGGCAGGAATTGAACCTGGGTCTCTGGTGCCGTGAGGCAGCAGTGCTAACCACTGTGCCACCGTGCCGCCCACCATGGCAACAAATCTAGTATGGATTTGATTGACTGAGTGATCCTTTCCAATGCCTTTATGACTCTAAGGCTCCTGAACAAACTAAACTGATGTACATTATAAAAACTAGAAACAATATGTAAAGCTAATGGATTGGATATAAGGCAATTTACTGTGATGCCTTTCCACATTTTTTACTCTTCAAGAAATCATTTGTATTCATGTAAAAACTTGCATGACTGTAGGATGTCATGAAGCACTTATGACCAATAAAATATTTTCTTTTAAGAGTAACTGATGTAGTACATGGGCCAAAGCAACAAAATTGTCCAAATGATGACCCAATCATCTGTTTCAGTGATACTAGTTAAGGGATAAATATTGGCCGAATCACTGGGCAGAACTTCCATTTTCTTCAGGTAGGGGTGTGGGATTTTTACTAGCTGCCCAAGGAAGGTGTTATAAGGCCACAGCTCAACATTACATCTAAAGGACAGAATCGCTGAGAGTGCTTTGCTCTCTCTCTCTCTGGATTGCATGTTCATATCTCCATCTGACTACTTTCTGACTCAGAAAGCACTGGCATTGAACCAAGGATCCCAGGAACACAATGACAACAATTGTTTTTTAGATTAGATTACTTACAGTGTGGAAACAGGCCCTTCGGCCCAACAAGTCCACACCGCCCCGCCGAAGCGCAACCCACCCATACATCTACCCCTTACCTAACACTACGGGCAATTTAGCATGGCCAATTCACCTGACCTGCACATCTTTGGACTGTGGGAGGAAACCGGAGCACCCGGAGGAAACCCACGCAGACACGGGGAGAATGTGCAAACTCCACACAGTCAGTCGCCTGGCCTTGTTATACTTGATCAATGGGGAAGACCAGGACCACCAGCTTCTAGAATAGGATTTCAGGCATAAACTTCTCATCCAGAGGGAAGAATATGCCTCCATGGATTTGATTTTTCGTGTTCATGTAAGTAAGTAAGTAAACTAAATCCATGGAATCATTGAATCACACAGCTCAGCAGAGGTCCTTTGGCCCATCAAGTCTGTACTGCCAAAAGTCTACTACTGCCTGCACTAGTCCCACTTTCCAATAAATAGGCCATGGCCTTGAATATTACGACAGTTCAATTGCTTATCCAAGAACTTTTTACTCAACTCCCTCCGAGGCAGGGCATTCAAGAACACCACCATCTTCTAGGTGAGTTAGTGATGAGCGTGTTTTAATTTAAAGTTTTCGATATCGAGCTTCAGTGGTACATAATCCAGTTTGTTATACTCAGCCCTGTTTGCTGCACTTCTGAAGGGAAATATTGACCTTGCTGCACCAGACCCACCAGAATGAAAGCATGGTAAAAAAGGTTAAATTATGGAGGTTACAGAGGCTTTATTTGTGTGCTTATTTAAGGTTGAGGGGTGATCTACTCAAGGTATTGAAAATGCTAAAGGATTTGATTAGGATGATAAAAAAATAAATATTTATTTTAGCAGGGGAATAAAAAACAAAAATGTCACTGTAATCTTACATTTAGAGCCAGACAATTTAGCCCATGAAAAGAATAACTGATCTTAAAGTTTTGCAAGACTTTCAAGGAATTGCCTCAGGAAAGGAGTTGCCTTAAATGAGCAACTATTGGCATAGGTTAGGAACATTTTTGAACTTGGTAATTTACACATTTAAACCAAAAATCTGCAATACAGAATGGTTGCAAGAGATTCATGGAATTGCATATTAGTTAAATTAAACTAAATTAAAATAAACTAAATTAAATGTATAAAGTTAGTATGGATGCTTAACATTGTAAGTACCTGCAATTTCATTCTGCTCACCTGGCCTGGAAACAGGACAATCATAACCTATGGACTCTTATCCCCATCAGCTAGCAAATGGTAATGTTAGTTTTATTTGTTTCAAACTTTGCTCTTATTTCTCATGTCTGTTAAAAATCACACAACACCAGGTTATAGTCCAACAGGTTTATTTGGAAGCACTAGTTTTTGGAGCGCTGCTCCTTCATCAGTTGGTTGTGGAGGAGAAGATTTTTAACTTTATCCACCCCAGTCCAACACCAGCACCTTCAAATCATTCTCATTTCTGTAATTTTTATCTATTTCTCATTTAGTCCAATGTTTCTTTCTACGTGACCAGCTCATGCTTCTATTAAGTCGAGCTGAGTGTTGGAGATTTTTTAAAATTTAAAAGAAATAACAGCAGTTGTAGGTCTCTTGGCAACCTTAAGCCGGCTCTGTCATTCCATAAGATCGTCGCTGGTCTGATTGTGACCTATCCCCATTACTCTTGACTCCCTTGTCAATCAGGAATCTGTCTGACTCAGCCTAATTAATATGGTACAACATAAAATGCCATGCTTCAACAAATTCTGAATCATGATGATACCAGGAAGTTGTGAAGGAAACCTGAACACATTGAGGACATTGAACCCACGAGCTTGCCTTTAGAGACAACTGCCCACTGGGGGGCAGAAATGAACCTCAAAGAGCGAGCCACGGCACTCAAGAGTAAAACAATTTGCTGTGATTTATTTACAGCTCATTGTTATTGTGGAGAGCCACACTGTTATTATGCACCGCTTGTTTTAATTGTCAAGTTCTGACAAGCTTTAAATTCTCTGTGTAAGTGGGTAGTTACTGTACAGGAATAGTGGTAACAGGTCATTTAACAGCATATAGGCAGACAGAGGAACCTAAAATCCAACTGCAGAAATTTATAAAATAAACTCATTATAGGAAAGTTGTAAATACGTTGGAGAGAATACAACAGGCTTACAAGAATGGTTTCAGTGGTAAGAAACTTCAGTTATGAGGATAGAATGAAGAGGTCCTATTGCAGGAAAGTGCGACTAGTGTCGATAGTAGTGTATTTTTGGTGGTACAGACTTGATAAGATGAAGAGCCACTTCTGTACTGTGTGAGTCCTTGATGCTGAGCTGAGACTGCTCTTTTGGAGTGAAGAAGGCTGAGAGGAGAATTGACGAAGATTTTGAAGAGGAGGAGTTGCCCCTGCTCATAAAGGGCAGTTACAAGGGGACATAGATTTAAAGTGACCTGCAAAAGAAGCAATGATGATGTGAAGAAAATACTTTTTCATTCGGTGAGTTGTTATGATATGGAATGCACTGCCTGAAAATGTGGTGGAGACAGGTTCAAGTGAAGCATTGAAGAGAGATTATTTGGATAGAAATAATGTGCAAGGATATGGGGGCAAAGCGGGAAATTAGTGCATGGCAGTGATTCTCATTTGAAGAGCTGGTATAGGCACGATGGGCTGAATAGCATTCTTCTGCACCATCAGTGAATCTGTGAAAAGGCACCTTGAGTTTCTGAGCAAGCAACAGGGAGCAATGGTGAGTGACATCAATTACCAGCAACTCAGTTTTCATTGCTGATCCTAGCCAGTATTTCAGAATCTGACAGTGGATTGTCAGATTCATGAGCTTGTGTATCTGGGGCAGTTAAAAACTGAGAGAGAGAGAGAGAGAGAAAATCTGATTCAGAGAAGAATAAAATATTGAATAATCACGCACCAGGATCTTCAGGGTAACAGTGGAGAAGCATAGAACAATAAATCACACCTCCTTCCACTGGGTCTCTCGTCCAGCACAAAGTCACAGAGCTGTACAGCTTGGAAACAGACTCTTCAGTCCAACTCATCCATGCAGACCATATATCCTAAATTAATCTATTCCCACTTGCCAGCATTTGGCCCTTAACCCTCCAAGCCCTTCCTATTCATATACCCCATCCAGATGCCTTGGAAATGTTGTAATTGTACCCAACTCCATCAATTCCTCTGACAGCTCATTCCATACACGTACCACCCTCTGCGTGAAAAAGTTGCCTCTTCGGTCCCTTTTATTTGTTTCCCCTCTCACCTTAAACCTATGCCCTCTAGCTCCGGACTCCCCTACCTGGGAAAAAGGCATTGGCTATTCACCCTATCTATGCCCCTCATGATTTTATAAACTTTCATAAGGTCACCACTCAGCCTCCTATGTTCCAGGGGAAGTAGCCCCAGCCTACCCAGCCTCTCTCTATAGCACAAATGCTCCAAACTAGCAACATCCTTGTAAATCTTTTCTGAACACTTTCAAGTTTCGCAACATTTTTCCCACAGCAAGGAGACCAGAACTGAAAGCAATATTTCAAAGGTTCCCAAACTAGTGTCCTGTACAGCCCCAACATCACACCCTAACCCCTATACTGAATACACTGACTAATAAAGGCAAGTGTACTTTCTTCACTACCCTGTCTTCCTGTAACTCCACCTTCAAGGAATTATGAACCTGCATCCCAAGGTCTCTTTGTTCAGCAACATTTCTCATGACCTTACCATTAATGTGTACATCCTGTTCTGAATTGCCTTTCCAAAATACAATACCTCACCTTTATCTAAATTAAACTTCATCTGCCATTCCTCGGGCCTTCGGACCATCGGATAAAGGTCTCTCCTGAGTCAAAGTTTTCATTGATATTGGAAAAAGGAGGTTCTTATTCATAGCGTCAAGATTAGTGTGGTGCTGGAAAAGTACAGCAGGTCAGGCAGCATCTGAGGAGCAGGAAAATCGACGTTTCAGGCAGGAGCCCCTCTGCCCAAAACATTGATTTTCCTGCTCCTCGGATGCTGCCTGACCTGCTGTACTATTCCAGCACCACTCTAATCTTGACTCTAATCTCCAGCATCTGCAGTCTCCACTTCTGCCCAGTTGGTTCTTATTCATAGCTGAAGAAGGACTGTAAGGCACTGAGAAATAGTAGAGCTCTTGGGCAAAACTCCACTGCAACAGAACTGTCATGGCTTTGACAGTTTTACAGTGACAATAAGTTTCAATGGTGTTAACATAATGGAGATACGATGTCTTGGAGAGAGTGCAGAATGTTCTCACGGGGGAGAGGGGCCAGCAAGAGGTCATTGTCCACATTGGAACCAATGATATAGGAAGGGAAAAGGTTGAGATTCTGAAGGGAGATTACAGAGAGTTAGGCAAAAATTTTAAAAGGAGGTTCACAAGGGTAGCAATATCTGGATCACTCCTGGTGCTATGAGCTAGTGAGGGCAGGAATAGGAGGACAGAGCAGATGAATGCATGGCTGAGGAGCTGGTATATGGAAGAAGGATTCACATTTTTGGATCATTGGAATATCTTTTGGGGTAGAAGTGACCTGGACAAAAAGGACGGATTGAACCTAAATTGGAAGGGGACTAATATACTGGTAGGGAAATTTGCTTGAACTGCTTAGTAAGGTGGTGGTGGGGGGTGGGGGGGGGGGGGGGGGGGGGGAAGCAGTGGGACCCAGGGAGATAGTGAGGAAAGAGATCAATCTGAATTTGGTACAGTTGAGAACAGAAGTGAATCAAACAGTCAGGGCAGGCAGGGACAAGGTAGGACTTATAAATTAAACTGCATTTATTTCAAAGCAAGGGGCCTAACAGGGAAGGCAGATGAACTCAGGGCATGGTTAGGGACATGGGACTGGGATATCATAGCAATTACAGAAACATGGCTCAGGGATGGGCAGGACTGGCAGCTTAATGTTCCAGGATACAAATGCTACAGGAAGGATAGAAAGGGAAGCAAGAGAGGAAGTGGGTGGGGTGGGGGGGGGGGGGGGGGGTGGGGTAGCATTTTTGATAAGGGATAGCATTACAGCTGTGCTGAGGGAGGATATTTCCAGAATTACATCCAGGGAAGTTATTTGGGTGGAACTGAGAAATAAGAAAGGGATGATCACCTTATTGGGATTGTATTATAGACCCCCCAATAGTCAGAGGGAATTTGAGAAACAAACTTGTAAGGAGATCTCAGCTATCTGTAAGAATAATAGGGTGGTTATGGTAGGGGATTTTAACTTTCCAAACATAAACTGGGACTGCCATAGTGTTAAAGGTTTAGATGGAGAGGAATTTCTTAAGTGCGTACAAGGCAATTTTCTGATTCAGTATGTGGATGTACCTACTAGAGAAGGTGCAAAACTTGACCTACTCTTGGGAAATAAGGCAGGGCAGGTGACTGAGGTGTCAGTGGGGGAACACTTTGGAGCCAGCAACAAAATTCTATTCATTTTAAAATAATGGTGGAAAAGGATAGACCAGATCTAAAAGTTGAAGTTCTAAATTGGAGAAAGGCCAATTTTGACGGTATTAGGCAAGAACTTTCGAAAGCTGATTGGAGGAAGATGTTCGCAGGTAAAGGAATGACTGGAAAATGGGAAGCCTTCAGAAATGAGATAACAAGAATCCAGAGAAAGTATATTCCTGTCAGGGTGAAAGGAAAAGCTGGTAGGTATAGGGAATGCTGGATGACTAAAGAAATTGAGGATTTGGTTAAGAAAAAGAAGGAAGCATATGTCAGGTATAGACAGGATAGATCGAGTGAATCCTTAGACGAGTATAAAGGAAGCAGGAGTATACTTAAGAGGGAAATCAGGAGGGCAAAACGGGGACATGAGATAGCTTTGGCAAATAGAATTAAGGAGAATCCAAAGGGTTTTTACAAATGTATTAAGGACAAAAGGGTAACTAGGGACAGAATAGGGCTGCTAAAAGATCAGCAATGTGGCCTTTGTGTGGAGTCAAAGGGAGAAATTGGGGGAGATACTAAATGAATATTTTGCATCAGTATTTACTGTGGGAAAGGATATGGAAGATATTGACTGTAGGGAAATAGATGGTGACATCTTGCAAAATGTCCAGATTACAGAGGAGGAAGTGCTGGATGTCTTGAAACAGTTAAAGGTGGATAAATCCCCAGGACCTGATCAGGTGTACCCGAGAACTCTGTGGGAAGCTAGAGAAGTGATTGCTGGGCCTCTTGCTGAGATATTTGTATCATCAACAGTCACAGGTGAGGTGCCAGAAGACTGGAGGTTAGCAAACGTGGTGCTACTGTTTAAGAAGGGTGGTAAAGACAAGCCAGGGAACTATAGACTGGTGAGCCTGACCTCAGTGGTGGGCAAGTTGTTGGAGGGAATCCTGAGGGTCAGGCTGTACATATATTTGGAAAGGCAAGGACTGATTAGGAACAGTCAACATGGCTTTGTGCTTGGGAAATCATGTCTCACAAACTTGATTGAGTTTTTTGAAGAAGTAACAAAGAAGATTGATGAGGGCAGAGCAGTAGATGTGATCTATATGGACTTCAGTAAGGTGTTCGATAAGGTTTCCCATGGGAGACTGATTAGCAAGGTTAAATCTCATGGAATAAAGAGAGAACTAGCCATTTGGATACAGAACGGGCTCAAAGGTAGAAGACAGAGGTGGTGGTGGAGGGTTGTTTTTCAAAGTGGAGGCCTGTGACCAGTGGAGTGCCACAAAGATTGGTGCTAGGTCCTCGACTTTTTGTAATTTACATAAATGATTTGGATGCGAGCATAATAGGTACAGTTAGTAAGTTTGCAGATGTCACCAAAATTGGAGGTGTGGTGGACAGCGAAGTGGGTTACTTCAGATTACAACAGCATCTGGACCAGATGGGCCAATGGGCTGAGAAGTGGCAGATGGAGTTTAATTCAGATAAATGCAAGGTGCTGCATTTTGGGAAAGCAAATCTTAGCAGGACTTATACACTTAATGGTAAGGTCCTAGGGAGTGTTGCTGAACAAAGAGACCTTGGAGTCCAGGTTCGTAGCTCCTTGAAAGTGGAGTCGCAGATAGGTAGGATAGCTAAGAAGGCATTTGGTATGCTTTCTTTTATTGGTCAGAGTATTGAGTACAGGAGTTGGGATGTCATGGTGCAGCTGTACAGGACATTGGTTAGGGCACTGTTGGAATATTGCGTGCAATTCTGGTCTCCTTCCTATCGGAAAGATGTTGTGAAACTTGAAAGGGTTCAGAAAAGATTTACAAGGATGTTGCCAGGGTTAGAGGATTTGAGCTATAGGGAGAGGCTGAACAGGCTGGGACTGTTTTCCCTGGAGCGTCGGAGGCTGAGGGGTAACCTTATAGAGGTTTACAAAATTATGAAGGGCATGGATGGGATAAATAGGCAAAGTCCTTTCCCTGGGATCAGGGAGTCCAGAACTAGAGGGCATAGTTTTAGGGTGAGAGGGGAAAGATATAAAAGAGAACTAAGGGGCAACCTTTTCACGCAGAGGGTGGTACATGTAAGGAATGAGCTGCCAGATGATGTGGTGGAGGCTGGTACAATTGCAACGTTTAAGAGGCATTTGGATGGGTACATGAATAGGAAGGGTTTGGAGGGATATGGGCCGGGTTCTGGCAAGTGGGACTTGATTGGGTTGGGATATCTGGTCGGCATGGACAGGTTGGACTGAAGAGTCTGTTTCCATGCTGTACATCTCTATGACTCTATGATTGTAAAGTTGATATGAGTCAGAGATGGGGCGATAATCCTAAAGTAATCCATCAATCAAGATTCCACATTGGAGATCAGCATTGCAAAAATTATTCTAACTGGACCAAAGTATATAACAAAGAGAGTTGATAAAAAAATTTCTGGAATGCCACCCAACTTAAATTCAGATCAAGTTGATTGTATCCAACCAAATAGAGCTTTAACTGCTTCATAGCATTTAACTGCAATTACAGAAGCATTCAAGACTGAAGGGGGCCATTTGGCCCATTACACCCTTGATCTCTCTTTGAAGGAACAATGTAATTCGTATAATTTCTCACCTCCTTTCTCATTGTCCAGTAGCTTTTCCCTTTTTAACTATTGTCCAATTCAATTTTGAAGGTTATGATTGAATCAGCTTTCATAGCCCTTTCGGGCAGTATGTTCCAGCATGACTCAATGCTTTATCTTTCTCCCATATACTGTTGCTGTATCTTTTAACAATTACCTTAAATTTCTACATCCTTTCCAACAGTCCAGCTGAACTGAACCTTCAATGAGTAATTCACATTGTGTAAATGTCCCAAAGGACCATTGCTTTATATTGCTATGGCAGCTTAGTGTTTCATAAATAGCAACTGTGATACATCCAGGATACTAAATGAAGAGCTGTCATAAAATATACACAATGTCCAGTGACTCCCTCAAGAATTGTTATACTTCTCTTGTACTTGATTATATTAGTTTAAGCTCGCAGTAACATTCTGTACCTATGCAAATCTGAGTTTTCTCATTTTCATTCTGTTCTGCAAACGTACATAGATTTGTGCAATAATTTCTGTCAGTGTTACCATTATGCTTTCTGAAATGGAGTGCAAAGGCATAAATTTAAGAGTTGCTTGGGAACAATAGACTAATAAATGTGAGCTGACTGAGAATTCTATAACAGACCTGAGACAATCTTTTTTCAGTCATTGATAGGGTAGGAAGGTCACCAGCTAGGACATTTATTGGCCATCCCTAATTGCCCTTAAAAAGCTGGTGATCTCCCTTATTGAACTACAGCAGCCCCTGTGACATGGGTATACTCAATGCGCTGTTACAGAGAGAATTTCAGGTTTTTGACCCAATGGCAGTGAAGGAATGGAAATTGAAGTTTCAGGTCCATATGACGTGTGCCATGAAGGAGACCTTGCGGTGTATTGATGTTCCAACATATCTGATGTTCTTGTAATTCTAGGTGGTAGAAGTAGTGAGTTTTAGAAGGTATTGTTGGAGGAACCATGGTGAGTTTCTGTCGTGCATTAGAACATAGAACATAGAACATAGAACAATACAGCACAGAACAGGCCCTTCGGCCCACGATGTTGTGCCAAACTTCTATCCTAGATTAAGCATCCATCCATGTACCTATCCAAATGCCGCTTAAAGGTCGCCAGTGATTCTGACTCTACCACTCCCACGGGCAGCGCATTCCATGCCCCCACCACTCTCTGGGTAAAGAACCCACCCTGACATCTCCCCTATACCTTCCACCCTTCACCTTAAATTTATGTCCCCTTGTAACACTCTGTTGTACCCGGGGAAAAAGTTTCTGACTGTCTACTCTATCTATTCCTCTGATCATCTTATAAACCTCTATCAAGTCACCCCTCATCCTTCGCCGTTCCAACGAGAAAAGGCTGAGAACTCTCAACCTATCCTCGTACGACCTACTCTCCATTCCAGGCAACATCCTGGTAAATCTTCTCTGCACCCTCTCCAAAGCTTCCACATCTTTCCTAAAGTGAGGCGACCAGAACTGCACACAGTACTCCAACTGTGGCCTAACCAAAGTCCTGTACAGCTGCAACATCACTTCACGACTCTTGAATTCAATCCCTCTGCTAATGAACGATAATACTCCATAGGCCTTCTTACAAACTCTATCCACCTGAGTGGCAACCTTCAAAGATCTATGTACATAGACCCCAAGATCCCTCTGTTCCTCCACCTGACCAAGAACCCTACCATTAACCCTGTATTCCGCATTCTTATTTGTTCTTCCAAAATGGACAACCTCACACTTGGCAGGGTTGAACTCCATCTGCCACTCCTCAGCCCAGCTTTGCATCATATCTAAGTCCCTCTGCAGCCGACAACAGCCCTCCTCACTGTCCACAACTCCACCTATCTTCGTATCATCTGCAAATTTACTGACCCACCCTTCGACTCCCTCATCTAAGTCATTAATAAAAATTACAAACAGCAGAGGACCCAGAACTGATCCCTGCGGAACTCCACTTGTAACTGGTCTCCAGGCTGAATATTTACCATCTACCACCACTCTCTGCCTTCGACCGGTTAGCCAGTTTTCTATCCAATTGGCCAAATTTCCCTCTATCCCATGCCTCCTGACTTTCCGCATAAGCCTACCATGGGGAACCTTATCAAATGCCTTACTAAAATCCATGTACACTACATCCACTGCTCTACCCTCATCCACATGCTTGGTCACCTCCTCGAAGAATTCAATAAGACTTGTAAGGCAAGACCTACCCTTCACAAATCCGTGCTGGCTGTCCCTAATCAAGCAGTGTCTTTCCAGATACTCGTAAATCCTATCCCTCAGTACCCTTTCCATTACTTTGCCTACCACAGAAGTAAGACTAACTGGCCTGTAATTCCCGGGGTTATCCCTATTCCCTTTTTTGAACAGGGGCACAACATTCGCTACTCTCCAGTCCCCTGGTACCACCCCCCGTTGCCAGTGAAGACGAGAAGATCATTGCCAACGGTACTGCAATTTCCTCTCTTGCTTCCCACATAATCCTAGGATATATCCCGTCAGGCCCGGGGGACTTGTCTATCCTCAAGTTGTTCAAAATGTCCAACACATCTTATAGAACATAGAACATAGAACATAGAACAATACAGCGCAGTACAGGCCCTTCGGCCCTCGATGTTGCGCCGATCAAAGCCCACCTAACCTACACTAACCCACTATCCTCCATATACCTATCCAATGCCCGCTTAAATACCCATAAAGAGGGAGAGTCCACTACTGCTACTGGCAGGGCATTCCATGATCTTACGACTCGCTGAGTGAAGAACCTACCCCTAACATCAGTCCTATATCTACCCCCCCTTAATTTAAAGCTATGCCCCCTTGTAATAGCTGACTCCATACGCGGAAAAAGGTTCTCACTGTCAACCCTATCTAACCCCCTAATCATCTTGTACACCTCTATCAAATCACCCCTAAACCTTCTTTTCTCCAAAGAAAACAACCCCAAGTGCCTCAGCCTTTCCTCATAGGATCTTCCTACCATACCAGGCAACATCCTGGTAAACCTCCTCTGCACCCGTTCCAGTGCCTCCACATCCTTCCTATAGTATGGCGACCAAAACTGCACACAATATTCCAGAAGCGGCCGCACCAGAGTCTTATACAACTGCAGCATGACCTCAGGACTCCGGAACTCAATTCCTCTACCAATAAAAGCCAGTACGCCATATGCCTTCTTCACTGCACTATTTACCTGGGTGGCAACTTTCAGAGATCTGTGTACATGGACACCAAGATCCCTCTGCTCTTCCACACTACCAAGTAGTCTACCATTAGCCCAGTAATCCATCTTTTTATTACTCTTACCAAAGTGAATCACTTCACACTTAGCTACATTGAACTCCATTTGCCACCTTTCTGCCCAGCTCTGCAGCTTCTCTATATCCCGCTGTAACCTGCCATATCCTTCCTCACTGTCTACAACTCCTCCGACTTTCGTATCATCCGCAAACTTGCTCACCCAACCTTCTAACCCTTCCTCCAGGTCATTTATAAAAATGACAAACAGCAATGGTCCCAAAACAGATCCTTGCAGAACACCACTAGTGACGGCACTCCAAGATGAATCTTTGCCATCAACTACTACCCTCTGTCTTCTTCCAGAGAGCCAATTCCTAATCCAAACCTCCAACTCACCCTCAATGCCATATCTCTGTATTTTCTGCAGTAGCCTACCATGGGGGACCTTATCAAACGCCTTACTAAAATCCATATATACTACATCTACCGCTTTCCCCTCATCTACCTCCTTCGTCACCTTCTCAAAGAATTCAATAAGGTTTGTGAGGCACGACCTGCCCTTCACAAAACCATGCTGACTATCCTTGATCACATCATTCTTATCCAGATGTGCATAAATCCTATCCCTTATAATTCTCTCTAAGACTTTGCCCACAACAGAAGTGAGACTCACTGGCCTATAGTTACTAGGATTATCCCTACTCCCCTTCTTGAACAAGGGAACCACGTTTGCTAGCCTCCAGTCCTCTGGCACTACTCCTGTAGACAAAGAGGTCACAAAAATCAAGGCCAATGGCTCTGCAATCTCCTCCCTTGCTTCCCAGAGAATCCTAGGATAAATGCAATCAGGCCCAGGGGACTTATCTATTTTCACCCTTGCCAGAATTTCCAACACCTCTTCTCTACATATCTCAAAGCCATCCATTCTACTTATTCGTGCCTCAGTATTCATATCGACAACAATGTCCTGTTCCTGAGTGAATACTGACGAAAAGTATTCATTCAGCGCCTCCCCAATCTCTTCAGCCTCCACACGCAACTTCCCATTACTATCCTTGATTGGACCTATTCCTTCCCTAGTCATTCTTTTATTCCTAACATACCTATAGAAAGCCTTAGGGTTTTCCCTAATCCTACCAACTAAGGACCTTTCATGTCCCCTCCTTGCTGCTCTTAGCTCTCTCTTCAGGTCCTTCCGGGCTACCTTATAACTCTCAATCGCCCCTATTGAACCTTCACGCCTCATCTTTACAAAGGCTGCCCTCTTCCATTTAACAAGGGATTCCAACTCCTTATTAAACCACGGCTCCTTCACACGACCCTTTCCTCCCTGCCTGATAGGTACGTACTTATCAAGGACACTCAATAGTTGCTCCTTGAACAAGTTCCACATATCAATTACGCTCTTGCCTTGGAATCTACTTTTCCAATCTACACATCCTAAGTCATGCCTCAACGCATCATAATTTCCCTGCCCCCAGCTATAACTCTTGCCCTGTAGTACACACTTATCCCTCTCCATCACTAGAGTAAAAATCACCGAATTGTGGTCACTGTCCCCAAAGTGCTCACCTACCTCTAGTTCTAATACCTGGCCTGGTTCGTTACCCAGAACCAAATCCAGTATGGCCTCACCTCTTGTTGGCTTATCTACATATTGTGTCAGGAAACTCTCCTGCACACATTGCACAAACACTGACAGGTATCTCTTCTAGCTTATCAGTCCGTTTCACACTCTCCTCTTCAACAATACGGTCCCTCTCGTTCGTAAATACTGAAGAGAAGTACTTGTTCAAGACCTCTCCTATCTCTTCCGACTCAATACACAGTCTCCCACCACTGTCCTTGATCGGACCTACCCTCGTTCTCGTCATTCTCAGGTTTCTCACATATGCATAGAATGCCTTGGGGTTATCTTTGATCCTATCCGCCAAGGATTTTTCATGCCCTCTCTTAGCTCTCCTAATCCCTTTCTTCAGGTCCCTTCTGGCTATCCTGTATCCCTCCACTGCTCTGTCTGAACCCTGTTTCCTCAACCTTATGTAAGCCTCCTTCTTCCTCTTTACTAGACATTCAACCTCCCTCGTCAGCCAAGGCTCCCTCACACGACCATTTCTTTCCTGCCTGATCGGTACATACATATCAAGGACACGTCGTATCTGCTCCTTGAAAAAGTTCCACATTTCCACCACATCCTTCCCTGACAGCCTATGCTCCCAACGTATGCTCCTCAAATCCTGTCTTACAGCATCGTAATTTCCCTTCCCCCAATTGTAAAAACTTCCTTGTTGTGCGCACCTATCTCTCTCCATAACCAAGGTGAAAGTCACAGAATTGTGGTCACCATCACCAAAATGTTCACCCACTAACAAGCCCACCACTTGTCCCGGTTCATTACCGAGTACCAAATCCAATATGGCCTCCCCTCTGGTTGGACAATCTACATACTGCGTTAGAAAAGCTTCCTGGACACACTGCACAAACACCGCCCCATCCAATCTACTTGATCTAAAGAGCTTCCAATCAATATTTGGGAAGTTGAAGTCGCCCATGACTACGACCCTGTGGCTTCTGCACCTTTCCAGAATCTGTTTCCCAATCTGTTTCTCCACATCTCTGCTGCTATTGGGGGGCCTATAATAAACACCCAACAAGGTGACTGCACCTTTCCTATTTCTGACTTCAGCCCATACTACCTCCAGAGGCAGATCCCCCTCAAACTTCCTTTCTGCAGCCGTTATACCATTTCTAATTAGCAATGCCACCCCCCCTCCTTTTTTACCACCCTCCCTAATCTTTCTGAAACATCTGCAGAAGCATTGTGCAGAAGGTATACACTATTGCAGTTGTATGTCCTGGCGTAGATGTGGTCTAATTGCAAAATGATAGATCAAGCATAGAGAAGCTAGTGGGAACTTTTCTAAGAAACTGAATGGAACTTAATATTCTGCAGCGGCTGGAGAATTCTACACTAATTATTGGCTTCTAAACATTTTGATGTTTCTGTCAGCACGTGCATGAAGAAATGCTAATGTGCACAGACTGTAGCTCTTTGGCCTTGCTGGAGAAATTTAAAATTGATTTGATGGAATTGGCTAAATCTACTTCATTATTAATAATTGGTTCCAAGGGTTGAGGTATGTTGAAAACACATATTTATGTTTAAAGACTATGAGGAACTAGAATATGGAATGATTAGACACTCTGGATTGAAAGGGTTTTAAAGGACCATTAGTTTTTGAGGGTTGCATTCAGCAGTAATTGTATTCAGCGAGAAAGACAAAAGTTTAAAGTATGTTATGGTTAAACTACCATTTACAAATAGTCAAATGACTTTGTGGAAAGCAGACAAGCAAAGTGTTTAAGAAAGATACGTTTTATGGCTATAATTGTGGACAGATTGTTTTGCAAGAGTCCCTGTGCTAAAGATTGCCTAGCAACAGCCTCTGAAATAAAGTGGCTGTAGTTCAGTGCACAACTAGTTGTGTCACTTGAAGTTGTGTCAAGATGCTGACAGCAAAAGGAAAAATTATTTCTCTCCTGAAAAAGAAGAAACCGTAATTACAGCAGGTCAAGCTGTATAGATCTCGGTAAGTATATTCTGGGAACTTGAGAGAATGAGAGGAAATTGCTATCTAACATAAGAGGGAATCAAAAAATACCTGCTGGTGGATAAATAGTAAAAGGATTATTATATGAGGCAAAGTAGAGCCAACTGGGACAACAAAGGTGATTTATGAGCAGTTAGTGGGCAAGGCTAAGGAATGAAATTTACACTTTTCATTGATCTTTACCAAGGTTCTGAACAGATCAACATAATAGAGGAAGTAGTTCAGTTGGTTTTGTAAAATTCATTCATAGAATGAGGATATTATTCGTTGGACCAGTATTTTTTGCCCATCCCAGGGATCAGTTAAGAGTCAATCACATTGCTGTGGGTGTGGAGTCACATGTAGGCCAGACCAGGTAAGGATGGCACTTTCCTTCCTTAAAGGACATTAGTGAACCTGATGGCACTGACCAACAATCAGAAATGGATTCAAACCCATCACAGCAATGTAGTTGACTCTTACTTGCCATCTGGGATGGGCAATAAATGTTAGCCTCGCCAGTGATGCCCGCATCCTGTGAATGAATAATAAATAAAATTTTTAAATATATCTTGAAGTGTTGAAAATTGATAAGATTTATGTAAGTTGTCTTTACGTAAAGCTGATCAGACACCAGTTCAGGCAGCATCCAACGAGCAGCGAAATCAACGTTTCGGGCAAAAGCCCTTCATCAGGAATGATGAAGGGCTTTTGCCCAAAATGTTGATTTCGCTGCTCGTTGGATGCTGCCTGAACTGCTGTGCTCTTCCAGCACCACTAATCCAGTATTTGGTTTTCAGCATCTGCAGTCATTGTTTTTACCCTGATAAGACACCAGGCTGGGTGAGATTTAGCAAAGGAGATGAAGGAAAGTGAAAATGGAAATTGTGACAGTAGTGGTGATAATTTTCCAAATGTCCTTAGATTCAGTGAGAGCGGCAGAGGAGTGGAACAATGAAAATGTTGCACTTTTGATACAAGAGGGTGGTAAGGATAAGTCTAGTAGTTATAGGTCAATCAGCTTAACCTCCAAGACGTTGTTGGAGATGAAAATTTGATACAAAGTTAAGAATGACTTGGGCAAATGTGGGTTAATTAAGAAAAAGTATAATGGATTTGTTAGGGGCAAATCATGTTTAAATAATGAGCTGGAAGTTTTTGAAAAGATAACAGAGTCAATTGATGAGAGTAATGAGGATTGATGTGGCCTTTATGGACTTCCAAATGACATAGGAGTAGGAGTAGGTCATTCAGCTCCTTGAGTCATTTCAATGGGATCATGACTGATGGCCTTACTCTATATTTCTTCTTTTGGCCCGTATTCCTTAATAATTTCATTTAACAAAAAAATGATCTATCTCAGACTTAAAATTAACAACTGAACTAGAATCCAATGCTGTTTGTGGAAGAAAATCCTGAACCTCTGCCATCCTTTGTGTGTAGAATTGTTTCCTAACATCTCCCCTGAAATGTCTGGCCCTAATCTTTGAACTATTCCCCCTATATCTAGAATCCCTACACAGCGGAAACAGTTTATATTTATCTACCTGCACTTTTTCCTGTTAAAATCCTGAATACATTGATCAGATCACTCTGTCACCTTCTAAATTCAAGACAAAATGAGCCTAATTTTTACATTCTCTCCTCATAACCCCTGAAATCCAGGTATCATTCATATAAAGCTACGCTGTAAACCCTCCAAGGCCCTTATATCCTTCCTATGGTGCAGCTCCCAGGCCTGTTCACAGCACACCAAGTGGTGCTGAATTAGGATGTTGTATAGTTGCAACATAAATCCTGTATCCTTTCACTCCAGCCCTCGAGATAGATAACAAACTTGTGAGGAAAGTTAGAACTAATGGAAATAAAAGAAGTAACATAGATTCAAAATTTGCTAGGTGATAGGAATCAAAGACTCATGGTGAACAGTTATTTTAAGGATTCGAGGATGGTTTATAGTGGAGTTTCTCAGAGCACCATCATAAGACTTTGATTAATGTATGTATTATTATAGATGCTGGTGTACAGAGCTCTTCCAGCACCACTAATCCAGTATTTGGTTTTCAGCATCTGCAGTCATTGTTTTTACCCTGATAAGACACCAGGCTGGGTGAGATTTAGCAAAGGAGATGAAGGAAAGTGAAAATGGAAATTGTGACAGTAGTGGTGATAATTTTCCAAATGTCCTTAGATTCAGTGAGAGCGGCAGAGGAGTGGAACAATGAAAATGTTGCACTTTTGATACAAGAGGGTGGTAAGGATAAGTCTAGTAGTTATAGGTCAATCAGCTTAACCTCCAAGACGTTGTTGGAGATGAAAATTTGATACAAAGTTAAGAATGACTTGGGCAAATGTGGGTTAATTAAGAAAAAGTATAATGGATTTGTTAGGGGCAAATCATGTTTAAATAATGAGCTGGAAGTTTTTGAAAAGATAACAGAGTCAATTGATGAGAGTAATGAGGATTGATGTGGCCTTTATGGACTTCCAAATGACATAGGAGTAGGAGTAGGTCATTCAGCTCCTTGAGTCATTTCAATGGGATCATGACTGATGGCCTTACTCTATATTTCTTCTTTTGGCCCGTATTCCTTAATAATTTCATTTAACAAAAAAATGATCTATCTCAGACTTAAAATTAACAACTGATCTAGAATCCAATGCTGTTTGTGGAAGAAAATCCTGAACCTCTGCCATCCTTTGTGTGTAGAATTGTTTCCTAACATCTCCCCTGAAATGTCTGGCCCTAATCTTTGAACTATTCCCCCTATATCTAGAATCCCTACACAGCGGAAACAGTTTATATTTATCTACCTGCACTTTTTCCTGTTAAAATCCTGAATACATTGATCAGATCACTCTGTCACCTTCTAAATTCAAGACAAAATGAGCCTAATTTTTACATTCTCTCCTCATAACCCCTGAAATCCAGGTATCATTCATATAAAGCTACGCTGTAAACCCTCCAAGGCCCTTATATCCTTCCTATGGTGCAGCTCCCAGGCCTGTTCACAGCACACCAAGTGGTGCTGAATTAGGATGTTGTATAGTTGCAACATAAATCCTGTATCCTTTCACTCCAGCCCTCGAGATAGATAACAAACTTGTGAGGAAAGTTAGAACTAATGGAAATAAAAGAAGTAACATAGATTCAAAATTTGCTAGGTGATAGGAATCAAAGACTCATGGTGAACAGTTATTTTAAGGATTCGAGGATGGTTTATAGTGGAGTTTCTCAGAGCACCATCATAAGACTTTGATTAATGTATGTATTATTATAGATGCTGGTGTACAGAGCACAGTTTCAAAATTGTAGATGATGTGAAACCTATAATTATTGTGAGCCATGAGTAGGATAATGCAGAACTTCAAAAGGACTGAGGTTGGAGAGGGTTTGTCAACTGAGGCTTTCACAGCAGAATTAGATCATTATCCGAGAAAGATAAAAGCAATGCAAGGCTACAGAGACAAGGCAGGGGGCTGCGCTTGCAGAAAGCCAGCACAGACATAAAATCCTGACAGTGCAAATAGTGACCCTTCAGCCCATGAGGTCTGTAATCAGTACACTGTCACTTACACCAGTCCCCATTCCCAAACCATGACCAGAGCCTTGAATGTTATGTCACTTCAAATGCTCATCCAAATACATTTTAAAGATTGTGAGGGTTCCTACCTCAACTACACTCCCAGGCAGTGCAAGCCAGAATCACGCCACCCTTTGGATGAAAATGTTTTTTCCTCAAATCTCCTCCAATCATCCTGTTCTTCACCTTAAAATGATGCCTCCTTGTTATTAACCCTTCAACTAAGGGTAACAGCTGTTTCTATTCATCCTGTCCATGCCCCTCACAATCATAGAATACCTGCAGTGTGGAAACAGGACCTTCAGCCCAACAAGTATACATCGATCCTCCATAGAGTAACTCACCCAGACCCATTCTCCTACCCTATTATCCTATACTTTATCCCTGACTAATGCACCTAACCTATACATCCTTGAACACGATGGGCAATTTAGCATGGCCAATTCACCTAACTTGCACATCTTTGGATTGTGGGAGGAAATCGGAGCACCCAGAGAAAACCCACACAGACAAAAGGAGAACATGCAAACTCCACACAGACAGTCATCCAAGATGGGAATTAAGCGCAGGTCCCTGGTGCTGTGAGGCAGCAGTGCTAACTGCTGAGCCACTGTGCCGCCCAATCTTAAACACTTCTATCAGGCTTCCCCCCAAACTTCTCTGCTCCAAAGAAAACAACTCGAGAATATCCAGCCTTTCTTCATTGTTGAAATGCTCCATCCCAGGCAGCATTCCTGATGAATCTCCTCTGCACCCCTTCCAGATATCCTTCCTATAGTGTGGTGACAAGCACAACACACACTACTTCATCCATGGCCAAACCAACATTCTGTACAGCTATAAGACCATAAGACCATAGGACATAGGAGTGGAAGTAAGGCCATCCGGCCCATCGAGTCCACTCCGCCATTCAATCATAGCTGATGGGCATTTCAACTCCACTTACCCGCGTTCTCCCCGTAGCCCTTAATTCCCCGAGACAACAAGAATCTATCAATCTCTGCCTTGAAGACATTTAGCGTCCCGGCCTCCACTGCACTCTGCGGCAATGAATTCCACAGGCCCACCACTCTCTGGCTGAAGAAATGTCTCCGCATTTCTGTTCTGAATTTACCCCCTCTAATTCTAAGGCTGTGTCCACAGGTCCTAGCGTCCTCACCTAACGGAAACAATTTCCTAGCGTCCACCCTTTCCAAGCCATGTATTATCTTGTACGTCTCTATTAAGTCTCCCCTTAATCTTCTAAACTCCAATGAATACAATCCCAGGATCCTCAGCCGTTCCTCATATGTAAGACCTAACATAATTTCCCTGGTCTTGTAATCTATCATGATAGATAAAAGCAAGCATCCACGTGCCTTCTTAAATGCCTTGTTTATATGTCCTGCCAGCTTCAGGAATCTGTGGACAAGCATCCCACCAATCCTCTGTTTATCTGAGATCCCTAGTGCCCTGCCATTTATTGAGTATTCCCTTTTCTTGATCCTTCTTGCAAAGTGCTTCACCTCATATTTATTAGAGTTAAATTTCATCTGCCACTGATCTGCCCATCTGACTAACCCATCTATATCTTCCTGCAACTTAACACCTTGTTTCCCACTGCGATACAGCCAATCCTCAGTCATCCAATTCAGGGAAAAAATGTGGAGAGAGAGAAAAAAACAGTTAATGTTTCAGGTAGATAACCTTTCACCCGAAGAGGACCTCAAAGGATCATTATGACACCATAAAGGCTGTGAGACTTTCAGAGGGTTTGATGAGATTGACACAGAACTATGGGATAATAAACTCAGAACTAGAGCGGATTCCAAGCTGAGATTGATTGGCGTATGGACACTGATCTGAACATAGCGGGAAATTAGGGTTGCTATAGAATATCTGCCTGATCTTATTAAATGGTTGATCAGACAAGAGGGCCTGCTTAAATCTCTTCTTTTGCTTTTCATATCTTTACATTCCTTTGGTAGCACTACGTACAGCAAACACCAAGAGACAGTTCTGATGGGGGAGTAGTCTCTACCACAAGCTGCTCCAAAAAACCACCTCGTAGACATTCAACAAATTCTTTTTCGTGGGATCCACTACTAACCCGATTTTCCCAGTCCAGCTGTACATTGAACGCCCCCAAGATTATTGTGATACTGCCTTTCTTATATGCCTTTTCTATTTAGTTATTTATTTACCCCAATGGGGTCTTTTCTCCTTTGCGGTTCCTCACCTTTACCCACAAATATTCTTTGCCTTCTGACTCAATGTCACTTCCTGCTATTGATTTACTTTTGCTTCTTACCAAAAAAACAAGCGCAACCCTCTGTTCATCGTCCTGTCTTTTCAATAGGATGCACATTCTTCGTTATTTGAGTTCCTAACTGTGATCCCCTTACAGCCACTTTTCTACGATGCCCACAACATCATATCCATTAATTTCAATCTGTGTTGCATACCCATTTGTCTTGTTTTGTATACTGTGTGCATTTAAGTACAACACCTGCAGTTCTGCATTGACTGCCCCCTTCTTATAGTTGTCCCTAGGTTAGATTCCTCATCCTACTACTTGTTCTGAAAACTTTAATAACTTCTGTTGAGTCCTCCCCCACTTCAACCTTTTCCATAATTTTTCTTGCAACTCAACCCAACCCCTAAACAAAAAATCAAAAGAACTGTAAATGCTGGAAAACAGAAACAAAAATAGAAATCGCTGGAAAAACTCAGAAAATCTGACAGCATCTACAATCATTGAATCCCTGCAGTGTAAAAGTAGGCCACTTGGCCCATTGAGTTTACACCAATCCTCCAAAGAGCATCCCACGAAGACCCAGTTCCCCACCCCATTCCCATAACCCATGCATTTCCCATGGCTAATCCACCAGCCTACACATCCCTGGAATCGAGAGTGTAATGCTGGAAAAGCACAGCAGGTCAGGTAGCATCTGAAGAGTGGGATACACATCTGTGGACACTATGGACAATTTAATATAACCGATCCACCTGACCTGTACATCCTTAGACTCTGGAAGGAAACAGGAGCACCCAGAGGAAAGCCATGCAGACATAGGGAGAATGCACAAACTCCATACAGATAGTCACCCAAGGATAGAATCAAACCCAGATTGCTGGTGCTGTGAGGCAACAGTCCTAACCACTGAGCCACTGTGCACCCTTTTTATCTGTGGAAAGAAAACATAATTAACATTTCAGATCCATACAGGAAGCAAGAATCTCAAATCTGTGATTCAGCACTACCTCCTGAATCCCTCTATCATCTTCATTCATAGTCACACCATCCTGATATTGAACTGACCAAATTCAATGAGTTGATCTAAGGGGGTATGACTGCCTCCTGAAAAACAGCATCCATGTAACTCTCTCCCTCCCTGATGTGTCGCATGTTCAAAGGTCAAACACCAGCTCATCAGCTCTGAGCTGGAGTTCCTCAAGCAACTAATATTTTCTACAGATGTATCACTGTGACCCACAATTGGCTTCATCAGCCCTCACATCATGCAGTTACAACACATCATTGGCCCGGCATCTCTATTTATTTACTTAGTCCTTAATTTGTTTTCTTAAAAAAATCCTATTGATCTACCAGATGGTGGTTTGTGACCTGTAACTATCTCCTCTATTTACCTTCAATCTCAAAGTAACCCATCACAGTGAAATTAGTAACTATTACCAATCAATGAACTTAGACTTTTCCTGTGATGTCATGCTTTCTATTGTGCTGGGTTCTTAACTGGGCTTCACCTTATGCTGTTAAAAAGAACTTACACACTATCAGCCAAAAGGCAAGAAAAAAGCATCTCTTCCCCTCTGCACAGAATTCCCACACTGTCTCCAAATTCCCAGAACTATATGGTCGGTCTGGATGTGATCTCTCCTTCGAACTGTGCAAAGCTGATGGGCACAAGATTGTTTTTTAGAGCAGCTTGTGGTAGGGTCCAGAGGGAACACATAGTTCTGGATTTGGTGATGTGTGATGAGGCTAATTTGAGTCAGGAGCTCAGATGTGATGGTATTACAGTTGAGTGGAGGTAACTACAAAGGCACGAGGGAGGAGCTGGCCAAGATTGATTGGAAGGGGACCCTAGCAGAGAAGATGGTGGAGCAGCAATGACAGGAGATTCTGGAGGTAATTCAGGATGCACAGCAGAAATTACTCCAGGGAAGAAGAAACAGACTAAAGGGAGGATGAGGCAACCATAGCTGACAAGGGAAGTCAGGGACAGCATAAAAGCAAAGGAAAAAACACACGATGTGAGGAGGATTAGTGGCAAGCCAGAGAGGATTGGAAAGCCTTTAAAAACCAGCTGAGGGCAACAGAAAAGTAGCAATAACGGAGAGAAGAAAATGAAATATGAGAGCAATCTAGCGAATAGCATAAAAGAAGTTTGTGAGAGTTTTTTTTAGGTATCTAAAATGTAAGAGGTAAGAGAGGACATTGGACCACATGAAAATGAAGCTGGAGAAGTAGTAAAGGGGAACAAAGAAATGGCAGAGGAAACGAATGGATACTTTGCCTTAGTTTTCACAGTGGAAGATACCAAGAGCATACCAGAACATAAAGAGAGTTGGGGGTGAAGTCAGTGTACTGGTCATCACTGGTGAATAAATCACCTGGACCAGATGTTTCCACCCAAGCTTTGAGGGAGATAGCTAAGGAGATTGTGGTGACATTGGTGGTGATCTCGGAAAAATTACTAGAGGCAGGGAGGGTGCCAAAGGACTGGAAATGGCTACTGTAACATCCCTTCGTATGACAGGAAATCAAAGGCATATTAGTTTGACCTTGATGATTGGTGAGATTTTAGAATCCATTATTAAGGATGAGATTATGGAGTACTTGGAAGTGAATGATAAAATAGGGTTGAGTCAGCATGGCTTCATCAAGGGGAGATATGCCTGAAAAATCTGTGAGAATTTTTGAAGATGTAACAAGCAAGTTAGACAAAGGAGAGTCAGTGGATATGATCTATTTGGATTTCCCGAAGTCATTTGACATGGTGCCACACAGGAGATTGCTAAATAAAATAAAAATGTTAGGGGTATGGATAGAGGATTAGTTGACTGGTGGAAGGCAGAGAGTGAGATAAAAACATCTTCTTTAGGATGGCAGCTGGTGACTAGTGGAGTTCCACAAAGGTTAGTGATGGGACTACAGCTATCCACATTATATATTGGGCAAAGGATTTAAGTTGCTAGGTTTTTGGATGGTACAGAGATAGCTGGAGGGACAAGTACTGTTGAGTAGGTGAGGAGGCTGCAGAAGGTCTTGGGCAGGACAGGAGAGTGGCACAAGAAGTGACAGATGGAATACAATGTGGAAGAATGCGAAGTTATGCACTTTGGTGGGAAGAATTGAGGCATAGACTATTTTCTAAACAAGGAAAGGCTTCAGAGATTTGAAGCACAGAGGGAATTGGGAGTCCTAGTTCAGAATGTTCTTTAGGCTAACAGACGGGTTTGGTTGGCGGTTAGGAAGGCAAATGCAATATTAGCATTCATTTCAACAGGAACAGAGATCTACTGCTGAGGCTGTATAATGCTCTAATCATGCAGTATTTGGAATATTGTGAGTAGTTTTGGGTCCCGTATCTAAGAAAGAGTTGTGTTGTTATTGGAGGGGGGGGGGGGGGGGGGGGGTCCTGAGGAGTTTTACAAGAATGGTCCCAGGGATGAAAGGCTTTCATATGAGAAACAGTTGAGGACTCTGGGTTTATATTCAATGAAGTTTAGAAGGATGAGGAAGCTTACAGAATACAGAGAGGCCTGGATAGAGGCGATGTGGAGAAGATATTTCTACTAGTAGGAGACAGTAGGGCCCAAGGACACTGCCTCAGAGTGAAAGGATGAGGTGGAATTTCTTTAGCCAGAGGGTGGTGAATCTGTGGAACTCATTGCCTCAGATGGCCAAATCATTGAGTTCATTTAAGTCAGAGATGGACTGGTTCTTGATTACTAAGGGGATCAAAGGGAGAAGGCAGGAGAGTGGTATTGAGAAACATGTCAGCCATGATTGAATGGTGGATCAGACTGGATGGGTTGAATGGTCCAATTCTGCTGCACGGTTTTATGGGTCTCAGGTCTTCCAGTAGCTATACTGCCTGTCCACTTATTCCGGAATGTTCTCACAAATGAAGGGTTGCTACCAGTTGCAGACATGTGAGGGGACTGCAAAACTGCTCAGTAATATTCTGTGCAAACCAGCCTGTAGACGACAATGTATTTTTTTTTGTGGTCAGATCAGGAAGAGGAGCAACTTCTGACTCATGTTGGGGATTATGGTTCACAGCAGGCAAGCTATTGAGATGCTCAGGAGGATGACACACAGGATCAAAAGTGAATCAATGTGATGACAGTACAACACAGGGTAAATATCCTAAACTACAGGAGACCAAAATCTGTAAAGGTCCAAGTGTTGGAAAAGAGTCAACAATCATTTGCCTAAGCCCTTTGAAGCTACTATTGGCCATCAGCCAATATGGCCATCAGCCAAGGTTTAGTAAAATTGATTAAGGATTATGAGATAAACAAGTGTGAAGCTTCATAGCTTGATCATTAAAGCAAATACAAGTAGACATGGCAGCTAGCCACTATAATACTATAGCATGATAGTATGGTTACTATTGTTTACTATAGTATCCAAATGCAGGGTGTTTCTCTTTGTGACCTCCACTCCTCAGTACAGATGAAAATCTGAGGTTTGCAAAGCCAAATGAGAGTACAATTTCCTCTCTTTCTAAGTTCTGGGATGACTGTGACTCACTGGTAGCTGTTTATATGCATCAGGAGGGTTGTTGGTTCAAGTCGAGAGACTGGGGCACAAAATCTGTGTTTTAGTGCAGTGCCGCACTGTTAGGAAACAGTCCGCTGGGAAAAAAGACAGACCGACACCTGTCATTGCCAGGCCAACATCCCCAGCATTGAGGCACTGACCATCCTTGATCGGTTACAATGGGCTGGGCATGTCAACCGTGTGACTGACACAAGGTTCCCCAAGCATATGCTCTACCCCCAGCTCCGAAACGGCAGGCAAGCTCCAGATGGATGCACTTCAGGGATACCCTCAAGGCCTCACTGGTGAAGTACGGAATTCCCACAGATAACTGGGAATCACTGGCCCAAGAGCATCCAAAGTAAAGGAGGAACATCTGAGAAGGAGTCGAGTTCCTCGAGACTTGCCGCTAAGAAAAAGCGGAAGCCAGGTGGGAACAATATAGGGAGCGCTCTGCCAAACCAACGCTCCACTCTCCCCTTCCCATCACCAACCTCTATCCCAAGTGTAACAGAGTCTGTGGAAGCCAAGCCAGTCCATACAGCCACCTACAGACTCAGCCTGAGATTGGAAGAGAATGAATTAATGAATGCATTGACAGATGAACTGTTTCTTTGGATATGTTAAATTGCAGCGTCACCTATGAGACCATACTTTCTTTTATTCATTCATGGGATGGAGGGTGTCATTGGCTGGTCAGTATTTATTTACCATCCCTAGTTGCCCTTCAGAAGGTGACAGTGAGCTACTGTCTTGAACTGCTGCTATCCACCTGCTGAAAGTTGACCTACAATGCCCTTAGGAAGGGAATGACATGAAAAGAACTATGGAACTGTTCGGAATAGGAGCAGGATTGTTCAGGACAATATTTATTTCTTAAGCAATATTTATTTCTGAAACGTATTTCTGGGTCATCATCACAGTAATAGGATCATAGCGTTTTAGAGTGTGGAACAAGCTCCTTTAAATCATTGTGTTTGCCAGTCATCAAGCTTCTTTTCCACACTTGACCCCTAGCCTTGTACACTATGGTGTTTCAAGTGATCAAGTTGTCAAATATTGTAATGCTTCCCATCTCTGCCATCCCTTCAGGCAATGAGTTCCAGATTCTGGATTAGAGTGGTGCTGGAAAAGCACAGCAGTTCAGGTAGCATCCTGCCAACCATATATTAGATAAGACATTTCTTCCTTAATTCCCCTCTCATCCTCATGTTGCTTTCCAGTTATTGATCCTGCCACTTCGAGTGAAAGGTTGTTTTGTGTTGACCCAATTTATGACCCTCATAATTTTGTGTCTTTCCATCATATTCCCCCTCATAGATATGTTTTACCAGCATGGAGAAAGATGCTTCAACCCACTGCTGTCCATGGTCCTGCAGTGTGCAAATTGACTGCTGTATTCCTTGCAAAACTATCAATGAATAAGCCCCAGAAGGACCTCACTGGTTGCAAAACACTTTGAGATATCCTCTGGTCATGACTGTGAATCTATTTATTACATTTCAATTCAATAATGTGCTTCTGATAATGAACTCAGAAAAAAACAGGCTCTCTCCATGCCAGCACTTCCCGGGCTTCTGAAAGACAATAGACAATAGACAATAGGTGCAGGAGTAGGCCATTCTGCCCTTCGAGCCTGCACCACCATTCAATATGATCATGGCTGATCATCCTTAATCAGTATCCTGTTCCTGCCTTATCTCCATAACCCTTGATTCCATTAATTGAGAGCTCTATCCAACTCTTTCTTAAATGAATCCAGAGACTGGGCCTCCACTGCCCTCTGGGGCAGAGCATTCCACACAGCCACCATTCTCTGGGTGAAGAAGTTTCTCCTCATCTCTGTCCTAAATGGTCTACCCAGTATATTTAAGCTGTGTCCTCTGGTTCGGCACTCACCCATCAGCGGAAACATGTTTCCTGCCTCCAGAGTGTCCAATCCTTTAATAATCTTATATGTCTCAATCAGATCCCCTGTCAGTCTTCTAAACTCAAGGGTATACAAGCCCAGTCATTACAGTCTTTCAGTGTAAGGTAATCCCGCCATTCCAGGAATTGACCTCGTGAATCTATGCTGCACTCCCTCAATAGCCAGAATGTCTTTCCTCAAATTTGGAGGCCAGAACTGCACACAGTACTCCAGGTGTGGTCTCACCAGGGCCCTGTACAGCTGCAGAAGAACCTCGTTGCTTCTATACTCAATCCTTCTTGTTATGCAGACCAGCATGCTATTAGCCTTCTTCACTACCTGCTGTACCTGCATGCTTACCTTCTTGTACTGGTGTACAAGAACACCCAGATCTCTCTGTACTGCCCCTTTACCTAAATTGATTCCATTTAGGTAGTAATCTGCCTTCCTGTTCTTGCCACCAAGTGGATAACCTTACATTTATCCACATTAAACTGCATCTGCCATGCATCTGACCACTCACCTAACATGTCCAGGTCACCCTGTAATCTCCTAACATCCTCATCACATTTCACCCTGCCTCCCAGCGTAGTATCATCAGCAAAATTGCTAATGTTATTGCTAATACCATCTTCTATATCATTAATATATATTGTAAAAAGCTATGGTCCTAGTACTGATCCCTGCGGTACCCGACTGGTCACTGCCTGCCAATCCGAAATTGAGCCGTTTATCACTACTCTTTGTTTCCTATCAGCTAACCAACTTTCAATCCAAGTTAGTACTTTGCCCCCAATACCATGCGCGCTAATTTTGCTCACTAACCTCCTATGTGGGACTTTATCAAAAGCTTTCCGAAAGTTCAGGTACACCACATCTACTGGATCTCCCTCGTCCAGCTTCAGAGTTACATCCTCAAAAAATTCCAGAAGATTAGTCAAACGTGATTTCCCCTTCATAAATCCATGCTGACTCTGACCTATCCTGTTACTACTATCCAGATGTGTCATAATTTCATCCTTTATAATAGACTTCAGCATCTTTCCCACCACTGAGGTCAGACTAACTTGTCTATAATTTCCTGCTTTCTCTCTCCCACCTTTCTTAAAAAGTGGTATAACATTAGCCACCCTCCAATCCGCAGGAACTGATCCCGAATCTATCGAACTCTGGAAAAAGATCATCCACGATTTCTCGAGCCACCTCCTTCAGTGCCCTGGGATGTAGACCATAACTATGTCAGGCTATTGCTTGACTAGTCTGTGAGACAGCTCTCCCAATTTTGGCACAAGCCCTCAGATATTAGTAAGGAAGACTTTGCATGGTCAACAGGGCTGTTTGTGTTTTTGCCATTGTTTTTTCCGGTTCCAAGGTCGATGCTATGTAGTCCATCCAGTTTCATTTCTTTGTTGCGACTTTCTAGCGGTTGATACAACTCAGTGGCTTGCTCGGCCATTTCAGAGGGCAGTTGAAAGTCAACCACATTGTTGTGGCTCTGGAGTCACATGGAGGCCAGACCAGGTAAGGATGGTAGTTTCCTTCAGTAAAGGACATTAG
This sequence comes from Chiloscyllium punctatum, assembly GCF_047496795.1. NCBI lineage: Eukaryota > Metazoa > Chordata > Chondrichthyes > Orectolobiformes > Hemiscylliidae > Chiloscyllium > Chiloscyllium punctatum. The sequence goes on along the minus strand of NC_092739.1, from coordinate 151,696,972 downwards.
TCAACCAGACGGGTTTTTCTAACAATTGACAATACTTTTAATGGTCATCAGTCAACTCTTAATCCCAGATTTTTTTTAAAAATTGAATTCAAATTCCACCATCTGCCATGGCAAGATTTGAGCCCAGGTCTCAAGAACATTATTCTGGGTTTCTGGATTAATAGGCGATAACACCACTCAGCCAATGCCTCCCCCAACTGGAAAAGAAGCACCATTCCTTCAGTGTCATTGAAACAAAGTCCTGGAACTCTCTTCATAACAGCACTGTGGGTCTACTTACAGCACATGGACAGCAGTGGTTCAAGATGGCAGCTCACCACTGCCTTTCCAAGGAGCAAATATGGATGCACAGTAAATGCTAGCTCAGCCAGCAATGTCCCACTGGCCATGAACGTTTTTTCCATATGCACTCATGAAACATGGACATCACTGCCCGGGCCAATATTGCTTGACCCTAGTTGCTTTTGAGAAGGTGGTGGTGAGTTACTTACCTGAACCACTGTAGTCGATCTTGGAGGGAGTTCCAGGATTTTGACATAGCCCAACAGTAAAGGAACAGTGATATTTTTCTAATTCAGGATGGTGACTTGGAGAGCAATGTTCACGGGGTAGCTTTTCCAGGCAGCTGTTGCCCTTGTCCTACTGGATGGCTTCTAGAAACCATTGCCAACTATTGTTTACTTATTTACCTCCCTGCTCACCTCCAACCCTCTGTCTTCAGCATATATACCACTTTTTTCTGACAACTATCAATTCTGAAGAAAGTCTTTAGACCTGAAACATTAACTTTGCTTTCTTTCCATGGATACTGCCAGACCTGCTGAGCTTCTCCCATGGTTCTTGTTTTTATACTCACTGCCCTTGTTGTTCTAAATAGTAGTAGTCTTGGCTTCGGAAGGTGCTGTCTGAAGATTTTTGTTGAATTTCTGCCGAGCATTTTGTAGATAGTACACACTGCTACTATTGAGCAATGATGATGGAGAGACACTTGGGATTATCCATTAAGTGGTGTTCAATTGCAGAATCACTCATAATGTGGGATACAGTACTGCAAGTGCAGGCTGGTTGGAGGCAGTCAGTACCTTGCTTGTTGTGAACAACCAAAGGGATATGCTATTTGAGACAATTTTGCCAGTCTTACAGATGTACAGCCGATGTAGAATATCTGCATTCGACCCATTGAGTCACATCGACCCTGTTACCCACACCTTCAACCTTAACTCTGTAATCCTGCATTTCCCATGGCTAATCCACCTAGCCTGCACATCCCTGAACACTATGAGTAATTTAGCATGGCCAATCCACCTAACCTGCACATCTTTGGATTGTGGGAGGAATCCAGAGCACCTGGAGGAAACCCACGCAGATACAGGGAGAATGGGCAAATTCCACACAGACAGTAACCCGAGGTTGGAATCAAACCCGCGTCCCTAAGGCAACAGTGCTAACCACTGAGCCACCGTGCTGCCCTGGTATAATGGCATCACACAGAGACCGAAATTCATATGACATACTACTCATTTGTATGAAAGGAAGAATGTCTTTTTGTCTTGATAGCTGTGGGTAAAACTAGAACTCGGGGGCACAGCCTCAAAATATGGGGGAGCAGGTTTCAGACTGCGTTGAGGAGGGAATTCTGCACCCAGAGGGTTGTGAATCTGTGGAATTCCCTGTCCAGTGGAACAGTTGAGGCTACCTCATTGAATGTTTTTGAGGCAAAGATAGATAGATTTTTGAACAGCAAGAGAATTAGGGATTATGGTGGGGGCAGGTAAGTGGAGCTGAGTCCACAAAAAGATCAGCCATGATCTTATTGAATGGCGGAGCAGACTCAATGGGCCAGATGGTCTACTCCTGTTCCTGGTACTTATGTTCTTATCCTGTTAATAGCCAATACTGTGCATAGCAGCAGTGTAAAAATTCATCTTCAACGGTTGTTTAAATCTTTGAGATACCTTACACTTCCAGAGTTGTCTATGTTTCAAAAATGTAGATTACAAAACATTTTCATTAATGACACCACAATTTTCAAATAAGAGGAGTTATTGCAAGGTTCACAAATCAGAACGTTCCTATCAGATCTTTTGCCACTCATTCACTGGTTGCACTCTTATACGATTCTGCCTTATGTTTTGTTCTGTTTTTCCAACGCTATCCTTTCCAGCAAGCTATATATTTATTATTTTTTTGAGAAATGAAATTCTTCCTTGTAATTATCCCAATTTTTTTTTTGTGTAATTTTAATTCATGTCTCCCATCCTTAATTTCAGATTTCATAGTTCTCCCAATTATGAAATAAACTAAAACAGGCTATTTAGACTGTTGGATAATATTGATGCTCATACTGATAAATGGAAGGGAACATTCATGCTACTGAACCTCAAAGCAAAAGAGAAAGACTTTGACTGGTATAACTCCATCACTTACCTCAACACATGCCACAAAGCTACACTCAATGACGTACTATTGAAGAGTAATCACTGTTATGTTAGAATGTGGCAGCTAAGCTGCAAAATGTAAACTGTCACAAATCATAGCACAATAATGATCGTATAATGTGTTTTTTGAAGTATTGATTGAGGGATAAATATCAGCCAGAACAGCGAGGTAAGTCGCTGAGATCTCCTTGAAATTATGCCTTGGGAAATTTAAATTGCTCCTTGAACAGCAGACAGGATGTTAGTTTCACTTTTCATATGAAAGCCAGCACTTTGACAATGTGGCAACCCCTCTGTCACACACTGAACGAGTAGCCAAGTATCTGGGGTGCGAATTGATCTCACAACTTTCTGACTCAGAGGTAACAGACTGACTGATCTGAATCACAGCTAACATGCCAACATTCATTTGAAAGTGATGAATTTAGAGGGTTATGGGGATAGAGATGGAGAATGGGATTGGCTGGGCAGCTCATTTGGGAGCGGGTACCAATACAATGGGTCGAATAGCCTCCTCCTGTACTGTAACGTTCATTGATTGTACAATTCTAGAAGGATCATCAAAAAGAAGAGATCCAGCATCTTCACCTTGTATTTGAGGACATTACAATATGATCAGATAGGAAAAGATGGAGATATTGTTGGAGAAAAGATGTGGGCACACGTACAAGTCTGGCTGCAAGCATGCATTAGCAATGTGGGATTCATCAGCTGATTCCACAAAGACTCAAGGCAAAAGCATGATAAAATACTTATCACGTGCCTGCCTGAATACAGCTGCGTTGACTGTCAAAATCCAGAAGAGGAGCATGTACTCATAGAATCATAGAATCTCTAGAGTGTAGAAGCAGGCCATTCAGTCCATTGAGTCCAATTGGACCCTCCAAAGAGCATCACTCTCAGATCCAAACCCCTACTCTATCCCTGTAACCTTTCATTTACCATGGCTAACCCACAAGGTCTGTTCAACCCTGGACACTATGGAAAATGTCCCACGACCAATCCACCTAACCTGCACGTTGTTGGACTTTGGGTCGAAACTGGAGCACCCAGAGGAAGCCCACACAGACATGGGAAGAATGTACAACTCCACACAGAAAGGTGTCCGAGGGTGGAATCAGACCCGGGTCCCTGGCACTGTGAGGCAGCAGTACTAACCCTGTAAATGTGAGCTTTTCAAAGAAATAAAGAAAACATTGTTAACAGAGATGATTGAAGGAAGGAATATTTTAATCCGGGAGTATTCATAATCCAGTATTGAACATAGCATTATTGACGCAGGAGTAGACTATTTGTTCCATTGAGTCTGATCCATCATTCAATAGGATCATGGCTGACCTGGTTAGGTCCTAGCTCTACTTTCCTGTTTGTTCCCTATAGCCTGTTTCATGGTGAATGGTGGGGCCTTAAGGAGTGTAGTGGAACAGAGGGATCAGAGGGAACAAAGTTCAGGTTCACAGTTTTCTAAAAGTGGAGTCACAGGTAAATAGGGCAGTGAAGAAGGCTTTTGGCACACTGGCGTTCGTCAGTCAGGGCATTGAGTATGGAAGTTGGGAAGTTATGTTGCAGTTATATAGGACATTGGTGAGGCTGCACTTGGAGTATTGTGTTCAGTTTTGGTCACCTTGCTACAGGAAGGATGTTATATAACTAGAAAAAATGCAGAAGAAATTCACTAGAATGTTGCCAGGTCCCAACGGCCTGTGTTATAGTGAGACGTTGGACAAGCTAGGACATTTTATTTAGAGCATAGGAGACTGAGTGGGGATCTTTTGGAAGTGTATAAGATCATGAGAGGCATGGATAGGGTTAATGCACTCATTTTTTTTTCCAGGGTTTGGAAATCGAAAACTACAAGGCATTAGGTTTAAGGTTAGAGGGGAAAGAATAAAGGGGAAACTAAGGGGCAACTTTTTTAACACAGGGTGGTACACATATGGAATGAGCTGCCAGTGGAAGATGTTGAGGCAGGTACATTAACAACATTTAAAAGACATTTGGACAAATACATGGATAAGAAAGGATTAGCAGGATATGGGCCAAGTGCAGGGAAATGGGGTTAGCGTGGATGGACATTTTGGTCACATGAACCACTTTGGACAAAGGGCCTGTCTCCGTGCTGTAGGACTCTATGTGTATCCAAAATCAGCCGTGAATAAATTCCAAGTTAGACTCCACTACCTTTAATAAGAGTATAAGATAATATTATGATAAGTAGGCCTTTCAGCCCATGAAAAGGTGATAAGAAAAAAACAGGGAACTATAAACCGGTGAGCCTGTCAGCAATGGTGGGAAGTTGGTGGAGGAGATTCTGAGGGACAGGATTTATATATATTTGGAAAGACAAGGACTTATTAGGGAAATCATATCTCTCTAAACTAATTGAGTTTTTTGAAGAAAGTGATGAAGAAAATTGATAAAGGCAGAGCAGTGGACATTGTGTGGACTTCAGCAAGGCATTCACCAAGATTTCACATGGTAAACTGGTTAATGAGGTTGGATGACATGGAATACAGTAATAACTAGGCATTTGATACAAAATTGACTCGAAGGTAGGAGACAGAGGGTGGTGGTGGAGGGTTGTTTTTTGGACTGGAGGCCTGTGACCAGTGGCGCATGGGTCTACTGCTTTTGTCATTTATATAAATGATTTGGATGTGAACATAGGAGGTATAGTTAGTAAGTTTGCAGATGACACCAAAATTAGAGGTGTAGTGAGCAGCAAAGAAGGTTAACTCAGTGTACAATGGGACCTTGACCAGATGTGTAAATGGGCCAGGAGTGGCAGGTGGAGCTTAACTTAGATAAATGGGAGGTACTGCATTCAGAAGGCAAATTAGGGCAGGACTTACGCACCTAATGGTAAGATCCTGGGGAGTATTGCTAAACAAAGAGACCTTTGAGTATGGTATTCAGTTTTGGTGTTATTAAACTGGAAATAGTGCAGAAGAAATTTGGGCCAAAGGGATCCTGGGGAGTGTTGCTAAACAAAGAGACCTTTGAGTATGGTGTTCAGTTTTGGTGTTACTAAACTGGAAATAGTGCAGAAGAAATTTGGGCCAAAGGGATTTGTAGACACTTTCATCAAACCATTCCTCCCATCCATCCTAGCCTGTCTTAAACACTCTATCACTTATCAGGTACACATCCCGCTTTGTACCCTGGCGCCCCATCCAAGTGCTTGTCTAACTACCTGGTATCTATCCACCTGGCATAATGCCCACTTGGTCCTCTACTTAACTGGAACCCAATCCATCTGACACCCTTTCCAAATAGCACCTTAATGTCCTTAGGTGCTTTACATAGCCTGTCAGAGGATCAGTCAAAGTGGCTGACTGAACTGTTGGATATTTAAATTCCAGAACATGGCAACTACTGTTGTGAAAACAGGAGCGTAGTTTACTTTCACTCAGAAGTATTTCAGATTCCCTCTCTATTTCAGCAGTATCTATATTTGGAAGCTCCTGCCAAAAACAGGGAACTGTTTCTTACCATAAAAGGTAGGAGCAGAGTGACAGACTGACTATGATTGTCACAATTCTTATGCTTTATTCCCTGAGTTTTAGTCTCCTCCACAAAAAGGTTTCTACCAACCTAGGCCCCTCAAGATTTAACTTCTTTCAATAAGATCACAGCTCATTCTTTTGAACTGCAAAGGATATAGGCCTTTCAACCTTTCAAATATGCAAACTGAAATCCATCAACTGAGTTTGATGAATTCAATATTCAAACTGCATTTGTATTTTCGCTTCACAGGAACATTGGTTTTAGCAGATGTAAAAGTGAAAAGGTTCCCCTGCATTTAATACTTGTCAAGCTGACAGAAACTTGGCTGATGGAAGGACAAAATGGGCAGCTCAGTGTTCTGTGTTTTAGATGCTATTGGAAGGATAGAAAGGGAGGCAAGAGAGAAGGAGGAGTGGAATTTTTGATTAAAGAAAATATTACTACTGTAATTAGGGAGGATACTTCTGGGGGATCATCCAGTGAAAATATATGGGTTCAAACTAGAAATAATAAAGGGATGATCACCTTTCATGGGATTGTACTATAGCCCCCCCAGTAGTCAGAGGGAAATTGAGCAGCAAATATGTAGCGAGAGCTCAGACATATCTAAGAACAACACGGTTATAATAGTTAGGGATGTAAAATTTCCAAACATTAATTGGGACTGCCATAGTGTTAAAGGGTTGCACAGTGAGCGATTTGTTAAAGGCATTCAAGAAATTCTTCTTCATCAATATGTAAATGTTCCTAATAGAGAAGGAGCAAAACTTGATCTTCTCTTGGGAAATAAGGCAAGGTAAGTGACTGAAGTATTAGTAGGTGAACACTTACAGACAAGTGATTATAATTCTATTAGTTTTAAAATAGCTATGGAAAAGGATGAGCCTTCCAGTAAAGTTAATGTTCTTAGAGTAAGGAGAGAAGAACTTTCAAAAGTTGATTGGAGTAGACTGTTTGCAGGTAAAGGGATGACAGACAAGTGGGAGGTTTTCAACAGTATGATAATGAGAGCTCAGAAGCATTGTGTTCTTGTTAGACTGAAGGGTTAGAGTAGGGAACAAAGATCTTGAGGTCCTGGTCAAGAATAAAAAAGAGTCATATATTAAGTATAGACAACTATGAATTGTAGTGTAGGAGCATTCTTAAGATGAAAATCAGGAAGGCAGAGAGGAGATATGAGATTGCCTTGGCAGGTAGAGTCATAGAGTCATAGAGATGTACAGCACGGAAACAGATCCTTCCATCAAACCTGTCCATGCCGACCAGATGTCCCAACCCAATCTAGTCCCACCTGCCATCACCCCGCCCATATCCCTTCAAATCCTTCCTGTTATATACCCCTTCTAGATGCCTTCGAAACGTTGTGATTGTACCAGCCTCCACCATTTCCTCTGCAGTTCATTCCATACACGTACCACCCTCTGTGTGAAAAAGTTGTCCCGTAGGTCTCTTTTATATCTTTCCCCTCTCACCCTAAACCTATGCCCTCTAGTTCTGGACTCTCCCACCCCAGGGAAAAGACTTTGTCTATTTACCCTATCCATGTCCCGCATAATTTTATAAACATCTATAAGATCACCCCTCAGTCTCCAACACTCCAAGGAAAACAGCCCCAGACTATTCAACGTCCCCCCATAGCTCAAATCCTCCAACCCTGGCAACATCCTTGTAAATCTTTTCTGAACTCTTTCAAGTTTCACATCATCTTTCCGATAGGAAGGAGACCAGAATTGCACACAATTCTGACAGTGGCTTAACCAATGCCCTGTACAGCCGCAACAATGACCTCCCAACTCCTGTACTCAATACTCTGACCATAAGGTTAAGGATAATCCAAAGAGATTCTACAAGTGTATTAAGAGCAAAAGAGCAACTGGGGAGAAAGTAGGGCCACTTAAATGCAATGTGGTCATCTTTGTGTTGAATCACAGGAGATGGGTAATAAAATACTCATTTAATATTTAAGATCTTGAGGTCCTGGTCAAGAATAAAAAAGAGTCATATATTAAGTATAGACAACTATGAATTGTAGTGTAGGAGCATTCTTAAGATGAAAATCAGGAAGGCAGAGAGGAGATATGAGATTGCCTTGGCAGGTAGAGTCATAGAGATGTACAGCACGGAAACAGATCCTTCCATCAAACCTGTCCATGCCGACCAGATGTCCCAACCCAATCTAGTCCCACCTGATATTAAATGAGTATTTTAGAACATAAAATATAGAAAAGTACAACACCGAAAAGGCCCTTAAGCCCACGATGTTGTGCCGAGGTTTAATCCTAATGTAGAATATAATAGCAACCTACACACCCCTCAACTCACTGCTATCCATGTGCATGTCCAACAGTCACTTAAATGTCCCCAATGACTCTGCTTCCACCACCACCGCTGGCAAGGCATTCCATGCATTCACAACTCTCTGCATAAAGAACCTACCTCTGACGTCTCCTCTCTATCTTTCTCTCTTAAAACTATGACTCCTTGGACCAGTCAATCATGTCCTGGGGAAAAGTCTCTGGCTATTGATTCTATCTATTCCTCTCATTATTTTGTACACCTCGATCAGGTCTCTTCTCTTCCTCCTTCTCTCCAGAGAGAAAAGTCCGAGCCTATTCAACCTTTCCTCATAAGGCAAGCCCTCCAGTCCAGGCAGCATCCTGGTAAACCTTCTTTGCACCCTCTCCAAAGCCTCTGTATCTTTCCTATAGTAGGGCGACCAGAACTGGACACAATATTCCAAGTGTGGTCTCACCAGGGACTTGTAGAGCTGCAGCAAAACCTCGCAGCTCTTAAACTCAATCTCCCTGTTAATGAAAGCCAAAACACCATATGCTCTCTGTGTCAGTTTTTACAGCGGAGTAAGAAATGAAGGCTAGACAGGAAAGTAAATATTTATGTTTTGAAAACAATTCATATAACAGAAGAAGAAATGCTGGAGATATTAGAAAATATAAAGGTGGATCAATCTCTCGGGACATGATCAGGTGTATCCCATAACGTTGTGGGAAGTTAGGGAGGAAATTGCAAGGCCTCTAGCAGAAATATTTGTATCATCTATAAACACAGGTGAGGCGCCAGAGCACTGGAGGGTGGCTAATGCTGTGCCTTTATTTAAGAAAAGTTGTAAGGAGAAATCTGGGAACTACAGTCCTATGAGCCTGATGTCAGTGGTGGTTAAATTGTTGATGTGATTCTGAAAAATAGGATTTGCATGCATTTGGCGAGGCAAGGACTGATTGGGGATAGTCAACATGGTTTTGGGCAAGGGAAATACGTAATTCTTTGAAATGTGCATCTCAGGTAGACAGGGTGGTTAAGAAGGCATTTAGCACACTTGCCATCATTGCTCAGACCTTTGAGTATAAGAGTCATGTGGAGGTTGTACAGGATGTTGGTGAGGCCTCTTCTGTAGTACTGTGCGCAGTTCTGGTCGCCCTTTTATAGGATGGATATTATTCAGCTGAGAGGGTTCAGAAAGCATTTACCAAGATGTTGCTGAGAATGGGGGGGTTTGAGTTATAAAAATAGGCTGGATAGGCTGGGATTTTTTTTCACCAGAGCATAGGAGGTTGAAGGGTGATCTTCGAGGTTTATAGAATCATGTGGGGCATACATAAGGTAAGTAGAAAAGGTCTTCTCCCTAAGGTGGGAGAGTTCAAAGCTGGGGGCCATATTTTTTAAGGTAAGGGGTGGAAGACTTAAAAAAGACATGAGGCAACATTTTTACACAGAGAGTAGTTGGTATATGCAATGAATGCCGGTGAAAGTGGTACATGCAGGTACAATAACAGTGTTTAAAAGACATTTGGATAACTACATGAATAGGAAAGGATTGGAGGGAAATGGGCCAAATGCAGGTGGGACTAGTTAAGTTGGGGATTTTGTTTGGCGTGGACTAGGGTCGGTTTCTATGTTGTATTAATGTATGACGCTATTAGTTTGCACTGTGAATTTGGGGATATTAGGAGATGCAATGGGTAGTTAGCCCCGCGAAGAGTGATGATATCGAAAAGTAGTTCAACTGAAAGATTGTAAACTCACCTTGAAGAGATCCATATTGTACTGTAAGGCAGTTAGTACCAGAAAGGATTAACTGATATCATGAGGTAAGATCCACCCTTCAGTTTATAAAGCACGGTGGCTCAGTGGTTAGCACTGCTGCCTTACAGCACCAGGGTCCTAGGTTCGATTCCAGCCTTGGGCGACTGACTGTGTGGAGTTTATACATTCTCCCTGTGTCTGCGTGGGTTTCCTCCGGGTGCTCTGGTTTCCTCCTACGGTTCAAAGATGTGCAGGTCAGGTGAATTGGCCATGTTAAATTGCCCATAGTGTTGGGCACGTTAGTGGGAGGGAAAGGGGTCTGGGTGGGTTGCTCTGCGGTGGGTCGGTGTGGACTGATTGGGCCGGGGGACCTGTTTCCACACTGTGGGGTATCTAACCTAATCTAATCTAATCTGAACTGTTCATGGGAGGAACTAACCACAATTACTACTGTGGAGTCTTGTGTGTACCAAAATGTTTCAGTACCAGGAATGTGAAAGTACTCTTAAGTTGAAACTGATGCCCTGATATCTGGTAAGAAGCCATTCTGTACCTCAGATGTACTAGTTATTAACAAATATGTAGCAAACCTGTTCTGTTTATCAACAATGGGCTCATTTTTGACTGAAAACTACATGTGGGCATCCTTCCTGGCTTCCTATCAGTAACTTAGACAAAAACAAAAAGAAGGCATCCCAGATGCTTCAGGTAGGTGACATTGTAATCGCAGTGTCTGAAGGTGGTGCCAAAAGCCCTCGTGTAGTGCAGTGGTAATGTCCCTACCCCTGGACTCAGAGGCATAGATTCAAGTCCCACCTGTCCCAGAGGTTTATAATAACATCTCTGAACAGATGTATTCGAAAAATAAGATTTTTTTAAATTTAGAAGACGGTGCCAATCATGGTGGATTTAATTTAGTCATAACTTTATAAGACATATCATTTTTCTGACTTACACTTTGATTATTCTCTCAGTTTATTTTTCAAGGCATATTAAGATTCTGTATCAGCAGCTGGCCCTTTTTCAATTTTAATCAGCGATTTATATTTAAAACCATCTTTTACGAAGATGCCTGCCGCAGTTATGATCTCAGGATAATAATAAAATTAATGATGAAAGGAGCCTGTGGGTGTTTCTGTCCTTCACATGAAGTGATCGCCTGTTATTTCAGTGTCGCTTTATTTTTAAACACTCAAACTTTGCAAAATTGCATTTCAGCTATGATTGTGCATCTGTAAAATATTAACTTATTAGAAATATTGTTTTGGTTCCCTTCAAAACCACGTAATTTCCTGAAGCATTTTGCAGCTTCTGAAACACTGTTGAATGCTGTGACATCAGAAGCACCGCAGAAATTTAGGCCCAGCAATTTCCCATCGTAATCCATCTTCTGAGGGTGGTCGTTGAGAAGTAATTATTAGCCACGGCAAACACTTCTGCTTTTTTCTCAAACATTGTCCTGCAACCTTTCTCATCCTCCCACTCGGGCCTCAGTTTTATGTATCTTCTGCAAGATGGTGTAGGTGATAGCAATGCAATGTTCAAGCCCCTGGGAACAACACTTTTTATTATTTGTACATGGGATGTCAGCATCACTGGCTAGACCAGCATTTATTCCCCATTCCTAATTCCCGAGAGGATAGGTGTGAAGAGTTAATCACATTGCTGTAGGTTTGGAGTCACATCTTGGCCAAACCAGATAAAGATAACAGATTTCTTTCCCTAAAAGATATTAATCATCCAGATGGATTTTTAACAGCAATTGATAATGGATTCATGGTTGCCATTTGGCTAACTTCTTATTCCAGATATTAATTGAATTCAAATTTACCCATTGGCATAGCAGGATGTGAACTGGTGTCTCCACCAGAACATTAACCTTGGGTTCCATCTTACTAATCCAGTGAAAAAAGCACCACTTGCTCCTAAACCTCTTGACATAGGAACGAACAATACTACGATCAAGTCACATCACATGTATTAATGAATAAATATTTTTGTCTTATTTTATTACAGGCAGGAATTGATAGGATTTTACAGCATTTAATCTTAACTGCCCACCCTTTGTAAAGTCACATTGTTATTAGTTTGCAGAGCCACCATTCTAGGAAAGGAGGATAAAATTTTAGTTGTGGCAATATTTATTGTTAACTTTTAATCCTAATCCTATAGTTGTCAGCTATGACTCAGCTGTTAGCTGTCATGCTTCAGAAGCAAAGTGTTTCTATTTCAAACATTGGTCCAGAATTTGGAGAAGAAAGATCGAGTGTTACACTCCAGTGCAGTAACTGGATCTGGCATTGCCAGAGGTGCCAGACCCAGATTAGCCATTGTTATGATCCCAGCTGACATTATTGTTGGACAAATCCGATCCTGGACTGAAACGTGGCTTGGTGGGTCATATTTTGTTTTGTTTTGGTTTTAACGAGGTGGTGTCTTACTGAAATGGAATGTGACATGTTTTGTTTGAACAATAAAACAAAAGTTTACTACACAATAGGAATGAAAATAAAATAGAATAAACCAAATAATTACTTCTAATACAAACAATTTTAAGCACACAAAGGATAATCCAATTAATACCAGACCACTCCTTTAGTACTCACCAGTGAAAAAGTATTTTCCTAACAGCTTGATAGGCTTTCAGGTAAGTGTGATTTTAAGCCCTAGACTGGAACTGTTCTTAGTGTCTTCCAAGAGCTATCATACCTCTGGTCATAATAATACTAAGGTTCAAGTAATCTCTTCAAGGTTTTATCTCAACACTTCTGTTCTAGGGCTATCATGAACTCTTTAAACCAGTTATCTAGTTTCACCTTACTGGCCCATTCTCAACAGTACTGATCTTCAACCATCTCTGACCAAAGACCTCACAGAAGTGTCCAAAACCAAAGTAAAACAGGAAACCTATCTCTAAGCAATAGGCATTTTTCCCTCAGCTTAAAAACCCTATGTCTAGAAATTTCTAACAAACCTTAAATCACAATGGTTTATTTTGCTAAGTCATATGCAATGCTCGGGTGAACAAAAGTCCATTGGTGCCTCCAAAGTAGCTCCCTCAAACTGTTTTAAAAGAAATTTACCATTACCATGCTCCTCCTGGGGTTGGGGGTAGGGTAGCTTGGAAGGCAGGTGGGTAGTGATGGTGATAGGTCGGAGGGGAGGGTGGAGCAGATAGGTGGGAAGAAAGATGGACAGGTAGGACAGGTCAAGAGGGTGGTGCCGAGTTGGTGAGATGGATCTGGGATGAGGTGGGGGAGGGGAGATGATGAAACTGGTGAAGTTGACATTGGTGTTTTGTGGTTGGATGGTGGAAGATGAGGTGTTTTCCTCCAGGCATCAGGTGGCTTGGATTTGGTGATGGAGTAGGCCCAGGACTTGCATGTCCTTGGAGTTGAAGTGGTCAGCCACAGGGCAGTGGGGTTGATTGATGTATGTATCCCAGAGATGTTTCCTGAAACATTTCACAAGTTGGCATTTTGTCAACCAAATGTAGAAGAAACCACATCAAGAGCAATGGGCATTGTAGATGAGGTGTTTGGATGTGCAGAAAAATCTCCACTGGATGTGGAATGATTCTTTGGGACTTTTGGAGGGGAAGGGGAGGTGTGGCACAGGTTTTGTGGTGGCAAGCAAAGGTGTCTGGAATAGAGGGTGGGTTGGTGGGGGTGGGGAGCTAACAAGGGATACGTGGAGGGAATGGTCTCTGCGGAATGCAGATAGTGGTGGGGAGGGAAATATATCTCTGGTGGTGGGGTCTGACTGTAGGTGGTGGAAATGGCGGAGTTTAATGCACTGTATCCAGAGATTAGTGGGGTGGAAGGTGAGGACCAGTGGGGTTCTGTCCTTGTTGCAGTTGGAGGAGTGGGGTTCAAGGGTGGAGATGCAGAACGTGGAGGGCATTATTGATTACATGGGAGGAGAAATTGCAGTTCCTGAAATAGGAGGCCATCTGGGATGTCCTGGAGTGGAATTGCTCCTCCTGGCAGCAGATATGGCAGAGGGTGAGGAATTGGGAGTAAGAGATAACATTTTTACAGGAGGGAGGTGAGAGAAGGTGTGGTCCAGGAAGCTGTGGGAGTCAGTGTGTTTGAAGTAGTTATCTGTGTTGAGTCGGACACCGGAGATGGAGATGGAGAGGTTCAGGTAGAGGAGGGAGGTGTCCAAGAGGATCCAAGTGAAAGCTTTTTGAGGAAGAGGGTTTCAAAGTCTCACAAGTCTCATCTCTGTGGTGACCCCTTATTTTTAAACAGTGATTCTTAATGCTCGATTATTCTATAGGAGGAAACATCCTTTTCACACCCATCCTTTTAGTCTCGCTTTTTAAACTTTTTTATCATAAGACAACAATCTCATTCCAAGCATTAGGCTGGTGAAGCTTTCTCAGAATCATTTTCAAAGTATTTCCCACCTTCCCCAAATAAAAAACTAAGGTTGTGTACAGTACAATGTGGTACTATCAATTCCCTATATAATGGAAGCATAATTTCCCTACTTTCAATATCCAGTTCCTTTTTCTACCCATGCTTTGGAACAGAACTAGACAATGCGGCATTTTAGTGTTGCTCTGCCATTCATCTAGATCATTGATAAAAGTTCAAGATCAGGGACGGTTACAGAGAATGGTGAACTCGGCCCAGACAATCACAAAGGCCAACCTCCCATCTATAGAATCCATCTACTAGGCCCGATGTCAAGGAAAGGCCCCAACATTCTCAAAGATCCATCCCACCCTGGCAATGTTTTTCTACATCCTCTACCATCGGGGAGAAGGTACAGAAGCCTGAACACACACACCAGCTGGTTTTGTAACAGTTTCTACCCTACTGTTGTTAGAATACTGAATGGACTCACAAAATCTTAACATTCACCTGTACCTGTGGTTTTGTTTTTGCTGCTGTTTACCTCTTATTTATTTAACTCTGTGATCTGCCTGTATTGCTCACAAGACAAGGCTTTTCACTGTGCCTCGGTACATGTGACAATAAATTCAATTAAATTCAATCACACAACACCTGGTTATAGTCCAACAAGTTTATTTGGAAGCACTAGTTTTCGGAGTGCTGCTCCTTCATCAAGTGGTTGTGGAGTATACTGATCTCCATCTGATCTAGATGAATGGCAGAGAAACACTAAAAAGCATAATCATCTAGTTTTGTTCCGAAGCATGGGTAGAAATAGGAACTGGATACTGTTACTGGAACCTGTTGGACTGTAACCTGGCGTTGTGTGATTTTTAACTATGTACACCCCAGTCCAACACCAGCTCCTCCAAATCATGGCTGTTTAGCACCTAATCTCTTACACCACTTAGTTCCAAATCTCTTGAGACAAAATCATGAGGGGCATGGATTGGACTCTGGTGCGGCCGCATCTGGAATATTGTGTGCAGTTTTAGTCGCCATACTATAGGAAGGATGTGGAGGCACTGGAACGGGTGCAGAGGAAGTTTACCAGGATGTTGACTGGTCTGGTAGGAAGATCCTATGAGGAAAGGCTGAGGCACTTGGGGTTGCTTTCATTGGAGAAAAGAAGGTTTAGGGGGGACTTGATAGAGGTGTACAAGATGATTAGAGGGTTAGATAGGGTTGACAGTGAGAACCTTTTTCCACGTATGGAGTCAGCTATTACAAGGGGGCATAGCTTTAAATTAAGGGGGGGTAGATATATGACTGATTTTAGGGGTAGGTTCTTCACTCAGCGAGTCGTAAGTTCATGGAATGCCCTGCCAGTAGCAGTGGTGGACTCTCCCTCTTTATGGGTATTTAAGCGGGCATTGGATAGGTATATGGAGGATAGTGGGTTAGTGTAGGTTAGGTGGGCTTTGATCGGCGCAACATCGAGGGCCGAAGGGCCTGTACTGCGCTGTATTCTTCTATGTTCTATGTTCTATGTAAATAACCGAGGGCATTTTCCTATGGTGGGGGCGTTCATAACTGGAGGCATAAATTTCAAGTGAAAGGGGAAAGATTTAAAAAGGACCTGGGGTTAATTTTTTCACACAGAAGGTGGTGTGTGTATTGGAATGAGTGTCAGAGGAGGTGATGGAGACTGGTGCAATTACAACATTTAAAAAGTATCTGGATAATTATGTGAAGCATTTAGAGTGAGCAATTGGGATTAGGTCAGATTAAGATGTCTGGTTGCCATGGAGAAGTTGGCCCAAAGGGTCAGTTTCCATGCTGTTTGACTCTATGTCTTGTTACAGCATGACAGTAAACCCTTCTGCTAATTAAAACAAACACACAGAAAACTCACTCGCCTTGTGATCTGTTAAAGTGACACAGAACGTCCCAAATTCCACTATTTAAACAAAAAATATCAAGTTTATTTATTAACTCTAAAAGTGAACATTCAACAACATTTATTTACAACTCCACGCCCTTTCTCTTTAAGGTGTGTTATCTACCTTCAAGTCTATAATAATACACTGAACCAATAAAAGCCCCAATTAAAATTACAGCAACTTCATTTTCAAAACCAGACAGCGGCTGTAATCTCCAGCGTCTGTCTTCCTCTGTTTGTAGATCTTCCTGGGTCATCTTTGGTCTACTGCTGCAAATACGTTTCATATAGAAAAGGTATCTTTGATAGAGAGTGTTTTTCAGGCAGTCTCTTGGTGGCAGTTGGTGCACTTTCTCTGTGGTTAACTCTCAAAATGCCAGTTTATTTATACCCCCAAACATCTCATTGGTTCAATGTTGTCAAAACAGTAAAATTCAATTTTTGTTGGGTTTTGTACATGGGGCATAACATAAACTAATTGATTAAATTCAAGTGTGGTCAAAACATCTGAGATATCTAGTTTATAGCCAAATGTTACATATTTTCAATTTTCCAGTATACTCTGAGACTGCTAGTCAGTCACATGACAGTTGCCTGCAAAGTCTCATTGTCAAAACAGCCTTCACTCTTTCTTAAGTTACAGTACATGCCTTCAACTTCATAACACCTCCTCCCTTAAAAACAGAACCATAATAATGAAAAGATGTTCTTTTTCTAATTCTTAACCCCATTACAATGAAATATATATATATATATGTACACATAGGTATTTGTTAAATCTTATCAAACTTTTTCCGTAAATCTGCAATAACACCTCTGCTATCACATTCTTATGACCTGCAATATGTACAATTTGTAAATTAAAAATTTGTAACATAAGAATCTAACAAAATAGTCTTATGTTCCAAGAATATAAAGGGATTGCGATCTGTGTATACAAACATCTCTGATACTGCTCGAGACATAAACAGTAAAATGTTGCAAGGCCGCTACCAGACTCAATAAATTCTTTTCAATCATAGAGTATTTTCTCTGGTGGGTGTTGAATTTCCTTGAAAAGTAACCAACTGAGAGTTCAATTCCATCATCATCTTCCTGTAGCAGTACAGCTCCAACCCCTATGTCGCTAGCATCGATTGCAACTTTGAAGGATTTCAAAAAGTTTGATGTAGCTTTAAAACTGCTTTTAATTGTCAAATGCCTCCTAGTATTGTTCTGTCCACTGAAATTTTGTGTTCATCTTCAGCAAATCAGTTAACGGTGCTACTATACTGAAACTTGGAACAAACTTCCTGTAAAATCTGCTTAGTCCCAAACATTGAGGCACCTCTTTCTTCGGGGTTGGTCGTGAAAGTCCCTCAAAGGCCATTGTCTTTGCAATCCTTAATGCAAATCTTTCATGACCAATGTTATGTCCCAAGAACGTCACCTCTGCTTTCGTGAATTCTGTTTTCTTAAAGTTTATTACCAGTTTTGCTTCTCTTAATCGTTCAAAGAGCTCTGCTAACTGTACCATGTGATCTTTCCATGACTCACTAAAGAATACTACATCATCCAGATGGACTGCATAGTTTATTAACCCAGCCACAGCTCTGTTCATGAGTCTTTGGAATGTGGCCGGTGCGTGATTCATTCCAAAGGGCATCAGTTTGAATTGATATAGCCCATTTGCGGTTACAAATGCAGAAACTTCTTTCGCTCTCTCTGATAAAGATACATGTCAATAACCACGCAGTAAATCCAACTTTGTGATGTAACTGGCTTGTCAACTTTTCTCTCTTGGGGTGCAAGAGGTCCCAGATCCCGTACGAGCCCCCAAACTGTTACAACACGGCGGTAAACCCTTCTGCTAATGAAACCAAACACACAGAAAAGCTCACCCTGCATCATAACCTTTTAAAGTATGAGTGACAGAGAACTCCCCAAATTCCACTATTTAAAGAAAAATACATAAATTTTCTTCTTTAATTCAAAAAGTAGACATTAAACAACAGTTATTTACAATTCTATGCCCCTTTTCTCTTAAAGGTTAGTTATCTACCTCCCACTCGATAATAATACACTGATTCAATAAAAGCCCCTATTAAAATTACAGCAACTTCATTTTCAAAACCAGACAGTGGCTGTCATTTCCAGTGTCTGTCTTCCTCTGCTTGTAGATCTCCTTGGGTCATCTTTGGTCTTCTGCTGCAAAGAAGTTTCATATGGAAAAGGTACCATTGATAGAGAGTGTTTTTCAGACGGTCTCTCAATGGCAGTTGGTGCACTCTCTCTGTGGCTAACTCTCAAAATGCCAGCTTATTTATATTCCAAACATTGGATTATCTAATTGGTTCAATGCTGTCAAAACAGTAAAATTCAAACTTGATTGGGTTTTCTTATCCTGGGACATAATTTAAACTGAAAAATGTATTGCTGGAAAAGCGCAGCAGTTCATGCAGCATCCAAGGAGCAGGAGAATTGATGTTTTGGGCATAAGCCCTTCTTCAGGAATGAGGAGGGTGTGCCAAGCTGGCTAAAATAAAAGGTAGGGAGGAGGGACTTGGGGGAGGGGTGTTGGGAATGCAATAGGTGGAAGGAGGTTAAGGTGAGGTTGATAGGCCAGGGAGGGGGTGGGGGCGGAGAGGTCGGGAAGAAGATTGCAGGTCAAGAAAGCGGTGCTGAGTCCAAGGGTTATGACTGAGATAAGGTGGGGGGAGGGGAAATGAGGAAGCTGGAGAAATCTGCATTCATCCCTTGTGGTTGGAGGGTTCCTAGGCGGAGGATGAGGCACTCTTCCTCCAGGCATCATGTTGCCATGGTCTGGTGATGGAGGAGACCATGGCAACACGACACCTGGAGGAAGAGCGCTTCAGTTCTTAACAAGTGAGATCAATGGCTCAAATAAAACAGCCAAATAGTATTGTATTCAGGTTTGCTGACAATACAAAGCTAGGTGGGAGTATAAGGAGACAGATGGGGCACAGGGAATGAGCAAAGATTTCCTTACTCTCATACACCAACTCCCTAACAACACATGCCAATATATCATTTCTGTTGCTAACTACGGTGTATTTCTATAGCTACATAGCTTTTTTTCCTTCCAGGAACAACCAAATCTCTCTGCTCATGAATGTTTCAGACAGGGCTGAAGCTTTTGTTCTTTTATCAAGTTCTGAATTGTATTGAATGTTTTGGAGGGTTTTTCACTGTGAGTCCTAACAAGTTTCATTGCCCTAACTCATCAAACTTGCCTTACCAACAGATTTAAGCACAGCTTCTTTCCCGCTGTCATCAGACTTATGAAAAGACCTCTCATGTATTAGAGTTGATCTTTCTCTGTACCTGCACTGTAGCTGTAACAACATATTTTGCATTCTGTTCTATTACCCTTTTATTTATGGGTGGCACAGTCTCTCAGTGGTTAGCACGCTGCCTCAGAGGGGCACAGCTTTGATTCCAGCCTCAGGCGGCTGTCAGCGTGGAGTTTGCACATTCTCCCCATGTCTGTGTGCTTTTCCTCCAGGTGCTCCGGCTTCCTCCCACAGTCCAAAAATGTGCAACTTGGGTGAACTAGCCATGCTGAATTGCCCATAGTGTTCAGGGATGTGAAGGTTAGGGGCATTAGTCAGGGGAAAATGTAGAGTAATAGGGTGGGGGAATGGGTCTGGGTGGGTTACTCTTTGGAGGGTGAATCTCTGGAAATCTCTGCCTCAGAGAGCTGTGGATGATACAAACAGATTTTGATCTCTAAGGGAATCAAGGGACATGCGGTCAGGGTGAGTGGCAGAGCAGGCTCAAGGGACCATTTGGTCTATTGTTGCTCTGACATCTTTATTCCTGACATTCTTCTCAGTCAACCTCAGTCTTGAAAAACACTAACAGTCTCAGCATCCACAGATTTTTAATAATTGGCAACATGGCCTTTATTTTAGAGCACTTTCCTCCACTTTTAAATTAATGCTAACTTCAGACAACTAGCAGAAGAGATAGAGAGCAGGAGGTTAATTCCAGGCTCATGCCTATGTGCTTACACCAATATATTTTATACCTACAGGGTATGTAAATGTTAACATTTCTGCATCTGTACAGGGAACAACTAAGAATAGAAATGAGAACATTGGGCCTAATACTCTCAAGTCACACCTTGGGCAAAATGAGAACATTACAATTACTCACACAAATGAGGGCCTTGAGTTCATCAATTTATGTTCAAATGATGAATTTTAAAAACCTTGTTTTTGTATTTATAAAGCCTTCATTCAGTTTGTATCCAGCCTTCCAGCAAACCCATCAAATGAGGCTTTCTCGTGTTAAGGATTGATACCCGGTGTCAAAATCACAGAGCAGGGCAGATACAAATTAAACCCACCCCACTCCAGATCCAAACAGAAAGTTTTAACAGCAGGACTGGACACTTGACAAGTGTGACAATCAATTATTCTCAGCACAACCCCAAAGGCAATAGTAATGGCCTAACAAATCTCTAAAAGTGAACAGACAGGAACATCCAGAAATAATAACAATGCTAATTAATCCCAAGGCAACTGGAACATAAAGGGAGGAAGATACATTAAAGGTGTATTCTGCCCGGTTTCTATGGATTTAACTTTTACTTACAGCCATTGCACGTAAGGAATAAAATGTTCCAAGGTCCTTTGACAACAATAACAACAACAACATTATTGAGTGCCTTTAGCATTATGACGCCTATAGGATGGTGACCTTTTCCAGGTAAAACTAACTATATAAACAGACATAGCACATGTTTTGTCTGCCTCATGCACTATGAGATGTGACAAGACCTAGAAATGAATGTTAACATAATGAAAAAGAGATTTTCAGAAACATTGTAAAACCAAGTATGATACCAAACAGACAAGGAGGGCAAATGTCAAATAACCAGAGAGAGATGGCAGATTTCATTTCCTAAAGGGACATTAATGAACCAGAAGAGTTTTTATGACAATTGATGATTGTTCCATGGTTCCTGTGACTGAGAGAAGCTGTCAATTCAAGATTTATTCATTGAATGCAAATTCCAACAGCTGCCATTTGAACCCCTGTTCTCAGAACATTAGCCTGACCTCTGGATTATGACAAAAGCAATTTAGTACTGGTCCAGTGATATGATGACCTCCAACTTCCCCAAAAGGGAAGGAGGAAAGCGAGGTAGATAATTGGAAATGCACAAAAGGCTAGAAGAGGGCTAGTTAGTTAGTTCAGTTGGCCAACCTGTGGCAGTCCAGGATAACGCCAAAGGCATAGGTTCAATTCCCAATCCAACTGGAATGGATGTGGGACCTTTACCTGAGAGTGGAAGGCAATGGCAAACCACCAAGAAAAGAGATCCAGACAAAGCATCAACAGACAATGAGCCAAGGACCTGCCTTCAGAAACAGCACCCATGAATGAAGAAGCACACAGGAGTGCAGATATCTCAGAAGGGTTTGGGGGTAGGGCCACATTAAAGCATCAGGGAGGGAGAAGCCCACAGAGAGCTGTGGAAGATTTTGCAAAAGCATAGTAGGGTACAATTAGGTCAAGTAGTTTGGGCAAAGAAGTAGGTTATAAGAAGTCTCCAGAAAGAGAGTGTCAGGGAGGGAAATCCAGAGTTTAAGTCTTGACAACTGAAGGCATGGTCATCAATGGTACAACGATAAGAGGAACACAGAGATCGAAGAGGCATGTGAAGGTGACCACAGAGGAATGGAAAATATATTGATTTTGGAGAGTGTAGTGTAGATTCACCAGAACAATACCAAAGGTTGGAGGAGTAACTTATGAAGACAGCTTGTGCAGACATGCCTTTTATTCCCTTGAACATATAGCGCAGACATCTAACTGAGATGCATAATTTGTTGAAGGATTTGATCGGGGAGAGAAATATTTCCTTTGGTGGAGTAATCAAGGACAAAAGTAGACTTCATCCTAAAACTAAAGCTGTTCAGAAGCAAATTTCAGAAAGTTAAAAATCACACAACACCAGGTTAAAGCCCAACAGGTTTATTTGGAAGCACTAGCTTTCGAAGCGCTGCTCCTTCATCAGGTGGTTGTGGAGTACAAGATTGTAAGACACAGAATTTATAGTAAATGTTTACAATGTGATGTAACTGAGATTATATACTGAAAAAGACTTGGAATGTTTGTTAAGTCTCTCATCTGTTAGAATGACCACGTTGGTTTCCGTTCTTTCATATATAAATCGTAAAACTTTTTTAAAAGTTACATTCTCAAGTGAAATTTCAGAAGGGGGTTTTAACACAGAAAGAAAACTTGTATTGATACAGTGCCTTTCATATGCTTTGCATCTCATGAATCTTGAAAGCATTTTTACAGCATAGTCATACAATGCAAAAGAGCGTAACTCCATATTTTTGTCAGCTATGAGTATCAAAGGATCCAAAATAAAGCTGGGAAAATATAACTGAGGGGTAGACCATCAACATCTCATGAAATAGTGAAGCAGATCTGCTGGAGGGAAACTCAATGGCCAACTCCTCTCTCTCCTGTTGCTATGTTTTGATGACTTGTTATGACTGTCAATCTAAAAGGAGCAAGACATTGATGACTCATGTCCAATTATAACTAGGCTGAAACTGTTCATGCAACCACAGAGATGGGATTTCCATCCATGTAATAAAAGGGAGACAGTCACACAAGTTCATAAGATATAGGGGCAGAATTAGGCCATTTGGCCCATCATGTCTACTCCACCATTCAATCATGGCTAATATGCTCCTCACCCCCCATATTCCTGCCTTTTCTGCATACCCCTGCAATTTTATTGGGAGAGGCAGATAAAAGTTGAATTTAGTCACTAGAAACGTCAAGGCACGCTCTGTGAGTTGGTGTTGCAAAAACACTATCACTAGCATCTGTGAGCTCGTGCTAAAATTAGATTAGATTACCTACAGCGTGGAAACAGGCCCTTCGGCCCAACAAACCCACACCAACCCTCCAAAGAGCAACCCACCCAGACCCATTCCCCTACATTTACCCCTTCACCAAACACTACAGGCAATTTAGCATGGCCAATTCACCTAACCGGCCCATTTTTGGACTGTGGGAGGAATCCAGAGCAAAGCCACACAGACACAGGGAGAATGTGCAAACTCCACAGAGACAGTTACCTGAGGTGGGAATTGAACCCAGGTCTCTGGCACTGTGAGGCAGCAGTGCTAACAACAGTCCCACAATGTTGCCCAATTGTCAGAACTATCCTACAGACAGCCTGACATAGCCATACCCGCAGAATCATATCTTTCAGTCCATGTCCCAACACCACCATTGCCATCCCTGGGTACGTCCTGTCCCACTAGCAAGACAGACTTATCCATTATCAAAAATGAATGGTATACAATCAGAAGGAAGTGGCTCTTGGAGTTCTCATTCCATGAAGTCTCATGGTTACATGCAGCAGTTCTAGAAGTTCACCGCTACACTGTTCACAGTTCATTCAGCACCGCTACACTGCCTCAAGGATATTTAGGGACAGGCAATAAATACTTTCCTTGCTAGTGATATGGACATTCCAAGATTAAGGGAGTGTGGTGGAATGGAAATGTTTTCAACAGCTTCAAGATACTCCTGCTGTTTACCAGGAAATGTTGTTTCAGCTAATTCATGCACCTGCCTCTAACATGGATACTCGATAAAAGGAATCTGCCAGTCATAGAGTCATAGAGATGTGCGGCACGGAAACAGACCATTCAGTCCAAAACATCCATCCTGACTAGATATCCCAACCTAATCTAGTCCCACCTGCCACCACCCGGCCCATATCCCTCCAAACCCTTCCTATTTATATACCATCCAGATGCCTTTTAAATGTCGCAATTGTACCAGCCTCCACCACTTCCTGGGGCAGCTCATTCCATACAAGCACCACCCTCTGTGTGAAAACGTTGCCCCTATGTCTCTTTTATATCTTTCCCCTCTCATCCTAAACCTATGCCCTCTAGTTCTGGACTCCCCTACCCCAGGGAAAAAGACTTTGTCTATTTATCCTAAGGCCATAAGACCATAAGACATAGGAGTGGAAGTAAGGCCATTCGGCCCATCGAGTCCACTCCGCCATTCAATCATGGCTGATGGGCATTTCAACTCCACTTACCCGCATTCTCCCCGTAGCACTTAATTCCCCGAGACAACAAGAATCTATCAATCTCTGCCTTGAAGACATTTAGCGTCCTGGCCTCCACTGCACTCTGCGGCAATGAATTCTACAGGCCCACCACTCTCTGGCTGAAGAAATGTCTCCGCATTTCTGTTCTGAATTTACCCCCTCTAATTCTAAGGCTGTGTCCATGGGTCCTAGTCTCCTCGCCTAACGGAAACAATTTCCTAGCATACACCCTTTCCAAGCCATGTATTATCTTGTACGTCTCTATTAAGTCTCCCCTTAATCTTCTAAACTCCAATGAATACAATCCAAGGATCCTCAGCCGTTCCTCATATGTTAGACCTACCATTCCAGGGATCATCCGTGTGAATCTCCGCTGGACACGTTCCAGTGCCAGTATGTCCTTCCTGAGGTGTGGGGAACAAAACTGGACACAGTACTCCAAATGGGGCCTAACCAGAGCTTTATAAAGTCTCAGTAGCACAATGGTGTTTTTATATTCCAACCCTCTTGAGATAAGTGACAACATTTTTTCGCTTTCTTAATCACAGACCCAACCTGCATGTTGACCTTTAGAGAATCCTCGACTAGCACTTTCAGATCCCTTTGTACTTTGGCTTTACGAATTTTCTCACCATTTAGAAAGTAGTCTGTGCTTTTATTCTTTTTGCCAAAGTGCAAGACCTTGCATTTGTTCACGTTGAATTCCATCAGCCATTTCCTGGACCATTCTCCCAAACTGTCTAGATCCTTCTGCAGCCTCCCCACTTCCTCAGTACTACCTGCCTGTCCACCTATCTTCGTATCATCGGCAAACTTCGCTAGAATGCCCCCAGTCCCTTCATCCAGATCATTATTATATAATGCGAACAGCTGTGGCCCCAAAACTGAACCCTGCGGGACACCACTCGTCACCGGCTGCCATTCTGAAAAAGAACCTTTTATCCCAACTCTCTGCCTTCTGTCAGACAGCCAATCCTCAATCCATCCCAGTAGCTCACCTCGAACACCATGGGCCCTCACCTTGCTCAGCAGCCTCCCGTGTGGCACCTTATCAAAGGCCTTTCGGAAGTCTAGATAGAGCACATCCACTGGGTTTCCCTGGTCTAACCTACTTGTCACCTCTTCAAAGAATACCAACAGGTTTGTCAGGCATGACCTCCCCTTAGTAAATCCATGTTGACTTGTTCTAATCAGACTCTGCTCTTCTAAGAATTTAGAAACCTCATCCTTAATGATGGATTCTAGAATTTTACCAACAACCAAGGTTAGGCTAATTGGCCTATAATTTTCCATCTTTTGTCTTGATCCTTTCTTGAACAATGGGGTTACAACCGCGATCTTCCAATCATGTGGGACTTTCCATGACTCCAGTGACTCTTGAAAGATCTCAGCCAATGCCTCCACTATTTCCTCAGCCACCTCTCTCAGAACTCTAGGATGTATCCCATCGGGGCCAGGAGATTTATCAATTTTAAGACTTTTTAGCTTTTTAGCACTATCTCTTTTGTAATGACATCCATACTCAACTCAGCCTCCTGACTCCCTTTAATTGTTGGGATATTACTCATGTCTTCCACTGTGAAGACTGACGCAAAACACTTATTAAGTTCTCCTGCTATTTCCTTATCTCCCATCACTAGGCTTCCAGCATCAGTTTGAAGTGGCCCAATGTCTACTTTTGCCTGTCGTTTGTTTCTTATGTATTGAAAGAAACTTTTACTATTGCTTCTAATATTACTGGCTAGCCTACCTTCATATTTGATCCTCTCCTTTCTTATTACTCTCTTTGTTATCCTCTGTTTGTTTTTGTAGCCTTCCCAATCTTCTGATTTCCCAGTGCTTTTGGCCACTTTATAGGATCTCTCTTTTTCTTTAATACATTTCCTGACTTCCTTTGTCAGCCATGGCTGTCTAATCCCTCCCTGGATAATCTTTCTTTGCTTGGGGATGTACCTCTGTACAGTGTCCTCAATTATACCCACAAACTCCTGCCATTTTTGCTCTACTGTCTTCCTCGCAAGCCTCTGCTTCCAGTCTATTTTCGTCAGTTCCTCTCTCATGCCCTCATAATTACCTTTATTTAACTGTAACACCATTACATCCGATTTTGCCTTCTCTCTTTCAAACTCCAGACTGAACTCTACCATATTATGATCGCTGCTTCCTAAGGGTTCCCTTACTTTAAGATCTTTTATAAAGTCTGGTTCATTGCAAAGCACTAGGTCCAGAATAGCCTGCTCTCTTGCGGGCTCCATGACAAGCTGTTCCAAAAATCCATCCTGTAAGCATTCCATGAATTCCCTTTCTTTGGATCCACTGGCAACATTATTTACCCAGTCCACCTGTATATTGAAGTCTCCCATGATCACCGTGACCTTGCCTTTCTGACATGCCTTCTCTATTTCCCGGTACATGTTGCGCCCCTGGTCCTGACCACTGTTAGGAGGTCTGTACACAACTCCAATTATGGTTTTTTTGCCTTTGTGGTTCCTCAATTCCACCCACACAGGCTCCACATCATCTGACGCTATGTCATTCAGTGCCGTAGATTTAATATTGTTCTTAACTAACAAGGCAACCCCACCCCCTCTGCCCACCTCCCTGTCTTTTTGATAAGTTGAAAATCCTTGGAGGTTTAACTGCCAGTCCTGACCTCCCTCCTATCCATGCCCCTCATGATTTAGTACCATAACCTTGGCCTTGTATAGGAAGGGAAAGCTGTTGGATCACCTTGTCAACTGAAGGGTACAAGACTAAAGGCCTCATGGTCTCAGACATGATCAAGACTCTTTTAAAATGTTTTACTCATCCTAATTCAGGGATACAGAATAACCGAATTGCTACAACACAGAAAAAGGCACTTCAGCCTGTTGTAACCACACGCTTGTCTTTCTTCGTCAGTGTATTGAGTATCGGAAGTTGGAAGGTTATGTCATGGCTGTACAGGACATTGGTTGGGCCACTTTCGGAATACTGTGTTCAATTCTGGTCTCTCTATTACAGGAGAAATGTTGTGAAAATTGAAAGGGTTCAGAGAACAAGGACGTTGTCAGGGTTGGAAGTTTTGAGCTATACGGAAAGGTTGAATAAGCTGGGTGTGTTTTCCCTGAAGTGTCAGAGGCTGAAGGGTGACCTCACAGAAGTTTATAAAATTATGAGGGGCATTTGTATGGTGAATAGTCAATGTCTCTTCCACAGGTTGATGAGTCCAAAACTAGAAGGCATTGGTTTGAGGTGAGGGGGGACAGATTCAAAGTGGACCTAAGCTGCAACATTTTCATGCAGAGGGTGTTGTGTGTATGGAATTGACTGCCAGAAGAGGTGGTGGAGGCTGGTACAATTACAGAATTTAAAAGGCATCTGGATGGGCACATGAATAGGAAAGGCTTAGAGGGATATGTGCCAAATACTAGCAAATCCAGATGTCCCAACCTAATCTTGTCCCATTTGCCATCATTTGGCCCATGTCCCTCCAAACTCTCCCTATTCATATAACCATCCAGATGCCTTTTCACTGTTGTAATTATACCAGCCTTCACCACTTCCTCTGGCAGCTCATTCCATACACCTCCTGCTTGAAAATGTTGCCCCTTAGATCCCTTTTAAATTTTTCCCTTCTCACCCTAAACCTATGCCCTCTAGTTCTGCACTCCCCCACCCCAAAGAAAATATCCTATTTACTCTATCCATCCCCTCATGATTTTATAAACCTTGATAAGGTCACCCCTCAGCCTCTGGTGCTCCAAGGAAAACAGCCTCAACCTAATCAGCCTCTCCATATAGCTTAAGTCCTCCAACTGGCAAGTTGAACCAAAGAGTCTGTTTCCGTGCGGTACATCCTATGACTCTATCTGTGATTCAAAATGGGGCTAGGTTAATTTAGGATATTTGGTCAGCGTGGACGAGTTGGACCAATAGGTCTATTTCCATCCTGTACACCTCTAAGCCTCTGTGACAAGCTCTCCAAATTCACCTGAATACACCTTCAGGATATTTCCAGTAGGAGGTGAGTATGTGTGGCTGGAGTCAGATGTACAACCCTGAGTGACCACACCTATCTCTAAATCCCAGAGTGGGAGATCACTGATGTGGATAATAGAACAATTCTACTGGGGACCCAGGGACATTTACTTCCCAGACCCATTTTATTCTCCTGGGAAATCACAACAAGAGGACATTGCTTGTTGGAAAGCAAGCTTTGGAGATCTGTGCAAAGACTGTAGCCATATAGCTATACACTTGGGACTGCCCAATTAACTAGAATGACATGAGGAAGAGTTGGTGAAGTTAGTTATGTTATTCACACTCTTCTTACAAAGCAATTAATTGTTCTCCTCTCCAATGATCCATAACGTTTCTACGACATGCATTGATTCTCTCAACATTGCTGCTCTGCTGGTCCAGGGCAGTCCTCCTCTCGAGTAAGATCCAGCAAAGCATTAACCAATGGAGAAGTCATTCTGGATTCACATCACAGCAACCGCTTGCAGCAAACCAAGCTTTGATTCTTAATTTTTAAGTCTTCAATAGCACTTCTGCTGCTTTTCCAAAGATTTTCTCCCATGTCTCCTGCATGCAGAATTCCCAACGTACAATAAAAAAGCATGAGGTCCTTTGTTTTGTAACCAGGATCAATGAACACAAATGAAGAAAAAGAAATATATATATTTACGCAGCGTAGCGGCTCATCTCCGACATTAAATCAGTGTTGGATTTGAATTTGAATTGAATTTGAATTTGAATTTGAATTTCTGAGGCATTGTCTTGCTTTGTCTTGCGAGCAATACAGATCACAGAGTTAAGTAGCATAGATAAATAAATAATAGGTAAACAGCAGCAAAATCAAAAACACAGGTACAGGCGAATGTTAAGGGTTTGTGAGTCCATTCAGTATTCTAACAGTAGGGTAGAAACTGTTTTGAAACTGGCTGAAACCTCTGTGCTGTTAATGTGTAGGGGGGCATAAGTAACAACTCACCGAAAGTCAATAATGAGTTCCTTGGTTTTACCGGCAGAGTGTGTTCAGGCTTTTGTACCTTGTCCCTGATGATAGAGGTTGTAGAAAAACATTGCTAGGGTGGGCTTGGATCTTTGAGAATGTTGCGGCCTTTCCTTGACAGCGGGCCTGGAAGATGGACTCTTATAGATGTTCTTAAGTGTTCTCGATGGTATATCTATAAAAGTTAGGCAAAGGTGAGGACTGCAGATGCTGGACATCAGAGTCTAGATTAGAGTGGTGCTGGAAAAGCACAGCAGGTCAGGCAGCATCCGAGGAGCAGGAAAATCAACGTTTCGGGCAGGAATGAAGGCAGGGAGCCTCTGGGGTGGAGAGATAAATGGGGGGGTGAGGCTGGGGAGAAGGTAGCCAAGAGTACAATAAGTGGATGGAGGTGGGGTTGAAGGTGATAGGTCAAAGAGGAGGGTGCAGCGGATGGGGGAAGGAAGATTGGCAGGTAGGACAGGTCATGAGGGTGGTGCTGAGCTGGAAGGTTGAGACTGGGATAAGGTGGGGTGAGGGGAAATGAAGAAACTGGTGAAGTCCACCAGTTAATCTATAAAAGTTGACAAGAGTATTCGTCATCATACCAAATTTCCTCAGCTGTCTAAGGAAGAAGAGAAGTTGTTTGAGCTTTGTAACCAGTGCATCCACATAGAGTCCATGAAAGCTTGTTGTGATGACCAATCCCAGGAGCTTGACACTTTCCAATCATTCCACCTCTGTGCTGTTAATGTGTCGGGGGGCATGAGTAACAACTCACCGAAAGTCAATAATGAGTTCCTTGGTTTTACCGGCAGAGTGATAATATGTTTAGTCCTGCTATAACGCACGTTTCTTCAACGTGAATTGGTTTCAACGCAGTTTAAGAATTTATTTGTCGAACACAAACTTTCCTTACCTGTATTAGTTTAAATGGGGCAGTTATTGCTTGATTTTCTTAAAACGAGATCGCGCGAGAAAAAAACTACCACATTATATCAGAAGCAACTTTATTATTTCTCCTGTCATTTCTTCTTAATGTGAATCTTACGGCTTTCACATCTGTGACATCTCAAAGCTGTTTGTTCTATTGGCCTGAAAGATTTCACAATAGTCAGAGCCTTTGGCCCATCACATCCATACTTGTCAAAAACAGCCACCTAACTATTCTAACCCTAGGTATTTCTAACTCTATTCATAGAGATGCCATGCTATATTCTTCCAATGAAGCTTTACAGTCTACGTGGCTTTTCCTGTGTACTTTGGATCAAAATGGTGCACTCCTACCTTGTGGGGGTTTACTCATCTTTTGAACTAACATGGATGTTTCAAGCCTTTTTAGGAGCAAATTGGACACTTTCTCGTCTTTCACAGTCTAAAACGAAAGAGGAACATCCTCTCACACAATTTTTAAAGTAAACATTGGTGGCTGAGGCCTCAATAAATCTTCCCATTGAAATTCTGGTTTAAATTAGGAATGTCCTAGCCTTATGACAACCTTTAAAAAATTCTTCTACCTATCTCACTTCATCAGAGACTGCCGTTAAAGCGTTTTAAATTGCTTTTATTTTTTCACCTTAAATGCGATTTGCAACTTTTCCAATACTGTGGCCTCAGTGTGAGTTAACGTTTTAGCCTTTGTTCTGTCTTGCTGAACTCTGAGTCGTGAACTTTGTCTGTGATATCAGTGACACTTATTTTGAAGGTTAAGCGCTTCTTTCCACATCTATTGTTTCCCAGCTGGACTTGGCATTGCTACTTTAAAAGTTCTTTCCCCCTTTTCTCATAGACATATCTAACTTGATTCATGATGCTCCCACAGCAGCCTCCCCTGGTCAGGTCTCTTCCAGACTAGTTTTTACTCTTTCACTTTCTCACACTGTTTTTGTCAGTTCTGAGGTGAAGGCTTTCTTCTGGAGTCCTGCTTTTGCCCTGCAGCTACTTCCATGAATGTTGCTGACTGTTTTACTGTTTTAGCTGCTCATTGTCTGTCTGTGACTTTTTAGAGCAGTAATGTTCTGAAAGTGAGTAAAACTCCCTTCTCTTCTGAAAAACTTGCCTCTTGGTTGAATGGATTTTTTTCACCTTTCCTAGTTCCCTTGCCCCTCTCAAGCATTTTGCTTGCCTCCATTTCCCAGGATCCATCTGGCACCCATCTTTTAAGCTTCATTTCCTGTCCATAACAACTATTAACTTGTTTTCGTTATTTACCTACAGGATATGAGCTTTGACGGCTAGACTAGGATTTATTGCCTATCTCTAATTGTCCAAAGGGCAGTTAAGAGTCAACCACATTGCTCTGGGTCTGGAGCCACATGTAGGCTAGACAAGGTAAGGATGACGGTTCCCCTCCCTAATGGACATTAGTGAACCAGATGGGTTTTGCCTGACCATCAGCAATGAACTCATGTTCACCATTAGAATCTTAATCCCAGATTTTTAGTGAATTGTGATTCCACCATCTGCTGTAGCAGGATTCAAACCCAGATCCCCAGAACTGGATCTCTGGATTAATAGTCCAGCATAATT
The DNA here is from genome assembly GCF_047496795.1 of Chiloscyllium punctatum. Taxonomy (NCBI): domain Eukaryota; kingdom Metazoa; phylum Chordata; class Chondrichthyes; order Orectolobiformes; family Hemiscylliidae; genus Chiloscyllium; species Chiloscyllium punctatum. The sequence goes on along the minus strand of NC_092739.1, from coordinate 151,665,087 downwards.
CCACTAGGTCAGCACTTCCCTTTTATCCCTATATTCCAACCTTTGTCTGTCCCATCACTGTTCAGCCAGATTTGAGCTCTTTGGCCTGCCCCTGTCAGTATCCTTATTGTGAGCCACTCTCACTGCCTTACTCAGGCAGTCTAGTTTCTGTTTAGATGCATCACACTGGAACCCTTTCGAGCTTTGCAAAACCCATTCTGAATTAACCTGCTCATGAAGATGAGCAGAACCATAAAGTATTATAGTCATAGCGGGGTGCCCAGGAAAAATCTAACTGTCAAGGGGCAATTCTTCATTTTTGCTTATCTTTGCACCTACTTTCCTAATTAACCTGTTCGGAGAGGTTATTACAGACCGCTGGAGCAGATGGGACATGAACCCAGGCATCCCATTCCAGGGGTGGGGACATTACTAACTATGCCACAAGAGAGCTCTTTAACTACATGTTTGGGTTGATAAATTTGCTATTTCTCTGGGATGTTAATGAACATTTCACACCATGCCAATGAATGCAAACAAATTATCTTGGCCATCATTGTTGGGAGGTCCAGGCACCTGAAACTTTCTTCCATTATAATACCAAAATGTGAACCTATGGCTTTCCACAAAATAAAGCTTGTCCTTCTAACATTTCTAAATGTTCCAGGTTGGCCTGGAAGATTTCACCCAACTAAATGTACTTCTTTGGAATCGGTGAGAGCATTTTGGCTATTTGAAGAGCAGCATAATAGGATCCCTTTAAGATGATCGCTGGGAGGTTAGGGGAACACCGGGTCTAATGAGGATGAGGAAGACATTCTGGTGGGGCAGAGGAAGATGAGGAATTGGAGGGTACAGTTGGTGGAGGATAAGAAAGAAGATGAGGCACCTGATATCCTGCATTATACTCAGAAACAAACATTAACGATCATTTGCAGAGACCAACCTTCTAGATACAGACCACATTAGATAATAAGCAGATCTAGGGTTATAGGGAGAAGGCGGGATGAGAAACTTATCAGCCATGATTGAATGGCTGAGCAGATTTGATGGGCTGAATGGCCTAATTTCTGTACCTATGTCTTATGATCTAACAACTTCTCCTTAACCTCACACTTTGGAAATGTCTGCACTACTGGTAGTGATCCTTCAATTTACTCTTTTGAAAGTAGCAAATACAGAATCCCTACAGTGGGGAAACAGGCCTTCAGCCCAACAAGCCCACACCAACCTTTTGAACAGCATCCTACCCAGACCCATCTCCCTCGTGTATCTCTGTAATGCTGCATTTCTCATGGCTAATGCACCTAATCTACACATCCCTGAAAACTATGGGCAATTTAGCATGGCCAATCTACCTAACCTGCAGAGGTTTGGACTGTGGGAGGAAGCCAGAGCACCTAGAGGAAACCTATGTGCAAACTCCACACAGAGAGTTGCCTGAGGCTGGAGTTGAACCCAGGTCCCTGGCACTATGATGCAGAGGTGCTAACCACTGAGTCACCATGCCATCCTTCTCATTCTATCATGTCATTCCAAGCCTCTTCCAACCTTCTTGAATACCCATAATTGCCCTGTGCATGGATTTACATGTGTTATTTAGGAAGCTACCATGATCTGACTCAGAACATGTTCAATGTCCCTGATGTAACAATGGACAATGAAGAATGTTATTAACAAATCAAACGAAATTTAAAAGGAATCCTTAGAATCACAACTCTCTTAGTCAGAATTACCGAGAAAAGGTGATGACTTATTTAGTTCCTTAGCAACAACATCAAGTTGAGGCAAAATTTGCTATGAACAGAAGTTAAGGTGCAGTGTGTTCAGGTTTGCCTGCTTCCCCCACTTAAGGTGATGGAGAGTTTCTTTGTAATGGAGCGTATTATGAGGCTCCTGCAGTAAAGGGCCTCTTTGTTAAACTTGTATTGTTAATCTGCATCTGCAGGTGAGACATTTGTTGCCATTATTGTTTGCTGATGAGGAACCTGTCAGGCAAGATCTTTGAATCCATTTCCTTCTGAGGTCTCACTCTGGTGCTACAGAAATGTCTCCCTTCCCTCAATGGCATTTTTTTTTCTGCAAACCTTTTTTTTTTCACAATTGAACATACTTTTCTGTTCCACTTCACATGCGATTTGCTGATGGTGCTGAGCAATAATTCAATCAGGATTATTTTTAACAAATGCATATGCGCATGTCATGGTCAATGCTCATTCTGGCTTTTTTGGGGGGTTTTCAGTGATGTTATTGCAGAAAATCCAGCTTTGCTTAAGTCGACACAACTTGCTGTGTTTAAGTTGGCGTAAAAACCAACACTGTGATTGGCTGCACCATATGCAATTGCTTTGTGTGCCATCTACACTCATGTCCTTTCAAGCAAACAGGGGTGGAAATTCCAGGTGTCCTTCCTTCATCCTTCCATTGGAGGTTGAGGACACTCTGTTACTTCATTTAGGAATCCTACTTGCACAGCTAGAGGATCTCAAAGGACGTTCCAGTGCTAGAACAACATTGGCTTAATGTATTTACCCAGTAATACATCAGTGGAGGTTAATATGCTCAATATAGACTGGAGTTTACAGGGTTCTATATTACTCACCCTCTCCAGTCCATATTGACCTCCAACTCAATAAAAATTCAGTAAGAAGCTGATGTATCTGTACCAGCATTTAGTCAGACATAATTACTAGGACCTTTGAGAGCTGGTACAGATGCAACTGTTCTCTCCAAAAGCTAGAGTCAAACTCTTTGCCTCCACTCACAGACCATGTGAGATATAAGCAGAGTGGTTGGAGCCAATGTATGATAAATATTAACCACTTCAAAATCATTACATTATAACAATGAACACAGCATAAAATGGCCAAGTGGCAGTTGACTTTTTGGTGAGTCAGCTCCTTACTGAATTTTATTGAGTTGGTGGGGGAGAGGGTGAGTAATACAGAACCCTACAAGATCCAGTCCATAGTAAACAATAATGACTCCCACTGATGTATTGCTGGGTAAATGCATTAGTCCAGTGTGATTCTAGCACAGGAGAGTCCTGGTAAGATTCTCCAGCTTGATCCTGAGCCAACAAACAAAGTGCCCTCAACCTCCAATGGAAGGATGAAGGAAGGACACCTAGAATTTCTACCCCTGTTTGCTCGAAAGGACATGAGTGTAGATGGCACATAAAGCAGGATTATGTTGCATATAGTGGAGTATTACTTTTTTCTGCAAACATAGAACACAGTAAGTTATGCTAACTTAAGCAAAGCTAGATTTTGTACTTATTACTAATATGCAATAAACCTCCTTGTTATCAAAGAACAGTGCCTCTTCTGTAGAAACTCTACAGTGTTGTATTCTCTGCCATAAGTCAGTAGACAAGCCCAAGACAAAGCAAAGAAGACTGGTAGCAGCAAACTACCTCAAATGGTCTTTACCCAGTACCATAGACAGGTAGAGATGTCAAATACCACAAGGATCTCGGCATCATCATTTGAACAGATAATTATGAAAAATCAAAATCCCTCCCACCCCCTCAACTCTGAGAAGGAAACGTTGCCTCCAAGAGCTGCCAATCAATCTGATTGGTCAGCAGCATTGCAGTCTCAACAGCGCCAGGATTGAGCAGTGACCACCGATGGGATTACAATAATAAAAGCCAGAAGTGCTGGAGAAATTCAATAGGCTTGGCAGCACTTATGGACTGAGAAACACAGTTAATGTTTTGAATCCTATATAACATAACATTGAAAATGAAGAGAGGTGAAAATTAATTCTTGCCAGGTCTGCGGGAATTTGGGATTCAAGGGTCTGTTCCCTTGCTAGAATTAGGATGCTCAGTGAGTTTGACATTTCTGAACTCCTGATGACACAGTGGCACAGATAATCAGCAAGTACAATTCATGATTTAACAGCACAAATCCAGCACAACCGACAATGTGGGACTGCAGGGCCATGATAGTTTACAACTTGCTTCAAAGGGGACAAAAGCTACACGCTCACAGTTTAACAAGGAATCATGGCAGGAGCCAGATACATGTGGATTTCCCACTTCTTCAGCTCCAGAAAAGTAGTAAAAGGCATTAAGTCCAATGAGAACAAGAGCAAAAGCTTTCAGATAGGTGCAAGTGGGGTCCACTAGAAACAGTGATTTTCAGATGCAGCAACTGGCTTGGATGTCCTAAAATGGACATTATACGATATTCTCCATTGACCTTCTTACACAAGTGTCAATGGCACTTATGTTAGGTCTTGGGGGTGAATCTGGACAATGGTGGGCAAGGGGACATGAGAGATTTACCTAGAATGACGCAGGCACAGTCTCTCTGCAAACACCAGATAGATCTGTACATGACTACAGCAGTCAAGACGACAGCACACTATCACCTTCTCAATTGCAATTACAAATGGGTTATAAATGCTGGCCTAGCCAGCACTGCTCAGATCTTGTGTACATTAAGGTAAAGACCAGCTGTAATTCTTCTGTAACCTCGAAAATCACGGTTTCTGGATTGCAGGGTCACTGGAGCAATCATCATCTTCACTAGTAATTTGCTGGTTGATACTAATCAAGTCAAATTTCAACCTAGTTTTGTTTACAAAAGTTTTGTCACATTCAGTCCTGGTGTTCCATATGTGTTCCCTGGTGTTCAAAATGAGATGGTGGTTTACATCTTCACAAAAGGGTGGTCACGAGTGAAGCAAGAACAGTCTTAGGTACAATAGATTAAATAAAAGAGTTAATTGAATCTACCAGAGCTAGGCAGCAGTCAGTATTAGGGAGTGCGTTGGGAAGGTGGTGAGGGTGGTGTTGGTGGATCAATTACAGGTCTACACTACCAGAAGAGACAAGGATAGTAATTGCTCTGATGTGCAGAACAAAATACAGCCATAAGCCTTGCGGCAATGCCAAGCAATTGACCAGAAATGTCACTGCACCAGCCATAGTTATACTATTGAATATAGTCTGTATAGGACATTGGGGAGGTCCATTCGGGAGTATTGTGCGCAGCTATGGTCGCCCTGCTATAGGATGGATATTATTAAATTGGAGGGGATTCAGAAAAGATTTACCAGGATGTTGCCAGGAATGGAGAGTTTGTGTTATAAAAATAGGCTGGATAGACTGGGATATTTTTCACTGGAACTTAGGAGGTTGAAGGATGACCACATGGAGGTTTATAAAATCAGGAGGGGCATGGATAAGGTGAAAAGCAAGGGTCTTTTCCCTAGGGTGGGGGTGTTCAAAACTAGAAGGCATAATTTTAAAGTGAGAGGAGAAAGATTTAAAAAGGACATGAGGGACAACTTTTTCACATGGGCGGTTCATATGTGGAATGAACTGCGAGAGGAAGCGATGGATGCAGGTCAAGTTACCATGTTTAAAAGCCATCTGGATAAGTCCATGAACCGGAATGGTTTGGAGGGATACGGCTCAAATGAAGGTAAGTGGAACTAGTTTGGTTTGGGAGCACGGTCCGCGGTTTGGAATTCTGAGGTGAATAACCTACTTTTCAACTTCCCAAAGTCATAGAATCATAGAGATGTACAGCATGGAAACAGACCCTTTGGTCCAACCTGTCCATGCCGACCAGATATCTCAACTCAATCTAGTCCCACCTGCCAGCACCCAGCCCATATCGCTCCAAACCCTTCCTATTCATATACCCATCCAAATGCCTCTTAAATGTTGCAATTGTACCAGCCTCTACCTCTTCCTCTGGGAGCTCATTCCATACATGTACCACCCTATGTGTGAAAAAGTTGCCCCTTAGGTCTCTTTTATATCTTTCCCCTCTCACCCTAAACCTATGCCCTCTAGTTCTGGACTTCCCAACCCCAGGGAAAAGACTTTGCCTACTTATCCTATCCATGCCCCTCATAATTTTGTAAACCTCTATAAGGTCACCCTTCAGCTTCTGATGCTCCAGGGAAAACAGCCTCAGCCTGTTCAGCCTCTCCCTATAACTCTAATCCTCCAACCCTGGCAATGTCCTTCTAAATCTTTTCTGAACCCTTTCAAGTTTCACAACATCTTTCTGATAGGAAGGAGACCAGAATTGCACGCAATATTCCAACAGTGGCCTAACCAATGTCCTGTACAGCCACACCATGACCTCCCAACTCCTGTACTCAATACTCCGACCAATAAAGGAAAGCATACCAAACGCCTTCTTGACTATCCTATCTACCTGTGGCTCCACTTTCAAGGAGCTATGAACCTGCACTCCAAGGTCTTTTTGTTCAGCAACACTCCCTAGGACCTTACCATTAAATGTATAAATCCTGCTAAGATGTGCTTTCCCAAAATGCAGCACCTCGCATTTATCTGAATTAAACTCCATCTGCCACTTCTCAGCCCATTGGTCCATCTGATCAAGATCCTGTTGTAATCTGAGGTAACCCTCTTTGCTGTCCACTACACCTCTAATTTTGGTGTCATCTGCAAACTTACTAACTGTACCTATTCTGCTCACATCCAAATCATTTATGTAAATGATGAAAAGTAGAGGGACCAGCACCAGTTCTTGTGGCACTCCACTGGTCACAGGCCTCTGGTCTGAAAAACAACCCTCCACCACCACCCTCTGTCTTCTACCTTTGAGCAAGTTCTGTATCTAAATGGTTAGTTCTCCCTGTATTCTATGAGATCTAACCTTGCTAATCAGTCTCCCATGGGGAACCTTGTCGAACGCCTTACTGAAGTCCATGTAGATCACATTTACTGCTCTGCACAAGACAGGATTGTGATGGAACACTCTTCATTTACTTGGATGAATGTATATCACACAACTCTCAAAAATCTCAACTCCATCCAGAATAAAGCAGCCCCCTTGATTGCATTGTAGACAAGCAAGAGACTAGAAGGACATGGCAAACAAAAGAAGGATTTTCCTGAGGAAAGGTAATGCCTGAAATGTCGACTTCTTCACCTCCTGATGCTGGCTGTGCTCTTCCAGCCTCCTGCTTGTCTACTTTGCATTTCAGTAGCTGCAGTTTTTTTGTCCCTTGATTATCATCACAGACACCAACTTTGCTAATTACTCCTTCCATTACTGACTCACGCTGGCAGCCATGTGTACTGCAAGGTGCACTGCTGGCAACTACCAAAGACTCTTCGGCAGCACCTTCAACTCTTTTCACAACCACTACCACTTAAAGGTACAAGACCAACAGTTGCATGGTTCCAATATCACCTGTAAGTTCTCCTCCAAGTTATACACTATCCTGACTTGCGAACAAATACTCATATTCCTTCATTATCACTGAGTCAAAATGTTGAACCTCCCTCTTCCTAACAGCAATGTCATTGTGTCTTTACCATACCGGCTGAAGGGGTTTAAGTAGAAACCTTTTAACAAGAGCATACTGAATTTGCAATAACTGTTAACCCGAGCATTGATGCAAACATCCCACAAACAAATTTTAGGAAAGCTTTGCTACAATTGATGCTTACTATGCACCATTCTCATTGGTCCTGTCTGTTACTCCCTCAAACCAATCGATCAAGTTGGTCAGTGATAAATTTCCCATAACAAATCCATGTTGACTGTCACTGATTAAGTCACACCCTCCTCAACGATAGTGAATACTGTCAGTATTTTTTTTCAATAAATTTGCTGATACCAAGTTTAGGTCCTCTGGACAATCATTACTTGGTCTAACCCATTCTCCCATTTTAAACTAAGGTGTAACATTAGCTGTCCTCCAGTACTGTCATACTGCACCTGTGGTCAGTGCAAATTCAAAAATGATGGTCAGAACTCAACTAATCCTTTCCTTGTTTCTGAGATACATTTCATGAACTGTAAGACAGAAGTGCAGAAGTAAGTTATTCAACCAATCGAGTGTGCACTGCCATATAATGGGAATATGGCTGATCCGATAATCCTTGACTCCACTTTTCTGCCATTTCCCCATAATCAAATTTCACCGACTGATTTACCAGAAAATTTCATATTTGCTAAATCTGTAAAGATTGAGGCATCAGTGTCGTAGAGGACAGCAGAAGAACTCCCTTCAAATGTTGCCATTAGATCTGCCAGAGGGCAGGTGGGGACGTGAGCAATGGATAGCACCTTTGATTGCAAAACTCCACCTGAGCACTGCACTAGGAATGCTACCTCAAAGCTGTAATCTTAGCAGTGGGCCTTGAACCATTACTCTGTCTGTCCCAGGATGCAACACTGCTGTTGACTTAGACAGAGCTGAAACAAGTGACTTGAGGGCTTGTCACTTATAATCCTCATGCTGATAGAATAAGAAACAATCCCCCAGAGAGATCATTAAAAAATAACTGAGAGAGAGAGAGAAAAAATCTTTCACTGGGCACTTAAACTGAAACGCTAATTCGATAGCATTCATTAAAATGTTAGTTTACTGAATGTAATATTGGGTAGAAGGGTTCGTGGTACCATGTGTCTCCAAAGCTGAACTTAAAGGAAATCTTTGAAGTAACAAAATGGGATCTTTAAAGAAGATTGAGCCACCTGTGGGAATTAGTTACATGTGAGAGATGTGACGCTTGTTAAAAGTGATGGATGGACAGCTCTTCCTCTTCTGGGGATAAGTCAGCCTGAAAAACAAAAAAAAACTTACTGATGGATTGACATTCACCATTTAATTCTGAAGAAGTCACAGGCAGCTGCTTAAATCAGTGTTCCAAATTATCCATTAACTAGTCTTTGGGAGTCAATTGCTTGCGATCCATGTTATGAATTAAAGTTATTTCGTTATTGCGCAAATAGCCCAGCTGCAGAAAATAATTACTTTCTTTCCTGAAGCAAAACTGTTAGGTTCTCTGAGGGCCCAAGCAGACAGAGCAACTTCCTGGTGTAGCACAAACTTGTGTTGGCTTGTGGATATGGGTGAAAGGTTTGAGAAGAAGCAAGATAAAATGAAGATGGGAAGCACTGAAACTCAATGGGTAAGGAAAAGTTAGAATAGAGTGAAAGATATTAGGGCGTAAGACCCAGCTATGCATTAGTTTGTAGAACTACATAGAGTATAAGAAAAAGAATGGAATGAATTGCTGGTGCAGCTTCATCTCAGGGAGTACGACACCATTTCAGAGGCATGGCCATTTTACAGTCAGGACTAGGATCTAAAAATACCAGGATACAGGAACAGTCGGGAAAATGCTGGAACAAAGGACTGGTCTCAGATTAAGGCTGAAACCACTTTGATACTGAAAAAGGAGATGATGAATGGGAAGTAACTCAGTAAGCAGTGTGGGTGAAAGTATGAAATAAGAAAGATGGAGAAGCTGAACAAGCTTTGAGGAAGGAGTGACCTGTTAGTCCAATCAGGGATGGAGTGGTGAAATTACACAAGGTGTGTGAGGAGTTGTCCAGTAGTTGAATCAAAGGCCCTAGGCATGTCAGCACTGTCTAATGTACTCAGAATCCCTACAGTTTGGAAGCAGGCCATTTGGTCCTTCAAGTCTAGTCCAACCTTCTGAAGAGCATCCCTCTCAAACACAACCTCCCAGCCTATCCCACACATCCTGAATACTATGGGCAATTTAGCATGGCCAATCCACCTCACCTGCATATCTTAGGACTGTCGAAGCACCCAGAGGAAACCCACACAGACACAGGGAGAATGTGCAAACTCCACACAGTTGCCCAAGGGTGAAATCAAACCTAGATCTCCATTGCGGTGAGATAACAGTGTTAACCACTGAGCCACTGTACCACCAAAGTGATTGTGTTGCCATGTACTTTGTACATAAGTGTCATTTATTGTGAAAAACCATTGTGTTTTATAGTTAACCAGCAGGCTTTGAAGTTAATACAAAACAATTTGGGAGGGAGTATCTACAGGGTACTTGCTATTAGCTATAACCTATCAGAATTTAAGAGTGTAATGATTAGCCAGATAAGTTGTCAAGTTAAGGTGATTTTAACAAGAAGATTAACTTTCACAAGGATTGGGAAAACCAGACAAGCAGATGTTTGAAACTGAGCTATATTTGAATTATGTTTTCAATAATTCGTCAATGGTTGACTGCGTCGGTGTCTGAGCCAACATTTATTGCCCATTCATAATCACTGTTGAGGAAGTGATGCTAATTTGTCATCGGAAATGTGACAATCCTTATGGTGTAAGGACACCTACAGTGCTGTTAGGAAGCAACTTCAAAGATTGCGACCCAGCAGCAGTAACGTTTATATAATTCCAAGTCAGAATAATGTGTGGCTTCCTGGAGAACCCACAAGGTGGTTGTGTTCCGATGCACCTGCCTCCCTTATTTTTCAAGGTGGCAGAGATCATATATTTTGAAGGTCCTGTCAGAGGAGCCTTAGTCAGTGATTGCACTGCATCTTGTAAGTAGTACACAGTGTTTTATTCCTGATGAAGGGCTTTTGACCGAAATGTCGATTTCGAAGCTACTTGGATGCTGCCTAAACTGCTGTGCTCTTCCAGCACCACTAATCCAGAATCTGGTTTCCACCATCTGCAGTCATTGTTTTTACCACAGTGCTGTAACTGTTTGTCAGTGGGGGAGGGAATCAAAAATTGGAAGTCTTATATGAAGTGTCAATCAAATGGGCTGCTTAGTCCTAGATTGTGCCAAGCTTCTTGAGTGTTGTTGGAGCTACACTCACCTAGGCAAGTAGGGAATATTCTAAGTATTTCTGACTTGTGCCTGTAGATGGCAAGAAGGCTCTGGGGAGTCAAAAAGTGAGTTGCTTACTGCAAAATTCCTCTGATTTGCACTTGTAGTCAAGTATTTATATAGCTAGCCCAGTTTAGTTTCTTGTTAATGATAGCCCCAATTATTTTGAAAATAAGGATTCAGCCATTGAATATCAAAGGATGATCTTGTTGGAGATGATCATTCTCTGGCACTTGACCTACTGTTAGGAAACAAGGTAGGGCAGGTGACTGAGGTGTCAGTGGAGGAGCAGTTTGGGGCCAGCGACCATAATTCTATTAGTCTTAAAATAGTGATTGAAAAGGATAGACCAGATCTAACAGTTGAAGTTCTAAATTGGAGGAAGGCTAATTTTGACGGCATTAGGCAGAAACTTTGAAAAGCAGATTGGATGCAGATGTTTGCAGGTAAAGGGGTGGTTGGAAAATGGGAAGCCTTCAGAAATGAGATAATTAAAGTCCAGAGAAAGTATATTTCTGTTAGGGTGAAAGGAAAGACTGGTAGGTGTAGGGAATGCTGGATGACTAAAGAAATTGAGCGTTTTCTTGAGATAAAGAAGGAAGCATATGTCAGGTATAGACAGGACAGATCGAGTGAATCCATAAAAGAGTATATAAAGGCAGTAGGAGTTTAACATCATCAAGAGGGAAATCAGGAGGGCAAAAAGGGGACGTGAGATAGCTGTGGCAAATACAATTAAGGAGAATCCAAAGGGTTTTTACAAATACATTAAGGACAAAAGGGTAACTAGGGAGCAAATAGGGCCTCTCAAAGATCAGCAAAACCACAGGAGATGGGGAAAAATACTAAATGAGTATTTTGCATCAGTGTTTACTGTGGAGAAGGACATGGAAGATGTAGAATGTTGGGAAATAGATGGTGACATCTTGGCAAATATCCATATTACAGAGGAGGAAGTGCTGGATGTCTTGAAATGCATAAAGGTGAATAAATACCCAGGACCTGATCAGGTGTACCCGAGAACTCTATGGGAAGCGAGGAAAGTGATTGCCGGGCTCCTTGCTGAGATATTTGTACCATCAATAGTCACAGGTGAGGTGCCAGAAGACTGAACGTTGGCTAACATGGTACCATTATTTAAGAAAGGTGGTAAAGACAAGCCAGAGAACTATAGACCAGTGAGCCTGACGTCAGTGGTGAGCAAGTTGTTGGAGGGAATCCTGAAGGACAGACAAGGACTGATTAGGAACAGTTAACATGGCTTTGTGCGTGGGAAATCATGTCTCACAAACGTGATTGAGTCTTTTTGAAAAAAGTAACAAAGAGGATTGATGAAGGCAGAGCGGTGTCCGTGACCTATATGGACTTCAGTAAGGGGTTCGCCAAGTTCCCCATGGGAGACTGGTTAGCAAGTTTAGATCTCATGGAATACAGGGAGAACTAACCATCTGAAAGAAGGGTAGAAGACGGAGGATGGTGGTGGAGAGTTGTTTTTCAGACTGAAGACCTATGACCAGTGAAATGCCACAAGGATCGGTGCTGGGTCCACTACTTTTCGTCATTTATATAAATGATTTGGATATGAACATAGGAGGTATAGTTAGTAAATATTGCAGATGACACCAAATTTGGAGGTGTCATGAAGGTTACCTCAGACTACAACAGGATCTGGACCAGATGGGCCAATGGGCTGAGGAGTGGCAGATGGAGTTTAATTTAGATAAATGCGAGGTGCTGCATTTTGGGAAAGCGAATCTTAGCAGGACTTATACACTTAATGGTAAGGTTCTAAGGAGTGTTGCTGAACAAAGAGACCTTGGAATGCAGGTTCATAGTTCCTTGAAAGTAGAGTCGAAGGTAGATAGGATCATGAAAAGGGAGTTTGGTATGCTTTCCTTTATTGGTCAGAGTATTGAGTACAGGAGTTGGAAGGTCATGTTGCGGCTGTACAGGACATTGGTTAGGCCACTGTTGGAATATTGCGTGCAATTCTGTTCTTCCTATCGGAAGGATGATGTGAAACTTGAAAAGGTTCAGGAAAGATTTACAAGGATGTTGCCTGGATTGGAGGATTTGAGCTATAGGAAGAGGTTGAATAGGCTGGGGCAGTTTTCCCTGGAGTGTTGGAGGCTGAGGGATGACCTCATAGAGGTTTATAAAATCCGGAGGGGCATGGATAGGATAAATAGACAAAGTATTTTCCCTGGAGTGTGGGAGACCAGAACTGGAGGGCATAGGTTTAGGGTGAGAGGGGAAAGATATAAAAGGGACTTAAGGGCAACTTTTTCATGCAGAGGGTGGTGCATGTATGGAATGAGATGCCAGAGGAAATGATGGAGGCTGGTACAATTTCAATACTGGGGGAAATATGGGCCAAGTGCTGGCAAATGGGACTAGATTGGGTTGGGATATCTGGTCAGCATGGACGAGTTGGACCAAAAGGTCTGTTTCCGTGCTGTACATCTCCATGACTCTATGACTCATATGGTGCCTATGTTACTTGCCACTCATCAGCTCAAGCCTGGAAATTGTCCAGATCTTGCTGCAGTTAGACAGAAACTGTTTCAATATCTGAGGGGTGACAAATGCTGCTGAACATTGTACAATCATCTGTGAATATCCCTACTTCTAACCTTAATGATACAGGAAAACCCATTGATGAAGCAGCTGAAGATGATTGGGTCTAAGGCACTGGAGGTACTTCTGGAATGATGTGCTAGGTCTGAGATGATTAACCTTCATGAGCATAGGAACTGGGAGCAGGAGTAGGCAATTCAGCCCCTTAAGCCTGCTCCGCCATTTAATATAATCATGGCTGATCTCATCTCGGTCTCAAACCACTTTCCTGCCTGCTCTCCATAACTCTTCAACCCATTACGAATTAAAAATCTGTCTATCTCCTACTTAAATTTGCTCAATGTTCCAGCATGCTTTGCACTCTGAGCTCGTGAATTCTACAGATTCACAACTCTTTGAGAGGAATAATTTTGCCTCATCTGTGTGTCAAATTTCCTTATTCCAATTTATGACCTCTAGTTCTAGACTGCCCTACATTAAGAAACAGCCCTTCTACATCTGCTTTGTTTATCCCCTTTTGCATCTCACATACCTCAAGTAGATCTCCTCTCATTCTTCTAGACTCCACAGGTGTAGGCCTAACCTGCTCAATCTCTCTTCAGAAGACACCCCTCACCTCTGGAATCAATCTAGCATCTGGCTGAAGATTGAACTGCTTTCAATACTGCTAGATCCTTCTTCAAGTAAGGTGACCAAAATTGTGCACAATACTCACTAACACCTTGTACAATTGCAGCAACACTTTGCTACTTTGATACTCTTTGTGCACAACCTTTGTGTTACGAGCGACAATTGAAAATGGAGAGTGTACAAAAATTGACTGGCTGGATGTGACAAATGGAGTCCTTCAGGCGCCTGCGCTGAGGCCTAACATTTTACAATTTGGAACAATGATATTGATGGGAGCACTGAATGCATGGCAGCAAAATTCACAGGTGATACCAAGAGAGGTGGGAGACTGTGTCAAGAAGAAGGCAGAAGGGAATTGTCGACGAAAGGTTGAGTGAGTGAGCAAAAATCTGGCGCAGAGAGTAAATCATGGGAAAATGTGAAGTTGTTCACTTTTGTAGGAAGAATACGAATGCAGTGCACTACATAAAAGAAGGAGGTCAGCAAGATTCTGAAGGGCAGAAGGATTTAGATGTTCTTCTGCGTGAGTCTCACAATTAATAGGCAGGTACAGTAACTATTCAAAAAGACCAACTGAATCTATCTTTCATCACAAGAACATGAAATTGAACGTGTTATGCCTCAGTTACGCAGGGAATTGGTAAGACCGCATCTTGAATCTTGAGCAGTTTTGGTCTCCTTATTTAAAGAAGAACGTAAATGTATTGGAGATGTTTCAGAGGAAGTTGGCAAAATCGATACCTGCAATGAGAGAATTAACTTATGAGGAAAAGTTGGTCATACTGAGCATGTTCCATTTGCATTTAGAGCAATGAGGAGTTACTTGACAAGGTTGAATTGGAAAGGATGTTTCCTATTGTGCAATGTTTTAAAATTAGGGGTTGCCCTTTTTGAACTGAGATGAGAAGAATTTTTTTCCCTGAAAGGGTTGTGCAATTTTGGAATTTGCTGCCTCAGAAAGAAATGATGGGGAAAAGAATAGAATTGGATATTCTTAAACAGAAGTAAATAGATTCTTGTTAGGCAAGGAATCAAGGGTTATCAGGCATGTGTGGGAATGTGGCATTCAAAACTGATCAGCCATGATCTAACTGAATGATAGAGATGGCTTCTTTGGCAGAATGTTCTACTCTCTGCTTCTGATTTTCCCTCTGATTCTCAGTGACTCCAGTTTTCTGCAGCTGCTCAATACCAAACTTGATGTCAAGGGCAGTCACTCTCAACACCTCTCTGGAATTCAGCTCCATTTCTCCATGTTTTGAGCAACGTTGTAATGGACTGAGCTCATAAAGAGCACATGGTCAAGAGCTGAGCGTGCCTGGCAGAATCTAAACTCAGATTATGTGAGCAGGCTTCTAGTAAGTGCTGCTGGGCAGCCCTGTCGGCAACAATTACAATGATTTTTAGATTAGATTAGATTCCCTACAATGTGGAAACAGGCCCTTCGGCCCAACAAGTCCACACCAACTCTCTGAAGAGCAACCCACCCAGAGCCATTACCCTATATTTACCCCTGACCAATGCACCTAACACTACATGCAATTTAGCATGGCCAATTCACCTAACCTGCACACCTTTGAACTGTGGAAGGAAATCGAAGCACCCAGAGGAAACCCACACAGACACAGAGAGAATGTGCAAACTCCACACAGACAGATGCCCAAGGCTGGAATCGAACCTGAGACCCGGGTGCTGTGAGGCAGCAGTGCTAACCACTGAGCCACCGAGCTGCCCCACGTGCTGCCCCATGATTGAAAGTAGACTGATGGGACATGATACATCTGGTTGGATTTCTCCTAGTTTTTTTGAACAGAACATACCTGGGCAATTTTCCACAGTGCCAAGTAGCCGTGGAATCCAGTTCCAGTGTTGAACTGGAAAATCTTGAACACATCTGGAACGTCTTCAGTTCTTTTGCTGCAATGTTGTCAAGGTCCATACCCCACGTAATATTCAGTGCCTTCAGTCGCTCCTTGATATTGTGTGGAGTGAATCAATTGGCTAAAGGCTGGCATCTGTGATGCTGGGGACCTCAGGTAAAGGCCGAGGTGGATTATCCATTTGATGCATCTGGCTGAAGATTGTTATGCATGATTCAGCCTTGCCTTTGTGTTGATTTACTGGGCTCTCTGATTGCTCAGCTTGGGAATATTTGTGCAGTAATTTTCTCCTGTAAGTTATTTAATTGTCCATGGCCATTCATGACAGGAAATGGCAGGACTGCAGAGCTTAGACCTGATCCATTGTCTGTGGGATCATGTAGCTGTATCTATCGCATGCAATGAGTCCTGTGTTGTACGTTCACCAGGCTGACATCTCATCTTCAGTATGCCTGATGCTGCTTGTGGCATGTCCTCCTGCATTGAACCAGGGGTGATCCTGTCTTGATGGCAATAGTCGAATGGGGAATAGGGGGGGCTATAAGGTTGCAGATTGTTGAATACATGTCTGCTTCTATTGCTGAATGGCTTACAATATCTCATGGATTTCTAGTGTTGAAATTCATCCAATTCTAGACAATGATAGTGCCACACAACACAATGGATGGAATCCTCAAAGTGAAGACACAAAGTCTCCACAAACTGAGTAGTGATCACTGTTACCATTACTGTCACGGGAAGATGTATCTTCAGCAAACAGATGATCAGGATCAATTCAATTATATCTTCCCTCTCCCCACCCTCAGTGTTTCCTCCAAGTAGCATTCAACATGGAGAAGCATAAAGTTATTGGCTGATCAAAAGGTACAGGTGGGGGAAGAGTAGGCCACAATTAGCACAAGCTTTCCATTCCCATTTTTGGCCTGATGTTAGAGACTTCATGGGGTCCAGCGTCAGTGTTGAGGACTCATGTTGCAACTCCTTCAAGGCTATATATCACTAAACTATCACCTCTGGTGGTATTTCCTGTTGATGGGACTATTGTCAGAAATTATTTGGAATAGCTTGAGTGGATTCACCACCATCAAGTCTTCCTTCTATCTCTTCTCGTCTAGTCGACTGGTACTACATGTGGAAGGATGGCCTTGCAACGTCCCAGACAGAGGATAGCCAGAGAAACATTAAAGACTAGAAAAGCTGGGCCTATTCTCCTTGGAGCAGCGATAGAATTTACCATTTAATATTTAAAATCAAACACGGTTTTGGTAGAGAAGATAAGGACAAACTGTTTCCAGTGGCAGAAGGGTTGGTCACCAAAGAACACAGAATTAAGGCAATTCGCAAAAATAGCAGAGGTGATATGAGGAATAAAGCATTGAATGGTTAACAGCTGGAATGCTTTATGTGGAAGCAAATGACTTAAAGATAAATTGGCCCATAATCTTACCAGACCATAGGCTGCCCTCTCATTAGAGAAAGACGACTGATGGTGGTTTAACCTGAGGGTCCCCACACCTCAGGCAAGGGGACAGAATCCTTCATGGTCACCTCAGCCGGTACAGAAAATAAATACTCTTTATTACAAACCATCCATTAGCCAACTGAGCTAAACCGATCCCCTCAGATGGAAAGAAACTCAACAGCATCTTCAAGGGCAATTCGATACTGAGGCAGTCTCAACAGTTATGAGGACACACTGATTTGTTTCCAAATGCTACTTCAATTCCTCTCTTCACTTCAAGCACTCTCCACACTCACACGGTCACATTAAGTCCATTCTTTTGTCAAAGTTAATAAAGCGTGGTGCTGGAAAAGGCACAGCAGGTCAGGCAGCCTCTGAGGGGGCAAGAGAGTCGATGTTTCAGGCAGGACCCTTCTTCAGGACTGAAGAATAATTTCTTAGCTGGGACCAATGCGGGTACCCATAGCCACCTCTCTGCTTTGCAGGAAGTGGGATGATTGAAAGAAGAAGTTGTTAAGGGCAAGGGTCAGTACTGCCCATTGAATGAGAGTGTGGGCGGAGGGGGAGTGGGTGGGTCAGTGGGAGAGGTTAAAAAGGAGGACTTGTAGGCCTTCCTCATGGGGAGACACAGGAGTTGGTGTACTGGATGTCCATAGTGAAAATGAGGTATTGGGGGCCAGGGAATCGGAAGTCATGGAGAAGGTGGAGGGCGTGGGTAGTGTCTCGGACATATGTGGGGAGTACCTGAACCAAGGGGGACAGGATGGAGTCTAGATAAGCTGAGATAGGTTTGTTGGGCAGGAACAGGTGGCAACAATCAGTCAACCGGAACAGTCAGGTTTGGGGATTGTTGGCAAGAGATAGAACCGAGTGGTGCGGGTTGGGGAACTATGAGGTTGGAGGCTGAGGATGGGTGATCATCTGAAGTGATGAGGTTGTGGATGGTTTTGGTAATGAGAGGCGGGATCTTGTTGGAGGGGAGTGGTAGGAGGAGTTATCGGTGAGTTGTCATCTGGCTTCAGTGAGGTAGAAGTCAGTGCATCAAACTACCACTGTGACCCCCTTGTCCACTGGTTTGATGGTGAGTTTGAGGTTAGGGTTGGAGGGAGTGGAGGGCTGTATGTTGTGAGGGCTGGAGTTTGGAGTGGGTGAGACAGATGGAGAGATTGAGGCGGTCAATGTTGCAACTATGTCAAAGTTAATGTCAAAGCCTACCTTATGTCTGTCACATACTCTGTCACCACCAACATCAATCCCTGGGTACGTTTTGACCAGCAGAGGTGGTAGCGTTCTGATATCACAACATAATCTCTGCCCATCAGGCTGCAAAGGACTTTTCGTGAGAAGTGTTAGCTGGTTCCTGAGTTGTTGTCCTTAGTGATAACAGCACATAGTGAAAGGAATAATGAATATTTAGTTTTAAGTTGAGCCTAACGTATCACAAGAAACAACCATGTATATTTGGTAAACAAATTTACTGTAAAAAAATTGAGGTTATCCTCTGTCTGAGACATTGCAAGACCTACATATATTATCAGTAGACTAGACGAGAAGAGATTGAAGGAAGAATTGACCGTGGTAAGTACACTCAAGCAAATCCAAATCATTTCTGACAATAGTCCCACCTACAGAAAATACCACCAGAGATGATAGGTTAGTGATATACTGTCTAGAGGGAGTTGCCATGGGAGTCCTCAACACTGATGCTGGACCCCATGAAGTCTCATGACATCAGGCCAAAAATGTGGATGGAAAGTTTGTGCTAATGTTCCTCACTCTGGGTACCATTCGAGTAAATCTGCTCATCAACCTCTCCAATGTTTTGACATCTAGCCATTCGTTGGGGTATCACATTACTCACTGACCTCACCATGTTGTTCTCAGCTTGGACTTCCAAAAAAGGTTGTGACATAAAAGAAGAGTGCAAGACAAAGGTTAAAGGCTTACTCCAGACAGACCCAACTCCAGCAAGATCCAGCCCAGTACTGAATGGACAAAGTCAGAAGCCGCATGACACTAGGTTTTAGTCCAACAGGGTTGTGTGAAATCACAAGTTTTTGGAGCGCTGCTCCATCATCTGATGAAATCACCTGTTGAAGGATCAGCATTCTGAAATCTTGCGATTTCAAATAAACCTGTTCGACTAAAACCTGGTGTCATGTGACTTCTGACTTTGTCCACTCCATTCCAACAATGGCGCATCCACATCATGACCATTGAATAGATGGGCTGAGTAGCCTATTCTTGCTCCTATTTTCTATGTTTCCTTTGCTTTCATCTCTTTCAAAGTTATTTTCTGTAAGCCCGCAGTCAGGCTAGCTGATGAGAATTACTCAACCTTTATTAATATTTGAGGCCACCTTTCAGCCTGTTTGATGTCCCATACATATTTATATGGCCAGCATATTTTTAAGATAAACAACTCTTGCTTTCCTTTATTAGAATGCCTGAACAGGATGGTGTTTATTGAAGCAATTTAATTTGCATTGACTCCAACTGTGAGATGTGATTTCAGCTGCATACGCATACAACTGCAGTGTGACGTACAGCACTTGACATCGGGAATAATTAAAGCGCAGAACGTTATTCAGGTGGTCATTCACTTCTCTTTGCAGACAAAGACAACTTTTCCCAGCTTTTCGTCATAGTTCAGAGGTCACAAAACGCAGTCTGAAGTAGGCCTTTTGCCTCAGAGCAAGGCAAGAAGACCACTGTCAGTGATAGTGTAGCAGTGGGAATTTTGTCAGCTTACAGAAAAACTCATCAGCCTCCCTCCCTGTGGCATCAAACTGGCATTTTAAATGTTTAACAGCTTTTATTTCCACCACAGTAAGTCCCACCTGCTAAGAACATCGAGATGTCAGCCCTAAATTTCGCCTTTGGCAGTTTTGATTCTGCCCAACTCAGCTTGCTTTCGCAAACTAGTTTTGCAGCAGCCCTTCATGCTGCTTGGAGTAGATGCTTTCATAAGGTCACCTTTCCTTGAAATGTAGGCACATGGATAGGCCATTTGACCCCTCCAGTCTGTTCCAACATTCAACTAGATCATGCTGATCCGCATTCCTACTCCTGTATGTAACATGTCCTCATGATTAAATGCATTAAGCCCTAGTTTTATTCCAGAAAAACAGTATCTCACCTAATTTCCAGAGGCACGACATCCTTTCTGAGCTTCAATGCCCAAACGTGGTTGCCGTGCTCCCGGCAGCGTTCGATAATGGCTCTGCTCCATTAAAGGGTGACACTGTCATTGCATCCCCTTTGGAAAAGGTCCACATTTCCAGCCTACCCTTGTAAAGACGCAAAAGCTTATCTAAGTTTATCTAATGCCTTTCTCAGCAATCTGACATCTTAAAGTACTCTCCAGGCAAAATAAATAGCATGTTATAGACATGTTAACATCCACAAAAGCAGCATGAATGCCCAGGGACTGGCTTTTACATTCCCTCCCCTGGCTTGGCATTTCTGGTGACATTACCTTCATCCCATTCCCCTGCAATGACAGTACAGGACTGGAGAGGGTGGGTGGAAGGGAAGGCTCTGCCTCCATCAGGGGGTCGTATGTGCATCAATGATACGCCTGTAGGATTATATACCCACTTTGTACTCCCCACCTGACCTCCAGAGCTTGCCACCCCCAACTATCTCCACCTCTGCCCCCCTTTCCTACTCCCTCAATGCCCTCCCTGTATCCAAAAAGACCCAACCTACCTGTATCCATAGTTGTTCTTGGCAGCTTACTTTGGACTCCCAGTCTCTCCATTCCTCTTCGCTGGCCAAGATCTGGAGCTTAGGATTTCCTTTGACTGAAGGAGGTGATGGCCCAGTGGAAGTATGAGACTGTGGACCCAGAGACCCCCAGATAATGTTCTGGGGAGCCTGGATTTGAATCCCACCGTGGCAAATGGTGGGATTTTGATCACTAAAAATCTGAAATTCAGTCCTGTGGAGTATTGAGGGAGGTAGAGTAGAAATAACAAAGAAGACAAGCTGTTGACAAAGGGTAGAACGTGAGGTGGTAAAGGGTTCTCACTGTGTCCACAGAACCTACATCCCATAGCAGCAGTGTGCTCAGTAGTCATGATACACCTGGGGGGGGGGGGGGGGCACAGAATTGTGGAAGCAAGCCTGTTACCTCAGAGCAAGGCAAGAAGGCCTTCTATCATGACAATGGAGGTGACCATGCTCAGGAATATTATCCAGAGAGGATCTTTCCATACTGGGACAGGAGATATAGCAAATGACTCACAGTTCACTGTCTACTGCTGTATTTGGAAGATCATACAGGGTCTGCCTGTCAGGAAAGAGGTTTCCTTGTCTCCTCTCTAATGGAGAAAAGCAGGAAGACCAACGCGTCCTTTTGCTAAAGTGGCAGTCTCCTGCAGAGTGCAGAGTGTTATCAATGGCACACATGTTGCTTTTCAATGTTTGAGAATCCCATAACGATATAGGGTGCCATTCACATAGCTGGTGTGTGACCGTCCCCAAATGGTGAATACCCACTCACCTGACAGCGGCCATGATGAATTTGGCCTGTATCAGTTTGCTGTTCCAATTGTCATTCGGCCGTCCAATCAAACCAGAGGGTTGTGGTGAGAGATAAGCATTGGATGTTTCACCTGTAGCTGATGATTGCCCTTTGCGGTCGGTATTCATATCATGAGAGCAATGGCAGCATGAGGAAGGTTATTAAACAGGCTGTCTTCAGGGAGACCTTGTGTCAGGAGTACCTCGGCCATTTGCTGATGAGACTTTCAGCATTTGCTGCGGTCAGAGTCCCAGTTCGTTGGTGATCTGTAGAACCTTTCACCTCTCGGTCATTATAAAGGCCTTGCCATTCTGTGCTGTGTGAGAACCTCATAAAGAAGAGGGAGAGAGGAGGCAGCTAGCACATCTATATTCTCCTCAAGTGGGCCATGAGTATGTTACCAGATACAAGTGCTGCAAAATGGGACACCAGATTCCCATTGCTAACAGTTTCTTAAGTTACCATCTTCCATCAAAGACCACAATGACAACTTATTGGCCACATGTAAAAAAAAAGCAAAAGACCACATAACAGGAATCCCATGCCAACTTTATCTTTGTCGAGCACCTGTAGATGGCTGGGCTGGAGACTTCAGGGGACATGTGAAAGTAGATCTTTATTTAAAGTGTGGGAAGGGTACAGTGTTGTGGGAGGTACAAAAGAGGAATGTATCCACTGCTTGAAATCAGAACAGACTGCAGGGAGTGGGTGATGTGGGATTTGAGAATGAATGATTTATTTATTGTCACGTGTATTTTACAGTCAAGTGTGTGGTGCACAGCAGGTCAGGCAGCATCCGAGGAGCAGGAGAATCGACGTTTCGGGCATAAGCCCTTCATCAGGAATGAGACCGATTTTACAGTCAAATATAATAAAGCGCAGTAAAAAGCTTTCAATTATCACTGTAAACCTGTGCCATTTGGTTGTTTAAAAATAAGAGAAGATAAAAAGATAGAACTTATAGAGAAGTCCATCTATGCTCTGATTCTGAGGTGGCTCAGAACTACTCCCTCGCCAGACCCAAGTAATGTCGAAGTTGTGGATCCTCAGGCACCATCTCATGCCACTGGGGTGGTTCACCATTGCTACCGCCTGCACAGGGCACACCAGTGTCAGAGACTCTCACTGTAGTCAGCGTTACCATCATGCCTCCCACTACCATTTCACCTCCACCAGTATTGGACCCAGCCAATGACATAGTCGCCAATCCTCAGGCGCCATCTTTTGCGAAGATGCCTCAGACAGGAACATACCACCATCCTCCATGGTTTCAGTGGTGCTGCTGATCACTGGCTCAATAAAGGCCTCTCTAATTATCCACAGAGCATTCTCCTTCCTAGTGGGTGGTCGGTGGCAGTAAATTTATCCGTTCATGCTCACAGTAATTAGCTGCTGCTCCTGTCAATTACAGGCAACCTTCTGATTATTCCATGACGCCAAATGGTGAAGGACAAAACCTTGACACATTCTTAAGTCTTTTTTATTTACAGAAGTAAGCATGACAAGCATGCAACTCTTAACCCTAGAAACAGTTTCATCCTATTTCTACTTAGAGAGGCATGTGTAAATCCTCAGCTATCACCTATAAACAATTAAATATATAATCGAGCAATTAGTAAACTTCTACAATGGAGAGACACATGTGCCAGTGAGTGTGTTGCGCAATGTTACAATGGCATGCCTTTCACAGTAGAATAGCTGTCGGTCTTTGAAAGTGATGATGCATGACTGTATGATTCCCAGTAATTTAAATATTTGGGTAAGGGAATAAAATTGTTTTTGAGTTGTCTCTGATAGAAATTCTAATTATGTGAGTGATGTGGGTGTGGAAGATTGAGCAGTGAGTGAGTGTAATGCTGCAGTTGGTGAAATATGATGCGTGGGGGTGCATTCACTAACGTTGACAACTCGTGTGTGGCGATTAAACAGCTTGCAATACAGTATTCTGGTGTTTAGCACCAACAAGGGAAGAAGAGTCATATCAGACTCAAAACTCTAATGTTTCTCTCGCCACAGATGCTGCCAGACCTACTGAGTTTCTCCAGCAATCTCTGCGTTTGTTTGTAGCGACTGATGAATATTTGCCAGAAATCTTATTGTTAATCGTGATGGGGTTTTTGAATCATTTCCTAGGAGCTGCTGAGAACCCTGACAATTTAATCTCACAGTTAATCCATGGAACAATAGAATCACATTACCTTTGATGAATTTGGTTCAAAAGACATGGGACAATGTTCCAATATCTGATAATTGTTAAATGAAAACAAAAGGCTCATCTACAAGCAGCTGAAATGTAACATTTTCTGGTTGAATGATCACTATCATTTCATGAACTGATATCCAAAGATCATTTTTACACTTGATTGGGCCAAACAATTTCGCTTTCATTGATTGTGCCTTGGTTCACTTACATTCCTCAGACATAAAACCTACGTGGTATCAGGGCAAGGACTCAAGGGACAAAACTTGTTGATTGTTTTGGCTATACAATGGTAGATTAATTCTGCAAAGCATAGTCTGACATTGGAAGAGGTTCAGAAAGACACCAGGCACCACATTGGGTCACTGAGGTGTTGGAGCCCAATTCAAACAGATAGTTGAGCCCCTTGAAAGCTAGAGTTGCCAACTTCAATTAAATCTATTTTTGGAGGTTTCATCATATGACTGGCCCCTATACTTCAGTCACCAGTTAACTAATACATCCCCGCTTGTGACACATTGCCTTCTATGTAAATATAAAACAAAAAAAAACTAATTGCCAATAGTCAAAAAACTGAAAGAACTGTGGAAGTTGGAAATCTTAAACAAAACCAGCAATTTCTGGAAAATCACAGCAGGTCTGGCAGCATCTGTGGAGAGAAATCAGAGTTAACGTTTCAGGTCTAGTGACCTTTCCTCAGAACTGATGGTAGCTAGGAAAAGGATGTTTTAATCACCATTTGGTTGCACATAACCTAAGCATTGCTGAAAACAACACTTTGTGTTTTCAATTACCAATGTAGCTCAGAGGAAGTGACAGTTTGTGGTATTATAACTGGATTGTTAATGCAGCGATGCACATAATGTTCTGGGGACCTGGGTTCAAATCCTATCACAGCAGTAGGTGAAATTTCAATTCAATGAAAACCTGGAATTGATCTTGAAACCTTTGCTGATTATCCAAAAAGCCTATCTGGATTCACCAATGTCCTTTAGGAAAGGAAACTGCCATGCTGGTCTATGTGTGACTCCAGACCTACAGTCAGGTTTTGTTTTATTCATTGATGGGATGAGGGCATCACTGCCTAGGCCAATAAGTATTGACCTCTCAACTGCCCAGAAGGCAGTTAAGAGTCAACCACATAGAATCCATAGAAGAAGGCTCCTCAATAAATCTCATGGTCTCTCCATGTGGATATTTTCCATCCCAATGCCGATAACAATAAAGCATAGATGGACAATGTCGTATAAGTTAATAATACTGAAAAAGTTAATTTTGGAGACTGCATTATTCTCTAACCAATCTGGTGATGTCATATCGGCTTCGGTAGGAAAATCAGAAGGAGGAGCTTTGGATTTGGAAGGGGATCCCATCTAAGTATTCCATTATGAGAGTGTCTTTGTGATTTGTACCTAACTGCTGTCATGCAATAAACAATGCTAAAAGCATCTTCTTGTTAAGACTAACTAATGGTTATTCTTCTACAAATGTAAATCAATTTGGTCCTTTGACCCAATGAAAGGAAAGAAGATTTAAAGAAAAGGGCACTGCTTGCCACTGGCCACTCGGGTGTTTTTCCTTCTTCCTGTAGTAGAACATAAATAAAGTTTTCTGCACTTGTTTAGATTACTTACAATGTGGAAACAGGCCCTTCGGCCCAACAAGTCCACACCGCCCCGCCGAAGCGCAACCCACCCATACCCCTACACTTACTCCTTACCTAACACTACGGGCAATTTAGCGTGGCCAATTCACCTGACCTGCACATCTTTGGACTGTGGGAGGAAACCGGAGCACCCGGAGGAAACCCACGCAGACACAGGGAGAACGTGCAAACTCCACACAGTCAGTCGCCTGAGGCGGGAACCGAACCCAGGTCTCTGGCGCTGCGAGGCAGCAGTGCTAACCACTGTGCCACCGTGCCGCCCATGTTTCTTCACCGAGTCCTACACATACATGCACATGACATGGGTGCTGGGGAGAATTTTTTTTTTATTTCAAAAATATACTTTATTCATAAAATACTTTAATGATCTGTACAACTGGACATGCCATACATATGTAAACATTCCATTTGTTTGCATACCGAAAACAGAGTAATCATTCCTATTTACAGGACTGTACGATTACATTTTTAGCTAAGGCGTCAGCAGAGCCCAAATGACTGCACAGGCCTCCTGTTCTTCTTTAGGCAGGCAGATGTTACACGGTGGTCTTTCCCCACCACGCCTTGACGGCAGCTGCCCCAAGCTTCAGCGTGTCTCTCAACACGTAGTCCTGGACCTTGGAATGTGCCAGTCTGCAACACTCAGTCGGGGTCAACTCCTTCAGCTAGAAGATCAACAGGTTTCGGACCGCCCAGAGAGCGTCCTTCAGAGTTGATGATCCTCCAGACAGACTTGATGTTCATCTCGGAGTGTGTCCCGGGGAACAAGCCGTAGAGTACGGAGTCCCGCGTCCCGGCGGTGCTGGGGAGAAATAAGCACTACCGCTGTTTGGTGGTAATGTGGGGGTTTGCATACAATTCTCTTGTTCTGGCTGGCCACAGCTAGTGTACTATGTACTAGTAAATAAAGGGTGACTTGGTGATGTGAACCGAAAGGAAAAACAAATATAACCAGGAGATTTAGAATCTCCTCAGTTCAGGGAACTGACTCTGACCTGGCTGGCTAAAAGAGAAAAAAAAATCAAAGGAAACAGTTTTGGTTGTAGCATTCTTCTACCCACAGCTCGGCACCAAGGGAAGTGGCTGCTGATTGGTGATTTCTGGTGTAGGCTGGAGGGAGAATTTAAGTCTTCAAGCTTTCCACTCTACCTGGATAAGCATTAAATACTAACCTTTCTTGACTGTTACAGATAACATTCAGTGCCAGTGGATTGGAGGATTGGCCTTGAGTTGTGGCCTGGCTGGACAGCAAATGGACATCAAAGGCTTTGTGAATGAAGTCGAGCCTATGGAGCCAGGAAGATTTCACACTACCCTCTCATTGTCTTTGGACACCATGTTATAAATACACCTGCCACTTGGGACCTGATAAAATTGACCCCCATTGAGTTCACTCTTTCCACAAAAACTGAAACATCACTTCTCAGGAAATGAAAGAGAGTAATTGTAACCAATTAGACTTGGCAGGATCTCCAGTCTTGCAGGCTACACATCCACCCACACTTTCTCCTCCTGCCTTCCTCTCAGCTCCTTCTGAGTCAGGCTGTCTGCCTGAGGCACTCTTAAAGCTGGAAATTTCTCCCAGTTTTGTTGGAATCTGCTGGGCACAGCTAAATCGAATTCCAATCCATCCTCCTACTGACCATGTTGCAATTGTGCAACTAAACTAAATCTTCAGACAACCACTGCTGGCATCTCTCTGCCTAATGCCATCCCACATGGAGGTGGCCTGATAAGAAAATTAATCCAGCAGGTACACCACTGAAACCTGCTGGTTCAGGATCTGAAAATGTCTCATTCTGACACCTAGAGGAATATTCAGCCCATTACATCTACAGGTAACAAACACAAGGATGAGAGCTTTTTTATGCATTGATGGGTTGCTGATGTTGCTGGCTGGGCCAGTATTTATTGCCCATCCCTAGTTGCACTGGAGAGCAGGCAGTGAGCTCCTTTCTTGAACCACTGAAGTCCTTGGTGTGTAAGGATGCCCACAAGGCTGTTACAGAGGGAGCTCTAGGATTTAGACCCAGCAACACTGAAACAATGGTAATATATTTCTAATTCTGGATGGTGAATAGCTCAGAGGGGAACTTGCGGATGGTGGTATTAATTATATATCTTTGCCAATTCAGCTTTTCACAATAAAATTTGAGTAGATTTTACAAAAATGTTTGATTTTGCATAGGTATGTAATATTTACCTTCAAATCTGCAGAACCACACTCCAGAGTTGTTTCACACACACACACATGCACCTGGTTCAGCAGCAGATTATCTAAGAAATGTTTGAAGACAGGCAATGTCATAGAGATGCAAATAGATGGTCTTAGTAAGCTGAGTGCTGTCAAAGACAGCTTTTAGAAAGCATTATTTTTCTTAACATTATTCATTCACTTTTGACACTCATATTTCTGAATTTTTTTTATGTCATCCCCATCCTGGATATTCAGTTTAAGTTATGACTTCAGTTATGGTCTCAATAAGTTGCTTTTTATTTCAATCCTTTCTGCCCAGCTGTGGCATGTTTCACCCATCCCCTGAACATGACCATGTGAAGAGGGGGATCAGCAAAGAGTAATCCGGAGTCAACAGTTAAAAACCTTGTTAAAAGATCATGGATTTGAACGAAAGGTTACAAGCATCCATGCAATACCTTTGAGATAATGGGGTCTGTTTTGAATTCACAATGTATGTTTTCATCCTGAGTCTGTTTCTCTCTGTATCCAATTAAAGAAGATAAAGACTGACTTTTAATAATGTATCTTTGCTAATTCAGTTTAGCACAACAACTTTTAAGTAGATTTTACTAATATTTTCATTTTTGCCTTTGGTGCTCTTTCACTTACACACACAAAGGAAGGGAACTACAGATTTTATTTGATTAGTTGAGCTACATTCTAGTCAGATGTATACCAGCAATAATACAAAATCATCAGAAATAAAATGGGAAAATAAATAGGTTTGAACCAGTACCACCTGCACTATAACTAATATTATTATCAGTCTCTATTTGTCTATCAGTTGCTGGTACACTGACTAGTTTTACTGGCATCCTGGTTAGTTTTGCCAACATTTACTGGCTCCATTATTAGTGGCAATTATGACCGGTTTATAAAGCTCAAAACTAATTTTCAAATACCATATAATCTTTCTATTAATGTTACATTAATGGTTCTATCTAGAAACTCTCTTAAAGATCACAACTGGCCTTCAATTTTCACAGAAGTCAGTAATGCTATTTTGTCATTAAGCCCTATTCAAAAATATCTTGAATCTTCGTGATCAATGTTATGCTAAAATTAGTGGCTCATGTCAGAAATTGCCAACCTACTCTGAACTGCAATTGCTTCAGTTTTAAAATGTGGTAAAATATTTTAGAAATCACAATGACCATCTAAGCGCTTCGTGCATAATATTTAAGAAAGCTTTCAGAGGGATGTTAATTTGATCACAAATTAGGCAATTAAAAGGATTATTTTCTGTTCCTTCCATCAATCAAAGGCTCTGTCTTACACCAATATATTTTGACATGAATCATCAGTAAAAAGCATGTTTAAAGAGCCATTGAACTGATCACTGAGGCAAAATGTAAGTGATACACTAGAAGGGCTTTTGCCCGAAATGTTGATTCTCCTGCTCCTCGGATGCTGCCTGACCTGCTGTGCTTTTCCAGCACCACACTCTCCATTGTAATCTCCAGCATCTGCTGTCCTCACTTTCTCCACAATTGGTTCAGTTGAGTTTATTGAACAGCTGGTTTATCCATATAGAGCAGGAAGGTTGAATATTCAAATTTCAGTCTACCCCGACTCCTAGTTAAGATGGTGGCATGCACAGGACATGAGTCTTTAGTGGTCCTGGGTTCAGATGGTGGAACTTGTGGGTTAAGTTCTTAGCTAATAATTATCCAAAAGCTCTACCTTTGTTCTGTGCCTGGTCAGATATCGAATAAGTTCCAGGTCAGATACTGTGGGATTATGAATTTTATTAAATATTTTTCCTTTATTAGCCCAACGTTTTCCTGCCCTTTTGCCTCTCAAGGGAGATTCTGGGGAAACAATGCTAGATTATTAATCTAGAGGCCCAGGTAATGTCCTGGAGAGAAATCCTGCCCTAGCAAATGGTGGAATTTAAATTCACTTTTCAAAACAAAAAACATCCGGACCTACAAGAGTGTAATGATGACTGGGAAACGGTTGTCAATTGTCAGGAAAAACCCATCAGGTTCACTGATTCCCTTTAGGGAAGGAAACTGCTGCCTTTTACCTGGTCTGGCCTGCATGTGACTCCAGACCCACAGCAATGTCATTAACTCTTAACTGCCCTCTAAGTAGTTAATGATGAGTAGATCGGTCTGCCCACAACCTGTGAATGAGCAAAAAAAAAATTCCATGGGAAAGTTTGTCTATTTGAGGCACTCCAATCATTATGGAATGGGGCAGGATTGATGGCCATTAGTTTGTATGCAAATCTCCACTCCAGCATATGATGGAATCACTTACACTTATGATCATGCCTCATACATGAATATAAAGGTGAGATACTGCTGAAGGAATTGGTGGATTCAAAATCACGCTTATGGTTTATTAATCCATATGTGCATTGCTAGTTATGTTGTACAACCACTGCTCTACAGTTCCACCTTTACTGCTGCAATTCCACTTATAACCTGATCTATCAATTTGCCATGGAGTCATGATTCACAAGAAGTTAGCATGCAAGTACAGCAAGTAATCAGGAATTCTATAGTTTATTTCAAGGGTAAAGTGAGCACTGCAGATGCTGGAGATCAGAGCTGAAAATGTGTTGCTGAAGAAGGGCTGAGGCCCGAAACGTCGATTCTCCTGCTCCTTGGATGCTGCCTGACCTGCTGCGCTTTTCCAGCAACACATTTTCAGCTTTATTTCAAGGGTAATTGAACACAGTAGTAGAGAGGTATAGAAGGCACCAGTGAGACTGCACCCAGAGTACTATGTACAGGACTAGTCATCATACTTATGAAAAAATATTGATGCATTGGAAGCAATTCAGAGCAGATGTACTAGACTAATGCCTGGAATGACTGGATGGCCTCATGAGGAAAGGCTAAACCGGCTAGGCCTCAATCTTTGGAGTTTAAAAGAGTTAGCAGTGACTTAATTAAAACATATGACTCTGAGGGGACATGACTGGATGGAGGCTGAAAGCCTGTTCCCTATTGTGGGAGAATCTAGTTTAAAAATAAGAGGGCAACTATTTAAAACAGTATTTTGAATTTCCTTCCTCAAAAGAAGATGAATGCAGAATCTTTAAATACTTTTAAGACAAAGGGAGATAAATGTTTGACTAGTGAGGGGTTGAAAGGTTATTGGGGAAATGCAGGAATGTAGAGTTGAGGTTAAAATCAGATACGCTATGATTTTATTGAATGGCACAGAAGGCTCAAAGGGCTGAGTGGCCTTGTCTTATCCCTTGTTTGTATGTAACTCTTTGGTACCAATCCTGTACAATAATGATTAAGGGCAGCACGTTACCATATTGCAACTAATGAGCTGTTCCTGGTATGCACACTTTTTGTTGGAATGTAAATATTCTTAAGGTAAATTTAAGATTGGCATTGTGAAGATATTTGGTACACTTGTCTTTATTGGTCAGTGCATTGAATACAGGACTTAGGAGGTCATGTTGCTGCTGTACAGGACATTGGTGAGGACATGTTTCGAATTCCGTCTTCATTTCTGGTTTCCCTGCTATCGGAAGGATGTTGTGAAACTTGAAATGGTTCAAAAAAGATTTACAAGGATGTTGTCAGGGTTGGAGGATTTGAGCTATTGGGAGAGACTGAACAGGCTGGAACCGTTTTCCCTGAAGCATTGGAGGCTGAGGGGTGACCTTATAGAGGTTTATAAAATGATGAGTGGCATGGATAGGATAAATAGGTAAGGTCTTTTCTCCAGGGTAGGGGAGTCCAAACTCATGGGCATAGTTTTAAGATGAGAGGGGAAAGATTTAAAATGGACCTAAGAGGCAACTTTTTCATGCATTGGGTGTTGTGTGTATGGATTGAGTTGCCAGAGGAAGCAATGGAGGCTAGTACAATTGCAGTATTAAGAGGCATCTGGGTAGGTATATGAATAGGAAGGGTTTAAAGGGATATGGGCCAAATGCTGACAAATGGGACCAGATTAATTTAGGATATTTGGTCATAGGATGAGTTGGACCAAAGGGTCTGTTTCCATACTGTACAACTCCATGATGGTATGACGCTTTTGCTACTTCTTCACAACCAAGGACCTGGACTTGTTATTTCTAAATAGGTTTTCAGCAAAAAAAACCTGGAATAGCTACAGCACAGCTACAACAGAATACAGTGCATGCATTGTGAGACTAACAGTGGATGAAAGTTAGCAAATATGCAAAACAGGAATTTGATCCTGTTGGAGATGAACAATAGGCAATCTGTCAGCAGTACTATATTCTCTATTTTTGTCTTGACAGGAGCTTGGAAAAAAAATCACCAGAAAGACAGTCTGGCCAGCAAAGTATTGTGAGAAAATCACAACATGTACACAATAAAGAAAAATATTCAGATTAATGGACTTGATCCTTGGATTCAGAGAAAAAAAATAAACAAATCCAAAAGGCATATTACTGCCCTATCCTTGCTACATAAAGCTCGTGATGACGAACAAATCATCAAATATGATGGTGGTAGAACATTGAATGCGAATAAAAATAGCGCAGTGGCTAATTTGATGCCAGTTGATATCTTGACAGTGTGCTTCCCTTCAACTGGAATCAATCAGACTACAGAAAGGATAGGCCCATTATCTTGTGGAAAGGTGTTCATGTACCATGCAAGAAGTGTTGAAAATTTGCATAGTCATAATGCATGAGGTGGAAAAATAATGAAGTGAGAGGAACACAGAGGGTGAAGACACTGAAGAGTTAGTGACAGAGACAGAGAAAGAGAGATAAATGAAGGAATGGACAGAGTTAGAGGTAAGTTGGAAACTAAGGGGAAACTGAGTTGGCAGTGGGGGTGGCGGGAAGGAGACTGAGAAGCAAGGATCAGACAGAGCTCTTAGCGGTTACAAGGTAGCCAGGAAGGAACTGAAGAATGGACTTTGGAGAGTGAGAAGGGGGCATGAAAAAGCATCAGCGGGTAGGATTAGGGAAATCCCCAAGGCGTTCTACACTTATGTAACGAACAAGAGGATGGCCAGATCGAGCATAGAGTTGATCAGGGAATGTGGAGGGAACTTGTGCCTAAAGTCAGAGGAGGTAGGGGAGGTCCTGAATGAATACTTTATTTCAGTATTCACTAGTAAGAGGCACCTTGTTGTTGAGAATAGCATGAAACAGGCTGATAACCTCAAACGGGTTAAGGAGGAGGATGTGCTGGAAATTTTGAAATACATAAGAATAGATACGTCCCCTGGGCCAGATGGGCTATACCCAAGATTACTATGGTAAACAAGCTGTGCCTTTGGCGATGGCCTTTGCATCCTCACTGTCTACTGGAGTAGAGCCAGATGATTGGATGATGGCAAATGTTATTCCCTTGTTCAAGAGAGGGAATAGGGATAACCCTGGGAATTACAGACAATTCAGCCTTATATTGGTGGTGGGCAAACTGTTGGAGAGGATTCTGAGAGATAGGATTTGTGATTATTTGGAAAAGCATAGCTTGATTAGAGATAGTCAGCATGGCTGTGTGAGAAGCAGGTTATGCTTCAGAAGCCTTTTTAAAATTCTTTGAGGATGTGACAAAACACATTGATGAAGGTAGAGCAGTGGATATGGAGCTTAGCAAGGTGTTTGATAAGGTTCCCCATGGTAAGCTCATTCAGAAAGTAAGGACGCATGGGATAAAGGGAAATTTAGCTGTGTGGATACAGAATTGGCTGGCCATAGAAGACAGAGGGCAGTAGTATATGGGAAGTATTCAGCCTAGAGCTCGGTGGTGTTCCACAGGGATCTGTTCTGGGATCTCTGCCCTTTGTGATTTTCATAAATGACTTGGATGAGAAAATGGAAGGGTGGGTTAGTAAGTTTGCCAATGACACAAAGATTGGTGGAGCTGTGGATAGTGTGGAAGGCTGGTGTAGGTTGCAATGGGATATTGACAAGATGCAGAGCTGAGCTGAGAAGTGGTAGATGGTATTCAACCTGGAAATGTGTGAAGAGATTCAGTTTGGAAGGTTGAATTTCTATTCAGATTTTAGGGTTAAAGGCAGGATTCTTGGCATTGAGGAAGAACAGAGGGATCTTAGGGTCCACATCCATAGATCCCTCAAGGTTGTCACCCAAATTGATAGGGTTGTTAAGAAGTCAAATGATGTGTTGGTTTTCATTAACAGGAAGATTGAGGTTAAGAGCCACGAGGTTATGTTGTAGCTCTGTAAATCCCTGGTTAGACCACACTTGGAATATTGTGTTCAGTTCTGGTTGCCTCATTATAGGAAGGATGTGGAAGCTTTAGAGAGGGTGCAGAGGAGATTTACCAGGATGCTGCCTGGACTGGAGGGCATGTCTTATGATGAAAGGTTGAGGGAGCTAGGCCTTTTTGCATTGGAGAGAAAAAGGATGAGAGTTGACTTAATAGAGATGGACAAGATGATGAAAGGCATAGATAGAGTGAATAGTCAGAGACTTTTTCCCAGGGTGGAAATGGCCAACACTACGGGGCATAATTTCAAGGTGATTGGAGGAAGATTTAAAGGAGACATCAGATCGATTCTTTACACAGAGAGTGGTGGGTGCGTGGAATGCACTGCCAGCAGTCAGATATATTAGGGACATTTAAGCGACTTTTGGATAAGCACATGGATGATAGTAAAATGAAGGGTTTGTAGGTTAGTTTGATCTTAGAGTAGGATAAAAGGTCAGCACAACATTGAGGGCCGAAGGGCCTGTTCTGAGCAGTACTGTTCTATGTTCTAACAGGAAGAGATAAACATTAGAGGATAAAGAGAGAAAGAAGATCTGAAAGGCAAAGAAGATAAGGAGAGAGAGTGAAAGGATCTGAAAGAATTGAGAGACTCAAAGACCGCAAACTGAAGGGAGAGGAACGCAATGTGAGAGAAATGGGTGAGAGGGAAGCCAAGGTGAAAAATAAAAAAAAGAAGAGAAACTAGACAGAGGAAGTGAAAGATTAAGAGAGGGTGAAAAGCCAGAATGCTAACAGGAAGGATATAGAACGCAGACTTCCTATCAGAGGTGGGATGAGAGGCAGGGAGATTGGAAGATTGGTGTTGGGCAGCAGCATGCCAGTTTGACTTTATTTTAAAGAAATACTTCACATGGGATGGGCATGGCTGGCAGTAGGCAAGCATTTATTACCCATTCCCAAATTGTCCTGGATATATAAGATCAATGCTCTGAGATTGACTCAAATTGTCTAGTAGGTCTATATGCCCCATGTAGTGTCAAGGTTCAGCCTATGCACAGAAGTTTTTCTGGAGAACAGGTCACACATACTTTTAAATCAAATTCCACAATCCCTCACCTCTCCCCTCTTGGTAGATGCACCGACAAGACCACATCTGTAGCTCTGCACTGTCCTGTAACAAAACTCTACAACAGTGACCAGTTTGAACTTATCCTTCTCCAAACTTCTTCAGAGGGTGCCTGCATTGAGGTGTCCTCACTCTCCTGTCTACATTGGCATCTCCCACCTCTGATGGTTCAGCTCTCCTACTAGCCCTCCAACCTCAGCAGCCTGCCTGCCAACCTCAAATAGGCAGGCAGCCTGCTCCTGGTAAATTGGCCAGTTGTCAGGTACCTCCACAGTGTGAGTTTGAGACCTGGAAATGCATTCACTTTTCTCCAAATTAAAATCCAGCACCAAGTATCACTGAATCAATGAGAGCCTGATGTAGTTCCAAACACTGTGGAGGCTATCAATTCAACACTGACATTGCTCCCTGAGGTACAGTCTAGATTTACAGTTTAACCCCCAGTGACTTTGGAAAGGTGCTATATGCCAGTACACTTATTGAAGTTCATGATTTTTATTTCTTGAAATGTTTATGGTGCTGTAAATATCATTTATATTGGACTTACTTAATTGTTATAATGTGCTGGAGATGCTAAACCTTCTTGAACTGATGTCACCCAACTCTCTGATAGGCATAGGGAATGCCAGGAGAGGTGCAATGAAGATATTTATCTGTGACTGGGATGTAATGATGTTGCTGGTTTTGTTTGTTGCAGCTGTAGAGATCAGTCGGGAGCGAGGGCATGTTGGGGAAAGATTGATGAGTTGCTCAGAGCTTTTTGCAGATTGAACACAATGCTGCAATGGTCGAAGCTGACGTTGTGGAAAACACCCGAGGCACTAACAATTAAATAGTTCTCTGTTTGGATGGCATTGAGCAACTATGTCTGAGCAACTGTACCATCTAGAGAAGGTTTCATATTGCACCTTTTTTGGAATGCTGTAAAGGGGTTGGAGAAGAGGGTGTTTGGAAAGTAAGCCTCTCGGTACTCAATTTTCATTAAAACAGAAATCTGATCAAAATTATGAAAGTTTGGTAATGTAAATTATTAAGGGAAAATTCCAATATTCAGTACGTATTAGAAGACAATCATTTAAGGGCATTACCGTCAGTGTAGCAACATCAAAATCTTGCATTTATTAGGCAGCCTTAATGCAGAAAAATATCCAATGTGTTTCACAATGGATAACAAGAAAAATGGATTCTGAACAAAGAAGATGTTTGAAAGGCTCATCCATACCTGACGGAAAAAGATTAGTTTTAAGAAGGAAGAGAGAAAGGACACAGAGAGCCAAAGTTCCAACTGAGTTCATTTTACAAGCCAGTACTGAGCTGAAGAGAAGAATTTTTTAAAAAAGTAGAAACAAAGGGTTAAACATATAAAGCTACCACACGTATTTAATTCAGTCTGTGTTATTTTGCTAATGCATACAGCAGATTATTTTGAAGAGATGGGAGCAAATTATACTCGTGGGCTCTAAAATGCCCTGGCAAAATGCCCAAGAGTAAATGGAAAAAGCCTAACTACCTCACAGTTCAGCAAAAACAAAGCACAATCTTTCAGTGCCTGATCTGCCAAATTTGATATGATTGTCACTCCACAGCCTTCCGCATATACTAGCGGAATGATCAATGATGCCCTGAAGCTTTTGATAATTCAAAGAAAGCACAATTGTGATATTTAACAAAACTGGATGCATCAACTGAGGATGGTAAAAGGCTTATAATAATTGCAGTAACTTCCAGAATATGTTTACTCTTTCATTCCAAAGTCTTCCACCAACTGTGTGCATTACCAAACTGGACCACTCAAGGTTTCAATTCTGATTCAACTCAAATTGACTATATTAAATCAAACTGGAGCCCAAAGTCCCTGGTGTTCAAGTAATGCCATGTGTTGCAAATGGATCAGCAAATGAGCACTTTGGACTGAATCTTACATCTCTTTAGCTAAGTGCAAGTCGTGTCGAAATCTTTGGAGGGATTCTTGTTAGAGACTTTGCATCACATCTGATCAAACACACTTCATTAACTATTTATCCTTTCCCTATGGCAACCCTCAGGACTGATTCCAGTTCTATATTGACACATACCATGCCAAGAAGAACTCACCACTCACTATTTGGAGATGCTGGTGTTGGACTGGGGTGAACAAAGTTAAAAATCACACAACACCAGGTTATAGTCCAACATGTTTAATTGGGAGCACACTAGCTTTCGGAGCGCCACTCCTTCATCAGGTGGTTGTGGAAGACACAATTGTAAGACACAGAGTTTATAGCAAATGTTTATAGTGTGATGTAACTGAAATTATACATTGAAAAATACCTATTTGTGGAGTCTTTCATCTGTTCGAATACCATGATAGCTTCACTTCTTTCATGTGCAAATCATAAAACTTTTTTTTAAAGTTGCATTCTCAGGTTAACTGTAACAATTCAATGTGCTTCCAATTAAACCTGTTGGACTAAAACCTGCTGTTGTGCGATTTTTAACTCACCACTCACTAGGTGTCCTTAGCACTCCTGCCACCCTTAAAAGGCCATGTCGAGCACTGACGTACAAAGCCTGCCCTATCCATTATGTGAAGATGTCTGAGAAGGGGGAGAAAGCACTGTGATTCTCCAACATGGACCTGGAAGTCCCAGTTGGAGGTGTGATGTAAAGAGGACTCCAATGGGAGGCCACACCACTACACCCTACAGCCTGGTCTGAGGTCACTACCCATAGTAGTGTTACCTCCTCAGTCCAGAGAAACATCATCAATGCCAAAAGGTCAATGATCATCTCAATTGCACCACGGTTAATACTACTCTCTTCTCTCTGCTACCTCACACTATCCCCCAGCAAAACTCATGCTCTGCCAGTCCCACTGTTGTCTGAAACACCTTCCCTCACTCAGTCCCAACAACCCCAATCCCTGACAGTATTAACCCTGTACTGCCTCTGTACTGCCTAATCATTCACTTGGGACACCTTTTGTCCACATGCACCAGCACTAACAGTTATTGCCAGCCACTTTCATCTCACTCAATTCCTCCCTTTCTCTCAGTACAAAAGGAAACAGCCCACCATAGGACATAAAGGGTGGGGTGCCCAATAAAATCATATTCCCCTCATGAGGAGAGTATCCTGTCCCTTGCTGGAGAAGACCAGGATTCCCATTCATTCCACTGCAATTGTTACAGTAACCCTGCAGTCAGTGTTGTTCATAGTACATTGTTTCTAACTTGAAGTTGTCTCCTCAACCTCTGAGGAAGAGAGTATTAGGGACTCAGACACACATCAGCAAGGCTGCCTCCTATATCCCCCATCAGATCAGATGCACTCAGTGGGAACGTTAGGTTTAGAAAGTGTGGGAGCACAATCAGGTGAGCATCTCATTGAGACAGCTCCTCCGCTGGCTGAGGAAGAATCACGGCAGGTCACTGGCACTCATCGGACTGCCAGATTGCAGGTACCTACTCAGCTCCAAGCAGGAGAGGAGTCAGTGGAGGGTGTCTGCATTCAGGGACTTCAGCCACATGCACAGAGGGGAAAAGGAGCAGCAGACAGGCATGCGGAGGCAACAGCCTTCATTGACTAGAGTTTAACAGCACTATACAAGTACAAGCTGATGATGTTGCAGGGAGATAACAGGGTGGATGAAAGCTGTATACTCTTCGCCAGTCGAAAGGTCAGCTGCTGGCATTCAGTTAAGTCACAAGGAGAGGCGCTTGGTCAGGGTCTTAAATGTTTGCAAGGTGGGGAATTTCCTTCTTTTTTTAAAAAAAATATTCATTCTTAGGATGTCGGCATCAATTGGCTGTGTCAGCATTTATTGCCTGTCCCTAATTGCCAAGAGGACAGTTAAGAGTCAACCATATTGCTGTGGGTCTGGAGTCACATGTAGTTCCAGACCAGGTAAGGATGGCAGTTTCCTTCCCTAAGGGGCATTAGTGAACCAGATGGGTTTTTCCCTGAGAATTGACAGTGGTCCTCATTAGACTCTTAACTGAATTCACATTACACCATCTGCCAATGTGGGATTCAAACCTGGGTCCGGAAAACAGTGCCTGGCCTTCTGGATTAACCACTAGGTCATCATCTCCTCTTCTAAATTTTAACAACTGACCTTAAAAAACCTCTTTGTACTTTTAAACAAATTTCCCCAGGAGGGGCTGTTATATCAAATGCAAATATTTTGGAGGCACTTGTCTTGATTCATCCCTTACTAGGACAAGCATAGCAGGCTCAGGGGAACACCACCAACATCATGTTCCATTCTAAATCACACACCTTACTGACTTGAGATTTTATTGCTGTTTCTACACGGTCACTGGATCAAAATTCTGGGCATCCTGCTCACAGCACTGTGTGTGGCCCTACCCTACAGACAAAACATCAGTTTAAGAAGGCAGCTCATAACCACATTTCCAAGGACAATTAGGAATGAAAATAAATGCTGGCAGCAATGTCTATATCCAAGGAATGAATACATTAAAAAGCAATAATTATGTGCCTAAAGACCTAAGCCCAGCATGACTATTACCATATCACCGCTTGCTATTTATCACCATTTAATAATGCAACTGAGAGAACTGAGCCAACTTCAAAGACCTTCTACAATATGTGGAAAATTACCCTCAGTTGGTCCGTTTGAGCTCATTTTGCATTCCTGGAATGTTTATCCTTGGCATTTAAAGGGATTTGTTGGATGGTTTTCTTTGCTATACATGTTTATGAAGGAAATGTCATATTTAATCACGTTATAGTTGCTGTCTTTTCAGTGATATCACAGCTCCCACTGACAGAATGGCAGAGAATCCTAGAAATCACAGAGATGCGCAATCTCACCGTCCCATGCAGCTGACTGGCTCGCTCTTTAATGAGTTAACCAATCAATTGCAATTATCTGCACTTTCCCAACAACTCAGCAAATCTTTCCTGTTCGCAAGAATATCTAATTTCACTTTAAAATCTGCTTCTAGCTCCATCTCAGAAAGTGCAGCACAAATAATAACAACTCATTGCTTCGAAACACATCTCCTCTGATATCCTTTGATTAGATTAGATTACATTACATTACAGTGTGGAAACAGGCCCTTCGGCCCAACAAGTCCACACCGACCCACCAAAGTGCAACCCACTCACACCCAATTAGTGAACCTTTTGCCTCTTAAATGTCTATGCATTAGGTAGAACAATTCCAACATCTACAGTCTCTTCAAACATCCTGTTCCTGGTATCATTCCAATCAACCTCCTCTGCTACATCTCATAAGCCTTCTGAAAATGCATTATCTGGAAGTTAGAGTCATAGAGTTATAGAGATGTACAGCATGGAAAGAGATGCTTCGGTCAAACCCATCAATTCCAGCCAGATATCCCAACCCAATCTAGTCCCACCTGCCAGCACCCGACCCATATCCCTCCAAACCCTTCCTATTCATATACCCATCCAAATGCCTCTTAAATGTTGCAATTTTACCAGCCTCCACCACTTCCACTGGCAGCTCATTCCATATATGTACCACTGTCTGCATGAAAAAGTTGCCCCTTAGCTCTCTTCTATATCTTTCCCCTCTCACCCCAAACCTATGTCCTCTAGTTCTGGACTCCCCGACCCCAGGGAAAAGACTTTGTCTATTTACCTTATCCAGGCCTCTCGGAATTTTGTAAATCTCTATAAGGTCACCCCTCAGCCTCCGATGCTCCAGGGAAAACAGCCCCAGCCTGTTCAGCCTCTCCCTATAGCTCAAATCCTCCAACCCTGGCAACATCCTTGTAAATCTTTCTGAACCCTTTCAAGTTTCACAACATCTTTCCGATAGGAAGGAGACCAGAATTGCACGCAATATTCCAACAGTGGCCTAACCAATGTCCTGTACAGCCGCAACATGACCTCCGAACTCCTGCACTCAATACTCTGACCAATAAAGGAAAGCATACCAAACACCTTCTTCACTATACTATCTACCTGCGACTCTACTTTCAAGGAGCTA
This sequence comes from Chiloscyllium punctatum, assembly GCF_047496795.1. Lineage (NCBI taxonomy): Eukaryota > Metazoa > Chordata > Chondrichthyes > Orectolobiformes > Hemiscylliidae > Chiloscyllium > Chiloscyllium punctatum. Next base: position 151,624,083 of record NC_092739.1, on the reverse strand, counting down.
TGAACCTGCACTCCAAGGTCTCTTTGTTCAGCAACACTCCCTAGGACCTTGCCATGAAGTGTATAAGTCATGCTAAGATTTGCTTTCCCAAAATGCAGCACCTCGCATTTATCTGAATTAAACTCCATCTGCCACTTCTCAGCCCATTGGCCCATCTGTTCAAGATCCTGTTGTAATCTGCGATAACCCTCTTTGCTGTCCACTACACCTCTAATTTTGGTGTCATCTGCAAACTTACTAACTGTACCTCTCATGCTCACAACCAAATCATAGAACATATAGAACATTAAAACATCACAGCACAGTACAGGCTCTTCGGCCCTAATGTTGCACCAAACTGTCATACCAATCTGAAGCCCATCTAACCTACACTATTCCATGTACATCCATATGCTTGTCCAATGATGACTTCAACGTACTTAAAGTTGGCGAATCTACTTCCGTTGCAGGCAAAGCATTCCATACCCTTACTCCTCTTTGAATAAAGAAACTACCTCTGACATCTGCCCTATATCTATCACCCCTCAATTTAAAGCTATGCCCCCTTGTGCTCGCCATCACCATACTTGGAAAAAGGCTCTCCCTGTCCACCCTATCTAACCCTCTGATTATCTTATATGTCTCTATTAAGTCGCCTCTCAACCTTCTTCTCTCCAACAAAACAACCTCAAGTCCCTCAGCCTTTCCTCGTAAGACCTTCCCTCCATACCAGGCAACATCCTAGTAAATCTCCTCTGCACCCTTTCCAAAGCTTCCACATCCTTCTTATAATGCGGTGACCAGAACTGTACACAATACTCCAAGTGCGGCCGCACCAGAGCTTTGTACAGTTGCAGCATAACCTCATAGTTCTGGAACTCGATCCCTGTATTAATAAAAGCTAAAACACTGGATGCCTTCTTATCAACCCTGTCAACCTGGGTGGCAACTTTCATGGATCTGTGTACCTGTACACCGAGATCTCTCTATTCATCTACACTACCAAGAATCTTACCATTAGCCCAGTACTTTGCATTCCGGTTACTCCGACCAAAGTGAATCACCTCACACTTGTCCGCATTAAACTCCATTTGTTAGCTCTCAGCCCAACTCTGCAGCTTATCTATGTCTCTCTGTAACCTACAACATCCTTCGGCACTATCCACAACTTCACCGACCTTAGTGTCGTCTGCAAATTTACTAACCCACCCTTCTACACCCTCATCCAGGTCATTTATAAAAATGATGAACAGCAGTGGACCCAACACCGGCCCTTGCGGTACACCACTGGTAACTGGACTCCAAGATGAACATTTCCCATCAACCACCACCCTCTGTCTTCTTTCAGCTAGCCAATTACTGATCCAAGCTGTTATATCTCCCACAATCCCATTCCTCTGCATTTTGTACAATAGCCTACTGTGGGGAACCTTATCGAATGCCTTGCTGAAATCCAGATACACCATATCAACTGGTTTACTCTCATCTACCTGTTTGGTCACCTTCTCAAATCATTTATGTAAATGACAAAAAGTAGTGGATCCAGCACGGGTCCTTATGGCACTCCATTGGTCACAGGCCTCCAGTCTGAAAAACAACCCTCCACCACCACCCTCTGTCTTCTACCTTTGAACAAGTTCTGGATCCAAATGGCTAGTTCTCCCTGTATTCCATGAGATCTAACCTTGCTAATCAGTCTCCCATGGGGAACCTTGTTGAACGCCTTACTGAAGTCCACATAGATCACATCTACCACTCTGCCCTCATCAATCCTCTATGTTACTTCTTCAAAAAACTCAATCAAGTTTGTGAGACATGATTTCCCACGAGCAAAGCCATGTTGACTATCCCTAATCAGTCCTTGCCTTTCCAACTATATGTACATTCTGTCCCTTAGGATTCCCTCCAACAACTTGCCCAACACCGAGGTCAGGCTCACTGGTCTATAGTTCCCTGGTGTGTCCTTACAGCCCTTCTTACCAACCTCCAGTCTTCTGGCACCTCACCTGTAGCGTAAAGTCACTGGGCTCGTAATACAGAGCCATAGACTAATGTTCTTGGGATAAAAACAGAAAATGCTGGAGAAACTCAACAATTCTGGCTGTATCTGTGGAGAAAGAAACAGATTTAACATTTTGAGTCTTCAGAACGCACCTGAAAAAGATCATATCAGACTTGAAACAGTAACTCTCCACAGATGCGGCCAGACTTGCTTAGTTTCTCCAGTGCTTCCTATTTTCAATTCAGATTTCCAACAGCCTCCATATTTTGTTTTTGTTTTAAGGCTCTGGGGACATGGGTTTGATTCTCACAATGGCAGGAAGTAAAATCTGAATTCAATAAAATCTGGAATTAAAGTAAATGCTAGACTAACAGTGACCGTATAACCATGATGGGTTGTTGTAAAAACCTACCTGGTTCATTGATGTGCTCTAGTCTGGCCATGTGACTCCAGACACACAGCAATGTAGCTGACTCCAGATACCCTTTGACGTGGTCTGGAGAGCCACTCAGGGAAAGTAGGAATGGGTAACTAATGCTGGCCTTCCCACTGGAGCCCATATCCCATCAATTAGTTTCTTTAAACATTGGAACTAACACTGGGTCAATCAACAGGATCTTTAAAATAGAATCCCAAAGTCTGGAAGCAGGCCATTCAGCCCTTCCAAGCCACACTGACCTTCCAAAGAGCATCCCACCCAGATCAATTCCCCAACTCTATATTTCCCATGGCTAATCCACCTAGCCTGCACATCCCTGGACACTATGGCAAATCCACCCGAACCTGTACATTTTGGACTGTGGGACAAAACTGAAGCAAACCCATGCAGACATGGGCGAAAGTGGAAACTCTATAGAGACAGTCGCCCAAGGCTGGAATCAAACTTGGGTCCTGGGTGCTGCTAACCACTCAGCCACGCTTTAGCATTGCTCTACTCTAATGAGAACATTCCCAACATCTTTCATTTCATCACATAGCTCACATCAGCAAGTCAAGGTGGGAGTCACATCGTATGGCATCCTAATGCAGAGGGTTCAGAAGACAGTTTTAAATTGTACTCACTGGTCCAAACTCAAAAGAGACTTGTGCAATTTCACTTTTTGTTAATTTGTTAACTTCCTACGATCAATCTGCACTGTCCCTTCTCATTTCTTCATTAAAATTGTCTCTTTATTGTCATGATCTGATTGTCATTCATAAATCCTTAGTTATTTATGTCCCCTTTCACCACATCCATCCAGAAATATTTCCGTTACCACTGCCCCACTGATGCATTTGATGTGTTGAACCACACCATTTCTGCAATCTATCTTTAACGTGTTCAAAAATCTAGACCCTTCTAGGTTATTTATTTATCTCTGTAATGGGGAGATAACCATGTTTCTGAAATTCTGATATTATTAACAACTTTAAAATTAAAAAAAAACTGCAGTTGGAAATTGAAAGTGAAAGCTTTCAAAAGGGCTGAGATACTAATGACAGGTCACAGTGCCGTTTTAATGATCAATCAGAGGTCTCAAACATTAACTGTCTTTGACTGTCCACAGCTACAGCCAGTTCTGGTGAGTACTTTGCAGTATTTATAGAATCACTGAACTTTACAGCATAGAAGGAGGCCATTCAACCCATTATGTCTGTACCAGCTTCCAAACAGCTGCCCCACTAGTCCCATTTTCCAGTCCTATCTCGGTAGTCGTCTAAAGTCATCCCTTTCAAATAGATATAGTGTCACAGAGTCATAGAGATGTACAACATGGAAACAGACCCTTCTGTCCAACCTGTCCAAGCCAACCAGACATCCCAACTCAATATAATCCCACCGGCCAGGACCCGGCTCATATCCCTCCAAACCCTTCCTATTCATTGGAATCCACCTTCACCATTCTCCCAGGCAGCACGTTCCCGATGTGAACAACTCTCTGAGTAAAGAAATTTCTCCTCATCTCACTCCAAGCTCTCTTGCTGGCAATCTTGAAATTGTGATCCCAAGTTACTGGCATACCAACCAGTGGAAACAGAATATCCTCTTTACCTGTCAAAATTCTTCATAATCTTTTAATCTTATCTGCTTCAAGGACAATAAGCCCAATCGCTCTAATCTTTCTTTATGTCTAAAATCCTTCATTCCTGATGTCATTTTAGTCATTCTTCATTGAACTCTCTCCAGGGCTTTAGCGTCCTTCCTGAAATAAAATGCCCAGAATTGAACACAATATTTCACATGTGGTCTGACCAATGATTTGCAGAGATGCTAATTAACATCACTTCCTTGCTTTTATGCTCTATGCCACAATTTATAAACCCAAGGATCTTTAAGCCTTCCTAACAACTGTTTCAACTTGTCTGGCCCCCTTAGACAATCATGCACACGTACCCACAGGTCCCTCTGCTCCTGACTCTCCTCAAAGTTGCACTATTGAGCCTGAGTTGTCTCTCCATGTTTCTTTTACCAAATTGCATGACGTCACATTTCTCTGCTTTGTAATTTATCTGCCAGGTGTCTGCATATTTGGCTAAAATGTCACTGTCCCTCTGAAGTCACTCAGCATCATCCTCACAATTCACCATTCCCCCAGCTTAGTGTCATCTGCAAATTTAGAGATTTTGCCTTCAACACCCATCTCCAAATTGTTTATATAATTCAGGGAAAACAAGAACACCGATCCCTGGGAAATATCACTTTCAATTTGTCTCCAATCTGAGAAACACCCACCTACACATACTTTCGGTTTCCTACTGCTGCTGTTATTTGAGCTCTAGCTATTCTCCTTCCAGCATTGTTATAGGTTCAGCTTTTTACTCCATATTTGACGAGATGAGTTTGTTTGCTATCGAAGCTCACTGTGCTTGACTGACAATGCCTGGGTGCAAACAGAGAAAAGTAAAGTCACTGTAGGAAGAGCTGAAAATGTGTTGCTGGAAAAGCGCAGCAGGTCAGGCAGCATCCAAGGAACAGGAGAATCGACGTTTTGGGCATGAACCCTTCTTCAGGAATGAGGAAGGTGTGCCAAGCAGGCTAAGATAAAAGGTAGGGAGGAGGGACTTAGGGGAGGGGGTGTTGGAAATGCGATAGGTGGAAGGAGGTTAAGGTGAGGGTGATAGGCCGGAGTGGGGGTGGGTGCGGAGAGGTCAGGAAGAAGATTGTAGGTTAGGAAGGTGGTGCTGAGTTCGAGGGTTGGGACTGAGACAAGGTGGGGGGAGGGGAAATGAGGAAACTGGAGAAATCTGAGTTCATCCCTTGTGGTTGGAGGGTTCCTAGGCGGAAGATGAGGCGTTCTTCCTACAGCCATCGTGTTGCTATGGTCTGGCGATGGAGGAGTCCAAGGACCTGCATGTCCTTGGTGGAGTGGGAGGGGGAGTTGAAGTGTTGAGCCACAGGGTGGTTGGGTTGGTTGGTCCGGGTGTCCCAGAGGTGTTCTCTGAAACGTTCCGCAACTAGGCGGCCTGTCTCCCCAATATAGAGGAGGCCACATCGGGTGCAGCGGATGCAGTAAATGATGTGTGTGGAGGTACAGGTGAATTTGTGGCAGATATGGAAGGATCCCTTGGGGCCTTGGAGGGAAGTAAGGGCGGAGGTATGGGCGCAAGTTTTGCATTTCTTGCGGTTGCAGGGGAAGGAGCCAGGAGTGGAGTTGGGTTGGTGGGGGGTGTGGACCTGATGAGGGAGTCACGGAGGGAGTGGTCTTTTCGGAACGCTGATAGGGGAGGGGAGGGAAATATATCCCTGGTAGTGGGGTCCGTTTGGTGGTGGCAGAAATGACAACAGTTGATACAATGTATATGGAGGTTGGTGGGGTGGTAGGTGAGGGCCAGTGGAGTTCTGTCCTGGTGGCGATTGGAGGGGTGGGGCTCAAGGGCAGAGGAACAGGAAGTGGAGGAGATGCGATGGAGAGCATTGTTGATCACGTCTGGGGGGAAATTGCGGTCTTTGAAGAAGGAGGCCATCTGGGTTGTACTGGAACTGGTCCTCCTGGGAGCAGATGCGGCGGAGACGAAGGAATTGGGAATATGGGATGGCGTTTTTACAGGGGGCAGGGTGGGAGGAGGTGTAGTCTAGATAGCTGTGGGAGTCGGTCGGTTTATAGTAAATGTCCGTGTTGATTTGGTTGCCCGAGATAGAAATGGAGAGGTCTAGGAAGGGGAGGGAGGAGTCTGAGACGGTCCAGGTAAATTTGAGGTCGGGGTGCAAGGTGTTGGTAAAGTGGATGAACTGTTCAACCTCCTCGTGGGAGCACGAGGCAGCGCCGATACAGTCATCAATGTAGCAGAGGAAAAGGTGGGGGGTGGTACCCGTGTAGCTGTGGAAGATGGACTGTTCCACATATCCTACGAAGAGGCAGGCATAGCTGGGACCCATGCGGGTGCCCATGGCTACTCCTTTGGTTTGGAGGAAGTGGGAGGATTGGAAAGAGAAGTTGTTCAGGGTGAGGACCAGTTCAGTCAGTCGAAGGAGGGTGTCGGTGGATGGGTACTGGTTGGTTCGGTGGGAAAGGAAGAAGCAGAGGGCCTTGAGTCCTTTGTGATGGGGGATGGAAGTGTACAGGGACTGGATGTCCATGGTGAAGATAAGGTGTTGGGGACCGGGAAAGTGAAAATCATGGAGGAGGTGGAGGGCGTGGGTGGTGTCCCAAACGTAGGTGGGGAGTTCTTGGACTAAAGGGGACAGGACCGTGTCGAGGTATGCAGAGATGAGTTCAGTGGGGCAGGAGCAGGCAGAGATAATGGGTTGGCTGGGGCAGTCAGGTTTGTGGATTTTGGGCAGGATGTAGAAACGGGCGGTGGTGGGTTGTGGGACTATGAGGTTGGAGGCGGTGGATGGGAGATCCCCTGAGGTGATGAGGTTATGGATGGTCTGGAAGATGATGGTATGGTGGTGGGAGGTGGGGTCATGGTCAAGGGGGCAGTAGGAGGAGGTGTCCGCAAGCTGGCGTTTAGCCTCAGCGGTGTAAAGGTCGGTGCGCCAAACTACTACCGCGCCTCCCTTGTCTGCCTGTTTGATAGTGAGGTTGGGGTTGGAACGGAGGGAGTGGAGGGCTGCATGTTCCGAGGGTGAGAGGTTGGAGTGGGTGAGAGGGGTGAAGAGATTGAGGCGGTTAATGTCGCGGTGGCAGTTGGCTATGAAGAGATCGAGGGCGGGTAAGAGGCCAGCACGGGGTGTCCAGGTGGATGGGGTGTGTTTGAGGTGGGAGAAGGGGTCGTCAGAGGGTGGGTGAGAATCCTGGTTGAAGAGGTAGGCGCGGAGGCAAAGCCGGCGGAAGAATTGTTCGATGTCTCACCGCGTGTTGAACTCGTTAATCCGGGAGCGTAGGGGAATGAAGGTGAGGCCTCTGCTGAGGACTGATCATTCATCCTCAGAGAGGGGTAGTTCTGGAAGGATGGTGAAAACACGGCAGGGCTGGGAGCTAGGACCTGGTGTGGGGCTGGAGCTGGGAGTGGGGGCGGGGTTAGGCGTCGGGGCGGGAATGGAGAGCGGGGCGGGGGTGGGGTTAGGCGTGCGAACGGAGATCGGCGTGGGGGCGGGAATCGGGGCGGGGACGGAGATTGGCGTGGAGGCGGGGTTAGGCGTGGTGACGGAGATCAGTGTGGGGGCAGGGTTAGGTGTGGTGAAGAACTGGAAGCCAAAGTTGAAGCATGGAGCAGACATTTTATAGCATGTATGAAACCTGTTGCATACATAGAAATAAATATAATCTTTGAGAACAATGGGAGATGAGATTTAAAGCACCAAATGTGAAGCAACATCTTACCTATCCCTAGATTGGTGTTAAAATGCCTGTGAATAAAGATAAAAACATTGGGGAGTTTTATTAGACTCAAGGCTGAAGACATCTAATCAATGCAGAGCAGCGATCAGCAAAGTCAATAAAATGCTGAATTACTAAAGCAAAATAAAAATCACACAACACAGGGTTATAGTCCAACAGGTTTAATTGGAAGCACACTAGCTTTCGGAGCGACGCTCCTTCATCAGGTGATAGTGGAGGGCTCAATTGTAACACAGAATTTATAGCAAACATTTTACAGTGTGATATACCTGAAATTAAACCGTTCATCTGTTAGAATACAGTGATAGTTTCACTTCTTTCATGCGTAAATCACAAAACCTTTTTTTTAAAGTTGCACTCTCGGGTTAGCTGCTAACAATGGTGATAGCTAGACAATATGTTGAAGGTGTTGGCCCCCTGTGTTCTCTGTCTATGCCATGATGTTTAGATTGATTGCTGGCAGGTGGGACTAGATTGGGTTGGGATATCTGGTCGGCATGGACGGGTTGGACCAAAGGGTCTGTTTCCATGCTGTATGACTCTAATTCAAAGCAATTAGCCATGTCTGGCAGTGGAAACTATACAGACAAAACTGCTGTGCCATCTCCTTGATAAACTGGATGCTTAACTCCACAAGGACAACTTATTGACCTGCAGAAGAATTTAAGGAGTTAACTACAGGAAAACTTTCTTCAAACAGACAGTTAAAGCCAAATGTAATAAGAAACAAAGAAATGACTTTTGATGAGAAGGCAAGCAGCAGACTAGCAGTAATTTTAATAAAAGGACTTATTAAAAAATCATCAGCGTATCACCTCAGAGACCAAAGGTCGAAAATCTGTATAAGAATCGAACACGAGAACATCTCAATGGCAGAACTTCACAGAACAATACTGCAGAAGGATCGAACCCTGGAACATTACAGAGACAGATGGTTGAAGTCATTCTCAGATTTCACCATTAATCGGGTAGTTGGGTCACAGGCTTACATTTGCTTACTTGAGGGGTCTAATATTTGGTGGCTACTTACAATTAAATTTCCATTGTTGTTTCAGTACTTGGTTGCCTGTGAGATTCCTTAATAAATAGCTGAATCAAAGGTAAGTTGTGGTGATTTACCCACAACATGCAACTCATAATCCCAGATCAGCAATGGACATATTGAATATGTGTTTATTTTTAAAAAGTGGATTGCTACAGACAGAAAAAATGACCAACTGTGGGTGTAAATTCAATGACTGTCTAGCAGAATCCTATTTAGACTCTGGTATGTCATATCTAACAAGGTCTCAAGAAAGCTTCACAAGATTGGCCTTACAATGAAGGGATGTATTCTAAACTGAACTGTAAGAGAACAGTCTGGGCTAGAGACATGATGTGTTTTCTTTTTGCAAGACTGCAGGTTAAAAGCCCTGGTACCAAGTGTACTAGTGGAAGGAGACCTGCTAGTGAACTGAGATACTGATGTGTACAAATTTGAATTTGAGTTCTGGTGTGTTCTGAAGGTCACAGCAGAAGACCTGGCCCATAGTCACCCCTGTGTTGCCAGCAAGCCAAACAAAAAGGAACATAATGAAAGAACAGAGAATCGAGACGATGCTTAAAAGTAACTAGGAACGTGCAACTTTCTGCTGATGCACATATCCTCAGAATTATTTATTTTTACAAATCAGAACATCATTGTGACATCGTGGGCGGCACGGTGACACAGTGGTTAGCACTGCTGCCTCACAGCGCCAGAGACCCAGGTTCAATTCCTGACTCAGGTGACTCTCTGTGTGGAGTTTGCACATTCTCCCTGTGTCTGCGTGGATTTCCTCAGGGTGCTCCGGTTTCCTCCCACAGTCCAAAGATGTGCAGGTCAGGTGAATTGGCCATGCTAAATTGCCCGTAGTGTTAGGTAAGGGGTAGATGTAGGGGTATGGGTGGGTTGCGCTTCGGTGGAGCGGTGTGGACTTGTTGGGCCGAAGGGCCTGTTTCCACACTGTAAGTAATCTAATCTAATCTATTCTAATTTCAACTAAACTGCAAAGCCATGTATCCTGAAATCGACAGCTCAACTGTCAATATTTTACCATCTATTCATAAACAATCTAGAAACTGAAACATATAACTTTTATATTTTTGTGGACTCGCCTCTCATTTCTAATCTGTGTGTGTCACATTGTTATTTCTTCTCACATTTAGTAATTAATAAACTCACTCGTTTTTGTTAACTCGAGAAAGAATGGTTAAATTGTCTCTTTTAAAATGTAAATTAATTTGATGTGGGGGAATGGTGTATGCAAATATGCAAGTCATTGTATCCTTTGTAAATTAACCTTGTTGCAACCAACCAACCTAGTGGGTGGGTAAATAATGAAGGGGAGCTAGTTCATTCCCCGACACCTGGCTGCTGGATAATTTGGGGTATCCCTTCGGAACTATAATAACTTGGAGACCTCAGAATAGGTAATGGTCATAATACTCCATGACTAAGCAATACCCTGCCCAAAGGGTCACCCTGGATGGATAAGAACCTGTTGACCTTCTGAATCCAATATGACCTTGATCTTGTGATGTGGAGTTGTAAGTTTTAATGGTGGGAATGACTATCCTAATCTGTAATGGTAATGAACTAAACACCCTTTGAAAGACTAAAGTCTTGCGTTGCTTTGAAGTAATGTAGCCCCATTAGTTTACACCAAGAAATAGTTACTGTTCAACAGAAGCTTCCATTTGTCAACAGTGAAATTCATTTGTTACTTAATTATAGTTTGTACTGGCAACGATAATTCTCCATGGTCAAATGCTTACTTAATACCACATATTAAACAGTGACAATAATAAACATTTGCTTTTTGTGTTTACTTTTTTAACAATAATGTATTCTTCAAACACAGTGTAACTATGTGCAGCTGGTTAAATAAGAGTTTCAGCTGCAGATTAATGTTTGACTGTATGTTTTCTTATAATAGCAGTTTTGATGAGTCAATTTACTGATATATCTGGCTAAGAGACAATTACCTTATCACAGGGTCACCCAGAACACATCCAACAACGCCCGAATATCACAATAGAATAAATTAAAGGCCATTAAAATTGCCATTAAAATTTGATCTTAAAAACCACATTCTTGTTGTGACACAATAATGTCTTTTGAAGGCATTTTTATGTGCAATAGAAATATAGGAACAGGACTTGATCATTCATCCCCTTAAGTCTGTCCCCTATTTTATGAGGTCATGGTTAATCTGTGGCCTAACTCCATATGATAATGAGATTAGATTAGATTTCCTACAGCATGGAAACAGGCTCTTTGGTTCAACAAGTCCACACCAACCCTGCGAAGAGTAACCCACCCAGACCAATTCCCCTACCCTACATTTACCCTGACTAACGCACCTAAAACTATGGGCAACTTAGCATGGCCAATTCACCTAAACTACACACCTTTAGATTGTGGGAGGAAACCAACACAGACACAGGAAGAACGTGCAAATTCCACACAGACAGTCACCCGAGGTGGAACTCAAACCCGGGTCCCTGGCGCTGTGAGGCAGTAGTGCTAACCACTGCGCCACCGTGCCACCCCATATACCTGCTTTTGACCTATATCCATTAACACCTTTACTTAATAAAATAAAATCTACTTCAGATTTAAAATTAACAACATTGTTTGCTATTTGTGAAAAAGAATTCCAAACATCTACAACCCTTTGTGTGTAGAAATGCTTCCTAATATCTTTCCTGAGCAGTCTGGCCCTAATTATTAGACTACGCCCCCTCGTTCTAGAATCTCCAACCAGTGGAAATTGTTTATCTTTATCTACCCAGTCTTTTCTGGTTAATTGAATCATAGAATCCTTACAGTGTGGAAAGAGGCCATTCAGCCCATCAAGTCTCATCAAACCTCTGAAAAACATCCCACCCAGACACAGTCCCCCAACCTATTCCTGTAACCCAACATTTACCATAGTTAATCCACCTAGCCTGCACATCCAGGACACTACAGGACAATTTAGCTTGGCCAGTTCACCTAATCAGCATGTCTTTGGGCTGTGGGAGGAAACCAGAGCACCTGGCAGAAACCCACACAAATGCTGGGAAAATGTGCAATCCCCACACAGCCAGTCACCCGGGCTGGAATCAAACTGTCCCTGACACTATGAGACAGCAGTGCTAACCAATGACCCTTGAAGTCTTTCATCAGTTCACCCCTTAATCTTCCAAATGCTAGAGAAAACGGGCCTAATTTGTATAATCTCTCTTTATGACTTAACTTCCGAAGTCCAGCTTCTGATGTCAACCATATGTAGCAGGCTTATCTCCAGGTCAGAAAGTTGGTGGTTCATGGGTGCAAACCGCAGACAGAGGTATTGAAGAGGTGATGTTCTGCAGGAGATGTTACCTTTCACCTGTTTAAAGCTTGTCTAAAGTCAGCGAATTATATTCAGACAATGTTCACATGAATCCTCATCCAATTCGCAGAGATACCAACATACCTTGTAGTCCAGAGTAAAATTTCAGGCTTTGCCAATAAAGGCAAAATTGAGTGCATGACAAACAATGAAGATGATATGAATCGTCCATAACAAAACACGAATGGGCTGGCAGAATGGGCAGACCAGTGGGAGAGGGAAGTTAATGCAGAGCAGGTTGACATGATGCACTTTGGGAGAGAATATGAGGCAAGGCCAAATAGACTTAAAGGCACAGCTCTAAAAAGAGGGCGGGGGGACAAGGACTCAGGAAGAGGGTGTGATAAACCTTTGGATTCATGTGAGAAAGTAATTAAGAAGATATGGGAGATATTGGACTTCACCAGTCGAGACTTTGGGGGAAGTTGTGCTGAACCTGTCTAAGGCTCTGCTCTGGTTCCAGTTGGAGTGTTATATTCACTTCTGTTTGCCATGCATGGGAAGGGATTTTGGGGGCTTTGGAAGGATGGGGACAGTATTATCAGAAAATGGTTCCAGGTTTTAATTGCAAGGTTGATTTGGAAATGTAGGAGGTGTTCTCTTTAGAGCAGGGGTAACTCAGAAGAAATTTGATTAAGGTGTACTAGATTATTCCAAGTTGAGATGAGGTAGACAAAAAAATCTGCAAGAAAGAACTTAGTTAAGCAGCAAGTGGCAATGATTTGGAATTTGCTGCCTGTGAAGCTAGAGCAATAAAAGATTTCAAAAGGACATTGCAAAGCAATGGAGACTGGGGTATGGGGGGAGGTGGGACTGATTGCAGTGCTCCATGGGAAGCTGGCATGGATTTGATGGACTGAATATCTTTCTTCGATGCTGCTAATGACTAACTGTATGGCTGAGTAGTACATTCAGATCTGTGTAATCTTAGAACGTGACTGTTGATCAAAGTAACATACAATTTGTCAGTCACCTCATGTACACCTTCAGCCCATTAATTCACTACATCTCAGAAAGCCTCCTGGAGAGACATTCAAAATACAATTATTAAATCTATGAAGTGAAGTTGGACAGTGTAGTTGGCCATTTTCCTACATTCAGACCATACCATATTTTACTAAAGGGGAAACTGCATGATTTAAGCAGCAAACTTGATGAGGAGTTCCCTGATTGATTCAATCTCTATTAATGTTTTTTTATTACTGATATTGCTCATCGATCCCAATGGTTCTTAGAAAGCCCTTTCACAAAACATCTTGCGAATCACAGAATGGCACTAATGAGTCCACAGAATTGTTGGCATGCCAACCCCATTTGTGTGTAAGGTACACCAGACTGTGGAAACAACCCAGTTCTGACTTGTCTAAAAACTTACGATAGAATCAAAAGAAAGGGTATTGGACTGCTTTTGGATAGTAAGGTGTGTGGGGACGTGGGGAAAAGGTAGGAGATTAGCAGTAGGTGATAGAGCCAGTACAGGCACAATGGGTCAAATGGCCTCCTTCTGCACCATAATAATTCTGTGATTCCGTAATTCCTGAACGGATCAGTTCTGAGTATTTTGAATTCAGAAGTGAATTTCTGTAAAAATAAGCCTCCTGCTTTTATACAGTCCAGAAACTACAACACTATGCTCTGTGTTCTATCTGTATTGTGTTATCTGATGAAGAAAAGCCCACGTTCACATTGTTTCTGCTCTTGATAAGCTCCACTAGCCTGTCATAAGCAATGAATCAACTATCTGGTCTTTGTCTTCATCTTCAAATTCCTTTACTCTTTCCCAGCTTCAGCCAACAAGCTTCCAGTTCTCCTTCAAAGCCTATTCCCTTCACTCTACTAGAGCTGGAATTGATTAATACAACACATTCCCTGCCCTCAGGAATTCCCTTCTGGAGTTTCTTTGTCTCGTCTCTTCCTTTCCATTTTGCAAAATCTCCTGTACACCTATTCAGTTTGATGACACCCTTAATGCTAACTGTTATGGACCAGGCCAGGCCACCTCAAAACATTTTAAGAAGGTAGCGCAGACCCCAATTTGTTATTTTTTTGTAAAGGCAGATGTAAAGTGAACATTCCTGGAATAATGCAGCTGGTCAAGCCACTCAGCTTTAAACTAAACAGAATTTATTTACACACTATGGTTGAAATGTGAATAAAAGGAAACAGAGTTTAGATTAACTTATTTGATAACTCATCCAATTCTATCGCAAGTTAACGAAGCTGTTCCAATCCCTTCAACATCCATAAACACACTCCTCGGAAAAAGGTAAATTCAAACACTGTTTCTAATAGGCAGGAGAGATTTCAGAGAGAAAGTTCAGGCAAGAAACATTTGTTAAAGCATGGGACCTCTTTTCACTGTGACTGCTTCTCCAGGTCCCCAGCAGTTTTCTGACTGCTTGCTAAAACAAACCAAACTGGAAAAAAAAACCTGAATTGGGAGAATTGGCCATACCCCTGCCATTGTCCAAAGAAAGCAACTCCAGACAAATCAGCACCTCTACCTTTATGACCCCTCTTGAAAAAAACAAGGACAACATAGCCTTGTTAAAGGGTCAGCATTGTCACATCATACTTCCTTCAACTTGAGTTGCTCAACCTCCATTTTATATTCTACTCTGGAAAGTACTCTGAAACATTTTCCTGTATGTGAGAAACATTGTTTGTGATGTAAGTTGGTGAAGGACTAAAAAAGGCAACACACTAGATGTAGGTTTGCCTACTGAGTTGGAAGGTTTGTTTCAGAAGTTTTATCAACATACTAGATAACATTTTTAGTGAGCCTCCGAATGAAGCACTGGTGGTGACGTCATTTCCTCTGGTAACATCATTTCCTATAGTGGTTGCATTTTCTGTTCTTTTTCTCAGGGAGTGATAAATAGGATCCAAGTCAATGTGTTTGTTGATAGAGTTCCAGTTGGAATACCTGGCTTCTAGGAATTCACATACATGTCATTGTTTGGCTTTGCTGGAGACGGATGTGTTATTCCAGTTGAAGTGGTGTCCTTCCTCATCCATATGTAAGGGTACTAGTGAGAGTGGGTCATGTCTTTTTGTGGTTAATTGATGTTCATGTATCCTGGTGGCTAGTTTTCTGAGTGTTAGTCCAATGCAGTATTTGTTACAGTCCTTACAAGGTATTTTGCAAATGACATTAGTTTTGCTTGTATGTATAAGGTCTTTCAAGTTCATTAGCTGCTATTTTAATGTGTTGGTGGGTTTGTAGGCTACCATGATGCCAAGGGGTCTGAGTAGTCTGGCAGTCATTTCCAAGATATCTTTAATCTAAGGGAGAGTGGCTAGGGCTTCTGGACATGTTTTGTCTGCTTGTTTGCTTGTCTGAGAAAAAGAACAGGAAATGACACCACCACTGGAAGTGATGTCACCAGGGGAAATAATATAAGCAACCCAAGGAAACCCAAACACATAAATAGAAAGTGGGCAGTGCTTCATTGTAGTCCCACAGATGATGTTATCTAGCATGGTGACGAAACATCTGAAACCAAACCTTCCAGCTCAGCGAGCAAACGTATATCCAGAACCTCAACCTGAGCTACAAATCTTCTCAAAACTTATTAGGCAACACACTTTCAACTGGAAGTGTGTTAGGGGACAGTTAGCTCAGTTGGCTGATTTGTGATGCAGACCGTCTGTATGGTAGCCAGTGACTAGTGGGGTATTCCAAGGATCAGTACTTGGAGTTTAGACCAGAGTTGGTGCTGGAAAAGCACAGCAGGTCAGGCAGCATCCAAGGAGCAGGAAAATCAATGTTTCAGGCAAAAGCCCTTCACCAAGAATGGAGGCAGGGAGCTTCCAGGATGAAGAGATAAGTGATGGGGGTTGGGGGAGGGGGTTGGGGCTGTGCAGAAGGTAGCAAAGAGTACAATAGGTGAATGGGGGTGGGGATGGAGGTGATAGGTCAGAGAGGAGGGTGAAGTGGATAGGTGGGAAGGGAGATTAGCAGGTAGGACAGGTCATGAAGACAGTGCTGAGCTGGAAGGTTGGAACTGGGGCAAGGTGGGGGGAGGGGAAATGAGGAAACTGGTGAAGTTCCTGCTCCTCGGATGCTGCCTGACCTGCTGTGCTTTTCTAGCACCACTCTAATCTAACCACTGGTTTCCAGCATCTGCAGTCCTCACTTTTGCTCAGTACTTGGATCCTAGTCATTTCTTAATACATTTCAATGATTTAGATGAGAGAACTAAATGTAATATCTTCAGGTTTGCAGATAACAAAAGTTAGATGGGTGGGGGATGCAGAATCCTTCAGTGTGATTTGGACAAGTTAACTGAGTGGACATATGCATGGCAGATGAAGTATGTTTGGATAAATATTAGGTTATTTACTTTGGTAGCAAAAACAGAAAGACAGATTATTATCTGTATGGTGATACTTTGAGAAAGAGAGGGGTGCAATGAAACCTGGGTGTCCTTGTACACCAGTCGCTGAAAGTAAGCATGATGGTGCAGCAGCAAGTCAAGAAGGCAACTGGTAGTAGCCTTCATAGTGAAAGGATTTGAGTACAGGAGCGCACAAGTATTGCTCCAATTTTACGGGACCTCAGTGAGACTAAAGCTGGAGCATTGCTTGCAGTTTTGGTCCCCTTATCTGAGCAAAGATGTCCTGGTTATAGAGAGAGTGCAAGAAAGTTTCACCAGACTGATTCCTGGGATGATGGGTCGAAATATGAAGACAGACTGGATTGGTTAGGATACATTCACTACAGCTTAGAAGAATGGGGGTGGGGGGATCCCAGAGAAAAATATTAACTTCAATATGACTAGACAGAATAAACACAAAAAAAAATCTTCTCAATGTCTGTGTCACTAATCCAAACTACCATGGCTCATCATGCAACTCAGTACCTTGTTCCAGCTTTCTTTACCTCTAAGAACACAACCAAACTCCTCCTTGAAAATAATCAATATTTTGGCTTCACAGGAAGGATGTTCCCAAAAGCTGGGGAGTCCAGAGTCAGAGGTCACAACTGGATAGGCCATTTAAGACTGAGAGGAGAAATTTCTTCATCCAGAGTGGTCATCCTGTGGAATCCTCTGCCACAGAAAGTGACTGAAGCCAAAATACAGTATTGATTGTTGTCAAAGAGAAGCTAGGTCAAGTTCTTAGGAGAGAAAGTGGGAACAGGGTGTGGAATTCTATGATGAACCATGGTCACATTGAGTGGCAGAGCGGGCTCAAAGAGCTACACGGCCTGCTCTGGCTCCGATGTTCTAAGTTTCCATAAATATTGCCAATTTCTTTGCTTCTTTGGGTCTCAGGCAACTCTGCCAGCTCCTTGACAATAAAACCTTATGGCTATTACAGGATCTGACTGCAACATAAGAGAATATGAATTGGAGAAATGGATAACCACATGGCACATAGTTGATACTTGTTCTCCACTGCACTTTCTTGCTTGATTCCCTGAGAGATCTGTCAATGTCAACCTGAAATATTTTAATCGATACGGCACCCAGAATTCACTGAGATGGAGAATTCCAATGATTGAAGTGAAGGAATTATTCCTTATCCTAAGTAATCAGCTCCTTATTCTGACACTTTGGCTCATATTCTAAGATCCTCTGGCTTTGAGAAAATAACCTCTCAGTGTCTACCCTGTAAAGTTCCTTCAGAACTTTATATGCTACAATGAAACCATCCATCATTCATCAAAACATCAGAGAGCGTAGACCCAATTCACTCAGCTTATCATCATAGGACAATCCTTGCACCTCAGAAACCAATCTGTGCTACCTCCAATGTAAGTACATCCTTACACAATCTGCACACAGTACTCCAGGGTGTGGTCTCATTAAAGCCTAATCCAGTTCCAGGAAGGCTTTCTTATTTGGTACTCTAATCTCTTTGCAGTGAAGACTAATTGTCTGTCTAACTCATTGCTGTGGGACAGAGCTCTGTCCAGGCAGATACTCATCTGCTTAGCAAACAAGAATCGATCCATCGCTGTTCCTCATTGACAGGGACAGTCCAGAAGACTAAATTCAACTTCTGTTGTCCTATCGCATTTCAGTTTGTTGAATCTTGTGTATCTTGAATATGACAACTAGTTTTCAGGCTATAAATAATTCACTTACTTCAGTGGTAATTTTAAGAGACCTTTATCTGTGATGGATTGAGTCTCAATGGCATTGGTGAGGGTATTGTGGACAGCTTTAGTTTATTCATTCTTAGTATACTAGACTAACACCTGAAATGTGAGGACTGCCTTATGAGGGAAGGCTAGTGAGACTAGCCCTGAATCCTCTGGAGATTATAAAAGTCAGCGGTAACTTAATTAAAACATAAAATATCCTGGGGGGACTTGACTGGGTGGGATGTTGAAAGGATGTTTCCACTAATAGCAAAATTCAGAATACAGTGGGGGTGGGGGGGGGGGGGGTGGCGTGGGGAGGGGGGTGGACATAGTTTAAAAATGAGGGACACACATTTAAGTTAAAAATGAGGAAACATTTTTTTTCTCTGGAAGGGTTGTGAGTGTTTGGAATTTCCTTTCTCAAAGGCAATGGATGCAGAATCTTTAAATATTTTAAAGCTGAGGTAGATAGATTCTTGATAGCCAAGGGGATGAACAATTATCAGGGACATGAAGGAACCTAGAGTTGAGGTCAAAAACAGATCAGCCGTGATCTTATTGAAAGATGAACAGGTTCGAAGGGCCAAGTGGAGTTTTAGATTACTTACAGTGTGGAAACAGGCCCTTCGGCCCAACAAGTCCACACCGACCCGCCGAAGCGCAACCCACCCATACATCTACCCTTTACCTAACACTACGGGCAATTTAGCATGGCCAATTCACCTGACCTGCACATCTTTGGACTGTGGGAGGAAACCGGAGCACCCGGAGGAAACCCACGCAGACACGGGGAGAACGTGCAAACTCCACACAGAGAGTCACCTGAGATGGGAATTGAACCCGGGTCTCTGGTGCTGTGAGGCAGCAGTGCTAACCACTGTGCCACCGTGCCGCCCAAGAAGAAGACTAGGCTTCTTCCTTGTTTACATGTTCATATGAGAGTAGACACAAGATAGAGTATTTAAACCTCTAATTATTATGATTATTTAATGATTCCATCAGTAACTGCTTTCAATTACACTGAGATTAAGAGTAGCATGCTCAGAGCTGAATGAACTGAGTGGCCCTAAGTGGTTGTTGAGAGATTTTAAAAATCACTCACTCTAAGAAATAATGCTCTGTTCGGTTTCTGCACAGAGGCTGGTCAAAGGCACTTCACATATCAAGGGAATTTAAAGCATTCAAAATGAAGTATTTAGTTAAAGCATCTATACTTACTCATCCAAGAAATATCGTGAGCAATTCTGGTCTTCCCTCCTCTAGGAAGGATGCTGTCAAATTTGAAAGGGTTCAGAAAAGATTTACAAGGATGTTGCCAGAGTTGGAGGATTTGAGCTATAGGGAAGGCTGAATAGGCTGGGGCTTTTTCCCTGGAGTGTTGGAGGCTGAGGGGTGACCTCATAGAGGTTTAGAAAATCATGAGGGACATGAATAGGGTGAATAGAAAATCTTTTTTCCCTTGGGGTGGGGGAATCCAGAACTAGAGGGCATAGGTTTAATGTGAGAGGGGAAAATTTAAAACCGACCCAAGGGGCAACATTTTCATGCAGAGGGTGGTGCGTTTATGGGATTAGCTGCCAGAGGATGTGATACAATTACAACATGTAAAAAGCATCTGAATGAGTATATGAGTAGGAAGGGTTTAGAAGGACATGGGCCACATGCTGGCAAATGGGACTGGATTAGATTAGGATATCTGGTCAGCATGGATGAGTTGGACAGAAGTGTTTGTTTCTGTGATCAGATGGATCAATGGGCTGAGAAGTGGGAGATGCAGTTTACTTTAGATAAATGTAAGGTGCTGCATTTTGGGAAAACAAATCTTAGCAGGACTTATACACTTAATGGTAAGGTCCTAGGGAGCGTTACTGAACAAAGAGACCTTGGAGTGCAGGTTCATAGTTCCTTGAAAGTGGAGTCGCAGGTAGATAGGATAGTGAAGAAGGCATTTGGTATACTTTCTTTTCTTGGTCAGAGTATTGAGTACAGGAGTTGGGAGGTAATGTTGTGGCTGTACAGGACATTGGTTAGGCCACTGTTGGAATATTGCGTGCAATTCTGGTCTCCTTCCTATCGGAAAGATTTTGTGAAACTTGAAAGGGTTCAGAAAAGATTTACAAGGATGTTGCCAGGGTTGGAGGATCTGAGCTATAGGGAAAGGCTGAACAGGCTGGGGTTGTTTTCCCTGGAGCGTCGGAGGCTGAGGGGTAACCTTATAGAGGTTTATAAAATCATGAAGGGCATGGATAGAATAAATAGACAAAGTATTTTCCCTGGGGTCGGGGAGTCCAGAACTAGAGGGCATAGGTTTAGGGTGAGAGGGGAAAGATATAAAAGAGACCTAAGGGGCAACCTTTTCACACAGAGAGTGGTACATGCATGGAAGGAGCTGCCAGAGGAAGTGGTGGAGGCTGGTACAATTGCAACATTTAAGAGGCATTTGGATGGGTATATGAATAGGAAGGGTTTGGAGGAATATGGACCGGGTGCTGGCATGTGGGACTAGATTGGGTTGGGATATCTAGTTGGCATGGACGGATTGGACCGAAGGGTCTGTTTCCATGCTGTACATCTCTACAACTCTATGACTCTATATTTTGTTTTTTTTTCATGATATCCAACCACTTTTTAATCTGTCTGGATCATTTCCAACTTATACCAAGTGTGAGTTCAATGTTTTGAGGATTTACTACCAGCTGAAGTTCTCCCTCTATTTTCCTCAGCTGTCTTGTTCTTCAAAGAGAAGAAAAGCAATGTTATGGGAGCTGCCTGTTTGCATTGCAGACAAAGTAATAACACTCAGCCATTATAATTGGAGTGATGACAGCAAGCTGATCCATTGCATCAGCAGCTATGTTTGGGGTGACAGCACATAAAAGAAGTAACATTCCCATGAAAGGGACATTTCATGATCTCCTGAGTGCTGCCAGCAAACAAGTTGGGCAACAAAACTCCCTAATAAAACCCCAGAAAAATATAATGGACACAAAAGGCACATCTTTCAAGGAGATAGACTTCCACAACCCTCTGTGAAAAAAACAGTTCGAACATAGAACATCGAACATACAACAATACAGTGCATCGGCCCTCAATGTTGCACTGACCTATGAACTATTCTAAGCCCATCCCCCTACACTATCCCACCATCATCCACTTGTTGACTTCAGCTCCAAATGAAATCCACTTGGTCTGCAGTGCTCCAAGCCAGGTAACAGGTTTTCTAGACTTAACCTTCTGAATGCCTATTCCAGGTAACAGTTTAGAAAACCATCTCTGAACTGCTTGCAATGCGTCTACATCCTTCCTTAACAAGGATAAGAGCACTTAGTTTGAAATGACATAACACTCAAGGTGAAACAGCACCCACTTTCCTTCTTTGAGTAGTACACTGATTAGAGAAGATACTGATGTTTCCACATTATATGGAAATGAATTTAGAAAGAATGCTGAACATAATCGACAAAGTTATTATAGTGCTTTTTAAGGTTATGTAAAGAATTTTATGTCAATTATGTTTTTTTCTCTCTAATGACATGTTTGTAGTGGCTTGAATTGATAATCACAGCGATATTGCCAGAAATTAGCTGGATACTGTCAACAGAACTCAATTCAAAGGAGCCCACATTAAAGGCTGTGCTGGCACCATGTGGGGAGATGGGTGGTTACCCTGACCAAACTGCCAAAATGCTAACATTTTCTTTTCTGGGTGTCATCTCGATGTCACCTTCTGGGAGTTCTTCTTCGCTCTTGCAATTTCAAATATCTCTTCATTGGCTTATGATCTGTGGAATTTTCAGCATCCATCTTAGTGTCCTCATTTCAAAGGTCACTATTTTCTCTCACACATCTTCATTTACATAGAACATAGAACATTACAGTGCAGTACAGGCCCTTCAGCCCTCAATGTTGTGCTGACCTGTCATACCAATCTGAAGCCCATCTGACCTACACTATTCCATGTACGTCCATATGCTTGTCCAATGATGACTTAAATGTATTTAAAGTTGGTGAATCTACTACCATTGCAGGCAAAGCATTCCATACCCTTACTACTTTCTGAGTAAAGAAACTACCCCAGACATCTGTCCTATATCTATCACCCCTCAATTTAAAGCTATGCCCCCTCGTGCTCGCTGTCACCATACTTGGAAAAAGGCTCTCCCTGTCCACCCTATCTAACTCTCTGATTATCTTATATGTCTCTATTAAGTCACCTCTCAACCTTCTGCTCTCCAACAAAAACAGCCTCAAGTCCCTCAGCCTTTCCTCATAAGACCTTCCCTCCATACCAGGCAACATCCTAGTAAATCTCCTCTGCACCCTTTCCAACGCTTCCACATCCTTCTTATAATGCGGTGACCAGAACTGTACACAATACTCCAAGTGCGGCCGCACCAGAGTTTTGTACAGCTGTAGCATAACCTCATGGTTCCGGAACTTGATCCCTCTATTAATAAAAACTAAAACACTGTATGCCTTCTTAACAACCCTGTCAACCTGGGTGGCAACTTTCAAGGATCTGTGTACCTGAACACTGAGATCTCTCTACCTATCTACACTACCAAGAATCTTACCATTAGCCCAGTACTTTGCATTCCGGTTACTCCGACCAAAGTGAATCACCTCACACTTGTCCACATTAAACTCCATTTGCCACCTCTCAGCCCAACTCTGCAGTTTATCTTTGTCTCTCTATAACCTACATCATCCTTCAGCACTATCCACAACTCCACCGACCTTAGTTTCAGCTGCAAATTTACGAACCCACCCTTCTACGCCCTCATCCAGGTCGTTTATAAAAATGATGAACAGCAGTGGACCCAACACCGACCCTTGTGGTACACCAATGGTAACTGGACTCCAGGATGAACATTTCCCACCAACCACCACCCTCTGTCTTCTTTCAGCAAGCCAATTACTGATCCAACCTGTTATATCTCCCACAATCCCATTCCTCTGCATTTTGTACAATAGCCTACTATGAGGAACCTTATCAAACGCCTTGCTGAAATCCATATACACCACATCAACCGGTTTACTCTCATCGACCTGTTTGGTCACCTACTCAAAGAACTCAATAATGTTTGTGAGGCATGATCTACCCTTCACAAAACCGTGCTGACTATCCCTAATCAAATTATTCTTTTCTAGATGATTGTAAATCCTATCTCTTATAACCTTTTCCAACACTTTACCAACAATTGAAGTAAGGCTCACTGGTCTGTAATTACCAGGATTGTCTCTACTCCCCTTCTTGAACAGGGGAACCACATTTGCTGTCCTCCAGACTTCTGGCACTATTCGTGTAGACAATGACGATTTAAAGATCAATGCCAAAGGCTCGGCAATCTCCTCCCTGGCTTCCCAGAGGATCCTAGAATAAATCCCATCCGGCCCAGGGGACTTTTCTTTTTCACCCTCTGCAGGATTTCTAATAACTCTACAGCCCGACCATCTGAGACAGTCTGAGACATTCAAAAAAGTGCATCAAGTACAGCATCCTGCAGACTATTTATTGTGTTCATATCACAAGACAGTGCTACAACTATGAATGTGAAGTAGAATTAGATTTAAAGTTAGAATTAGAATTAGAATTAGACGTATTGTCATGTGTACTGAGTACATGAATACAGGAGTACTGTGAAAAAATGCAAAGTCACCATTCTCCGGTCATCTTGGTTCCATACTTGATTACAAAACCGGAATTTTTTTTAAAAATGACAGAAATAAAACAACCAAAAGGAATGAAAACCATCCAGATTGAAGGCTTATTTAAATCTTATCTCCATGAAGGCATCTGGCCAGGCCATGGCCTAGAGTCTCGGGAAATTGCTGAGGGCTTGACGATGCTACTGCCTCGGATTCTCTCAGTACTGGGGCTGGGTCCCAGTACACCGCAGAGCCCACAAGCAACCTCCGATCAGGGTATTCTCTCTGCTGCAGAGAGAACCTCCAACTAACCTTTCCATGCTGTTCTCGTTTTCCAAACCCTAGGGCTACCTGTGTTATTGTTTCCTCCATTAATCAAGAGGAAGAGATCTCCCACTTTCTCAAAAGTTTTGAGTATATTAAAACATAATTACAGTGAAAACAGCATTAACAGTGAGCCCTTTGACCCTGCTCCACCATTCAATAAGATCATATCTGATCATCAAACTCAGTACCTGGTCCTGCTTTCTCCCCATAACCTAAGACTGTGTCTGACTCTTTGAAAGTACTGCTGGGCGGAATGCACTTGTCCTCAAGTCACACTACTTCACCAGTCACACCATGAATATAAATGTTTTGATTCCCATCATCAAAAGTTGCACCTTTCCTGCACGTTTATCGCATATGAATGAATGGAATTTTTGAGGAGAGGGAGGACAGAATTCAGGAAACAATCAATTCAAAAGCAAGAAGAAAAAAGTCAAGTATGTACTACTCAGCAGCAATTTAAGTCAACATTTAACAGAGTGAGTCATGAAAGAGTGGAAATCTGAATGGAACTATGAAGACATTAGTGACAGAGATGAAGAGGGTGATGCTGGAAACCTACAGCTGGTCAGGCAGCATCCAAGGAGCAGGAAAATCGAGATTTCAGGCATACATTCTTCATCAGGGATGAGGCTTGTGGGTCAAGGGGGCTGAGAGATAAATGGAAAGGGGTGGGGCTGTGGGAAATAGCTGGGAATGCGATAGGTAGATGAAGGTGGGGGTAATGGTGATAGGTCAGAGAGGACGGTGAAGTAGGTAGGTGGGAAGGACAATGGTCAGGTAGGACTTTTTAAGAGGGTTTTTCCCATTAGTGACAGAGATCACATAAAGTAAAATCATTCCATCCCCAGGAATGGTGCCCGTGCCACATGAATCAAAAACCCTGTCTGAACAACCCTCCAGCAGCCACACATTTAATCTTCTAATCCATCTGCCGATTTTCACATGACTCAGGAAACAGAGATTATTCCTGGGAGGTTGCATTGTATTATTGACTGTTGCTCCTTAAACTCCATTGAATACCAGTGTGGAAACAAGTCACTCAACCCATCGAGTCACATCGATCCTCCAAAGAGCATCCCACCCAGATTTATCCCCCAACCCTATCTTTCTAACACTGCATCACCGATGGCCAATCCACCTAACCTGCACACCATTGGACTGTGGAGGAAACCAGAGTATGCAGCAGGAACACACAAAGACACAGGGAAAACGTGCAAAGTCCACACAGTCACCCGAGGGTGGAATTCCATGGCGCTGTGAGGCAGCTGTGCTAATGCCTGAGCCACCGTGCTGACCCTCTCTAGCTGAAACAAAACCCTAGGCGTACCCATGTCATTGGTACCTCCGTTAGTCAAGGGGAAGAGTTCCCCCACTTCCTCAAAGCTTTTTTCCAGCTACGAGAATATCAAAACATGAAAACAGAGAAAACAGGATCAACAGTAAGCTTTCCGAGCATGCTTCGCCATTGAATATCATTACCCATTCCCAGTTTCCCCACAAAATCTGTGATCCCTTTAGCCCTAAGGACTGTATCTAACTCTTTGAAAGCATTGTTGGGGGGAACACACTGCAATACTTCACCAGTCAATGTTTTGATTCCCATCACCAAAAGTACCAATTGATTCTCCCCATGCACTATTGTCCAGAATAAAAAAGAAGACTTTCACTAAGTTTCTTTAATGAATACAAAATAACCCATTTATTAGAACACAAAATCTATTCTTAAAACAAGTGCGAAAGGTTGGTTGACATCCAAGATGTAACCTGAGTTAGAAATCTACCTCCTTAATCTCAAACATAGATGCACTCACACAACATACAAAAGACAACAATTTCTGGAGAGGTATTTTTTTAAGAAAGGGAAAAAGGGAAAGTCTGTTGGCGAAAGGTCTAAAGATAGAAGATAGAAACTGATGTCTTCTCACAGGCCATTAGGGTTCTTACCATTAAAATCAAATTATCGATGGTCTCAGAATGATAGAAGATCTTTAGTTCATAGTAAAATCAAGTTGGATCTGGGTCTTCAGAATGTGGCTACAGTTCAGGATTTTAGATTTTATAATATTAATTAGAAATACTAATGTTTAGAAATATTATCAGGTTCTGCTGAAAGAGGGCAAGAGATTTGCAAAACCTGGGGATTCTTTCATGGTCTGGAAAACAGAAAACTTAGCCCTCAAAACATTGTTGAGCAACCACCAGCACAGAGGCCCTCATAGACTTTTCAAAGACAGGTTTTATCAGCAATTCAGGGTCACAAACTATATAGAGTCTTAGAGATGTACAGCACAGAAACAGACCCTTCGGTCCAACTCATCCATGCCGACCATATATCTCAACCCAATCTAGTCCCACCTGCCAGCACGCAGCCCATATCCCTCCAAGCCCTTCCTATTCATATACCCATCCAGATGCCTTTTAAATGTTGCAATTGTACTAGCCTCCACCACTTCCTCTGGCAGCTTATTCCTTACACATATCACCCTATGAGTGGAAAAAGTTGCCTCTTAGGTCTCTTTTATATCTTTCACCTCTAACGCTAAAACTATGCCCTCTAGTTCTGAACTCCCCCACCCCAGGGAAAAGGCTTTGTATATTTACCCTATCCATGCCCCTCATGATTTTATAAACCTCTATAAGGTCACCCCTCAGCCTCCGATGCTCCAGGGAAAACAGCCCCACCCTGTTCAGCCTCTCCCGATAGCTCAAATCCTCTAACCCTGGCAACATCCCTGTAAATCTTTTTTGAACCCTTTCAAGTTTCATAACATCTTTCCGATAGGAAGGAGACCAGAATTGCACGCAATATTCCAACAGTGGCCTAACCAATGTCCCGTATAGCTTCAATGTGACCTCCCAACTCCTGTACTCAATACTCTGACCAATAAAGGAAAGCATACCAAACGCCGCCTTCACTATCCTATCTACCTGCGACTCCATTTTCAAGGAGCTATGAACCTGCACTCCAAGGTCTCTTTGTTCAGCAACACTCCCTAGGACCTTACCATTAAGTGCATAAGTCCTGCTAAAATTTGTTTTCCCAAAATGCAGCACCTTGCATTTATCTGAATTAAACTCCATCTGCCACATCTCAGCCCATTAGTCCATCTGATCAAGATCCAGTTGTAATCTGAGGTAACCTTCTTCGCTGCCCACCACACCTCCAATTTTGGTGCCATCTGCAAACTTACTAACTGTACCTCTTATGCTCACATTGAAATCATTTATATAAATGATGAAAAGGAGTGGACCCAGCGCCGATCCTTGTGGTACTCCATTGGTCACAGGCCTCCAGTCTGAGAAACAACCCTCCACCACCACCCTCTGTCTTCTACCTTTGAGCCAGTTCTGTATCCACATGGCTAGTGCTCCCTGTATTCCCTGAGATCTAACCTTGCTCATCAGTCTCCCATGGGGAACCTTGTCGATCGCCTTACTGAAGTCCATATAGATGGCATCTACTGCTCTGTCCTCATCAATCTTCTTTGTTACTTCTTCAAAAAACTCAATCAAGTTTGTGAGACATGATTTCCCATGTATAAAGCCATGTTGACTATTCCTAATCAGTCCTTACCTTTCCAAATACATGTACATCCTGTCCCTCAGGATTCCCTCCAACAACTTGCCTACCATCGACATCAGGCTCACTGGTCTATAGTTCCCTGACTTGTCCTTACCACCTTTCTTAAATAGTGGCACCACATTAGCCATCTCAAGTCTTCTGGCACCTCACCTGTGACTATCGATGATACAAATATCTCAGCAAGAGACCCAGCAATCATATCTCTAGCTTCCCACAGAGTTCTAATGTAGGTTAGTGGAATAGTGTAGGTTAAATGGGCTTCAGATTGGTATGACAGGTCGGCGCAACACTGAGGGCCGAAGGGCCTGTACTGCGCTGTAATGTTCTATGTTCTAATGTTCCATGTTCTAGGGTACACCTGATCAGGTCCTGGGGATTTATCCACTTTTATGTGTTTCAAGACATCCAAAACTTCCTCTTCTGCAATATGGACAATTTTCAAGATGTCACCATCTATTTCCCTACATTCTATATCTCCCATGTCCTTTTCTACAGTAAATACTGATGCAAAATACTCGCTTAGTATTGGCCCCATCTCCTGCAGCTCCATACAAAGGCCACCTTGCTGATCTTTGAGGGGCCCTATTCTCTCCCTCGTTACTCTTTTGTCCTTAATGTATTTGCAAAAACCCTTTGGATTCTCCTTAACCCTATTTGCCAAAGCTACCTCATGTCCCCTTTTTGCCTTCCTGATTTCCCTCGTAGGTATACTGCTACTGCCTTTATACTCTTGCACGGATTCACTCGATCTATCCTGTCTATACCTGACATATGCTTCCTTCCTTTTCTTAACCAAACCCTCAATTTTTTTAGTCATCCAGCATTCCCTATACCTACCAGCCTTCCCTTTCACCCTGACAGGAATATACTTTCTCTGGATTCTTGTTATCTCATTTCTGAAGGCTTCCCATTTTCCAGCCGTCCCTTTACCTGCAAACATCTGCGCCCAATCAGCTTTTGAAAGTTCTTGCCCAATACCATCAAAATTGGCCTTTCTCCAATTTAGAACTTCAACTTTTAGATCCAGTCTATCCTTTTCCATCACTATTTTAAAACTGACAGAATTTTGGTCGCTGGCCCCAAAGTGCTCCCCCACTGACACCTCAGTCACCTGCTCTGCCTTATTTCCCAAGAGTAGGTCAGGTTTTGCACCTTCTCTAGTAGGTACATCCACATACTGAATCAGAAAATTTTATTGTACACACTTAACAAATTCCTCTCCATCTAAACCTTTAACACTATGGCAGTCCCAGTTTATGTTTGGAAAGTTAAAATCCCCTTCCATAACTACCCTAATTTTCTTACAGATAGCTGAGATCTCCTTACAAATTTGTTTCTTAATTTCCCTCTGACTATTAGGGGGTCTATAATGCAATCCCAATAAGGTGAGCATCCCTTTCGTATTTCTCAGTTCCACCCAAATAATTTCCCTCGATGTATTTCTGGGAATATCCTCCTTCAGCACAGCAGTAATGCTAACCCTTATCAAAAATGCCACTCCCCCTCCTCTCTTGCCTCCCTTTCTGTCCTTCCTGTAGCATTTGTATCCTTGAACATTAAGCTGCCAGTCCTGCCCATCCCTGAGCCATGTTTCTGTAATTGCTATGATATCCCAGTCCCATGTCCCTAACCATGCCCTGAGTTCATCTGCCTTCCCTGTTAGGCCTCTTGCGTTGAAATAAATGCAGTTTAATTTATCAGTCTGCCCCTGTTCTCTGCTTTGTCCCTGCCTCCCCTGACTGTTTTACTTGCCTTGGATCTCAATTGTACCAGCCTCAGATTGATTTCTTTCCTCACTATCTCCCTGAGACCCACCCCTCCACCTTATTAGTTTAAATCCTTCTGAGCAGTTCTAGCAAATCTCTCTGCCAGTTTATTCATCCCCTTCTAATTTAGGTGCAATCTGTCCTTCTTGCACAGGCCACTTCTACCACAAAAGAGATTCCAATGATCCAAAAATGTGAATCCTTCTCCCGAACACCAGCTCCTCAGTCATGCATTCATGGGCTCTATCCTCCGATTCCTGCCCTCACTAGCTCATAGCACCGGCAGTAATCCAGGTATTACTACTCTTGAGGATCTCATTTTTAAATTTCTGCCTAACTCTCTGAAATCTCCCTTCAGAGTTTCAACCTTTTCCCTTCCTATGTCATTGGTTCCAATGTCTACAATGACCTCCTGCTGGTCCCTCTCCCCCTTGAGAACATTCTGCACCCTCTCTGAGACATCCTTGCTCCTGGCACCAGGGAATCAACACACCATTCTGATTTTTCGCTGCTGGCCACAGAAATGTCTGTCTGTACATTGGACTAGAGAGTCCCCTAACATAATTGATTGCTTGGAACCCACGTACCTCTCATTACATTAAAGCCACTCTCAATACCAGAAACTTGTCTGCTTGTGCTTTGCACCCCTGAGTGTCCATCACCCCCTACATTTTCCAAAACACCATAATTGTTTGAAATGGGAATAGACACAGAAGAGTCCTGCACTACCTGCCTATCTCTCTTACCTTTCCTGTATCTGAGACTTTCCCCCTTCCTGTAACTGCCATCCATCACATCCCCTTGCTCTTGTAAATTCCTCATTGCCTCTATCTGCCTCTCCAATCGATCCACTCGATCTGATAGGATTCACAACCAACAGCACTTATTGCAGAAATAATCTTCAGTAACCCCCTAAACACTCCCTAAACTCCCACATCTAACAAGAAGAGCATATCACTCTACTAACGGCCATTTTTGCTTCTTTCAATCTACAAACCCAGAAAATAGCACTATGTTATTCCTATACAAAACACTGCTCCAGGTTAAAATAATACTTATGGCTTATATTTTAAGTTTAATCAAGAAACATAGCTCAATAAAACATATAATCAAGAAAGAACCCACTCTACTCACTACTGCAGACTTATTTTAAGGCCGCGCTTAAAATCCACTTATCTGCTTCTGTGCTGTGACCTGTCTAAATAGGTTCCTCCAAGATCAGGTGTGAATTTCACTGTTTTTAATTTTCCCAGACGCACTCCAATGCCCAGCGATGCATGCATTCAAACAGCAAAGGCAGTAACTGTGCAGGTTTACTGCTCTGTCAGTTTCTTTCTATCTCTGTCCTGCACTGACCTCACTACATGCTTCCTTAAAGTGTGGAAACAGGCCCTTTGGCCCACCGAAGCACAACCCATTCCCCTACATTTACCCCTTCACCTAACACTACAAACAATTTAGCATAGCCAATTCACCTAACCTGCATATTTTTGGACTGTGGAAACCAGAGCACCCGGAGGAAACCCACGCAGACAATGTTCAAACTCCACACAAACAGTTGCCTGATGCGGGAATTGAACCTGGGTCTCTGGCGCTGTGAGGCAGCAGTGCTAACCACTGTGCCACCATGCCACCCATGTCTGCTTTTCCCCCTTTTAAAACTGCTGTTGTTTTGACTTTTTTTCCCCAAAGTTCCAAAACAATGCAACTGCATATAAAACAGTAATTGCTGCTCCTGGAATTCAAAGAAATCACCTCCAGCACCTAAAATACCTCAGCAAAGGAGCAGCTGTTACAGCCAGAAATTTTTCCTGTTCTCCACTTTGGATTACCCAGAATCTTTTTCTTTTATCTCCCGAAAAGCTTTGCTTATCTTTTCTCCAAAGTCACTTGATTTTCTGTAAGCAACAGCACACATTAAACTGCTGCTAAATGCAAACAACTGTGAATTTGAGAAATTTGAAATAAAAATAGAAAGTGCTTGAGAAACTCAGCAGTTCTGGTGGCATCCGTGGACAGAGAGAGACAGAGTTAACGTTTGAGTCTAACATTCAGCTGATATGAGACAGCAGCGCAAAAGCTGCCAAACCTATTGAGCTACTCCAATACATGCTGTCTTTATTAAATGGTTAACTTCATTTCAAAGAAACCATTTCATGAAAATCTTTTTCAATCCAGAAAGTGCCCAGACAATTCCATATTATCCGTTTTTTCACATAGTCCATAAATATAAATACGTATTCCCATTGCAGTTGAATTTGGATGATAAAGGAGAGTCTATATCTCTTACCTAACATATGCAAATCACCTTTAATTACAGGAATATGTCTACATTCATTCTTGATGCAAATAATATTCTTAATAGGATGAAGAAGAAATCATTGAGCTATTGTAGAACATAGAAAGTTAGAACATAGAATATTACAGGCCCTTCGGCCCTCAATGTTGCGCCGACCTGTCATATCAATCTGAAGTCCATCTGACCTACACTATTCCATGTACGTCCATATGCTTATCCAATGACGACTTCAATGTACTTAAAGTTGGCGAATCTACTACTGTTGCAAGCAAAGCATTCCATACCCTTACTACCCTCTGAGTAAAGAAACTACCTCTGACATCTGTCCTGTATCTATCACCCCTCAAGTTAAAGCTCTGCCCCCTTGTGCTCGCAGTCACCATACTTGGAGAAAGGGTCTCCCTTCCACCCTATCTAACCCTCTGATTATCTTATATGTCTCTATTAAGTCACCTCTCAACCTTCTTCTCTCCAACAAAAACAGCCTCAAGTCCCTCAGCCTTTCCTCGTAACACTGTCCCTCCATACCAGGCAACATCCTAGTAAATCTCCTCTGCACCCTTTCCAAAGCTTCCACATCCTTCCTATAATGCGGTGACCAGAACTGTACACAATACTCCAAGTCCGGCCGCATCAGAGCTTTGTACAGCTGTAGCATAACCTCATGGTTCCAGAACTCGATCCCTCTATTAATAAAGGCCAAAACACTGTATGCCTTCTTAACAACCCTGTCAACCTGGGTGGCAACTTTCAAGGATCTGTGTACCTGGACACCGAGATCTCTCTGCTCATCTACACTACCAAGAATCTTACCATTAGCCCAGTACTTTGCATTCTGACCAAAGTGAATCACCTCTCACTTGTCCACATTAAACTCCATTTGCCACCTCTCAGCCCAGCTCTGCAGCTTATCTATGTCTCTCTGTAACCTACAACATCCTTCGGCACTATCCACAACTCCACCGACCTTAGTGTCGTCTGCAAATTTACTAACACCCCCTTCTACACCCTCATCCAGGTCGTTTATAAAAATGACGAACAGCCAGTGGACCCAACACCAACCCTTGCAGTATACCACTGGTAACTGGACTCCAAGATGATCATTTCCCATCAACCATCACCCTCTGTCTTCTTTCAGCAAGCCAATTACTGATCCA
Source organism: Chiloscyllium punctatum (assembly GCF_047496795.1). Lineage (NCBI taxonomy): Eukaryota > Metazoa > Chordata > Chondrichthyes > Orectolobiformes > Hemiscylliidae > Chiloscyllium > Chiloscyllium punctatum. The sequence goes on along the minus strand of NC_092739.1, from coordinate 151,591,059 downwards.
AACTGTTATATCTCCCACAATCCCATTCCTCCGCATTTTGTATAATAGCCTACTGTGGGGAACCTTATCGAACGCCTTGCTGAAATCCATATACACCACATCAACTGGTTTATTCTCATCGACCTGTTTGGTCACCTTCTCAAAGAACTCAATAAGGTTTGTGAGGCACGACCTACCCTTCACAAAACCATGCTAACTATCCCTAATCAAATTATTCTTTTCTCGATGATCATAAATCCATTCTCTTATAACCTTTTCCAACACTTTACCAACAACTGAAGTAAGGCTCACTGGTCTATAATTACCAGGATTGTCTCTACTCCCCTTCTTGAACAAGGGAACCACATTTGCTATCCTCCAGTCTTCTGGCACTATTCCTGTAGACAATGACAATTTAAAGATCAAGCCAAAGGCTCGGCAATCTCCTCCCTGGCTTTCCAGAGGATACTAGGATAAATCCCATCCGGCCCAGGGGACTTATCTATTTTCACACTCTGCAGGATTTATAATACCTCTTCCTTGTGAACCTCAATCACACCTCGTCTAGTAGCCTGTATCTCAGTATTTTCCTTGACAACATTGTCATTTTCTAGAGTGAATACTGTCAAAACATTTTCCTCTGACTCCACACACAACTTCCCACTACTATCCTTGATTGGCCCTAATCTTACTCTCGTCATTCTTTTATTCCTTAAATACCTGTAGAAAGCCTTCGGGTTTACCCTGATCCTATCCACCAACAACTTCTCATGCCTCTTCCTGGCTCTTCTGAACTCTCTCTTTAGGTCTTTCCTGGCTACCTTGTAACCCTCAATCGCCCTAACTGAGCCTTCACATCTCTTCCTAACATAAAGCCTTCTTCTTCCCCTTGACCAGAGATTCCACTTCCTTCGTAAACCACGGCTCCCGCGCTCTACAGCTTCCTCCCTGCCTGACATAACTGTTTGTCATTACTATGCTAAAAGAAATATTTGCATTTTAGGTAACACTTGGAAGGAGGAGGGAGAATTGAAAATCCTGTGAAACAAGAATTGCTGGCATTGTAAATAGAAGCATAGAGTGAGAAAGCTACACTTCAACTTTAAAACCACTGATCAAACCTCAACTTGACAATTGTGTCCAATCTTGGGCCATTCACTTTAGACAAGATCTCAAGGCTTTGGAGATGGTGCAGAAATGATTGACCAGAATGGAATGAGGGACTTCAGTTGTCTCAAAAGACTACAAAAGTTGGAATTGTTCTTTTTAGGGAAGGCTCAAGGATCTTCAAGACAGGTGAGTAAAATAATTTGATAGAATAAATGAGGAAAATCTATTTCCACCCGGAGATTTAAGAAACATAGCAAAACAATCAAGAGGATGTGGGAGATAAGAACTTTATTCACCTAGTCAGTTGTTATGATCTGGAAAGCACTACCTGAAAGGATCGTGAAAACAGCTACAATAATAATTGTCAAATAGAATTGAATATGTAGGAAGGATGTTCAGAGCTTTTGGTAAAGAGCACTAATTCATAGCCTTTTTAAAACTTCAGCAAAAACACAATGAGTGCCTTCTGTACATCATAATTTTACATCATTTCACCTCCCAGGAACATCCCAAAATTCTTCTCATGCATCAGAATACTCCAAAGTGCAGTAGCTGTTGTTATTTTAGGGAATACACTGCATCACGTAACGTATGGCAATTGTCCACACAGTGTAATGAAAGGCAAAATGTTTGATAAAATGTTATGTAAGAGGCTTCATAGAAATATCAATCATATTAGAAGTCATTTTTGCAGCAAGGTAGTGAAGGCTATTGTAATTGGAATTAGAACTGTAAAGAACAAGAATAGAGTTCTTGTTGCTAATCACTGGCCAGTAAGGTTGATCCTACTACATAGAAACATTGGTGCACTTACTGATAGCTTGTGAACAAATATCCTTCCTCGCAATTTTCTCGCTTATTGTTTTTGATACATGGCAATTAGGAAAAGGCAACAAATCCAGCTTTGTCAGCTTTGCCCACACAGTGGGAGCATCTCTGATTAACCATCCCCTTGGGCAACGCTTCATGAATCTATACAGCCATACCAAGTTACTTCTACAGAATTCTTTTATTTACCAACGTTAACTCATATCGGCACACCTTGCCCTTCCTTTCTGCTGACTTGTCAGATGCTTTCGAAATGATTCCCCTGTTCTCCTCCTTGTCTGATAACTCCCTCGACTTGGTGGCCCAGCCCATTTTGCTCCCTATCTATATTTAAATATATAAGAACATGAGTACACTGCTCCCTGGGGGTTAACCACACCATCCTTTGCCACTCCAAGTAACACCCTTCTTTGGTTTCTATCAAAATATGCTTACATCCTTGGGGAGACAATTTCTCTTTGGATGCTTGATATTTCCGTGAAACTTCTTGCAAGACCCCATACTTGCCTTCTGAAAAGAGACATCCTATACTTCTTATAGGATACTTCACGTGTATCCAATGGTTCACGTCTTCACAAGAAAAAGATATTAAATTTGCCACATGCTTTTATCAAATCCATTTAAGACCATAAGACATAGGAGTGGAAGTAAGGCCATTCGGCCCATCGAGTCCACTCCGCCATTTCATCATGGCTGATGGGCATTTCAGCTCCACTTACCCGCATTTTCCCCGATTTCTCCATGGATTTCTGAACGCTCACCCAATTTTATCTTAAATCATTGGACCCTGTGTTTTACATTCCATCAGTTTTCATTCAGAATTTATTTCTTCTATTGTCTTGACCAGCTGCTCCACATCCAGCTCTAGCAGAATGATCACCGCACAACCACTGTCATTAAAACAAAATACTGCTGCAAAGTGCTTGTTATAACTCAGCTGTAGTTTTGTCTCGGGTTCAAAATAGGCAGGGTATGTGTTGGTATGTATAGGTTGGAGGTGGTGCATAGTGGAGGGGGGTTATTAGGAGAGAATTTCTCCCAGAAGCCACTGGAAAGTTGCGATGGAGCATGAAAATCAGAAATCCCCTCCATCCCATGACAGAAATGACAGAATTGTTGAGAGATTGTTCCGCCAATCTGAAGGCAGATTTTTCCATGCTCATAGCGGATAGGTTCACTATCGAGCCGAACAATAGCAAATGGAGGAGGGAAGCAAACCATGATTGGAGGCGGAGCAAGCAGTTTGGAAAATCAGTGCTGGTGGTGAGGAAGTCACAACGGGAGTTGGAGATACCTTTTGCTCTGGGTTCTGGGCAGTGCCATACACAGGAGGCAGGAGGTTTGGGCGGCAGACATCTGCCAATGGAGGAAGAGGAGGCTACAAGAGAGGTGGGGAGAGGAGCAGATGAAAGAGGGATGAGAGAGTGAGACACTGCAAGAAGTTTGTGGAGGATTGGAAGAAGGGAGCAAAAAGCTAAAAAAAGTCTTCTTATTCATTCCTGGGCTGACGGCATCTCTGGCACAGAGGACTATTAAGAATTAACTACACTGCTGTGGGTCTGGAGTCACATGTAAGCCAGACCAAGTAAAGATGGTGATTTCCTTCCCTGAAGGACATTTAGCAAACCAGATGTGTTTTTTTCCTCTGACAATCAAAACTGGACATCATTAGAATTTTAACTCTGGATTGTATTCAAATTCCACCATCTGCCATCTGAGAACCCAAAACATTACCTGGGTCTCTGGATTAACAGTCCAGTGATAATACCACTGGACTATGAGGGAGTAACGGCAGTTTTGAGCTTGTCAACAAAGAAAATTGTCACCAGCTGGGAGCCAGGAAAACTTGACAACATTGAGGTAATGAGTTTTTGTACATGAATGTGGAATTTCTAGTTAAAGTTAAAGTAGAATAAGATTAGGAGCTACACCAGGGGAAACATGCAGTGGATTTCTGTTTTAATGAACATTACGCCAATTATGGAATTTAAATCTGAGACTAAGATCTGAGATGCAGTCAAACGCATATCAAATCTTTGATTAAAATGCTCGACCTTTGGTTAAATGCAATTTAAAAACATTTGCTGTGGCCTTACCTGTTTGCAGATTATGCCTTTAAAATCATAATGAAGAGTGGCTAATTATTAAAGATTATGAATTCTTCTAATTTTCATCAAACACCCCATGCATCAACACAAACACTGAAGGTATTAGTACTTGAATGCAGCACCTAATAAACAAATTCATGAGAATGAAAAGAGGAGCCCCTTAAAACCAAGTGAAAACAAGGTTTATTTGATATATTTTGCTCCCATTACTCTTCTTGTCTGAATTTGATGGCCAATATCAAACTGTAAAATGACAGCTTGCATTTCTTTTACATTTAATCTTGAATACAGTGAAGTGCCACAAGCATAATATCAGTCAACGAGGTTCACTGAGCTACAGAGAGATTTTGGAAGGTGGTCAAAAGTTTGATCAATGGGGTTGTCTTAAACGAGGGAACAGGAAAAGTAAGAGAGGATAGGGGAAGGGAATTCCAGAGCCTTCACAGCCATTGCAATACCACGTGTGGGTCAAAGTCATGGAAGGGCCTCCCAAAAAGCAGTGGGTGGCCCTTCACCACATGAACTGCAGCAGTTGGAGAAGGCAGAGCACCACCTGATAGAGTGAGTGGATGAGAAATGCAGGCCTTGCCAGTGATGCCATGAAATTGTAAGTAAGCAAAGAAAACAGGGAGTGGCATTTTTGATAAGGGTTAGCATTACTGCTGTGCTGAGGAAGGATATTCCCGGAAATACATCCAGGGAAATTATTTGGGTGGAACTGAGAAATAAGAAAGGGATGATCACCTTATTGTGATTGTATTATAGACCCCTTAATAGTTACAGGGAAATTAAGAAACAAACTTGTAAGGAGATCTCAGCTATCTGTAAGAATAATAGGGTAGTTATGGTTGGGGATTTTAACTTTCCAAACATAGACTGGGACTGCCATAGTGTTAAAGGTTTAGATGAAGAAGAATTTGTTAAGTGCGTACAAGACAATTTCCTGATTCAGTATGTGGATGTACCTACTAGAGAAGGTGCAAAACTTGACCTACTCTTGGGAAATAAGGCAAGGCAGGTGACTGAGGTGTCAGTGGGGGAGCACTTTGGGGCCAGCAACCAAAATTCTATTAGATTTATAATAATGATGGAAAAGGATAGACCAGATCTAAAAGTTGAAGTTCTAAATTGGAGAAAGGCCAATTTTGATGGTATTAGGCAAGAACTTTTGAAAGCTGATTGGAGGCAGATGTTCGCAGGTAAAGGGACGGCTAGAAAATGGGAAGCCTTCAGAAAAGAGATAACAAGAATCCAGAGAAAGTATATTCCTGTCAGGGTGAAAGGGAAGGCTGGTAGGTATAAGGAATGCTGGATGACTAAAGAAATTGAGGATTTAGTTAAGAATAAGAAGGAAGCATACGTCAGGTATAAACAGGATAGATCGAGTGACTCCTTAGAAGAGTATAAAGGAAGTAGGAGTATACTTAAGAGGGAAATCAGGAAGGCAAAAAGGGGACATGAGATAGTTTTGGCAAATAGAATTAAGGAGAATCCAAAGGGTTTTTACAAATACATTAAGGACAAAAGAGTAACGAGGGAGAGAATAGAGCCCCTCAAAGATCAGCAATGTGGCCTTTGTGTGGAGTTGCAGAAAATGGGGGAGATACTAAATGAGTATTTTGCATCAGTATTTACTGTGGAAAAGGATATGGAAGATATAGACTCTAGGGAAATAGATAGTGACATCTTGCAAAATGGCCAGATTACAGGGGAGGAAGTGCTAGATGTCTTGAAATGAGTAAAGGTGGCTAAACCCCCAGGACCTGATCAGGTGTACCCGAGAACTCTGTGGGGAGCTAGAGAAGTGATTGCTGGGCCTCTTGCTGATTATTTGTATCATCGATAATCACAGGTGATGTGCCGGAAGGCTGGAAGTTGGCAAATCTGATGCCACTGTTTAAGAAGAGTGGTAAGGACAAGCCAGGGCACTATAGACCAGTGAGCCTGACCTCGGTGGTGGGCAAGTTGTTGGAGGGAACCCTGAGGATCAGGATGTACATGTATTTGGAAAGGCGAGGACTGATTCGGGATAGTCAACATGGCTTTGTGCATGGGAAATCATGGCTCACAAACTTGATTGAGTTTTTTGAAGAAGTAACAAAGAGGATTGATAAGGGCAGAGCGGTAGATGTGATCTATATGGACTTCAGTAAGGCGTTCGACAAGGTTCCCCATGGGAGACTGGTGAGGAAGGTTAGATCTCATGGAATACAGGGAGAACTGGCCATTTGGATACAGAACTGGCTCAAAGGTAGAAGACAGAGGGTGGTGGTGGAGGGTTGTTTTTCAGACTGGAGGCCTGTGACCAGTGGAGTGCCACAAGGATCGGTGCTGAGTCCTCTACTTTTTTGTCATTTACATAAATGATTTGGATGCGACCACAAGAGGTACAGTTAGTAAGTTTGCAGATGACATCAAATTTGGAGGTGTAGTTGACAGCGAAGAGGGTTACCTCAGATTACAACAGGATCTGGACCAGATGGGCCAATGGGCTGAGAAGTGGCAGATGGAGTTTAATTCAGATAAATGCGAGGTGCTGCATTTTGGGAAAGCAAATCTTAGCAGGACTTATACACTCAATGGCAAGGTCCTAGGGAGTGTTGCTAAACAAAGAGACCTTCGAGTGCAGGTTCATAGCTCCTTGAAAGTGGAGTTGTGGCCATCACGGAAACATGGATAGATGAGGGACAGGAATGGCTACTGGAGGTTCCTGGTTACAGATGTTTCAGTAAGATTAGGGAGGGTGGTAAAAAAGGAGGGGGGGTGGCATTGCTAATTAGAAATGGTATAACGGCTGCAGAAAGGAAGTTTGAGGGGGATCTGCCTCTGGAGGTAGTATGGGCTGAAGTCAGAAATAGGAAAGGTGCAGTCACCTTGTTGGGTGTTTATTATAGGCCCCCCAATAGCAGCAGAGATGTGGAGAAACAGATTGGGAAACAGATTTTGGAAAGGTGCAGAAGCCACAGGGTCGTAGTCATGGGCGACTTCAACTTCCCAAATATTGATTGGAAGCTCTTTAGATCAAGTAGATTGGATGGGGCGGTGTTTGTGCAGTGTGTCCAGGAAACTTTTCTAACGCAGTATGTAGATTGTCCAACCAGAGGGGAGGCCATATTGGATTTGGTACTCGGTAATGAACCGGGACAAGTGGTGGGCTTGTTAGTGGGTGAACATTTTGGTGATGGCGACCACAATTCTGTGACTTTCACCTTGGTTATGGAGAGAGATAGGTGCGCACAACAAGGAAGTTTTTACAATTGGGGGAAGGGAAATTACGATGCTGTAAGACAGGATTTGAGGAGCATACGTTGGGAGCATAGGCTGTCAGGGAAGGATGTGGTGGAAATGTGGAACTTTTTCAAGGAGCAGATACGACGTGTCCTTGATATGTATGTACCGATCAGGCAGGAAAGAAATGGCCGTGTGAGGGAGCCTTGGTTGACGAGGGAGGTTGAATGTCTAGTAAAGAGGAAGAAGGATGCTTACATAAGGTTGAGGAAACAAGGTTCAGACAGAGCAGTGGAGGGATACAGGATAGCCAGAAGGGACCTGAAGAAAGGGATTAGGAGAGCTAAGAGAGGGCATGAAAAATCCCTGGCGGATAGGATCAAGGATAACCCCAAGGCATTCTATGCGTATGTGAGAAACCTGAGAATGACGAGAACGAGGGTAGGTCCGATCAAGGACAGTGGTGGGAGACTGTGTATTGAGTCGGAAGAGATAGGAGAGGTCTTGAACAAGTACTTCTCTTCAGTATTTACGAACGAGAGGGACCGTATTGTTGAAGAGGAGAGTGTGAAACGGACTGATAAGCTAGAAGAGATACCTGTTAGGAAGGAAGATGTGTTGGACATTTTGAACAACTTGAGGATAGACAAGTCCCCCGGGCCTGACGGGATATATCCTAGGATTATGTGGGAAGCAAGAGAGGAAATTGCAGTACCGTTGGCAATGATCTTCTCGTCTTCACTGGCAACGGGGGTGGTACCAGGGGACTGGAGAGTAGCGAATGTTGTGCCCCTGTTCAAAAAAGGGAATAGGGATAACCCCGGGAATTACAGGCCAGTTAGTCTTACTTCTGTGGTAGGCAAAGTAATGGAAAGGGTACTGAGGGATAGGATTTATGAGTATCTGGAAAGACACTGCTTGATTAGGGACAGCCAGCATGGATTTGTGAAGGGTAGGTCTTGCCTTACAAGTCTTATTGAATTCTTCGAGGAGGTGACCAAGCATGTGGATGAGGGTAGAGCAGTGGATGTAGTGTACATGGATTTTAGTAAGGCATTTGATAAGGTTCCCCATGGTAGGCTTATGCGGAAAGTCAGGAGGCATGGGATAGAGGGAAATTTGGCCAATTGGATAGAAAACTGGCTAACCGGTCGAAGTCAGAGAGTGGTGGTAGATGGTAAATATTCAGCATGGAGTCCAGTTACAAGTGGAGTTCCGCAGGGATCAGTTCTGGGTCCTCTGCTGTTTGTAATTTTTATTAATGACTTAGATGAGGGAGTCGAAGGGTGGGTCAGTAAATTTGCAGATGATACAAAGATAGGTGGTGTTGTGGACAGTGAGGAGGGCTGTTATCGGCTGCAGAGGGACTTAGATATGATGCAGAGCTGGGCTGAGGAGTGGCAGATGGAGTTCAACCCTGCCAAGTGTGAGGTTGTCCATTTTGGAAGGACAAATAAGAATGCGGAATACAGGGTTAATGGTAGGGTTCTTGGTCAGGTGGAGGAACAGAGGGATCTTGGGGTCTATGTACATAGATCTTTGAAGGTTGCCACTCAGGTGGATAGAGTTTGTAAGAAGGCCTATGGAGTATTATCGTTCATTAGCAGAGGGATTGAATTCAAGAGTCGTGAGGTGATGTTGCAGCTGTACAGGACTTTGGTTAGGCCACATTTGGAGTACTGTGTGCAGTTCTGGTCGCCTCACTTTAGGAAAGATGTGGAAGCTTTGGAGAGAGTGCAGAGAAGATTTACCAGGATGTTGCCTGGAATGGAGAGTAGGTCGTACGAGGATAGGTTGAGAGTTCTCGGCCTTTTCTCGTTGGAACGGCGAAGGATGAGGGGTGACTTGATAGAGGTTTATAAGATGATCAGAGGAATAGATAGAGTAGACAGTCAGAAACTTTTTCCCCGGGTACAACAGAGTGTTACAAGGGGACATAAATTTAAGGTGAAGGGTGGAAGGTATAGGGGAGATGTCAGGGGTGGGTTCTTTACCCAGAGAGTGGTGGGGGCATGGAATGCGCTGCCCGTGGGAGTGGTAGAGTCAGATTCATTGGCGACCTTTAAGCGGCATTTGGATAGGTACATGGATGGGTGCTTAATCTAGGATAGAAGTTCGGCACAACATCGTGGGCCGAAGGGCCTGTTCTGTGCTGTATTGTTCTATGTTCTATGTTCTATGTTCTATGAGTCGCAGGTAGATAGGATAGTGAAGAAGGCGTTTGGTATGCTTTCCTTTATTGGTCAGAGTATTGAGTACAGGAGTTGGGAGGTCATGTTGCAGCTGTACAGGACATTGGTTAGGCCACTGTTGGAATATTGCGTGCAATTTTAGTCACCTTCCTATCAGAAAGATGTTGTGAAACTTGAAAGGGTTCAGAAAAGATTTACAAGGATGTTGCCAGGGTTGGAGGATTTGAGCTATTGGGAGAGGCTGAACAGGCTGGGGCTGTTCTCCCTGGAGTGTCGCAGGCTGAGGGGTGACCTTATAGAGGTTTACAAAATCATGAGGGGCATGGATAGGGTAAATAGGCAAAGTCTTTTCCCTGGGGTTGGGGCGTCCAGAACTAGAGGGCATAGGTTTTGGGGAAAGATATAAAAGAGACCTATGGGGCAACGTTTTCACACAGAGGGTGGTACGTGTATGGAATGAGCTGTCAGAGGATGTGGTGGAGGCTGGTACAATTGCAACATTTAAAAGGCATCTGGATGTATATATCAATAGGAAGGGTTTGGAGGGATATGGGCCGGGTGCTGGCAGGTGGGACTAGATTGGGTTGGGATATCTGGGCGGCATGGACGGGTTGGACCGAAGGGTCTGTATCCATGCTGTCCATCTCTATGACTCTATGACTATGACTAAAACAAGGCTGGGCAAGCGGCCTGAGGCTGCTCGTCATGAGCTAACGTATCGGCTCTAATGACCCTTGTTCAGAACGTTCTGATCTCTCTCCACAGATGCTGCCAGGTCCGCTGAGCTTTTCCAGCGATTTCTGTCTTTGTAACTACAATTTCACACTGGCTACAAAGCGTTCGGCTGCATCCCCCGGGAAGTTATACAGTTGCGAGATTCTCTGATGCATTCCATGTTGGCTAATCTCCCCTTCCACATATCCCTCTCAGTCCTCTGGCAGCACTTCCCATGACTTCCCCCCGCCCCGCAGTGTTGGTGTGCTCACCTGTCACACACAGGCTTTGGTTGCATCTGTTTCCTTCTCAGTGAAAGGGGAAATTTAAGAAGAATAATTCCGAGAGGGATTTCTCCGGGCTATGGCGCGCTGCAGCGAAGGTTAAACTGTGAACCAGAAAGATGAGAGCTGTTTCTCTCCCTCTCTCTCCCAGCCAGAAGGTGGGTCGCGCAGCGCCGCATGTGGTGGGTGACATGCCTGGAAGAGAGAGAGAGAGAGAGAGGAGGGGGGGAGAGAGAGTACTGTAGTTGATGAACTCCTCCTCTCCAGGCTCAGGAGTCTGCACTGCCTTCTGATGAGTATATTAGGGGCTGCAGGAAGAAACGGCTGTTAGAGTGCGCAGGGATGAGAGTAGGCTAGCCCTTTTATTTTGTCTCCCGCAGTCCGCTAGAGACACCTCGTTTAGCCTAACGGTAGGTAATCCCTCTGTTCGCACATTCCCTTCCCTCTCTGGGGTAGTAGGTGTTTTATTTTCGGCTGTGTGTCAAATTCCTCCCAGGGTTCACATCATTCAGCATCACAGGCACAAAACATTTTATCGGATGAAACTGCGAAGAGGGCTCTTTCCTGCTTGTTTAAAAGAGGTCGCCTGTATTTCTTCTTAAATAATTGTTTTGTTCAGCTCCTAATTCGTTTTGGATTCGCTGTCTGTCGGGGTTGTGATATCAGAAGTATCGATCTGTATCTGCACAGGGAGAAACTTAAATGTAACAAACGATTCACAAGTCAGGCACCTTTTATGAAGAGTTTGCTTTCGATGGTGGAATTGGCATCTGTCTTGCACAAGTTTGGGAAGAGAGACTGAAGGAGGGAGGGCCAGTGGGGACGAGTTGAGTGGAAATCTGGAACTGTCTCCCCTCAGAGTTGGTTTGGAAGGGGATGGGTGAGATATCGGTTAAAAAAAACGTGCTTGCAGCTAGGTCCCTGCGTTAGGGGGTTAGGGAACCAACGCAGGTGGACAGAGTTCAAATGAAAGTCAGCCATCTCATCATCGAGACAGAAGGAGCTGGATGACAACCTTTGGTTTCCAGCGTTGAGTTGTAATCTCTGACCATTTTCTTTTTCTCTGCCGGCCCCCACTGCAGGGCTGCCGTGCTGAAGATGTGGCCGGAGAGAAACCTCTCACTGGAGTCCAACCATTCGCTGCTCTGCAGCCTGGCGGGGAGAGAGGGGAACAGCAGCGTCCGGTTATCTCCCCAGGATGTGATGGTCGGGGTATTGCTCACTGCTATTGACCTGGTCACCTTCGTGGGCAACACTGTGGTGTTCATCTGCCCGGCTTTGGAGAAAAGACTCAGGACCGTCACTTATATGTTCATCATGTCATTGGCCATGGCTGATTTACTCCTTGCTTGTCTTGTTATGCCCTTCAGGTAGGAGTTTGGACACAGTTTAGTCTTTGTTAAAGAGTTACAATGGATGGTTAGGGGGGAATATGCGTTTTTAACATGCTTTTGACAACTTCAGTTCAATCTCAACTTATTGTAGTCGCGGGGTGTTCTGCCTTCAAACCTACCTCTCTCGCTAGACATCTGGCCACCTATCATATTCTGATCTGGTGTCAGTCATAATGTGCAGTTGCACTGCCGAGGCACCGTGCGGGCGTTTTGCTGTATTAGGGTGCTATATAAATGCAAGTTGTAGTAGTAATACTTATTCTTCAATATCGCTGGGAAAAAGAAGACGTGTTTTGCCAAAGCTTTCTCATCTCACACCGATCAAGCTATTTCACTAGAAAACAGATTCAAGAGGAAATCAACATTGAAACTGCATGAGAGGAGGTTATTGATTGGTTGGAAGTGGGTTCTGCTTGGTAGCGGCATTGCCATAGACAATGCATCCATTAATGCTGATTAACAGTTGACAGCTAGGCTTTGTTAAATTTTAAACCAGGAAGGTTGCTTCTGCTTTTTCAGAGTCTTGTATTACATTTCTCAGTGGCCTCTGGATTACTAGGACCATCACAATACCACGATACCACTATCTGCCCTGCTTGATCATGTTATAAATGAATGGTGTCAGCATGGAAAGCTTCTGGGATCTCCAACCTTGACAGGGACTCAATGAGATAGCTCATAGTCTCAGGCAGCCAGCAGCAACAGCAGATTATGAGCGCAATGTTGTAGGAGCAAATTACCGCAGATGCTGGAATCTGTACTGAAAACAAAAAAAAATACTGGTGTCACAGCGGGTCAGACAGCATCCATAGAGACAGAGCAAACTAATGTTTCGAGTTGAGATGACTCTCCAGAGTTGATAAGCTCTGATGAAGAGTGGCAGACGTGGGTACTCCAGATGCTGGAGATTAGAATCAAGATTAGAGTGGTGCTGGAAAAGCACAGCAGGTCAGGCAGCATTCGAGGAGCAGGAAAATCGACGTTTCAGGCAAAAGCCCTTCATCAGGAGGGTCTAGACTCAAAATGTTACCTTGCTCTCTCTCCACAGATGCTGCCTGACTGCTGTGATTTCCAGCATTCTTTCTTTCTAACACGCTTTTGTATTGGGTGCTAACACTACTTTGAATGGGAGGTAATGGACTAGGAATTCCTATATTCCTGATGGAGGGCTTATGTCTGAAATGTTGACTCTCCTGCTCCTCGGATGCTGCTGACCTGCTGTGCTTTTTCAGTACCGTACTTTTAGACTCTAGTAATTCCCATGGCTAGATTGGGTTGGGATATCTGGTCGGCATGGATGGGTTGGACTGAAGGGTTTGTTTCCATGCTGTATATCTCTATGACTCTATGACCTAGGTAATGTCTTGGGAACCCTGATTCAAATGCTGCCATGGCAAATGTAGTTATAATTCAATGAAAATCTGGGAAATATAAGTCTGATGATAGTTGTGAAGCAATTGCTGATTGTCAGAAAAAATCTATCTGGTTTGCTAATGTTCCTAAAGGAAGGTAATTTGCCTTCCTTATCTGGTCTGGCTTAGATGTAACTCCAGACCCACAGCAATGAGATTGACCCTCAATTGCTCTCTGGACATTTAGGGATGGCCAATAAATACTGACCTGGCCAATGATGCGAATGAATTTTTAAAAAGGTTTTGTTGATGAATATTGATGAATTTATCTTCTAGTTGGACTTGGCAGTGTTAATGCAGTGGTTCTGTGGTAGAGCGATGACTGCGTGCACTAATATGCATCACGTATAATATACTTAACATGATGGCTTAGTCTGTTCTCACCTTCCGTGTGAATGTGCTTCTTTTAAACCTGCTCCTGTCATGCTTTCTCTATCTTTGAATGCTCGTGTGACAGTTGTCAAACCCTTTGCAGCATGAGAGCTTTCAGAGAAGAGAGTCTTGCGGAGTCTCAGGACTGACCTAATGACATCCATGCTGTTCCTTGATGTTTCAGAACTATGTCTCTCAGAATTCTGTCTAAACAAAGGCAGTAAGTAAGAGTAATTGTGACACCCCATTCAAACCAGTTGGATAGAACTTAGATCTACACCAACAGGGCCCCTCCACGTTCCTCTAATTACTTTCTGAGGTCCTCTAGTCTTTTACTTGAAAACAAAAGTTGCTCTTGAAATGCTTCTTACAGAGTGGCATTAAGTGAATGTCCAATGCACAACATTCAATGAAGTATCTAGTACTCCGAAGGGGCTTGATAGGGTAAACACTGAGAGATTGTTTCTCTAGCTGAGGAGTCTAAAACACGTGGGGGTTATCTCATCATAATCTCACGACGATTTAGGACTGGGATAATGAGAAATTATTTCACTCAAGAAGTTGTGAATCTTTGGAATTCTGTTGCTCCAGAGCATTATGGATGCTCAATTGTTGATTATGTTAAGGTGGATAGTTTTTGGGTCTGTCAGGGATTCAAGGAATGCAGGTGGGCAAGTGGAGTTAAAGGTAAACCATAATGAATGGGCTCAATGGACTATTTAGTGGATTCTCGCTTCTAATCTTGTGCTCCTATGAGAAGCTTGCTGCTTCTAGTGACAATCGCAGCCCATCATTTAAAATCACCCTAATGGAGGTGCAAAGAAAGAAGCGTTTGCTGTGCACTCTCTTATAGAAGTATTAAAAATTGAAGCCTCAGGCCATCCAGCAATTCGAGTCTGCTTCATTATTCAATATGATCATGGTTGATCTTCCAACTCATTGTTTCCATTGTTTCCCTATACTCTTTGAACCCTTTAGTCTGAAGAACTAAGTCCTTCTTGAAAACATTTAATGTTTTGGTCTCAACAGCTTTCTGTGGCAGTGAATTTCATAGGCTCACCACTCTCGGGTTGGAGAAATCTCTCCTCATCTCAATCCTAATATCCATCTGATCAATGTATCTGTCAATCTCTGGTTATCCATCTATTACATGTTTCTCTCTATCTATGATTGTCCAACTAACCTATGTGATTTTCTATCTTCAGTCATCCATCTGATCCATGTATCAGAAGTGGGGGTGGAGGGGTGGAGGTGGGGGTCACCCCATGATCCTTTATATTTTATTCATTTTGAGATGTGGGTTACACTAGCTGTTTGTCTACTTATTGTGATTCATAATTGCTCTTGAGAAGCTGGTGGTGAACCGCCTTCTAGAATCATTCTAGTCCAAATTTTAAAAGTAGCCAATGCATAAGTACAAAAACTAATTGAAATGGCTCATAAAATGTTGTTCTCTATCTCTTGGAATTGTCATCCTAAAATAGTGCTGTGGTCTTCAAAAGGTCTTGTCCTCCTAGATGACAAAAGATCCTAGGGAGTTGCCGAACAAAGAGACCTAGGTATGTAGGTGCATAGTTCCTTGAAAGTTGCCCCCCCCGTACAAGAAGAGTAGTAGGGATTTTCCAGGTAACT
This sequence comes from Chiloscyllium punctatum, assembly GCF_047496795.1. Taxonomy (NCBI): domain Eukaryota; kingdom Metazoa; phylum Chordata; class Chondrichthyes; order Orectolobiformes; family Hemiscylliidae; genus Chiloscyllium; species Chiloscyllium punctatum. The sequence goes on along the minus strand of NC_092739.1, from coordinate 151,575,806 downwards.
ACAGACCAGTGAGCCTGACATTATGGTGGGAAAGTTGCTGGGGAGGGTACCTAGGGATAGGATCTATTGAAAGCTGAGTACAGGATTAAGGATAGGATTCTTGGCAGTGTGGAGGAACAGAGGGATCTTGGGGTGCAGGTACATAGATCCCTTAAAATGGCCACCCAAGTGGACAGGGTTGTTAAGAAAGCATATGGCGTTTTGGCTTTCATTAACAGGGGTATTGAGTTTAAGAGTCGTGAGATCTTGTTGCAGCTCTATAAAACTTTGGTTAGACCACACTTGGAATACTGCGTCCAGTTCTGATCGCCCTATTACAGGAAAGATGTGGATGCTTTGGAGGGGGTTCAGAGGAGGTTTACCAGGATGCTGCCTGGACTGGAGGGCTTATCTTATGAGGAGAGGTTGACTGAGCTTGGACATTTTTCATTGGAGAAAAGGATAAGAGGGGACCTAAATGAGGTATACAAGATAATGAGAGGCATAGATAGAGTCGATAGCCAGAGACTATTTCCCAGGGCAGAAATGACAAACATGAGGGGTCATAGTTTTAAGCTGGTTGGAGGAAAGTATAGAGGAGTTTCAGAGGCGGGTTCTTTACACAGAGAGTTGTGAGAGCATGGAATGCGTTGCCAGCAGCAGTTGTGGAGGCAGGGTCATTGGGGACAGTTAAGAGACTCCTGGACATGCATATGGTCACAGAAATGTAAGGGTGCATACATGAGGATCAGTGGTTGGCACAACATCGTGGGCTGAAGGGTCTGTTCTGTGCTGTACTGTTCTACGTTCTATGTTCTGTGTTCTATGTTCTATATTTAGAAAAGAATGGGCTTCTCTGTGATAGGCAACATGGTTTTGTGTGGGGGCGATCATGCCTTACCGACTTAATAGAGTTCTTCGAGGAAGTGACCAAGTTGATAGATGAAGGAAGGGCTGTTGATATCATATACATGGACTTTAGTAAGGCGTTTGATAAGGCTCCCCATGGTAAACTAATGGAGAAAGTGAAGTCACATGGTGTGCAGGGTATTCTCACTAGGTGGATAAAGAGTTGGTTGAGCAACAGGAGGCAGAGAGTAGTAATTGAAGGGAGTTTCTCGAAATGGAGAAAGGTGACCAGTGGTGTTCCGCAGGGGTCAGTGTAGGGGCCGCTGTTGTCTGTGATATGCACAAATGATCTAGAAGAGGGCACTGTTGTTATGATCAGCAAGTTTGCAGATGACACAAAGATTGGTGGAGTAGCAGAAAGCATAAGGGACTGTCAGAGAATACAGGAGGATATAGATAGACTGGAGAGTTGGGCAGAAAGGTGGCAGATGGCTTTCAATCCAAACAAATGTGAGGTGATACATTTAGGCAAGTCTAATTCTAGTGCGAATTATACAATGAATGGAAGAGCCTTGGGAAAAATTGATGGGCAGAGAGATCTGGGAGTGCAGGTCCATTGTACCCTGAAGGTTGCTGCACAGGTGGATAGAGTGGTCAAGAAGGCATATAGTATGCTTGCCTTCATTGGACGGGGTATTAAGAGCTGGCAAGTCATGTTAAAGTTGTACAGGACATTGGTTCAGCCTCATTTGGAATACTGTGTACAGTTCTGGTCGCCACATTACCAAATTGGAGAGGGTGCAGCGAAGGTTTATGAGGATGTTGCCTGGTATGAAAGGTGCTAGCTATGAAGAGAGGTTGAGTAGGTTAGGTTTATTTTCATTAGAAAAAAAGGAGATTGAGGGGGGACCTGATTGGGGTTTACAAAATCATGAAGGGTATAGACAGGGTGGATAGAGACAAGCGTTTTCCCAGGGTGAAGGATTCAATAAGGAGAGGTCACGCTTTCAAGGTGAGAGGTGGAAAGTTTAAGGGGGATGCACACAGCAAGTACTTCACACAGAGGGTGGTGGGCATCTGGAACGCATTGTCAGCAGAGGTGGTAGAGGCAGACATGGTAGATTCATTTAAGATGCATCTGGATAAATGCATGAGTAGGTGGGGAGCAGAGGGATACAGATGCTTAGGAATTGACCAACAGGTTTTGACAGTACATTTGGATCGGCTCAAGCTCAGAGGGCCAAAGGGCCTGTTCCTATGCTGTAAATTTCCTTTGTTCTTTGGAGTCGCAGGTAGACAGGGTGGTGAAGAATGCATTTGGCACACTTGCCTTTATTGGTCAGTGAATTGAGTATAGGAATTGGGATGTCATTGGTATTGGGGGCAAAGTATTAACTTGGATTGAAAGTTGGTTGGCTGATAGGAAACAATTTCGGAATGGCAGGCAGTGACCAGTGGGGTGCCGCAGGGATCAGTACCGGGACCGCAGCTTTTTACAATATATGTTAATGATATAGAAGATGGTATTAGTAATAACATTAGCAAATTTGCTGATGATACTAAGCTGGGTGGCAGGGTTAAATGTGATGAGGATGTTAGGAGATTACAGGGTGACCTGGACAAGTTAGGTGAGTGGTCAGATGCATGGCAGATGCAGTTTAATGTGGATAAATGTATGGTGGATAAACTTTGGTGGCAAGGACAGGAAGGCAGATTACTACCTCAATGGAATCAATTTAGGTAAGGGGGCAGTACAGAGAGAACTGGGTGTTCTTGTACACCGAGGTAAAAACAATGACTGCAGATGCTGGAAACTGTTCTTGTACACCAGTCAATGAAGGTAAGCATGCAGGTACAGCAGATAGTGAAGAAGGCTGGCCTTCATAACAAGAGGGATTGAGTATAGAAGCAAAGAGGTTCTTCTGCAGCTGTACAGGGCCCTGGTGTGACCACACCTGGAGTACTGTGTGCAGTTTTGGTCTCCAAATTTGAGGAAACACATTCTGGCTATTGAGGGAGTACAGCGTAGGTTCACGAGGTCAATTCCTGGAATGGCGGGATTATCTTACACTGAAAGACTGGAGCAACTGGGCTTGTATACCCTTGAGTTTAGAAGACTGAGAGGGGATATGATTGAGACATATAAGATTATTAAAGGATTGGACACTCTGGAGACAGGAAACATGTTTCCGCTGATGGATGAGTGCCGAACCAGAGGACACAGCTTAAAAATACGGGGTATTCCATTTAGGACAGAGATGAGGAGAAACTTCTTCACCCAGAGAGTGGTGGCTGTGTGGAATGCTCTGCCCCAGAGGGCAGTGGAGGCCCAGTCTCTGGATTAATTTAAGAAAGAGTTAGATAGGGCTCTCAAGGATTGTGGAATCAAGGTTTATGGAGATAAGGCTGGAACAGGATACTGATTAAGGATGATCAGCCATGATCATATTGAATGTTGGTGTAGCCTCGAAGGGCAGAATGGCCTACTCCTGCACCTATTGTCTGTACAGGACATTGGTTAGGCCACTTTTAGAATACTGTGTTCAATTCTTGTCTCCCTGCTATAGGAAAGATGTTGTGAAACTTGAAAGAGTCCAAAATAGAGTTACAAGGATGTTATCAAGGTTGATGGATTTGAGCTGTAGGGAGAGGCTGAACAGGCTGGGGCTATGTTCCCTGGACCGTCGGAGGCTGCATGCTGACCTTATAGAGATTTATAAAGTCGTGAGGAGCATAGTTAAGATGAATAGCTACTGTCTTTTTCCCAGGGTAGAGGAATCCAAAACTAGAGGGCATAGGTTTAAGGTTAAAGGAGAGAGGTTTAAAAGAGATCTAAGGGGCAACGTTTTTACAAAGAAGGCGGTGTGTTTATAGAATAAGCTGCCAGAGGAGTTGGTGAAGGTGCATCCAATTACAATATTTAAAAGGTATCTGGATAGCTATATAAATAGGAAGGGTTTAGAGGGATATGGGATAAATGCTGGCAAATGGAACGAGATCACTCACAGACCAGATACTCGACTACAGGAGCAATCATCCCAACACCTACAAATGGAGCTGCATCAAGACATTATTTAAATGAGCTATAACACACTGCAGCACCCAGGAACTACAAAAAGCCGAGGAAAAACACCTGCACAACATATTCATGAACAATGGTTACCCGACAAGCGTATTCCACTGACTCCTACACAGCAGACCTAAACAAGAAGACACAACATGCCCAGAGACTCTAGCCACCCTGCTATAGATTAAGGATATCTCAGAGATGACGACCAGACTACCACGACCCTTCGGCATCATGGTAGCTCACAAACCTCCCACCACACTGAAACAGCTCCTGATGAATTTAAAGGACCCTGTACCAACAACCAGCAGAATGAATGTCATATACAAAATACCCTGCAGGGACTGTAACAAGCATTATATTGGACAGACAGGCAGAAAACTAGCCACCAGGATACATGAACACCAACTAGCCACCAAAAGACATGATCGACTATCACTGGTATCCATACATACAGATGAAGAGGGACACCAGTTCGACTGGGACAATACATTCATCCTGGGACAGGCTAAACAAAGACACGCATGGGAATTCCTGGAGGTCCAGCATTTAAACTAGAACTCCATCAACAAACACATTGATTTGGAACCCATTTACCAGCCTCTCAGCAAAAGAACTGGAAGTGATATCACCCACCACAACAGACCAAGGCACATAAATAGCAAACAGGACAGAATACCAGCACTTCATCGGAGGCTCACTGATGACATTACCTAGCATGATGACGAAATGTCTGAGAATAAATCAACCAGCTCAGTGAGCAAACTTAGAATCCAGAACTATATCAGTTTCAGATATCTGGTCGGCATAGACAAGTTGTACAACTTTATGACTCTATTAATGCCAATTTCTCAAGGCCAATTCAGAATGAGAAACTAATGCTAGCTGATACCCACATGCCAAAAATAAATAAAAATAAATTAGTGGGTTTGAGGTACTGTGATGTCCCCTATAGTTGGTTCATAGTGGTACACAGTGAAGACATGGTGCCCCAATAGTAGATATGTAAGATGCTAATTTAGATATGAATCAGATGGACTGCTTTGACCGAGATAGAGTTGAGTTCTTGAGTCATTGTTGGATCTGCACTCATCCAGCCGAATAGAGAATATCCCATCATACACACGATCTGTTATTTGGAGGAAGTAGAGATATTTTAGGAATTTAGGAGATGAGCCAATCAATTTCTGTAAACATGGTAACTCCTTGTCTGATCCAGTTTCTGGCTAATTGTGGCCTCATGAGGGGCTCATGAGGGGCTCATGATGATATTGCTGTTGATTGTCCAAGGAACTCCTATGAAGATGGTCAATGCCTGGTATTTCTGTACTGCAAATGTTACTTGTCACTCATCAACCCAATGAAGGGCTTTTGCCCGAAATGTCAATTGTCCTGCTCCTTGGATGCTGCCTGACCTGCTGTGCTTTTCCAGCACCACACTCTTGACTCGAATCTCCAGCATCTGCAGACCTCACTTTCACCTACTCATCAACCCAGGCCTGGATAGAAGCCAGATCTTGCTGCAAAAGGGAGGTGATCACACCTTTTTCTGAGAGATTTCAAGTGGAACTGAACACTTTGAACAGTGAATATCCTCATTTTCAGTCTAATGTCAGAGGATTGACCATTAATGAAGCAGCTGAAGATAGTTGGACTGAAATACATTTCCAGCCCCAGCAATGATTTACTTATATTTCTGTTTCCTAAACATAGGTATCTGGAGCATGAGTAGGCCAGTCGGTCCTTCAAGCCTGCTCTCCCATTCAGTATGATCATGGCTGATCCTCTTATCTCAATGCCAGTTCTTGTTTTTTTCTCCATACTCCTTGATGCTTTTGAAATCTAAAAATGCATCAATTTCTTTCTTGAAATATACTCAGTGACACAGACTCTACAGCCTTCTGTGGTTGTGAATTCTACAGGTTGACCAACTTTTGAGTGAAGGAATGTTTCCTTACTTCAGTCCTCAATTCTACTCCATATTCTGAGAGTATGACCCCTGGTTCTAGATTCCCTAACCAAGGGAAACATGCTTCATGCGTCTAGTCTGTCCAGCCCTGTTAGATTTGAGGTTTCAATTAGATGCCCTCTCATCCTTGTAAAATCTCATGAATACAGACCCAGTTGAACAATAGGATATTCCTGTCATCCTCAATATTAGTGTCTGTCCACTGCATTCCCTCTATGGCAAGTATATACTTCCTTAAGTAGGGAGGTCAACACTACATGCAGTACTCCAGGTGCAGTTTCACCAAGTGCCCATATAACTGTATCAAGACATCTCTAAATCACATCATCTTGTAAGGAAGGCCAACATATCTTTGCCTTCTTAATTATTTGCTACATCTGCCTGACTAGTTTCATTGACGGTTGCACAAGGTACCTGGATCTCTTGCTACTTCTACATTTCCCTATATATCACAATTTAAACAATACTATCCCTTTAGATTTTCAACGTTGGTGTGTAACATCTCGTGTCCAGACTGATATGTGTTCTGTCCGTGACCCACCACATTGTTAGTATAGTGCGGCTTCCATTAATTTACAGAAGTAGCTCAACGGGTAATTGTGGTGAAGTTATCAGATACAATGACAAAGCAACATGAAGAATCAAAATTGACTGGGATGTGCAGCAAAAAGGTCAATTAATTAAACTTAAAACAATTGTATCTCTACCTGAAACCCTGATGGATCTTATCATCTGAATGCAGCATCTTGAAATTTCAATTTTCAAACATTTTATCAATTTTATAGAACGACTATCTTGTAACTCTCCCATTGAATTGAAAAATCAAAAGTCTTTGATTAAAAACTCAAGGAAAAAAATGCTGAATTGGCTGGCACATTGTGAGACAGTTTAAAACAATAGTTGAAGAGGAACATGCAGCAAATATATTTGGTCCAATAACTTGTTTTTCCATTAAAGGTGGCCCATTAGAGCTATATTATTCTACAATTGTCTGCAATGTTAAAGTTATGTTATATTTAGGCTAAAGTTCATAATGTGAACAGCATTTTCCTGAAGATTTATTTTTTAAAAATCGTTGCTCCTGGAATGTGGACAACCCTTCCAAAGCCAGCATTTGTTGACCATCCTCTATTGACCTTGGACTGAGTGGCTTGCCTGGATCATTTCAGAAGACAGGTTGGAGTCAATCACATCACTGTGGTTTGACGAGAAGGTGCAGGGTTGTTGTGGGGGAGGGGGGCAAGCAGGCACAGCCTGTTTGAACTTACCCCTGCCTGGCCAGGGTAGCAGAATTCTATCCTCAACAATGGTTATATAGAGAAAGTGAGGACCACAGATGCCTGAGATCAGAGTCAAAAGGTGTGGATCTGGAAAAACACAGCAGGTCAGGCAACATCCAAGGAGCAGGAGAGTTGATGTTTCGGGCATAAGGCCTCCATCAGGAATGTGGGGGGAGCTCAATGACCCCACCACCAGAAACATATTTCCCTCACCAACCCTTTCAGCATTCTGCAGAGACTACTCCTTCCACGATTCCCTCGTTAGGTCCATGCACCCCACCAACACACCCTCCCCTCCCAGCACCTTCCCTTGCCACCACAAGAGGTGTAAAACCTGCACTCACATTTCCCCCCTCACCTCCATCCAAGGCCCCAAACGATCCTTCAACATCTGGCAGAGATTTTCCTGCACCTCTAAACACCTCATCTTCTGCCTTGGGACCTTCCAACCACATGACATCAAAGTCGATTTCACCAGTTTCCTCATCTCCCCTCCCCCCACCTTATCCTAGATCCAACCCTCCAACTTGGCACCGCCTTCTTGAACTCTCCTACCCATCTTCCTTCCCACCCATTCGCTTCACCCTCCACTCCAACCTATCACCATCACTCCCCACCTTCATCTACGTATCGCCTTCCAAGCTACCTTCCCCCCAGCCCTACCCCCTTCCATTTATCTCTCAGCCCCTTGAGCCTCCACATTCCTGATGAAGAGCTTATGCCCAAAACATTGATTCTCTTGATCCTCGGATGCTGCCTGACCTGCTGTGCTTTTCCAGCGCCACACATTTTGACAATGGTTATATGGATGCCAGTAGACCAGCTTTATTAATTGAATAAAAGCTTCATGATATGCTATGGTAAGATTTGAACTCATATCCCCAGGACATTGTCTGTAACTTTAGATTACTAGCTTTGTGATATTACCACCTCCTCAAGAATTGGCATGCAAATGACTGGAAGTCATATTATAGCTTAGATTACTTACAGCGTGGAAACAGGCCCTTTGGCCCAACAAATCCACACCGACCCTCCAAAGAGCAACCCACCCAGACCCATTCCCCTACATTTTACCCCTTCACCTAACACGAAGGGCAATTTAGCATGGCCAATTCACCTAACCTGCACGTTTTTGGAGTGTGGGAGGAAGCTGGAGCACCCGGAAGAAACCCACACAGACACGGGGAGAATGTGCAAACTCCACACAGACAGTTGCCTGAGGCGGGAATTGAACCCAGGTCTCTGGCGCTGCTAACCACTGTGCCACCGTGCTGCTCTCTAGCTAGCACTTTCATGGAATACTGCACTCCAATCTGGGCACCTCAATTTAGGGAGGATATATCGGCCTAGGAGTTGATAAAAATGGATTTTATAGAGTACTGTAGGTATGAAAGTCTGTATAGGTTTGGCATACATTCTGTGAGTACTGAAGAGGTGATCCAACTGAAGTATTTAAGGTAACTAAAGGATTTGATACTCTAAACATAGAGCGAGTCTATTTCTTCTGGTCGGACAACACAGAGTAAGGGTTACTACCTTAAAATATAATTCAGGAGCAGTACACTGCATCAAAAAGAATGGTAGAAATTTGGAACTCACTTTGTCAAAACATTATTGAGGCTGGGCACCAATTGAAAATTTCAAAATTAGTATTAATGGATTTTATTAGATAATGAGATTGAGAGTTATAGAACTAAAGGTAGGATAAATGAAGTTTAGTTACTGATCACCTATGATCTAATTAAATAACTAACACTGTTTGCAAGAATAAACAGTTTATTCTTGTTCCAATTATTATTACCTCCTTGGTTTATCCCCAAATATTTCACAGCCAAATAATTATTTTTCAATTCTGATCACAGATATGTAATGAGAATGAATGGAGCCAGACGTGCTTCAGCTCATTTAGTGCTGTACCTCAGCGACAGACAAAATACAGGTTTTTTTGTAATTATAAAAAATAGAAGGTGAATATTTATTGCTCAACATTCAACTGTATTCTCACTAGCACCCACACACGCTAGTATACATGCAGAATAAAAGGTGATTACAAGATAAGCATGCATGTAGGTTTTAAGTCGAAAAACTTTACTGTTATATTCGAGAAGAAAGCTTGAAAGCCCTGCTGATTCCCTTTTGATTCACTGAAGAATTCAATATTGGAAGTTTCTGATGTCAGACGCTTCCTGCTTTTAGCGTCAGATTTCTGGCTTCAGTCCAGTCGAGATCAGTTCAACATCCCTGACAAACAATGACTTTGTTCTCAAATTGGCAGGTAAAGACTAGTCCAATTCTCCACCTGCTGGTGAATTTTATACAGAGTCCTTCCTTCGTTGCTCCCTCTGAGTCTCAGTGTCCGACAGATTAAGGCTGTATCAGAAATGGGCGTGACTAAATGTACATTATTGCAATCTGGGTTCTGCCAGGTAAACACGGTGTCTGTTTTCTATTATCCACACAAACAGTTTCTGATGACTGTCCAGTTCTGACGAAGGGTCACTGGACTAGAAACATTAACTTTGTTTCTCTCTCAGCAAGTGCAGTGAGATTGGCTGTGTTCCTCCAGCACACTCTGCTTTTGTTTCAGATTTCCAGCATCTGCAGTTCTTTATGTTTATCCTCGAAGATATCCTGTATGTTTCAACAAGGTCACCTCTCATTCTTCTATATTTCAATGACTCCAGGTTCCATCTACTTGACTTCTCCTGAAAGAGTTCAGCAAAGGATGTTGCTAGGATTGGAAGGCTTGAGCTCGAGGCTGAGGAGTAACTTTATAGAGGTTTAAAAAATCAAGAGGGGCATCGACAGGGTAAATACACAAGGCCTTTTCCCCAGGCTGGGGGTCTTCTTGTCGAATGTAGGAGTTGAGGGAGAGTTTACGGATTACTGAGGATTATATCTGCAATAAATGCCGTTGGTTGCGAATCCTATCTGATCAAATGGATCAGTTGGAGCGACAGTTAGAGGCAATGAGTAATTTACAAGAGCAAAGGGATGTGATGGATGGCAGTTATAGGAAGGGAGAAAAGTCACAGATACAGTCACATAGATGTATTAACTCCAGGAAAGGTAAGAAAGGTAGGCAGGTAGGGCAGGAGTCTTCTGTGGCTATGCCCATTTCAAACAAGTATGCTGTTTTGGAAAATATAGGGGATGATGGATTCTCAAGGGAATGTAGCATGAACAGCCAAGTTTCAGGTATCGAGATGCAGTGAGAGGTATGTCAGGTTCCAAGAGATCGAGTATGTTAGGGAACTCTAGTTCAAATCACAGACAGACATTCTTGTGGCCAGCAGCGAAAAATCAGAACAGTGTGTTGCCTCCCTGGTGCCAGGATCAAGAATGTCTCAGAGAGGGTGCAGAATGTTCTCAAGGGGGAAAAGGGTCCAGATGGAGGTCATTGTGCAATTGGAACCAATGACATTGTAAGGGAAAAGGATGAGATTCTGAAGGGAGAATACACAATGTTAGGCAGAAATTTAAAAAGGAGGTCTTCAAGAGTACTAATATCTGGATTACTCCCAGTGCTGCGAGCTAGTGAGGGTGGGAATAAGAGGATGCATGGCTGAGGAGCTGGGATTTGGGAGAAAGATTCACATTTTTGGATCATTGGAATCTCTTCTGGGGTAGAAGTGACCTGTAAAAGAAGGACAAATTGCACCTGAATTGGAAGGGGACTAATATACTGGCAGGGAGATTTGCTGGAGCTGCCTAGGAGAATTTAAGTGGGTAAGGAGGTTGAGTGGGACCCAGGGAGATAGTGAGGAAAAAGATCAATCTGAGACTGGTACAGTTGAGAAACGAAGCAGGTCAAACCAGCAGGAACTAAACAGAGAACAAGGGAGGACTGATAAATTAATATGGATTTATTTCAATGCAAGAGGCTTAACAGGGAATGAAGATGAACTCAGGGCATGGTGAGGGACATGGGACTGAGGTATCATAGCAATTACAGAAACGTGACTCAGGGATGGACAGGACTGGCAGCTTAATGTTCCAGGATACAAATGCTACAGGAAGAACAGAAAGGGAGGCAAGAGAGGAGGGGCAGTGGCATTTTTGATAAGGAATAGCATTATAGCTGTGCTGAGGGAGGATATTCCCAGAATTACATCCAGGGAAGTTATTTGGGTGGAACTGAAAAATATGAAAGGGATGATCACCTCATTGGAATTGTATTATAGACCCCCTAATAGTCAGAGGGAAATTGAGAAACAAACTTGTAAGGAGATCTCAGCTATCTGTAAGAATAATAGGGTAGTTATGTAGGGGATTTTAACTTTCCAAACATAGACTGGGACTGCCATAGTGTTAAGGGTTTAGTTGGAGAGGAATTTGTTAAGTGTGTACAATAAAATTTTCTGATTCAGTATGTGGATGTACCTACCAGAGAAGGTGCAAAACCTGACCTACTCTTGGGAAATAAGGCAGGGCAGGTGACTGAGATGTCAGTAGGAGAGCACTTTGGGGCCAGGAACCATAATTTTAGTTTTAAAATACTAATGGAAAAGGATAGACCAGATCTAAAAGTTGAGATTCTAAATTGGAGAAAGGCCAATTTTGATGTATTAGGCAAGAACTTTCAAAAGCTGATTGGGGGCAGATGTTCACAGGTAAGGGGATGGCTGGAAAATGGGAAGCCTTCAGAAATGAGATAATGAGAGTCCAGAGAGAGTATATTCCTGTTAGGGTGAAAGGAAAGGCTGGTAGGTATAGGGAATGCTGGATGACTAAAGAAATTGAGGGTTGGTTAAGAAAAAGAAGAAAGCATATGTCAGGTATAGACAGGATCGATCGAGTGAATCCGTGCAAGAGTATAAAGACAGTAGGGGTATACTTAAGACGGGAATCAGGAGGGCAAAACGGGGACATGAGATAGCTTTGGCAAGTAGAATTAAGGAGAATCCAAAAGGTTTTTACGAACACGTTAAGGACTAAAGGGTAACTAGAGAGAGAATAGAGCCCCTCAAAAATCAGCAAGGCGGCCTTTGGGTGGAGCCACAGGAGATGGGGGACATACTAAACGAATATTTTGCATCAGTATTTACTGTAGAAAAGGACATGGAAGATATAGAATGCAGGGAAATAAATGGTGACATCTTGAAAAATGTCCATATTACAGAGGAGGAAAAGCTGGACGTCTTGGATAAATCCCCAGGACTGATCAGGTGTACCCTAGAGCTCTGTGGGAAGCTAGGGAAGTGATTGCTGGGCTCCTTGCTGAGATAATTGTATCATTAATCATCACAGGTGAGGTGCTGGAAGACTGGAGGTTGGCTAATGTGGTGCCATTGTTTAACAGAGGTGGTAAGGACAAGCCAGGGAACTATAGACCGGTGAGCCTGATATCAGTGGTGAGCAAGTTATTGGAGGGAATCCTGAGGGACAGGATGTACATGTATTTGGAAAGGCAAGGACTGATTAGGGATAGTCAACATGGCTTTGTGTGTGGGAAATCATGTCTCACAAACTTGATTGAGTTTTTTGAAGATGTAACAAAGAAGATTGATGAGGGAAGAGCAGTAGATGTGATCTATATGGACTACAGTAAGGCGTTCGACAAGGTTCCCCATGAGAGACTGGTTAGCAAGGTTATATCTCACGGACTACAGGGAGAACTAGCCATTTGGATCCAGAACTGGCTCAAAGGTATAAGACAGAGGGTAGTGGTGGTGGGTTGTTTTTCAGACCAGAGGCCTGTGACCAGTGGAGTGCCACAAGGTTCAGTGCTGGGTCCATTACTTTTCATCATTTATATAAATAACACCAAAATTGGAGGTGTAGTGGACAGCGAAGAGGGTTACCTCAGATTACAACAGGATCTGGACCAGATGGGCCAATGGGCTGAGAAGTGGCAGATGGACTTTGATTCAGATAAATGCGAGGTGTTGCACTTTGGGACATTTACACATAATGGTAAGGTCATAGGGAGTGTTGCTGAACAAAGAGACCTTGGAGTGCAGGTTCATAGCTCTTTGAAAGTGGAGTCGGAGATAGATAGGATAGTGACGAAGGCGTTTGGTATGCTTTCTTTAATTGGTCAGAGTATTGAGTACAGGGGCTGAGAGGTCAAGTTGCGGCTGTACAGAATGCTGGTAAGACATTTTAGAATATTGCTTGCAATTCTGGTCTCCTTCCTAGCAGAAAGATATTGTGAAACTTGAAAGGGTTCAGAAAAGATTTCCAAGGATGTTACCAGGGTTGGAGGATTTGAGCTATAGGGAGAGGCTGAATAGGCTGAGGCTGTTTTCCCTGGAGCGTCGGAGGCTGGGGAGTAGGATAAATAGACAAAGGCCTTTCCCTGGGGTCGGGGAGTCCAGAACTAGAGGGCACAGGTTTGGGATGAGAGGGGAAAGATATAAAAGAGACCTGAGGGGCAGCCTATTCAGGCAGAGGGTGTATGGAATGAGCTGCCAGAGGAAGTGGTGGAGGCTGGTACATTTAAAAGACATCTGGATGGCTACATGAATAGGAAGGGTTTAGAGGGATATGGACCAAGTGTGGCAAACGGGACAAGATTAATTAAATTTATTTAGGATATCTGTTCAGCATAGACCGAAGGGTCTGTATCCATGCTGTAAACTCGATGACTCTCTGAGTCCTCATAAGACAATTCCTTCCCCCAGCAATATCTGATATCACTGGATAAAAGCAAATTACTGCGGATGCTGGAATCTGAAACCAAAAGAGAAAATGCTGGAAAATCTCAGCAGGTCTGGCAGCATCTGTAAGGAGAGAAAAGAGCTGACGTTTCGAGTCTAACTGACCCTTTGTCAAAGCTAGAAAAAGGGAGAAATAGGGAGGTATTTATACTCGGCTGAGAGAAGGTGAGTCATGGCTCCAGAAGCAAAGGGAGCAATAAGGTTTATTGCTATTTCTCCCTTTTTTTTAGCTTTGACAAAGGGTCAGTTAGACTCGAAACGTCAGCTCTTTTCTCTCCTTACAGATGCTGCCAGACCTTCTGAGATTTTCTAGCATTTTCTCTTTGAATATCTGATATCAGCCTGGTGAACCTTTCCTGAATGCCTTCTATACCAGTATAGCTTCCCTAGGGTCAGGGGCCCAAAATTATTCACAGTAATCTTAATACTATGTTCAATTCTGGTCTCCCTGCTGTAGGAACAATGTCGTTAAATTTGAAAGGGTGCAAAAAAGATTTACAAGGATGTTGCGAGGGGCTGAGCTATAGGGAGACACTGAATAGGCTGGGGCAATTATCCCTGGAGTGTCAGAGGCTGAGGGGTGACCTTATAGAGGTTTATAAAATCATGACAGGCATGGATAAGGTGAGTAGCCAAGGTCTTTTCCCTGGAGTGGTGGAGTCCAAGACTAGAGGGCATCGGTTCAAGGTGAGAGGGAAAAGATATAAAAGGGACCGAAGGGGCAAGCTTTTCACATAGAGAATGGTTCATGTATGGAATGAGCAGCCAGATGAAGTGGTTGAGGCTGGTACAATTACAGCATTTAAAAGACATCTGAATGGGTATATGGATAGGAAGAGTTTGGAGGGATATGGGCCAAATGCTGGCAAATGGGACTAGATTAATTTAGGATATCTGGGTTGGCATGGATGAGTTGTCCAAAGGGGCTGTTTCTGTGCTGTACATCTCTGTGACTCTATGACTCTCTAAGTGTCTGCACGGTTGTAGCAAAACCTGCCTATCTTTATCCTCCATTCCCTTTTAAAGAGGCCTTCCCTATTAAACCCTAAACTTTGATGCTGCCTATTTGTCATTCATAGGAGGACTTCCAAGACCCCACTGCTGTAGCATTCTGCAGTTTCTCTCCATTTAAATATTATTCAGCTCTCAGATAGGTAACCAAGGTTCTGGCTCTGTGGGAGACATCTGCTGAGGGGCTTGCAGCTAGCTGGGTCCCAAGGTGTACATGTGTGACAATTCTCCTTACAGGATTGACTTGACCTTTACTCACTGGAAGGCAGTTTTGAGTCTGACAGTAGTTCCATATGGAGCTGGCCAATGATGAAATCCCTCATTTTCTGTTCCAGTGAAGCTCAACACAAGCTGGAACTGTGATAGCTCATTTGGTGCATGTACATCCACAGTGCCGATAGGAAGGGAGCCCCAGGACTTTGGTGCATGTACTTCCACTGTGCTGATAGGGAGGGAGCCCCAGGACTTTGGTGCATGTACATCCGCAATGCCGATACGAAGGGTGCCCCAGCATTTTAGTGCATGGACATCCGTAGTGCCGATAGGAAGGGAATCCCAGGACTTTGGTGCATGTTCACCTGCAGTGTCGATAGGAAGGGAGCACCAGGAGTTTGGTGCATGTACATCCACTGTGCCAATAGGAAGGGGGTCCCAGGATTTTGGTGCATGTACATCAGCAATGCTGATAGGAAGGGTTTCCCGGGAATTTGGTACATGTACACCTGCAGTGCCGATAGGAAGGGAGTCCCAGGATTTTGGTGCATGTACATCCGCAGTGCCAATAGGAAAGGAATTCCAGGATTTTGGTGCATGTACACCTGCAGTGCTGACAGGAAGGGAGCCCCAGGATTTTGATGCATGTACATCTACAGTGACGATAGGAAGGGAGCCCCAGGAATTTGGTGCATGTACATCCACAATGCTGATGGGAAGGGAGTGCCAGCCCTTTTGTGCATGTAAAGCCACCGTGCCGATAGGAACGGAGTCCCAGGATTTTGGTGCATATATATCCACAGTGCCGATAGGAAGGGAACCCCAGGTTTTTCCTGCATGTTCACCTGCAGTGCCGATAGGAGGGGCGTACCAGGATTTTGGTGCATGTAAATCCTCAATGCTGATAGTAAGTGAGGTCCAGGATTTTGGTGCATGTTCACCTGCAGTGCCGATAGGAAGGGAGCCCCAGGATTTTGGTGCATGTTCACCTGCAGTGCCAATAGGAAGGGGGTCCCTGGATTTTGGTGCATGTCCATCTGCAGTGCCGATAGGAAGGGAGTCCCAGGATTGTGGTGCATGTACCTCCACAGTGCCGATAGAACGGGAAACCCAGGACTTTGGTGCATGTAAAGCCGCAGTGCCGACAGGAAGGGAGCCCCAGGATTTTGGTGCACGTACATCCTCAGTGCCGATAGGAGGAGAGCCCTAGGATATTGGTGCATGTTAGACAAGAGACAATAGACAATAGACAACAGATGCAGGAGTAAGCCATTCTGCCCTTCGAGCCTGCACCGCCATTCAATATGATCATGGCTGATCATTCCTAATCAGTATCCTGTTCCAGCCTTATCTCCATACCCCTTGACTCCACTATCTTTAAGAGCTCTATCCAATTCTTTCTTAAATGAATCCAGAGACTGGGCCTCCACTGCCCTCTGGGGCAGAGCATTCCACACAGCCACCACTCTCTGGGTGAAGTAGTTTCTCCTCATCTCTGTCCTAAATGGTCTACCCCGTATTTTTAAGTTGTGTCCTCTGGTTCGGCACTCCCCCATCAACGGAAATATGTTCCCTCCTGCCAGAGTGTCCAGTCCTTTCATAATCCTATACGTTTCAATCAGATCCCCTCTCAGTCTTCTAAACTCAAGGGTATACAAGCCCAGTCGCTTCAGTCTTTCCGTGTAAGGCAATCCTGCCATTCCAGGAATTGACCTCGTGAACCTACGCTGCACTCCCTCAATAGCCAGAATGTCTTTCCTCAAATTTGGAGACCAGAACTGTACACAGTACTCCAGGTGTGGTCTCACCAGGGCCCTGTACAGCTGCAGAAGCACCTCTTTGCTTCTATACTCAATCCCTCTTGTTATGAAGGCCAGCATGCTTTTAGCCTTCTTCACGACCTGCTGTACCTGCATGCTTGCCTTCATTGACTGGTGGACAAGAACACCCAGATCTCTCTGAACAGCCCCTTTACCTAATTTGATACCATTGAGGTAGGAATCTGCCTTCCTGTTCTTGCCACCAAAGTGGATATCCAAACATTTATCCACATTAAACTGCATCTGCCATGCATCTGCCCACTCACCTAACTTGTCCAGGTCACCCTGTAATCTCCTAACATCCTCATCACATTTCACCCTACCACCTAGCTTTGTGTCATCAGCAAATTTGCTAATGTTATTGCTGATACCATCTTCTATATCATTTACATATATTGTAAAAAGCTGCGGTCCCAGCACGGATCCCTGCGGTACCCCACTGGTCACTGCCTGCCATTCCGAAATGGAGCCGTTAATCACTACCCTTTGTTTCCTATTAGCCAATCAATTCTCTATCCAATCTAGTACTTTGCCCCCAATCCCGTGCGCCCTAATTTTACTCACTAACCTCTTGTGTGGGACTTTATCAAAAGCTTTCTGAAAGTCCAGGTACACTACATCCACTGGATCTCCCTCGTCCATCTTCCAAGTTACATCCTCAAAAAATTCAAGAAGATTAGTCAAGCATGATTTCCCCTTCATAAATCCATGCTGACTCTGTCCTATCCTGTTACTATTATCCAGATGTGCCGTAATTTCATCCTTTATAATAGACTCCAGCATCTTTCCCACCACTGAGGTTAGACTAACTGGTCTATAATTTCCTGCTTTCTCCCGCCCACCCTTCTTAAAAAGTGGCACAACATTAGCCACCCTCCAATCCTCAGGAACCGACCCCGATTCTATTGAACTCTGGAAAATAATCACCAGCGCATCCACGATTTCCCGAGCCACCTCCTTCAGTACCCTGGGATGCAGGCCATCAGGTCCCGGAGACTTATCAACCTTCAGACCTAACAGTCTCTCCAACACCAAATCCTGGCAAATAGAAATTCCCTTAAGTTCAGGTCCTTCAGCCACTGTTACCTCAGGGAGATTGCTTGTGTCTTCCCCAGTGAACACAGATCTGAAGTACCCATTTAATTCCTCTGCCATTTCTTCATTCCCAGTAATATATTCCCCTGCTTCTGTCTTCAAGGGCCCAATTTTTGTCCTAACCATTTTTTTGCCTTGGACATACCTAAAAAAGCTTTTACTATCCTCCTTTATATTCTTGGCCAGTTTACCTTCGTACCTCATTTTTTCTCTGCGTATTTCCTTCTTACTAATCCTCTGTTGTTCTTTAAAAGCTTCCCAGTCCTCCGTTTTCCCACTTATCTTCGCTAAGTTATACTTATTCTCTTTTAACTTTATATGTTTCTTTACTTCCCTTGTCAGCCACGGCCGCCCATGTCTCCTCCTGGGATCTTTCTTCCTTTTAGGAATGAACTGATCCTGCAACTTCTGCATTATACACAGAAATATCCGCCATTGTTCCTCCACGGTCTTCCCTGTTAAGGTATTGAACCATTGAACTTTGGCCAGTTGCTCCCTCATAGCTCCATATTTCCCTTTATTCAACTGAAATATTGTCACTTCAGATTGTACCCACTCCCTCTCAAATTGCAGATTGAAGCTTATTGTATTATGGTCACTACTTCCCAATGGCTCCTTCACTTCGAGGTCACTGACCAATTCTGGTTCGTTACACAATACCAGATCCAGAATCGCCTTATCCCTGGTCGGCTCCAGCACCAGCTGCTCTAAAAATCCATCTCTGAGGCACTCCACAAAGTCTCTTTCTTGAGGCCCGATACCATCCTGATTCTCCCAGTCTACCTGCATGTTAAAATCCCCCATAACAACTGTAGTAACATCTTTGCGACAAGCCAATTTCAGCTCCTGATTCAACTTACCTCCAACATCCAGACTACTGTTTGGGGGCCTGTAGATGACTCCCATGAGGGTCTTTTTACCCTTAGTGTTTCGAAGCTCTATCCACACTGACTCTACATCCCCTGACTCTAGGTCCCCCCGCGCAAGGGACTGAATATCCTCCCTTACCAACAAGGCCACCCCACCCCCTCTGCCCGTCAGTCTGTCCTTATGATAGCACGTGTAGCCTTGAATATTCATTTCCCAGGCCCTGTCCCCATGAAGCCACATCTCAGTTATCCCCACAATATCGTATCTGCCAATTTCCAAAAGAGCCTCAAGCTCATCCACCTTGTGTCTAATGCTTCGTGCATTCATATATAGAATTTTTAATTTGTTACTGCTCTCACCCTTCCCCTCAACCCTTATTTCACTCAACTTTACAGCATGATGCCTTTTCCAGTTTTCTGCCTCCTTGATACAGTTGTCTTTCTTGACTTCTCTTGTTCTAACTACCCCTTCAATTTCCTTTTTAAACATCCAGCTTGTCCCCTCCCCCCCGCTACTTAGTTTAAATGTAGCGGTGTTGCAGCAGAAAACCTGCCTGCCAGAATGCCGATCCCTGATCTATTAAGGTGCAAGCCGTCTCTCTTGTAGAATTTATGGTTACCATAAAATATACCCCAGCGATCCAAGAACTTGAAACCTTGCTTCCTGCACCAGTTCCCCAACCACACGTTCAAGTCCATTATCTCCTGGTTTCTGGCCACACTAGCCCGAGGAACTGGAAGCAAACTGGAGATAACCACCTTGGACGTCCTGCTTTTTAGCCTTCTTCCTAGTTCTGCGAAGTCTCGCTGTAGTATGTTCCTCCTCTTCTTCCCGACATCATTTGTGCCGACGTGTACCACCACCTCGGGCTCTTCACCCTCGTCCTTGAGGATGTCCTGCACTCTGTCCGCGATGTCTTTCACTCTAGCACCAGGAAAGCAACACACCATCCTTAAATCCCGTCTGCTGCCACAAAAACCCCGGTCAGTTCCTCTCACGATGGAGTCCCCTATTACCACGGCTCTATGCGAAGTCCGACTCTTCCGCTCTGCTTCTGCGGCAACTTTTGATTGACAAACATGGCCGCCTTGCGAACTGGTAGTGTCATCAGACTCTACTGTTTCCAAAAGCTTCAACTTGTTCCTGACAGGTACTTCTCCCGGCGTCTCTTGCACCTGTCTCCTCTCTGCCTTCCTCATCGTCTGCACTCTTCTGCTCTCTTCTGGCATGATTGGTGTAATAACATCACTGAAGGTCTTGTCCAGAAAGATCTCGTTCTCTCGGATGAGCCTAAGGTCTTCGAGTTCTTTCATCAGTGCTGCAATATGCTCGGTCAATTGCTGAATGTGCGCACACTTTCCACACATATACGAGCCAGACACACCAGAGTCGTTGACTTGCCACATCAAACACGTATGTTCACCTGCAGTGCCAATAGGAGGGGAGACCCAGGATTTTGGTGCATGTACATCTGCAGTGCCGATAGGAAGGGAGTCCCACGATTTTGGTGCATGTACGCCTGCAGTGCCGGTAGGAAGGGAGTCCCAGGATTTTGGTGCATGTACATCTACAGTGCCGATAGGAAGGGAGTTCCTGGATTCGTTTGCATGTACATCCCAGGATTTTGGTGCGTGTATGCCTGCAGTGCTGGTAGGAAGGGTGCCCCAGCATTTTGGTGCATGTACATCAACAGTGCTGAGAAGAATGGAGTCCCAGCATTTTGGTGCATGTACATGCGCAATGCCGATAGGAAGGGAGCCCCAGGATTTTGGTGCATGTACATCCGCAGTGCCGATAGGAAGGGAGTCCCAGGATTTTGGTGCATGTACATGCGCAATGCCGATAGGAAGGGAGCTCCATTATTTTTGTGCATGTACACCTGCAGTGCCAATAGGATGGGAGTTCCAGGATTTTGGTGCACGTTCACCTGCAGTACTGATAAGACTGGAGTCCCAGGATTATGGTGCATGTACATCCGCAATGCCGATAGGAAGGGAGTCCCAGGATTTTGATGCATGTTCACCTGCAGTGTCGATAGGAAGGGAGCCGCAGGATTTTGGTGCATGTTTACCTGCAGTACCGATAGGAACTGATTCCCAGGATTTTGGAGCATGTATATCCGCAGTGCCGATAGGAAGGGAGTCCCACGATTTTGGCGCATGTATGCCTGCAGTGCCGGTAGGAAGGGAGTCCCAGGATTTTGGTGCATGTACTCCTGCAGTGCCAATAGGAAGGGTGCCCCAGCATTTTGGTGCATGTACATCTACAGTGCCGATAGGAAGGGAGTTCCTGGATTCGTGTGCATGTACATCCCAGGATTTTGGTGCGTGTATGCCTGCAGTGCTGGTAGGAAGGGTGCCCCAGCATTTTGGTGCATGTACATCAACAGTGCTGAGAAGAATGGAGTCCCAGGATTTTGGTGCATGTACATGCGCAATGCACATAGGAAGGGAGCCCCAGGATTTTGGTGCATGTACATACGCAATGCTGATAGGAAGGGTGCCCCAGCATTTTGGTGCATGTACATCTGCAGTGCCGATAGGAAGGGAGTCCCAGGATTTTGGTGCATGTACATGCGCAATGCCAATAGGAAGGGTGCCCCAGCATTTTGGTGCATGTACATCTGCAGTGCCGATAGGAAGGGAGTCCCAGGATTTTGGTGCATGTACATGCGCAATGACGATAGGAAGGGAGCTCCATTATTTTTGTGCATGTACACCTGCAGTGCCAATAGGATGGGAGTTCCAGGATTTTGGTGCACGTTCACCTGCAGTACTGATAAGAATGGAGTCCCAGGATTATGGTGCATGTACATCCGCAATGCCGATAGGAAGGGAGTCCCAGGATATTGATGCATGTTCACCTGCAGTGTCGATAGGAAGGGAGCCGCAGGATTTTGGTGCATGTTTACCTGCAGTGCCAATAGGAACGGATTCCCAGGATTTTGGAGCATGTATATCCGCAGTGCCGATAGGAAGGAAGTCCCAGGATTTTGGTGCATGTTCACCTGCAGTGCCGATAGGAAGGGAGTTCCAGGATTCGGGTGCATGTAGATCCGCAGTGCCGATAGGAAGGGAGCCCCAGGATTTTGGTGCATGTACACCTGCAGTGACAACAGGAAGGGAGTCCCAGTATTTTGGTGCATGTACATCCACAGTGCCGATAAGAAGAGAGTCCAGGGTTTTGGTGCATGTACATCTGCAATGTTGACAGGAAGGGTGCCCCGCATTTTGGTGCATGTACATCCACAGTGCTGATAGGATGGGTGTCCCAGGATTTTGGTGCATGTACATCCGCAGTGCCGATAGGAAAGGAATCCCAGGATTTTAGTGCATGTACACCTGCAGTGCTGACAGGAAGGGAGCCCCAGGATTTTGGTGCATGTACATCTACAATGCTGATGGGAAGGGAGTGCCAGCCCTTTTGTGCATGTAAAGCCACCGTGCCGATAGGAACGGAGTCCCAGGATTTTGGTGCATATATATCCACAGTGCCGATAGGAAGGGAACCCCAGGTTTTTCCTGCATGTTCACCTGCAGTGCCGATAGGAGGGGCGTACCAGGATTTTGGTGCATGTAAATTCTCAATGCTGATAGTAAGTGAGGTCCAGGATTTTGGTGCATGTTCACCTGCAGTGCCGATAGGAAGGGTGTCCCAGGATTTTGGTGCATGTTCACTTGCAGTGCCGATAGGATGGGAGCCCCAGGATTTTGGTGCATGTTCACCTGCAGTGCCAATAGGAAGGGGGTCCCTGGATTTTGGTGCATGTCCATCTGCAGTGCCGATAGGAAGGGAGTCCCAGGATTTTGGTGCATGTACCTCCACAGTGCCGATAGAACGGGAAACCCAGGACTTTGGTGCATGTAAAGCCGCAGTGCCGAAAGGAAGGGAGCCCCAGGTTTTTGGTGCACGTACATCCTCAGTGCCGATAGGAGGAGAGCCCTAGGATATTGGTGCATGTTCACCTGCAGTGCCAATAGGAGGGGAGACCCAGGATTTTGGTGCATTTACATCCGCAATGACGATAGGAAGGGAGCCCCAGGATTTTGGTGCATGTTCACCTGCAGTGCCGATAGGAAGGGAGCCCCAGTATTTTGGTGCATGTTCACCTGTAGTGCTGATAGGAAGGGAGTCCCAGGATTTTGTTGCATATATACCTGGTGTGCTGATAGGAAGGGAGTCCCAGGATTTTGGTGCATATATACCTGGTGTGCTGATAGGAAGGGAGTCCCAGGATATTGGTACATGTACACCTGCATTGCCGTTAGGAAGGGAGTCCCAGGATTTTGGTGCATGTACATCCGCAATGCCAATAGGAAGGGGGTCTCAGGATTTTGGTGCATGTACATTCACAGTGCTGATAGGAAGGGAATCCCAAGATATTGGTGCATGTACATCTACAATGCCTATAGGAAGGGAGTCCCACGATTTTGGTGCATGTACATCTACAGTGCCGATAGGAAGGGAGTCCCAGGATATTGGTACATGTACATCTGCAGTGGCGATAGGATGGGAGTTCCTGGATTCAGGTGCATGTACATCCACAGTGTCGATAGGAAGGGAGCCCCAGGATTTTGGTGCATGTACACCTGCAGTGCCAGTAGGAAGGAAGTCCCAAGATTTAGGTGCATGTTCACCTGCAGTGCCGATAGGAAGGGAGCCCCAGGATTTTGGTGCATGTTCACCTGCAGTGCCGATAGGAAGGGAGCCCCAGGATTTTGGTGCATGTTCACCTGCAGTGCCGATAGGAAGGGAGTCCCAGGATTTTGGTGCATGTATGCCTGCAGTGCCGGTAGGAAGGGAGTCCCAGGATTTTGGTGCATGTACTCCTGCAGTGCCAATAGGAAGGGTGCCCCAGCATTTTGGTGCATGTACATCTACAGTGCCGATAGGAAGGGAGTTCCTGGATTCGTGTGCATGTACATCCCAGGATTTTGGTGCGTGTATGCCTGCAGTGCCGGTAGGAAGGGTGCCCCAGCATTTTGGTGCATGTACATCAACAGTGCTGAGAAGAATGGAGTCCCAGCATTTTGGTGCATGTACATGCGCAATGCACATAGGAAGGGAGCCCCAGGATTTTGATGCATGTACATGCGCAATGACGATAGGAAGGGAGCTCCATTATTTTTGTGCATGTACACCTGCAGTGCCAATAGGATGGGAGTTCCAGGATTTTGGTGCACGTTCACCTGCAGTACTGATAAGAATGGAGTCCCAGCATTTTGGTGCATGTACATCCACAGTGCCGATAAGAAGAGAGTCCAGGGTTTTGGTGCATGTAATCTGCAGTGTCGATAGGAAGGGAGTCCCAGGATTTTGATGCATGTTCACCTGCAGTGTCGATAGGAAGGGAGCCCCAGGATTTTGGTGCATGTTCACCTGCAGTGCCGATAGGAAGGGAGCCCCAGTATTTTGGTGCATGTTCACCTGTAGTGCCGATAGGAAGGGAGTCCCAGGATTTTGGTGCATATATACCTGGTGTGCTGATAGGAAGGGAGTCCCAGGATATTGGTACATGTACACGTGCATTGCCGTTAGGAAGGGAGTCCCAGGATTTTGGTGCATGTACATCCGCAATGCCGATAGGAAGGGAGCCCCAGGACTTTGGTGCATGTACATCTACAGTGCCGATAGGAAGGGAGTCCCAGGATTTTGGTGCATGTACATGCGCAATGCCGATAGGAAGGGAGCCCCAGGATTTTGGTGCATGTACATCTACAGTGCCGATAGGATGGGAGCCCCAAGATTTAGGTGCATGTTCACCTGCAGTGCCGATAGGAAGGGAGCCCCAGGATTTTGGTGCATGTACATCTGCAGTGCCAATAGGAAGGGAGTCCCAGGATTTTGGTGCATGTATGCCTGCAGTGCCAATAGGAAGGGTGCCCCAGCATTTTGGTGCATGTACATCTACAGTGCCGATAGGAAGGGAGTTCCTGGATTCGTGTGCATGTACATCCCAGGATTTTGGTGCGTGTATGCCTGCAGTGCTGGTAGGAAGGGTGCCCCAGCATTTTGGTGCATGTACATCAACAGTGCTGAGAAGAATGGAGTCCCAGCATTTTGGTGCATGTACATGCGCAATGCACATAGGAAGGGAGCCCCAGGATTTTGGTGCATGTACATCCGCAATGCTGATAGGAAGGGAGTCCCAGGATTTTGGTGCACGTTCACCTGCAGTACTGATAAGAATGGAGTCCCAGGATTATGGTGCATGTACATCCGCAATGCCGATAGGAAGAGAGCCCCAAGATTTTGCTGCATGTACACCTTCAGTGACAACAGGAAGGGAGTCCCAGCATTTTGGTGCATGTACATCGACAGTGCCGATAAGAAGAGAGTCCAGGGTTTTGGTGCATGTACATCTGCAATGTTGACAGGAAGGGTGCCCCAGCATTTTGGTGCATGTACATCCACAGTGCCGATAGGAAAGGAATCCCAGGATTTTAGTGCATGTACACCTGCAGTGCTGACAGGAAGGGAGCCCCAGGATTTTGGTGCATGTACATCTACAGTGACGATAGGAAGGGAGTTCCAGGAATTTGGTGCATGTACATCCACAATGCTGATGGGAAGGGAGTGCCAGCCCTTTTGTGCATGTAAAGCCACCGTGCCGATAGGAACGGAGTCCCAGGATTTTGGTGCATATATATCCACAGTGCCGATAGGAAGGGAACCCCAGGTTTTTCCTGCATGTTCACCTGCAGTGCCGATAGGAGGGGCGTACCAAGATTTTGGTGCATGTTCACTTGCAGTGCCGATAGGAAGGGAGCCCCAGGATTTTGGTGCATGTTCACCTGCAGTGCCAATAGGAAGGGGGTCCCTGGATTTTGGTGCATGTCCAGCTGCAGTGCCGATAGGAAGGGAGTCCCAGGATTTTGGTGCATGTACCTCCACAGTGCCGATAGAACGGGAAACCCAGGACTTTGGTGCATGTAAAGCCGCAGTGCCGAAAGGAAGGGAGCCCCCGGATTTTGGTGCACGTACATCCTCAGTGCCGATAGGAGGAGAGCCCTAGGATATTGGTGCATGTTCACCTGCAGTGCCAATAGGAGGGGAGACCCAGGATTTTGGTGCATTTACATCCGCAATGACGATAGGAAGGGAGCCCCAGGATTTTGGTGCATGTTCACCTGCAGTGCCGATAGGAAGGGAGCCCCAGTATTTTGGTGCATGTTCACCTGTAGTGCCGATAGGAAGGGAGTCCCAGGATTTTGTTGCATATATGCCTGGGGTGCTGATAGGAAGGGAGTCCCAGGATTTTGGTGCATATATACCTGGTGTGCTGATAGGAAGGGAGTCCCAGGATATTGGTACATGTATACCTGCAGCGCTGACAGGAAGAGAGTCTCACGATATTGGCACATGTACATCCTCAGTGCCAATAGGAAGGTAACCCCAGGTTTTTCCTGCATGTTCACCTGCAGTGCCGATAGGAAGGGCGTACCAGGATTTTGGTGCATGTAAATCCGCAATGCTGATAGTATGTGAGGTCCAGGATTTTGGTGCATGTAAACCTGCAGTGCCAATAGGAAAGGTGTCCAAGGATTTTGGTGCATGTTCACCTGCAGTGCCGATAGGAAGGAAGCCCCAGGATTTTGGTGCATGTACACCTGCAGTGCCGATAGGAAGGGAGCCCCAGGATTTTGGTGCATGTTCACCTGCAGTGCCGATAGGAAGGGAGCCACAGGATTTTGGTGCATGTTCACCTGCAGTGCCGATAGGAAGGGAGCCCCAGGATTTTGGTGCATGTACACCTGCAGCGCTGACAGGAAGAGAGTCTCACGATATTGGTACATGTACATCCTCAGTGCCGATAGGAAGAGAGCCCTAGGATATTGGTGCATGTTCACCTGCAGTGCCAATAGGAGGGGAGTCTCAGGATTTTGGTGCATTTACATCCACAATGACGATAGGATGGGAGCCCCAGGATTTTGGTGCATGTTCACCTGTAGTGCCAATAGGAAGGGAGTCCCAGGATTTTTGTGCATATATACCTGGTGTGCCGATAGGAAGGGAGTCCCAGGATTTTGGTGAATATTTACCTAGTGTGCTGATAGGAAGGGAGTCCCAGGATTGTGGCACATGTACACCCTGCAGTGCCGATAGGAAGGGAGTCGCAGTACTTTGGTGCATGTACATCCGCAGTGCTGATAGGAAGGGGGTCTCAGGATTTTGATGCATGTATATCAGCAGTGCCGATAGGAAGGGAGCCCCAGCATTTTGGTGCATGTACATCTACAGTGCGAATAGGAAGGGAGCCGCAGGATTTTGGTGCATGTTTACCTGCAGTGCCGATAGGAAGGGACCCCTAGGATTTGGTGCATGTGCATGTGCAATGCCGATAGGAAGGTAGCCCCAGCATTTTGGTGCATGTACATCTGCAGTGCCGATAGGACGGGAGTCCCTGGGGTTTGGTGCACGTTCACCTGCAGTGCCGATAAGAAGCGGGTCCCAGGATTTAGGTGCATGTTCACCTGCAGTACCGATAGGAAGAGAGCCCCAGGATTTTGGTGCATGTACCTCCACAGTGCCGATAGAATGGGAAACCCAGGACTTTGGTGCATGTAAAGCCGCAGTGCTGAAAGGAAAGGAATCCCAGGATTTTGGTGCATGTACATCTGCAGTGACGATAGGAAGGGAGTCCCAGGATTTTGGTGCATGTACATCCACAGTGCCGATAGGAAGGGAGTCCCAGCACTTTGGTGCATGTAAAGCCACAGTGCCGATAGGAAGGGAGTCCCAGGATTTTGGTGCATGTATATCCACAGTGCCGATAGGAAGGGACCCCCAGGTTTTTCCTGCATGTTCACCTGCAGTGCCGATAGGAGGAGCGTACCAGGATTTTGGTGCATGTTCACCTGCAGTGCCAATAGGAGGGGAGTCCCAGGATTTTGGTTCATTTACATCCGCAATGACGATAGGAAGGGAGCCCCAGGATTTTGGTGCCTGTTCACCTGCAGTGCCGATAGGAAGAGAGTCCCAGTATTTTGGTGCATGTTCACCTGTAGTGCCGATAGGAAGGGAGTCCCAGGATTTTTGTGCATATATACCTGGTGTGCTGATAGGAAGGGAGTCCCAGGATTGTGGCACATGTACACCCTGCAGTGCCGATAGGAAGGGAGTCCCAGGCTTTTGGTGCATGTACACCTGCAGTGCCGATAGGAAGGGTGTCCCAGGAATTTGGTGCATGTACATCTGCAATGCTGACAGTAAGGGTGCCAAAGCATTTTGGTGCATATACATCAACAGTGCCGATAGGAAGGGTGTCCCAGGATTTTAGTGCATGCACATCCGCAATGCCTATATGAAGGGAGCCCAGGACTTTGCTGTATGTTCACCTGCAGTGCCGATAGGAAGGGACTCCCAGGATTTTGGTGCATGTTCAGCTGCAGTGCCGATACGAAGGGTATTGGAGGCGAGTCCCAGGATTATGGTGCATGTACAACCGCAGTGCCCAGAGGAAAGGGATCCCAGGATTTTGGTGCATGTTCACCTGCAATGCTAACAGGAAGGGAGTCCCAGGATTTTGGTACATCAAAATCCTGGGACCCCCTTCCTATCGGCACTGCAGGTGAACATGCGCCAAAATCCTGGGGCTCCCTTCGGATAGGCATTGCTGATGTACATGCACCAAAATCCTGGGACTCCCTTCCTATCAGCATTGCGGATGTGCATGCACCAAAATCTTGGGATTCCCTTCCTATCGGCACTGCAGGTGAACATGCACCAAAATCCTGGGACTCTCTTCCTGTCGGCACTGCAGGTGAACATACAGCAAAGTCCTGGGGCTCCCTTCCTATCGGTACTGCAGGTGAACGTGCACCAAAATCCTGGGACCCTTCCTATTGGCACTGCGGATATACATGCTCCAAAATCCTGGGAGTCCCTTCCGATTGGCACTGCGGATGTACATGCACCAAAACCTGAGACTCCCTTGCTATCGGCACTGCAAGTGTACATGCACCAAAATAATAGGACTCCCTTCCTGTCGGCACTACAGGCAAACATGCACCCGAATCCTGGGACACCCTTCCTATCGGCACTGCAAGTGTACATGCACCAAAATCCTGGGGCTCCCTTCCTATCGGTACTGCAGGTGAACATGCACCTAAATCCTGGGACTCCCTTCCTACCGGCACTGCAGGTGTACATGCACCAAATTCCTGGGGCTCCCTTCCTATCGGCACTGCGGATGTACATGCACCCGAACCTGGAACTCCCATCCTATCGGCTCTGCGGATATACATGCATTAAAGTCCTGGGACTCCCTTCCTATCGGCACTGCGGATGTACATGCACCAAAATCCTGGGACTCCCTTCCTATCAACACTGCGGATGTACATGCACCAAAATGCTGGGGCACCCTTCCTATCAGCATTGCGGATGTCCATGCACCAAAACCTGGGACTCCCTTGCTATCGGCACTGCAGGTGTACATGCACCAAAATAATAGGACTCCCTTCCTGTCGGCACTACAGGCGAACATGCACCCGAATCCTGGGACACCCTTCCTATCGCCACTGCAAGTGTACATGCACCAAAATCCTGGGACTCCCTTCCTATCGGCACTGCGGATGTAAATGCACCCGAACCTGGAACTCCCATCCTATCGGCACTGCGGATATACATGCACTAAAATCCTGGGACCCCCTTCCTATCGGCACTGCGGATGTGCATGCACCAAACTCCTGGGGCTCCCTTCCTATCGGTACTGCAGGTGAACATGCACCTAAATCCTGGGGCTCCCTTCCTATCGGTACTGCAGGTGAACATGCACCAAATTCCTGGGGCTCCCTTCCTATCGGCACTGCGGATGTAAATGCACCCGAACCTGGAACTCCCATCCTATCGGCACTGCGGATGTACATGCACTAAAATCCTGGGGCTCCCTTCCTATCGGTACTGCAGGTGAACATGCACCTAAATCCTGGGGCTCCCTTCCTATCGGTACTGCAGGTGAACGTGCACCAAAATCCTGGGAGTCCCTTCTTAACGGCACTGCAGGTGAACATGCATCAAAATCCTGGGGCTGCCTTCGTATCAGCATTGCTGATGTACCTGCACCAAAATCCTGGGACTCTCTTCCTGCCGGCACTGCAGGTGAAAATACAGCAAAGTCCTGGGAATCCCTTCCTATCGGCACTGCGGATGTACATGCACCAAAATCCTGGGACTCCCTTCCTATCAGCATTGCGGATGTACATGCACCAAAACCTGGGACTCCCTTGATATCGGCACTGCAGGTGTTCATGCACTAAAATAATAGGACTCCCTTCCTGTCGGCACTACAGGCAAACATGCACCCGAATCCTGGGACACCCTTCCTATCGGCAAGTGTACATGCACCAAAATCCTGGGACACACTTCCTATCGGCACTGCAGGCGTACATGCACCAAAATCCTGGGGCTCCCTTTCTGTCGGCACTGCAGGCGAACATGCACCTAAATACTGGGACTCCCTTCCTATCGGCACTGCGGATATACATGCTCTAAAATCCTGGGAGTCCCTTCCTATCGGTACTGCAGGTGAACGTGCACATAAATCCTGGGACTCCTTTCCTATAGGAACTGCAGGTGAACATGCATCAAAATCCTGGGGCTCCCTTCCTATCGGTACTGCAGGTGAACATGCACCAAATTCCTGGGGCTCCCTTCCTATCGGCACTGCGGATGTAAATGCACCCGAACCTGGAACTCCCATCCTATCGGCACTGCGGATATACATGCACTAAAATCCTGGGACCCCCTTCCTATCGGCACTGCGGATGTACATGCACCAAAATGCTGGGGCACCCTTCCTATCAGCATTGCGGATGTCCATGCACCAAAATCCTGGGACTCTCTTCCTGTCGGCACTGCAGGTGAACATACAGCAAAGTCCTGGGGCTCCCTTCCTATCGGTACTGCAGGTGAACGTGCACCAAAATCCTGGGAGTCCCTTCTTAACGGCACTGCAGGTGAACATGCATCAAAACCCTGGGGCTGCCTTCGTATCGGCATTGCTGATGTACATGCACCAAAATCCTGGGACTCTCTTCCTGCCGGCACTGCAGGTGAAAATACAGCAAAGTCCTGGGAATCCCTTCCTATCGGCACTGCGGATGTACATGCACCAAAATCCTTGGACTCCCTTCCTATCAGCATTGCGGATGTACATGCACCAAAACCTGGGACTCCCTTGATATCGGCACTGCAGGTGTTCATGCACCAAAATAATAGGACTCCCTTCCTGTCGGCACTACAGGCAAACATGCACCCGAATCCTGGGACACCCTTCCTATCGGCACTGCAAGTGTACATGCACCAAAATCCTGGGACACACTTCCTATCGGCACTGCAGGCGTACATGCACCAAAATCCTGGGGCTCCCTTTCTGTCGGCACTGCAGGCGAACATGCACCTAAATACTGGGACTCCCTTCCTACCGGCACTGCAGGTGTACATGCACCAAAATCCTGGGACCCCCTTCCTATCGGCACTGCGGATGTACATGCACCAAAATCCTGGAGCTCCCTTCCTATCGGCATTGCAGGTGAACATGCACCAAAACCCTGGGGCTCCCTTCATATCGGCACTGCGAATGTACATGCACCAAAATCCTGGGGCTCCCTTCCTATCGGCACTGCAGGTGAACATGCACCAAAACCCTGGGGCTCCCATCGTATCGGCACTGCTGATGAACATGCACAAAATCCTGGGGCTCCCTTCCTATCGGCACTGCGGATGTACATGCACCCGAACCTGGAACTCCCATCCTATCGGCATTGTGGATGTACATGCACCAAAATCCTGTGGCTCCCTTCCTATCGGCACTGCAGGCGTACATGCACCAATATCCTGGGGCTCCCTTCCTATCGGCACTACGGATGTACATGCACCTGATCCTGGAACTCCCTTCCAATTGGCACTGCGGATATACATGCTCCAAAATCCTGGGAGTCCCTTCCTATTGGCACTGCAGGTGACCATGCACCAAAATCCTGGAGCTCCCTTCCTATCGGTTCTGCAGGTGAACATGCACCAAAATCCTAGGAGTCCCTTCCTATCTGAACTACAGGTGAACATGCACCAAAATCCTGGGACTCCCTCCCTGTCAGCACTGCAGGTGAACATGAACCAAAATCCTGGGACTCCCTTCCTATCGGCACTGCAGGAACATGCACCAAAATCCTGGGATTCCCTTCCTATCGGCACTGCAGGTGTACATGCACCAAAATCCTAGCACACCCTTCCTATCGGCACTGCAGCTTTACATGCACCAAAGTCCTGGGACTCCCTTCCTATCGGCACTGCAGGTGTACATGCACCAAAATCCTAGCACACCCTTCCTATCGGCACTGCAGCTTTACATGCACCAAAGTCCTGGGACTCCCTTCCTATCGGCACTGCGGATGTACATGCACCATAATCCAGGGACTCCCTTACTATCAGCACTGCAGATATACATGCACCAAAATCCAGGGACTCCCTTCCTATCGGCATTGTGGATGTACATGCACCAAAATCCTGGGACTCCCTTCCTATCGGCATTGCTGATGTACATGCACCAAAATGCTGGGGCACTCTTCGTATCGGCACTCCGGATGTACATGCACCAAAATGCTGCGGCGCCCTTCCTGTCGGCATTCCAGATGTACATGCACCAAAATGCTGCGGCACCCTTCCTGTCGGCATTCCAGATGTACATGCACCAAATTCCTGGGGCTACCTTCCTATCGGCACTGCAGCTGAACATGCACCAAAGTCCTGGGATTCCCTTCCTATCTGCACTACGGATGTCCATGCACCAAATTCCTGGGACTCCATTCATATCGGCACTGCAGGTTAACATGCACCTAAATCTTGGGACTCCCTTCCTACCGTCACTGCAGATGTACATGCGCTAAAATCCTGGGGCTCCCTTCCTGTCGGCACTGCGGATGTACATGCAGCCGAATCCTGGAACTCCCTTCCTATCGGCACTGCGGATATACGTGCTCCAAAATCCTGGGAATCTCTTCCTATCGGCACTGCAAGTGAACATGCAACAAAATCCTGGGGCTCCCTTCCTATCGGTACTGCAGGTGAACGTGCACGAAAATCCTGGGAGTCCCTTCTTATCGGAACTGCAGGTGAACATGCACCAAAATTCTGGGACTTCCTCTCTGTTGGCACTGCAGGTGAACATGCACCAAAATCCTGGGACTCCCTTCCTGTCAGCACAGCCGGTGAACATGCACCAAAATCCTGGGACTCCCTTCCTATCGGCACTGCAGGTGTACATGCACCAAAATCCTGGGACTCCCTTCCTATCGGCACTGCGGATGTACATGCACCATAATCCTGGGACCCTCTTCCTATCGGCACTACAGGTGAACATGCACCAAAATCCTGGGACTCCCTTCCTATCGGCACTGTGGATGTACATGCACCATAATCCTGGGACACCGTAATCCTGTCACCTGCAGTGCCGATAGGAAGGGAGCCCCAAGAGTTTGGTGCGTGTACATCCTCAATGCTGAAGGTGGTCACAGGATTTTGATGAATGTATATCCGCAATGCCGATAGGAAGGGAGCCCCAGGATTTTGGTGCATGTTCACCTGCAAATCCGATAGGAAGGGAGCTCCATTATTTTCGTGCATGTACACCTGCAGTGCCAATTGGAAGGGGGTCCCAGGATTTTCGTGCATGTACATCCGCAGTGCCGATAGGAAGGGGTCCCAGGATTTTGGTGCATGTACATCCGCAGTGCCAAAAGGAAGGGAGTCCCAGGATATTGGTGCATGTACATCTGCAATGCCGATAGGAAGTGAGCCGCAGGATTTTGGTGCATGTTAAACCGCAATGCCAATAGGAGGTGAGCTGCAGGATTTTGGTGCATGTTAAACCGCAGTGCCGATAGGAAGGGAGCCCCAGGACTTTGGTGCCTATATACCCGGAGAGCCGATAGGAATAGAGTTGCAGGATTTTGATGCATGTACATCCGCAGTGCTGATAGGATGGGAGTCCCAGGATTTTGGTGCACATACATCCGCAGTGCCGATAGAAAGGGAGTCCCAGGATTTTGGTACATGTTCATCCGCAGTGCCAATAGGAAGAGGGTCCCAGGATATTGATGCATATATATCCGCAGTGCCAATAGGAAGGGAGCCCAAGGATTTTGGTGCATGTACATCCGCAATGCTTAATGGCAAGGAGTCCCAGGATTTTGGTGCATGTTCACCTGCAGTGCCGATAGGAAGGGAGCCCCAGGATATTGGTGCATGTTCACCTGCAGTGCCGATAGGAGGGGAGTACCAGGATTTTGGTACACGTTCAGCTGCAGTACCGATAGGAAGGGTTCCCCAGGAATTTGTTGCATTTTCACCTGCAGTGCCGATGGGAAGGGAGTCCCAGGATTTTGGTGCATGTACATCCGCAGTGCTGATCGGAAGTGAGTCCCAAGATTTAGGTGCATGTTCACCTGCAGTGTCGATAGGCAGGGAGACCTAGAATTTTGATGCATGTACAAATGCAATGCCGATAAGAAGGGAGTCCCAGGATTATGGTGCATGTACATCCGTAGTGCCGATAGGAAGGGAGTCCCAGGATTATGGTGCATGTACATCCGTAGTGCGGATAGGAAGGGAGTCCCAGGATATTGGTGCATGTACATCCGCAATGCCGATAGGAAGGGAGTCCCAGGATTATGGTGCATGTACATCCGTAGTGCCGATAGGAAGGGAATCCCAGGATATTGGTGCATGTACATCCGCAATGCCGATAGGAAGGGTTTCCCAGGATTTTGCTCCATGTACATCTGCAATGCCGATAGGAAGGGAGTCCCAGGATATTGGTGCATGTACATCCGCAATGCCGATAGGAAGGGTTTCCCAGGATTTTGCTCCATGTACATCTGCAATGCCGATAGGAAGTGAGCCGCAGGATTTTGGTGCATGTTAAACCGCAATGCCGATAGGAGGTGAGCTGCAGGATTTTGGTGCATGTTAAACCGCAGTGCCGATAGGAAGGGAGCCCCAGGACTTTGGTGCCTATATACCCGGAGAGCCGATAGGAATAGAGTTGCAGGATTTTGATGCATGTACATCCGCAGTGCTGATAGGATGGGAGTCCCAGGATTTTGGTGCACATACATCCGCAGTGCTGATAGGATGGGAGTCCCAGGATTTTGGTGCACATACATCCGCAGTGCCGATAGAAAGGGAGTCCCAGGATTTTGGTACATGTTCATCCGCAGTGCCAATAGGAAGAGGGTCCCAGGATATTGATGCATATATATCCGCAGTGCCAATAGGAAGGGAGCCCAAGGATTTTGGTGCATGTACATCCGCAATGCTTAATGGCAAGGAGTCCCAGGATTTTGGTGCATGTTCACCTGCAGTGCCGATAGGAGGTGAGTACCAGGATTTTGGTGCATGTACATCCTCAGTGCCGATAGGAGGAGAGCCCTAGGGTATTGGTGCATGTTCACCTGCAGTGCCAATAGGAGGGGAGTCCCAGGATTTTGGTGCAAGTACGTCCGCAATGCCGATCGGAAGGGAGACCCAGGACGTTGGTGCATGTACATCCACGTTGCCGATAGGAAGGGAGCCCCAGGATTTTACTGCATGTACATCCGCAGTGCCGATAGGAAGGGGGTCACAGGATTTTGGTGCTTGTACATCCGCAGTGCCGATAGGAAAGGAGTCCCAGGATTTTGGTGCATGTACATCCGCAATGCAGATAGGAAGGGAGCCCCAGGATTTTGGTGCATGTACATCCGCCGTGCCGATAGAAAGGGAGCTCCATTATTTTGGTGCATGTACACCTGCAGTGCCGATAGGAAGGGAATCCCAGGATTTTGACCCAGCGATTGTGAAGGAATGCAATGTAATGATGTGTAGTTTGGAGGGGAGCCTGCGGGTGGTGGTTCTCCCTGGTATCTATTGCCCTTAACTTTCTCGCTTGTATAGGTAGCCAGTTTGTTTGGACTAACAGCGTGGAAGAGAGAAGTCAATGCAGAAGTCACCCTCCAGGAGTGAAGGAGAACAGTTTTGTTCTTTGGGAACAGGAGCATATTTTCTACACCCTACAGCTTTTTCAAACATTGATTTATAATTACATTTGCAGAGTGTGATTATTCTGTACCTTAATTCCTTTTACTTTATCACTGCTCCATATCTGTTGATAACTCCAAGGTAGCAAAAAGTTATTGATGTGGGTCCTAAAATATTCAGTTACATATTCCATTAACATGTGAAGAAGTGCCTCCTGATTGCACTGCTAAACGGCCCAGCACTCATTTTAAGGTGTTGTCTACTGTCCTGAAATCCTCCCCCACCCTCACAGCAGGCATAGCTTCTCTCCATCCAGTCCATCAAATGATTTCATCATTTTAAAGACCTCCATTAAATCAGCACACTATTTTCCAGTCTACTTAACAGAATATAGGCCAATGGGGAAAATGCAGATCCAAGTTCACAGAATAATAGAATTGTTACTGCAGAGGGAGGTCATTCAACTCATTGTGTCTGCACTAGCTCTTCAAAGGAGTGTCATCAGCTGATGCCAATCTGCTGCTTTTCCCCCATACCATTGTACATTATTTCAATCCAAATAATCATCCAATGTCTTCTTACATGCCCCAATTGAAGCTGCCTCCACTACATTTCCAAGCAGTACATTCCAGATGCCAACTACTCACTGTGTGAAAAAGTTTTTCCTTACTTCAGCATTGCTTCTTTTAGCACATCACTTTAAACCTATGCCCTCTCGACCTTATCCCTTTTTCAGACCAGCTAACCGCAGTGGAAAATAGTTCTTTTGTTTCAGTACTTCTCAACCTTGTTATTACAGAGCATTTATAATTTCAAATGATGCTGTTATGAAACATGGAACTGTGAAAAATGGATGAAAGAAGTCCTTTCATTGTGAAATGTTAGCACAGAATAAGGCAATTTTAACCACAGGAAGGCAAAATGTAAGATTAAAAGCACCCAAGTTCCTGCATAGAATTAATACTCGGTCATGTGCTTAATAATACATCATTTAATACCTTTTTAAAAAAAGAATGCTGAGGCAATAGTCCAGTGGAAATAGAATCAAGAGCTGTGAGGATAAGCATGGACAGTTAAAGTTACTTTTATGCATTGAGAGAACAGCCTAATTAAGAACTGGCTGAAACTGGAACCTTATTTCTGAGTGAGCCTTCATGTTGGGAACACATAAATTCCCAATACAACTTCAAACCAGGTTTGTGCATTGACTGGGGTAAGAAAGTGTCTAACTCTTCAATCTGTGCCAACCTAATATATATTTATAGTTTGCTCAAAGGGAAAGAGACAGCTTTTAAATTCTATGGTTGCGAGCCTTGAGGCCGGCTCATTTTCAAGAGCTGCATTGAGAGAGCAGCCTCATTAAGAACTGGCTGAAACTGGAACCTGTTGTTATTGAGTGAGGTAGGCTCTTCATGTGGAACAAGTATAAGTACTTAACTCCAAGAAATAGAGCGCCTAAGTACAATAGAGTGCAGGAGTTTAGAGATCCTTCTGATGCAGAGGTATTATCCCTACCTCTGTGCCAAGAGGTCTGGTTAAAGTCCCAACTGCTTCCAAGGTGTGCAATAACATCTTTACTATTCCAGGTTAGAGTCCAATAGGTTTATTTTAAATCACAAGCTTTCAGGGCACTGCTCCTTCATCACCTGACTATAACCTGCTGTCATGTGACTTCTGACATTGTCCACCCTAGTCCAAAACTAGCATCTCCAAATCTTTATTATTACAACAGGTTGACTACAAAATACCCAGAGTGAAGGGATGACTCAAGAAAGTTAAGGCATCTCAAGGAGTCCATTGGTTAGAGGGTTTGGTTGATATTTGCTTTCTCAACAAAGCAGCTGGTTGTTTTCAAAGAGAAAATAAGGTCTTCAGTTTGTGTTTGGATCTCCAGTTTGACTTTAATGTCAATATTGACTGGAAAATTCAAATTGGCAAAGATAGCCATGAGGAAGGATTCATCGTGTGTCTGGGGGACAGTTCCCTGAAATAGGATGCTGTGGATCCAACCGCAGGTTATTTGGATCTAGCAATCATGTAATTAGGCAGGTTTAATAAATGATCTCAGAATACAAGATCCTTTAGGGAGCAGTGACCATAACATGGTAGAATTCAGCATTTAAGTTTTGAGAATAGGAAACTAAGGATGGAAACAATTGCGCTAAACTCACAAAAATAGTATCAAAGTTTAGTGATAAATTAGGACTCTGCAAGACTTAAAAACGAACAAAAATGAACAAAAAATAATAAGGGAAACAATAAACTGAGGGAAAGCCAGCAAGTTACATAGAAACTGAATAAGACTAGCGAGACTATATATTCAATAATCTCATTTTTTCTGAGTAACTATTTGCTTAGTTTCATCAGAACCATCCATTTCTACAAATTAATTGGAGGCTGCATACATAGAGGAGGAGGCAATCAGGAGGCAGTTTGAATTCTTGGGAAAATCCTTCAGATTGTGTTGTGACGGGGATTCTGCAGGAGCATCAATCCCACCTCCAATTATTACTGGGATAATGATTGTCAGGTTGTTGGAAAATTCAGGTGAATATGTTTTGGGGGTAATTAATAACATAAAGTGACAGGGCAGAAGATAAAGTTGATAAGCAAGAAAATGCTGTCATGTGATTGCGCAAAGGTGAGTGAGGAGATAACAGGGTGAGGTGTTTAGGACAGAAAAACGTGGCTGAAACTGTTTCCCCAGATTTTAGCTTTCCGAATTTAACCTCTTGAACTTACAAAGTGCACTTAGGCCCTTCCTTTGACTTATCAGCCTCAAGTCATTAGAAAACATAAGTGGCAAAGTGGGTGAGGATTAACAACAAGGTGTTTTTAATTACACTAAGAGAAAAATAAAATACAGATGAAATTTGAAGAGATAAACCTAATTTAAACATCCTTCACAACATGAACTTTAGTGCAAAAGTAACACAATGTGAAAGCTGGAATTCTGAATAATGTAATCTGTCAATGCTATGAATGTATCCACAGCATACCGACTGCAATGGCTGTGCACCATCATCTCAGGAACATTTAGGAATGAGGATGAGATGTTGGCTTTGACCATAATGTGAACAAATTAAAAACCTCAGCGTGAATGATAGTTAAGTCACATTAAACTGCAAGCTGAAATATAGGAGTATAAAGGAACATTAACAAATATTATCGGTCAGAGAAGAGCAGCCAGTAAACAAGGTAAATGTTGGGTTGCTATGCAATAGAATTGTCTGGTACAGGCAGAACATGTGTGAATTTTGAAGTAACTGTGAACAAGGGCTATGTGCAAACCTGAAAAATTCCGTAGTTTTAGTATGTGAGAATACAAGGACTAATATAAGACAGAGGGGGAATGATTCAGTGCCTGAATAAACAAGGGTAATGGCAAGCCAATTGGAAAAATATGGCAAAATCAGAAAAATGAGATTCTTGGCAATCAAAAAAAGGAGTCTGCGACCAAGTTTGGAATGGTGAAATGACAATCTTGCTAGTTTGTGGTGAATGGGTATTTGCATGCCATTATTATCTAATCTTGCCTCATTAATATTTCCTTTCACCCATGCACAGATTCAAACAAGACAGAGACAATTTCCAACATGAATGTCAGTGCAGGTATCTGGTGGCTCCAGTTCACCACTTGCTCCTCCAGCTCTCCATTTTGGGGAGCCACAACATTGCAGGGTACACTCCAAGGGCTGAGATTGCATACAATCCCATCCAAATGTTGGCATCGGACATGTACCAGCCTCACTGCACCATTCGGGCACATATCTAATTCACTTACAATACAGTTCTCCACTTTGGAATAGATGGGCTGCTTTTATTTGTACTGTGTTTAGGGACAAGCACCTCATGGATTGGACCATGGTGCATCTCAGGAAATCTCACTTGCTTGTTACTTACCTTGCATCTACTTGAATGCTCACAGCATCTCTGCCTTCCTTCATTTGTGCTTTACCGCCTCAGTCAGTACTTAAAGGTAAGGAGAAAGTAAGGACTGCAGATGCTGGAGATCAGAGTCAAGAGTGTGGCGCTGCAAAACCACAGTAGGTCAGGAGGCATCAGGAATGAAGAGCTCTTGCCCGTAATGTTGATTTTCTTGCTCCTCGGATGCTGCCTGGCCTGCTGTGCTTTTCTAGCGTCACACTCTCAAGTACTTAAAGATTGACAGTTCTGTCTTACTCTACTCCTTGGTGTGCGCAAAAAGCATGTCATGGTTATCAGCAGTGATCAATCAAGAGGGTAAACAGATTTCTGTTCCCTGTTCCAATAGGAATCCAGCACAACAGGATAACAGTATGTCGAGGGCTGTATCCAATCTCAGTCCAGAGGCTTAGACGTGTCAAATGACTGTGTGGGGTTGTCAAGATCAGGGGTCCAAATCATTCTCTCTCTCTAATAGGCAGAGATGCCTAAAATCCCCTATAGATAAGGCTAACCACCCAGTGCCTACGCAAGAGAGGAGTCTATTTTGTCAGGATTCTAATTTTTCCAACTCCCCTTAACATCCGAAATCTTCCATCCTTCAAAATCTCCTGGTAAACCTCTGAACCTTCTTGAAAGCCCTCTTACAAGTTATGGCACTACTCATGTGACCATTAGCATGGTGGCCAAACAATGGTGAAGATTCAGAGTGACGAAATCTCAGAGCCCTGAAAGATGGCCCTGAGCATTAAGAAAGGGCAAGAGGGAAAAATTGCAGGAATAATAACATAGACCATTCATAAAATATTCAATGTTGCAGAGAAATTCAAGCAGATGTCATTCTTGGAATGTTAGTGAAATAATAATGGCAGTTCAATGAGTTTGACATCCATCATAGGTAAAGTTGTGGAAATCCTTCTTAAAACTAACATTATACATCTGAATATACTTAAAATGATAAAAGTGACTCCATAAAAATGGGTTCACGGTATGTACTTTTTCCATGTAGACTTCAGCAGCTGAAGAATTAGGGACAGTACCACCATTTTAGGGAGACTTAGGATCAGAAATAAATATCAGAAACTCAATCATCTCCTGGATTAACTTAAACCCATTTATGTTTTCTAGATTTAGCTCTGAGGATTTTGTTGGCAGTATCCAGTGTATCGTGTGGAATTTTGAAGTGTTGCAATCAATAAATTCAGTTATGAAATGAACGTACTTTATTCAGCATGGTCACAAATCAAACAGACCTTTAAAAGTGGAGCTAATGTACTTGTGATCCTGTCTTATGTCTTTTGGAAATTCATGCCGAGAGCATTTTGCAACTAATTGAACCATCCCTGAAGAGCCTCTCAGCTATGTCAGCTGGTTTCGAGCATTCTACTGCACGGATAGAATGTGAAGTGTTCGGAAATTGGTTTGTGCTAAGAGCAGTTTTGCCAGCAAATGGAACAAGGGGCACAAATTATCTCTGTATTGCAGTCGGAGTGATTCTGAGGTGTGAACACAATGATGCGCTGAGTTCAGT
Organism: Chiloscyllium punctatum; assembly: GCF_047496795.1. Lineage (NCBI taxonomy): Eukaryota > Metazoa > Chordata > Chondrichthyes > Orectolobiformes > Hemiscylliidae > Chiloscyllium > Chiloscyllium punctatum. The sequence continues at coordinate 151,534,520 of NC_092739.1, read as the reverse complement.
GCACTTACAATGCTGACAAACTCACCTTACTAACTGTGAGGCCAGCAATCTGCATTTGCTTGGGTTTTCTCTGCACTTATCTAGCCATGCAAAAGAGGTCCTACTGACCACTGACCCTTCCTCATGGTGCAGTAATTCCTGCACACTCCCGCACTTGGTAAACCAAGCAGCTGCCCTGTAGCAATGGGCATCAGGGAGTAATTCTGTCCACAAGATCATAGAAAATGGGAACGGGAGTAGGCTGCTCGATCCATCGAGCCTATTCCGCCATTCAGTATGATCATGGCTACTCCAAAATTCCTTATGTTTAAGTTTTTGCCCTTTCCCCTTAACCCTTAACTCCCCTTATATATACATACACATATACATAAAAAGACTCTGCCTCCCCCTCCACCCCCAGCTTTCTGTGGCAAGGAAGTCAAAGACTCACAACCCTTTGAGGGAAGAAATTCCTCCTCATCTCAGTCTTAAATTGGCAGCCCTTTATTCTGAGACAGTGCCCTCTGGTCATGGACTCTCCCACGAACGGAAACATCCTCTCAGCATTAGCCCTGTCATAACCCTTAAGTATCCTATCTGTTTCAATTAGATAATCTCTCATTCTTCTAACTTCTGGTGAGTAGGGTCCCAATCTGTTTAGCCTTTGTTCATAAGACAGTCCCTCCAAACAGGGGGATCAGCACAGTGAATCTTCTCTGAACTTCGCCCACAACTACACACAATACTCCTGATGTGTCTCACCAGCACCTTGTAGAGTTGCAGTAAGACGTCCCTACTCTTACACTCCAACTCCCTTGAAATAAGGGCCAACATTCCATTAGCCTTCCTGGTTACCTGCTGCGCCTGAATGCTAGCTTTCTGTGTTTCGTGCAGAAGCCCCTCCAAGTCCCTTTCTCCTATAGTTTTCTGCAGTTTTTCACCATTTAAATAATATTTTGTTCTTTTGTACTGCCTTCCAACTTTTCACATTTTTCCACATTAAACTCCATTTGCCAACTTTATGCACATTTACTTAACCCATCAATATCTCACTGTAAATTGTTCACCTCCTTCTTGCATTTCCACCTAATTTACTGTTGTCTGCAAATTCATTCCTTCCTCCAGTTCACTAATATATATCAAATTGAATTGAACTGAATTTATTGTCACGTGTACCGAGGCATACGTGTAGCATATTTGTAATATATATCATAAACAGTTGGGGTCCCAGCTCATGAGTCCCACGAGGGAACTGAACTCAATAAATTGGTACATTTGTGGTCTGGCATCTTTGTAAGAAAATTTAAGAACCATTAAAATTGACTCATTCCTGTTGTGGATCAAGGACCTCCCATCCAATACTCTGGAGTTCTCTCCAGCAGGAAGTGGTTGAGGCCAAAACATTGAACGTTTACAAGAAGGATGGATAAACGATATAGGGAGAAAACAGGAACAGAATCATACAATCCTCCCCAAAGGGAGAAAGCAGGAACAGATAGAGGCCATTTCGCTCATCAAGTCTGCACCAACCCACCCCATCCAGACCCACCCCTCTCCACCCTTCGGAGTAGTGTAGGAAGAATATTATTAAATTGAAGAGGATGCAGAAAATATTAACAAGGACGTTACTGGGGCTGAAGGGTTTGAGTTACAGGGAGAGGCTGGATAAGCTGGGACTTTTTTCCACCGGAGCCTGGGAGGTTGAGAGGTGACCGTATAGAGGTTTATAAAATCATGAGCAGCATAGATAAGGAGAATAGCAAAGATGTTTTCCCCAGGCAAGGAGAGTTCAAAACTAGAGGGTATGTTTTTTTTAAGGTGTGAAGATAAAGATTTAAAAGGGACCTGAGGGACGATGCTTTTATCTGGAGGATGGTTCGTGTGTGAAGGTGGCAGATGCAGTTACAGTTACAACACTGTGGCGGCACGGTGGCACAGTGGTTAGCACTGCTGCCTCACAGCGCCAGACGCCTGGGTTCAATTCCCACCTCAGGCGACTGACTGTGTGGAGTTTGCACATTCTCCCCGTGTCTGCGTGGGTTTCCTCCGGGTGCTCCGGTTTCCTCCCACACTCCAAAGATGTGCAGGTCAGGTGAATTGGCCATGCTAAATTGCCCGTAGTGTTAGGTAAGGGGTAGATGTAGGGGTATGGGTGGTTTGCGCTTCGGCGGGGCGGTGTGGACTTGTTGGCCCGAAGGGCCTGTTTCCACGCTGAAAGTAATCTAATTTAAATGTCATGTAGACCGGTTCATGAAAAGGAAAGGTTAGGAAGGATATGGGCCAAATGCAGCCAAGTGGGACTAGTTTAGTTTGGGAGACCTGGCTGGCCTGGACCAAAGCATCGATTTCTGTGCTGCAAAGCTCTATGACCTCACATTTCCCACGGCTAATCCACTTAGCCTGCGTATCCCTGGACACTATAGGACAATTTAGCATGGCCAATCTACCTGACCTGCACATAGAACATCTTTGGACTGTGGGAGGAAACTGGAGCACGTGGAGGAAACCCACGCAGGCACGGGGAGAATATACAAACTCCTCAGGACAGTTGCCCGAGGCTGGAAACAAATCCCTGGCGCTGTGAGGCAGCTGTGCTAATTGCTTTCAGTTGGATGCTCAGCCATGTTAACAGATTAGTAGAAGAGGTTCAAAGCACCAAATCGCTTACTCCTGCTCATGTTTTCTACATATTTTTATGTTTGTCCTTGTCTGTGGATTTGAAGCAACCTCTGAAGTTGCCAAGCAAACTAGTTGGTTGTCAGGGTAGCTAGGGATGGTGAATAACAACAGGCAAGCTATTGCCACCTGTATTCTGGGAACAGATTATTAAAAAAATTAAAATTCTGTATTGCTGTCTTGTTCTTTCAGCATCCTCTACAAATGTACATTCTTCACATCATGGCTGGTGTTTGAATAATGCAAGCATTAAGTTGTGAACAGCGTGGGTGAGCAGTGAAATGTGTTGATAGATTCTAATAAATACCTGGCAGATCAAATCTTCCTGACACACTTCTGGGCCAGAGGTGGAATGCCTCCAGTCTACTATTTGTTTAACGTATCCATACACTTGGACAAAGCTAAAAGCTAAAGATGCAAATGGGTTGGGAATTTAAATCCAGAACACTGGAACTTGCCTTGAGATTGGGGTGGGGAGGTGTTTATCCAAATGATGCTGACACAGAGAGTCATTGAAGCTTTGGTGCACTGGAAGGAAAGCGAGATAAGCAAATGAGAAGGAATAGAAGGTTAGGTTGATGCACTTAGATAAAGCAGAAAAGGGTTGTGTGATACATAAATGCTGATCTAGACCAGTTGGGCAGAATAATCAGCCGTTTCAGCAGAATCTTTAGTCCATGCATAAAAACAAATTCCATCAGCTCCCTCAAAGACCTGCCAGGAAAGTCTCAGATAATAGAGTGACTTCCATTCTGTCTATCAATGGAAAAAGACAACAGATGTGTGGAAGTGTGAAATAAAAGCAAAAAGTGCCAATTCATAACCAACGGTCACCTTGACCTAAAACGTTAACTCTGTTTCTCTCTGCAGATTGTGGCTGCTCTATTGGGGATTTCCATCGTTTATTTGTTTCTGTATATCAGTTGGGCATTTCTCGCTCATATTATGTATATATTTTCAACGATTCTTGCAAGGGACAGAAAATCGTCACTGAGGCTACAAATGAGCCATTCTGAAAGCTTAATAGTGGGAGAAGTAGAAAAATTGCATGTGTTTTGAATTCAATAGGTGACATGGATTCTTGAAAACGATATGATATTTAATAGATTTTCTGGAACAATGGTGTGTCAATGCACGTCAGGAGCCAAGATCTCACACACACACACACACCATCCTCTCTGGGGTTCCTGCAGTTCCAATACCGTCCTTCCTGCTGTTTTCTTCCTAATTGCTGGAGGTAGATTCCAGGTTTTGACAGCACATCTGAGGGTTACTGCAACAAAGATGCACATAGGTAGAGCTGAACTGAGGGAATGGTAGAGGTTTGGAGACAGAGGCTCAAAGAGTGTCAAGAGTTTTGGGTGATGCATGAGCTGGTGGCAGACACCACCTGCTGAGAGAGGAGTGGGGTTAACAAACACTTCAGGTCACTGACCTTAAGTTCGTTTGAAGCCCGATGTCTTCTCTCTGAGGCACCGTCAGGCCTCCAGGTTGAACATGAAGGTGATGATGGGCCCAAACTGAGCATTAATAAGCATCCAAAACTTCCAACATGACAGGGGAGCTGGGGTACCTTTCAGGATATCCTCCAGACAGTTGTGCCAACCTCTGAACCTGACTGTCCATCAGGTAGTGAAGGCATCTGATTTGGATCCAATTAACTATTGGAAAAGAAGCTTGATTGACAGGCATAGAATAGGCAGTAAGGATCACAGGACTGAATGATTTTGCTTTGGTGTCATAGCCAGTGAAAGAACCTCAACAAATGTATAAGAGCACAGAAACTGGTGCCAATGTCCCCATCTGATAATCTCCCATTTAGAACCCCATTAGGGCGGCACGGTGACTTAGTGGTTAGCACTGCTGCCTCACAGCATTAGGGACTCGGATTCGATTCCAGCCTCGGGCGATGTGTGAAGTTTGCACATTCTCCCCGTGTCTGCACAGGTTTCCTCCAGGTGCTCCGGTTTCCTCCATCAATCCAAAGATGTGCAGGTTAGGTGAATTGGCTGTGTTCAGGAATGTGTAGGTTAGTTGCATTAGTCAGGGTCAAGAGTGTGGTGCTGGAAAAGCACAGCAAGTCAGGCAGCATCCGATGAGCAGGAGAATCGACATTTCAGGCATAAGCCCTTCATCAGGAATTCCTGATGAAGGGCTTATGCCCGAAACGTCGATTTTCCTGCTCCTCGGATGCTGCCTGACCTGCTGTGCTTTTCTAGCACCACACTCTTGACTCTGATCTCCAGCATCTGCAGTCCTCACTTTCTCTTGCATTAGTCAGGGGTAAATATGGGGTAGGGGGAATGGTTGGGTTACTCTTCAGAGCATTGAAGTGGTCTTGTTGGGCCGAAGGACCTGTTTCCACACAGTAGGGATTCTATGGCTCTATCAGTTTCCATCATTTATCACACAATCGAGTGCAAATCTAATCAGCTATACAGAACATATAAGAAAGGTCTTATAGTGCAGTGCTAGTGCCCCTACCTTTGGGCTAGGAGTTCTAGGTTCAAGTCCTCCTGCCCATGAGGTGTGTCATAACCTGTCCGAACAAGGACCAAACATATTAGTGGCTGAAATAGAACAATGGTACATGCAATCCTGTGATAATTCTGTAATTTATGGAATCAGTTTGCATTTCTCAGTGGAATTGCATTAATCAGAGAAGCAAGCCAGTCTGCCCAACTGGTCTAAAGCAGCATTCATATACTGTACAAGCGTCCTCACGCTCTGCCTAAATATATCAAAATCCCCTTCTCATCCTTTGCACATTTGCTTATCTTATTTCCCTTTAAATGGACCTTTGAATGCTTAAATGACTCCCTATATCTGAAAATTCCACATTTCAAACATTGCTGATTAAAGAAATATCTTCCAAATTCCTTATTCCATTTATTAGTGACTCTTCCATTTATTGCCCTTAGTTTTGGATTTTGATACAAACACTTCGACTGCATCTACTTTATTCAATCCCATCAGGAAAAAAAGAGCCATTTTCAGACTTTTACTATTTTAAATGTAGTTCAGTCAAGAAAAATCAAAATGAAATATTATGGAGGCAGAGTTCTTTTAGATACTTGTACTCAAGTGCCACACTGTATCACTGTCAAACCTATGTGTCCCTCCTTTTCCAGTATTATTTATGAAGTAACTGGAGTGTGGATGTTTGGTAGACAGTTCTGCAAAGTCTGGATCTCCTTCGATGTCATGTTCTGCACGGCGTCCATCGTCACTCTGTGTTTCATCAGCTTGGACCGGTACTGCTCAGTCGTCACTCCTTACCACTACCCGAAGAGGATGTCCCGCAAAAGGTCAGTGAAACTCTTTCACTCCCTGCTCAGGCTTTCAGTGAGAAAATTATCGGTGCATTTGGTATTTTTGATCATTCAAATCCTTTCTCTGTAATGATAGTAATCATCATGTTTCATAAGTGCTGATGGTGCCTTCCAATTACTTGTAGAATATCGTGGTTTTGATGTGTATTGTCAAAGACCTGGTGCCTTTGTTAGACACTGCTCTGTCAAAGAGGATGTAGAAATTGCAGTTACTTTTAACTATTGGCATCAATATGGAGCAGTTGCTGTTTTTGTAAATATGAAGCAGGGGTGGAGTGAGACGGTCCTCGCTCCCAGGGTTGTAGAAAGAGAGTCGAAATCACTGAACGTATTGAGATCTGGCAGATTTTAGATCCTTAAGGTCCAGAATTTGCTTCTGAGACTTCTGCCTCCCCGTCTCTGCTCATTTAGGATGCTCTTTAGAATGTAATTCTTTGGCTACACTTGTGGTCAGAGGTCCTGCTATCCCTTTGTATGGTCTGGTGGCAAATTCGATTTGATAACCCTCCTGTGAATCACTTGGGGTTGTTTTACAATTTCAAAGATGCAAATTCATCACAACTCTTTGATGTTGTTGTTGCCGTCGACAGGCTCAGCATCCTTGTGCAGGGAAGCCCGGGATAAATCCTAAATCGCTTCGTCCCTTTCTGATCACATCCCTTACAAAATCTATGCTTTTGGCCTCATCCCTGAACTGACAAGCATAGCTGTTAGGGTGAAGGGTAATCAGGAGGGGAACAAAAGATTTTGTCAAAAAGACAACAGAATCTTAGCCGCGAGTTATGTGTGTAAATTCTCAACAGCCAATTCTCCTCAATTACTGAAGTTCATCCACTGATCCCTTTGCTAAGTGTCATGCTGCACAGAGAGCAGGCTCAGGCCTCAGGAGGCAAATATGGCTGCAATGTGTCACTGTGTCTCAGTTCATGTGACAACAAGTCACAATCAAATCAAAATCAAAAGACCATAAGACATGGGAGCAGAAGTAGGCCATCCAGGCCATTGAGTCTGCTGTGCTGTTCAATGAGATCACGATCCTCAACTTCACTTTCCTGCCTTTTCCCTATAACCTTTGATTCCCTTATTGACTAAAACTCTGTCTTTCTCAGCCCTGAATGTACTTCATGGCCCACACATACCAGCCTTCTGTGGTAAAGAATTCCATAGATTCAGTACTTCCCGAGTAAAGAAATTGCTCTTCGTCTTTGATTATATGTGCGACCTTTATTCCGAGATTATATCCTCTTGTCTTGGACTGTCTCACAAGGGGAAACAACCTTTCTGTCTCTATCCTGTTAAGTCTCCTAAGAATCTTCTACCTTTAAATAAGATCTCTTATTCGTCTACACTCCACAGAGGATAGGCCTAAACCGCTCAATCTATCTTCGTAAAACAAACCATACATCTCTGGAATCAATTTTGTGAACCTACCCTGAACAATACAGCTCCAATACAACTACATCCCTCCTTATGAGGAATTTAAGTAAAGCTGTTATCTAAATATCAGTAGTTGTTGTGATGCTTAGCTGCATGTAATGACTCAAAGATTCGACCTGGTTTTTTAAATTCATGGGTACAAACACAGACAGCCATCTTACTAATTTAATACAGGCCAGGTTTAAATGCTGGGATGTGTAAATATTAAAAGTAAGTAAAGAACTAGAGCTTTTCCTTAGACAGAAGGGGAGTTATGAAAGCATTTATGAGGGAGGGGCATAGGAAGGCCATTCAGCCCAATCAGTCTGTTCTGCCATTCATTGAGATCATAGCTAATCTGATCAACCTCAAATCCACTTGTCTGCATTTTCCTTACAATCCTGGATTTGAATCTGAGGGATTCAGAAGATATGGTGGCTCAGTGGTTAGCACTGCTGCCTCACAGCACCAGGGACCCAGGTTCAATTCCCAGCCTGGGGTGACCGTCTGTGTGGAGTTTGCACATTCTCCCCGTGAGTGCGTGGGTTTCCTCCGGGTGCTCTGGTTTTCCTCCCACGGTCCAAAGATGAATTGGCCATTCTAAATTGCCCATAGTATTAGGTGCATTAGTCAGAGGGAAATGGGTCTGGGTGGGTTACTCTTCGGAGGGTCAGTGTGGACTTGTTGGGCCAAAGGGCCTGTTTCCACACTTTAGGAAATCTAATAATTAGATGCCTCTGAATGAGGATTAGATTGAGGGATGTGGGCAGCTGGTGGCAGGATTGAAAACAACTGAATTTTCTGAAACCTTCCCACACTATCAACAGACCTTTCTGCTTAAATGTTGATTTATTAGAAAAGAAAAACTCTGCAATCCTCTTCAGGTCAAACAGTGGGTAACTACAGAAAAGAGCATTCTCGCGATCCTGCCCATGCCCTTCTACCATTTCTCCCACTGCCCAATGCTCAAACTTTCCCAAGTGCCTCAGTGATGTCCAGCTGCCTTGTCAAGTTTAATAGCATATTCCTGCTGCTAAGAGAAATGTTTTATCATTTTTGCAGATGCATCATAATGGCAGTGACAATTTGGGTCTACTCTTCATTAATATCGTTTCTACCCGTGATGCAAGGATGGAACGAGATACCAGGCGTCAATTTTGATGCAGGGACAGAATGCGTCTTTGTGACCAACTGGGCGTTCGCTATCGTGGCATCTGCCTTGGCATTCTACATCCCCTTCCTGATCATGTGCAGCATGTACTTCTTCATCTACCGGGCATCCCGCCTGAAATCCAGCCGGATTATGGCACAGACTCTGGACCTCCACTACCACCCCAATAGCAAGCGGCCAAATAACCTACAGCTGGAAAACAAAGCCACGCGGACAATGAGCATCATCATTTCGGTTTTTGTCATGTGCTGGCTCCCTTACTTTGTCTTTAATGTCTGGCTAGCAGTCCATGGTGCCGAGTCGACCAGCGATGTTATCACCCATGTCTTTAAAGTCATAACATGGTTGGGCTACTGCAATTCCACCATCAACCCCATGCTTTATGCCTTCCTCAACCGTGACTTCCAGCGGGCACTGAAGAAGCTGCTCATCTGCCGGCGCTGGAGGACACAGGTGGACATTGGTGAGGACATGGTATCCATTGTAACCTTCTCTAAGACAGCCCAGGATGCTGAGTACAATACTAAGGTGACCAACATTCCCAATGGAAACAAAAGCAAATCCAAGCAATAGGTGAGGTCAGGTGGAGAAGGCTCCTGTGATGTGTAAACACTGACCTGAACCAGTTAGACCAAATTTTTTGTTTCTGCACTATACATAACATGGCCTGTCATTTGCCATTAGCTTCGAAGAACTTTGTCCATAGGATCTCTGTGGCCGTCAGTTTCACCTTTTGCTATCATCCTGCCTTCAGCTCAAGAGGATCTCCAGCATTCAGCAGCAGCAATGTCTTCAAGGAGACCAAGCAGCCGATCGCATTGAAGAATTCTCATAGACAGCAAAACAGGAAATAAAAACCACAGAATATTTTTCATGTTTAATAATGTTATAGATGGCAAAATAGAGATTGGGCTCAACACAATGGATTAAAGTAGAAGCTGAAAAATCAGTGTGGTGGGAAGTCCACAGTAGAGGTCACATCCAGAGTGTTCATCACTCCCCTGCCAATAGCTTGGGGAATGTCTAAGATAAGAGCCAATCACCACCCTTGCAGGGTGTTACCTGATGCAGGTGAGGAAGTTACCAGGCAGTAACAGAGAGCAGGAGAAGTAGGCCCAGCACTGTGGATGCAGTTACTGCCTGGAATGGGAAAGGCTGCTGGGTGAGCTTAATGTGTGGGATGAGGTAAGGAATCTCACAACCCAATTCAGACTACTCTCCTACCAAATGTATATTTCAAAAACCTAGCAGCTTTTTGGGTGGCACGGTGGCACAGTGGTTAGCACTGCTGCCTCACAGCACCATGAGACCTGGGTTCAATTCCCACTTCAGGTGACTGACTGTGTGGAGTTTGCACATTCTCCCCGTGTCTGTGTGGGTTTCCTCCCACAGTCCAAAAATGTGCAGGTTAGGTGAATTGCCTATAGTGTTAGGCAAAGGGGTAAATGTGTGGGTGGGTTGTGCTTTGGCGGGTCGGTGTTGGGCTGAAGGGCCTGTTTCCACACTGTAAGTAATCTAATCTAATCATAAATTTCAACACCAAAACAATCTTTAAAAATTAATTTTGTTTAATTTCTTTTCATATTGAAAATAATTGAGATTCCACACATCTGCAAGTGATACTATTAGTGACAGAGAGGTTATTCAGAAATAATTCTGAATAAAATAGGCTATTGGAAATCCAGTTACTCTTCATTTAAAGCAGCTGTATCAGTTCCAAGAGCTTTTACATTGGGACTAATAGCGTAAAAGTGGAAGATTACCTTAAATCCAGTACTCAGAACATTTACATTTGCAGGGAATCGAACAGCTGACCCAGCACAGGAACTGGGTCCAAGAGCAACTTTTCAGCTTCCGTCTCCAACTGCAAATATATGAACTCCAAAAGCTGTACCATCAGTCCGACTACACCATATCCTGTTTTCCACTATTTGATTGATATTACTGTGACCATTTTACTCCTTGGCATTTCTCCCTTGTTCCTTGTAAGTTCCAAATGTCTACACTATCTACTTCCTTTCTCATTGTGTTGTAATGCAATTATTTGGTGTGCTTCTTGCTCCACATTATTCTCCTAGATCCTCAGAAGTGTGGGTTCTCTGCTTCCTAAGCCTTTCCATCTTTCTGCAGGCTATTATTCCTGAAACCCCAAATTGCTGTCACTGATTTCATTCGTATTCTCTGCTGCTTTGTTGAGTCTTGTGGTGTCCAACACCATGAACCTAGGCTCCTCCAATAAAGATATCTTAGTGGGATGTGGGCGTGGAGGGTAGAAAAACATTCTGAATATAATTATGTACAGTCTGTTGTAAAATCAAATATTATGACTTCTGGATATTACATGTGATGGTGTGTTAAATGTTATACACTCTCTTATTAGAATAGTGATTCCATGGACTAAAGTACAATTCACATAAGACTCTAAGCAGCTTGGCAACATGATGTGAAAATAACCTTGTGTTAGCTCCTCGTGCTGTTATGCATTATTGTCTGACAAGAGTTACCTGATAATGGGAGTCAAATAACCAGAGGGAGATTGTACAAAAGAAGATAGACTGGGAAGTCCCATGTCCCTCTGCCCACTTCCACTTTGCTCTATTTCTCACATTCTGCAATTCTTTCCATGGGCAACTGTCCATCCAATTCTCTGTTGAATCTGCTGATGTTATCTGCCTAACGTGTTCCCAGGTAGTTTTGTCTGCTTGATCACCATTCTTCTCAGTAAACCTAGAAAGTTTGCTCATCTTCCCTCATCAGAGTGGTGCTTGCTGTAGGGTTTAATTTTCAGGTTGACATAAGAATGCCGTAGCGTGCTGTCTTATTGTGGTAACAGGTAAGTTTAGTGTAGAACTAAGCCATATAGAACAGATAGAAAAGGATCATGTTGAATCACTAGCCAGTGCAGATCTTGTTTGATTGCCAACAAATACAGCAAGTGGGTTGGAAATCTTTACCCAATTAAAAGGCAAACCATAGCAGTAGATTGTGTCATCTGCCTTCAAGATGTTGATGTGTACAAAGGTTTCATTTATCTACACTGAATACATCAAAATGTGACTTTTAATAGAGATTTTCCCTTCTATATTCACCTAGATTAGCGTAACAGGCTCAGTTTATATAAACTTTAGCTGGGACAGTCTTGGTATAAAGACAATCACATTTATGGTCGGTCTACCTCCCTATGAGAGACCTATAGCAGCACAACAGAAGAGTCCTGAGAGTCTAAACTTCATTCAACACCTGTCCCTCTCTATCACTGCAGTCTGAGGGATAGATGCAGATATCAGACCCATTTCTTCCAAGCACTTATTCCTCATTCCCTCCCCACCCAGGGCTAGACAGATGACAAGGTATCCTTTGTGCCAGTAATCCTTTATCTTCCTTTATTTAAATGGCTAGAGCATCGCTAATGCCTCAAGTAGACAGTTTTTGTTGTTCCGAATCTGTTTTCTTGGTCACTGTACGTGTTCCCTGTTGAGACCTCTGCACCATGCAACTCCCTCCCTCATGTTTATGAAAGTAGCAGTGAAATTCTTGTTTTGTTGCAGTGTAAAAGTGATGTTTCTGGTTTAACTGTATGTTAATCTGTCAGATTAAATAAATATATTTTGCACAAATAATAATAATTACATTACCTTTTATGATCACTCCGTTGGAGGTTCGTTTCTGTCAGTTTGTATCTGTTATTAATTTAGGTTACTTATGCTTTAAGGTCAAGGGTTAATCCCATGATGATTAATTTCCAATGAACCAGTCTGGTATTGTGTCCTAGTCATTTCATCAGATAGCCAGTTAAATGTACATCTGGTGGAGTACATGTGACTGACACCCAATCTGGTTCAGAACTATGTGAGGAATAAAAGGACAACTAGGTGAGGAATAGGGCCAGTCAAAGACTTCAGTGGGAAGCTGTGTGTGGACCCTGTGGAGATCGGAGAGGTGCTAAACAAATATTTCTCATCTGTTTTTACTCAGGAAAAGGAGAATATTGTAGAGGCGAAGAATGAGAAATGGGATATTAGACTAGAAAGGATGGAGGTTAGTAAGGAAGAGGTGTTATAAATTCTAGAAGGAGTGAAAGTAGACAAATCCCCTGGGCTGGATGGGATTCTCCGGGAAGCTAGGGCGGAGGTGTTGGAGCCTTTAGCCTCGATCTTTGAGTCGTCATTGTCTACAGATTTAGTACCAGATGACTGGAGGATTGCAAATGTTGTGCCCTTGTTCAAGAAGGGCAGTAGAGATGATTCAGGTAATTATAGACCAGTAAGCCTTACGATTATTGTAGGAAAAGGTTTGGAAAGAATTATAAGAGATAGGATTTATAATCATCTAGCAAGTAACAATTTGATTTCAGATAGTCAAGATGGTTTCGTCAAGGACAGGTCATGTCTCACAAACCTCATTGAGTTTTTTGAGAAGGTGACCAAGCATGTAGATGAAGGTAGGGCAGTTGATGTGGTGTACATGGACTTCAGAGTAGCCTTTGATAAGGTTCCACATGGTAGGCTGTTGGAGAAAATGCAGAGGCATGGGATTGAGGGTGATTTAGCAGTTTGGATTAGAAACTGGCTTTCTGTAAGAAGGGAGCAAGTGTTGGTTGATGGAAAATATTCAGCCTGGAGTCTGGTTACTAGTGGTGTGCCACAAGGGTATGTTTTGGGAACACTGCTGTTTATCATTTTTATAAATGACTTAGATGCAGGCATTGGTGAGTGGATTAGTAAATTTGCAGATGACACTAAGGTCAGTGGAGTAGTGGACAGTGTGGAAGAATGTTACAGGTTGCAGGGGGACTTGGATAAACTGCAGAATTGGACTGAGAGGTGGCAAATGGAGTTCAATGCAGATAAATGTGAGGTGATTCATTTTGGGAAGAATAACAGGGAGACAGAATACTGGGTCAATTCTTGGTAGTGTGGATGTGCAGAGGAGTCTTGGAGTCCATGTATACAGATCCCTGAAAGTTGCCACCCAGGTTGATAGTGCTGTTAAGAAGGCATACGGTTTTATTGGTAGAGGAATTGTGTTCCAGAGCTATAATGTCATGCTACAACTATACAAAACGCTAGTGTGGCCGCACTTGGAATATTGTGTACAGTTTTGATCGCCCCAAAGGGCCTGTTCTGCGCTATATTGTGCTATAGAGGTATATAAGATCATGAGAGGCATGGATAGAGTGAATGCACTCAATCTTTTTCTCAGGGTTGGGGAATCAAGGATGAGAGGGCATCAGTTTATGGTTTTAGGGGAAAGAATAAAAGGGAATCTGAGGGGCCACGATTTTACATAGAGGGTGGTACATATATGGAGTAAGCTGCCAACGAAAGTGATTAGATTGGATTTAGGTTCCCTATAGCACAGAAACAGGCCCTTCGGCCCAACAAGTTCACACCAACCCTCCAAAGAGTAACCCACCCAGATCCATTCCCCTATATTTACCCCTGACTAATGCACCTAACACTGGGGCAATTTAGCATGGCCAATTCACCTGACCAGCACATCTTCAGATTGTGGGAGGAAACCGGAGCACCCGGAGCAAATCCACGCAGACACGGGGAGAATGTGCAAACTCCACATAGACAATTGCCCGAGGCGGGAATCGAACCAGGGTCCCTCGTGCTGTGAGGCAGCAGTGTTAACTACTGAGCCACCATGCCACTCTCAAAGTGGTTGAGGTGGGTACATTAACAACATTTAAAAGGCATTTGGACAAATACATGGATAGGAAAGGTTCAGAAGGATATGGGCCAAGTGCAGGGAAATGGTGTTAGAGTGGATGGACATTTTGGTCGGCATAGACCAGTTTGGGCCAAAGGGCATGTCTCTATGTTGTAGGTAAAAACAATGACTGCAGATGCTGAAAACCAAATACTGGATTAGTGGTGCTGGAAGAGCACAGCAGTTCAGGCAGCATCCAATGAGCTGCTCGTTGGATGCTGCCTGAACTGCTGTGCTCTTCCAGCACCACTAATCCAGTCTATGCTGTTGGTGTCTATGACTCTATGAGTCTGTTCTGCCATTCAATGAGGTTGAGACCAAACACTGACGTAACTTCATATACCCATCCTTCCCTCATATCCCTTAATACTTATGGTTAATAAAAATCTATTAATCTTAGATTTAAAATGAACAATTGATTGAGCAGTTATTGCCAATTTTGGAAATGAGTTCCAAACTTATATCAACCTTTGAAGGAAGAAAAATTTCCAAATGTCATTTCTGAAATGAGATTCTAATTGTTATATTATGCTCCCTAGAGCTCAATAGAAAAAAACATTTTCTATCTACTCCCCATAATATCTTTATAACTTTAACAAAATTACCCAATTTACATTTGAGAATTCAAACTGAGATTATGCAGTCTCTCCTTGTATTTTAGTCATTGGAGTCCATGGGCAGAACCTTCTTCGGGCATCTTCAAGTCTTGGATTCAGTTGATAGGCCAGTGAAGCACCCACTCACTGCCTCTTCCAGCCTTGGTGAACAGAACCACATGCCACGACGAGACTATTTGTGGGCCTTCCCCTGGAATTAAGATCCCCAGAGGAAGTTACACTCATACCCTCCCAATCAGACCTGATTCTTACATTCAGCAGTTCCACAGAGGAACCCATGGCTGCTGCTGGGAGAGTACTCCCTGCAGTAGAGAATATGGAGTGGACAGATTCCCAGATTGGGGGTCACAGAGAGTCAAAGGAGGCATGGGAGCTTGGAAGCATGAGGAAGGGGTGGTGGCTTCCAGTGGCAGTTCACTACCCAGCCCCTCATTTGGGCACTGATTGGTTTTGATGGTAGGATCTATTCTCCACCGTGCCCACACCAGGGTTAATTCCAGCAGCAACACAATGTGGGCCTTCAGTGGACTTCAATTGATGACTTCACTTGTCAATGGGCAGGAAGCTTGAAATTAGTCTTGGTGAAGGTGGGAAGGCCGAGGCTTCCCTGCCTCATTCATGAAGTACCTCTCCCGACTCCAAGCTGACCAATGACTGAGAGTCAAAGATTCCACAGAAACTAGAAAATCTGTTTCATGGGCAATATGTACTTTCTAAGGTGTGCTGTCCCACAATTGTTCACAAGATTTAAAGGAATGAAAGTGGGAGCCATGTCAAGGAGAATGAGCAGGTTGGGCAGAGTGAGTAGAAGGAAAACGAGTGGAGGGAGTGATTGAGCAGAATGATAAATGCTGTAGTTGTTTTCTTATGAAAGCAAAGGTCAGAGATTCACCTGGTCATATTGAGACTACAATGCTAATGATCTCACTTCCAGCCATCACTTGACACAAGCAACATTTAAACTCAAAATCCTTGCCTTCCTGAAAGAAAGCTGGTTCGTCACTGTTGTGACTAAGGTTGTCCAGGTGTGTTCTTTCTGTAAAATCCAGATATATGTAAACTGGCCAAGCACCATCCTAACAGATGTCTCAGTATGGGAGGAAAGAACTAAATGCCAAAGAAGAGGTGTGATAATTGGAGTTATGGAATAGCTGCCATTCCTGACCAATATTTCTCCATGAGTGAGCATAAAGTCATTCAATCATACAGTACGGAAGTAGACCTTTCACTTCAACCAGTCCATGCCAAACATAATCCCAATCCCAAACTCGTCCCACCAGCCTGCTCCTGGCCCATATCCCTCCAAACCTTTCTGATTCATGTACTTATCCAACACTAGACAAAACAGCAATTTGTGTTTTTATAGCATCTTTAATATAACAAATCATACCAAGGGGTGCAATCAGACAAAACTGAATGACAACTCATCCCATTGCTGTGTATCAGATGCTGGTAGAACAAAGATGGGCATTATCACATGTACCAAATGCCAAGTAAAATGCTCACGATACTTGGCTCACTTCATTTTAGAGTCGAGATTAAAAAAAACCTTTAATCTCAGACCATTTATTCAGCTTATTATAAATGCAGTGTTCGAAGTAAATCTATATGGTTTCCTTCAGAAAATTATGATGAACTGCTGTTGCGATCTGAGTAAAAGAGCTAGCCAAGATGTGATTACTGATCCAATTACGGATTAGATTCAGGCGTGAAATTGACTTTTAGGAATAGTACCACAAGAATGACTCTGACAACCTACATGTAAAGATGTGTTTAAAGGGAATCTAGATAAGCACATGAGGGATGAGATGGGTTGAGATGAAGTAGACTGGAAGGAGGCTGATGAAAAGCATAAATAGAGTGGTTGAGTAAATGGACTCTTCCTTGTGCTATAAATTTAATGTGATCCCACTTAGTCTAATGTTTTAATTACTGGATTAGTGGTGCTGGAAGAGCACAGCAGTTCAGGCAGCATCCAACGAGCAGCGAAATCGACGTTTCGGGCTTTTGCCCGAAATGTTGATTTCGCTGCTCGTTGGATGCTGCCTGAACTGCTGTGCTCTTCCAGCACCACTAATCCAGTATTTGGTTTTCAGCATCTGCAGTCATTGTTTTTACCTTAATGTTTTAATTGTCTGGAATGAAAGCAGAAAGTTCTGAACAAATACAGCAGGCCTGGCAGCATGTGGAGAGAGAGAAACACACATTTTGAGCCCAGTATGGCTCTTCAGAACTGAATAGAGAAGTGCAAGTGTGATGGGGTTAATGTAGTTGGAAAAGAGGAGGTGGTTCAAATGCATCATGACTGGATTCTGTATTTTGTCGCCTAACCAAAAAACACAAAGTGACTGACTATGCTTGTGTTGCCATGGAGTTCAGTTTGTTTCAAATCAGATACTGTTTGTGATGTGCAAAGACTGACAGGGTAAAGTAGCCACCCAGCATGAACCATCTAAGTGCTGGCTCTTCAGACAACATGAAAAAGAACAGGATAATAAGGATCACATTGCTCAGACTCTGTTGAAAAATCAATTGACTACGAATTGTCAGATGAATCTGTTGTCTATACATCTCCCCCACCCCCCACAAAGAGAATCAGATTTGAAAGAGGCCATTCTGCCCACACTGCCTGTGCTGGCTTTGTGAAAGATCAAGCCAATTCGTCTCATTCTTCTGCTCTTCCTTCGTCACACTGTTTGGTAAAATTAATCCCATTTTGAAGTCATAGAGTCATAGAGATGTACAGCACAGAAACAGACCCTTCAGTCCAACCTGTCCATGCCGACCAGATATCCCAACCCAATTTAGTCCCACCTGCCAGCACCGGCCCATATCCCTCCAAACCCTTTCTATTCATATACCTATCCAGATGCCTGTTAAATGTTGCAATTGTATCAGCCTCCACCACTTCCTCTGGCAGCTCATTCCATACACCCTCTGCATGAAAAAGTTATCCCTCAGGTCTCTTTTATATCTTGCCCCCCTCACCCTAAACCTATGCCCTCTAGTTTTGGACTCGCCCACCCCAGGGAAGAGACCTTGTCTATTTATCCTAGCCATGCCCCTCATGATTTTGTAAACCTCTATAAGGTCACCCTTCAGCCTCCGACGCTCCAGGAAAACCAGCTCCAGCCTGTTCAACCTCTCCCTATAGCAACATCCTTGTAAATCTTTTCTGAAAACTTTCAAAGTATATATCCATTTCCTTTTAGTTACTATTGAATCTTCTGCCGGCGTCTTTTTACTGCATTTCAAATCATAACAAAGTAAAAATATTTCTCCTCATTTCATCTCTTGACTTTGTTTTTATTTGCTTGAGGGGCTAAATAGTCTACTCCTGTTAACAGTATGTGTTCATGGAGTCGAAGTCGGATGATTATAACTATATGAGTGATTAAATGGCTTGAAAAGAAACTAGAGATATCCACTGAAATATCTTGGCCATCCTATGCTGTAATAACACTCATTAATTTGCTTCAAACTGTTCTCACCCTCTGCCTGAGTTAAAAAAAAACACATTGAAGTAACTGATAATGAAAGAAATAAGGTGTAAATTTTTCATATTCTCATGGGACTGTGCATTGATAAATGTTTGAATACACTCCGCCAACATGCTGTAAGCAAACATAAGGAGGGTAAAAAAAACACAGATCCTAAAATGTACCCTTTGCTTTGCTTCACAACACCCATCCTTTGGTCTGTTGTAATGAATTGTTTTGCCATGTAGGATCATTAATGTTGATTAAAAATTAAAGGCTTTTACATTGTCAGGAAATTAAGCTATAAAACATCTTTCATTTATACTTCAGTAATTAGTTCATTCAAATGAAATTTTCCTTCAGATTATCTAATGAACAGGACGGATAGCAGACTATTATACGCACACTGAATGCAGAGAAACTGCAGCCACTTTCCCACCACGTGAATGTACTTTCTATAATTCAGCTGAAAATGTATTATCAAATGGAGATAAATGAATTTTTGTCAGCTAAGGGCACCAGTGGGTATAGAATTAAGGCAGTGAACCCTCCTGTGATAGGTTGGCATCACACATTACCCCTGAAAAGGATATATTCATTTAATTTTGATAAGTTTCTTCATTTACAAATTTCCATTCAGAGTTTGATCTTTTTGTTACACTTTCCTAGCAGGGAGTATTTAACTTATTTTGTTTTCCTCTACAATTTATTTCGATAGTAAAAGAAGACAAGGAAATAAGGGTTGAGATACAGGTCAGCCAGGGTTACACTGAATGGTGGGATAGTCTGAAAGACCTACTCCCCTTCCTTTGTTCCCTTCATCGTAAGGTCACAAGTGGGGAGTATTCAGTAGCAACAGTGTGTACTGTCTACAAGATCCTCTGCAATAATTCACCAAAAGTCCTCAGACAGCACCTTCCAAACCCACAACTTCTGTCATCTGGAAGGACAAGGGAAGTAGATACATGGGAACACCACCACCTGAAAGGTCCCCTCCAAGTAGCTCACTGTCCTGGCAAGGAAATATATCATTGTTCCTTCACTGTTGCTGGGTCAAAATCCTGAAATTCCCTCCCTCCGGGCATTGTGGGTCAACCCACAACAAATGGACTGCAGTGGTTCAAGAAGGCAGCTCACGATCACCTTCTCAAGGTAACTAGGGATGGGCAATAAATGCTGGCTCAGCCAGCGAAACCTATGCTCCAAGAGCAAATAACAACATTTAAACTGTACATTTCTGTACAGACCCTTTTATTCATCCTACAGGGGGTAAGATTTGAGTGTGTCAATGCAGTGTGTGTTACTTTAGCTCCATCTTCTGAGAAGCACCTTAATCTGGCCCAGATTCGGTCCCCTCCTCTCTAATTGAGACATTCCAGCAGGTTCTCTTACCTCCAGTTTGCAACTCACATCTTCCAAACTTTCAACTATCATCTTTGTATTCCAAAACAACTAAACGCAAGTTCCCCACTTAAAACTATTGTAGAGGCCAGATTTTCATCAGGGATTGGGAGAATTTGCTAATTACCCTTGAAT
The DNA here is from genome assembly GCF_047496795.1 of Chiloscyllium punctatum. Taxonomy (NCBI): domain Eukaryota; kingdom Metazoa; phylum Chordata; class Chondrichthyes; order Orectolobiformes; family Hemiscylliidae; genus Chiloscyllium; species Chiloscyllium punctatum. Next base: position 151,514,596 of record NC_092739.1, on the reverse strand, counting down.
CAGTGCCTTGCGTGATTATTTCAGAGGGCAGTTAAGATATGATTTGATTTTTTATTATCATGTGCCTAGGTACAGTGAAAACTCTAGGTACAGCGAAGATTCATTCATTACTCTAATAACAGCAGGGGAGAAGCTGTTCTTGAATCTGTTGGTATGTGTGTTTAAGAGTCAACATATTGCTGTGGTCTGGAGTCACATGTAGGCCAGACAAGGTAACAATAGCAGATTTTCTTGCCTAACAAGGATCAGTGAGCCAAATGGAGTTTTATTACAATTAATGATAACTGTCACAGTCATTATTACTTTAAACTAGCTTCCAACTCAAGATTTTATTAACACAATTTGAATTCAAATCGTTGTCCTGGTGGAATTTGATTGCATGTCCCAGAGTCTTGTCCTCTGGATTCTTAGTCCCGTGACATTAACATTAAACCCACTAAGTCTCCTTATGCCATCTCTAAGCAACCCACGCCTGTTCTCTAACCCTTTATGTCTGCTCCATACCCCCAACCCCTTCCATTATTCTCATGCTCCATGTATCCTCCATACCTACTCTAACAGTATACACAATGGACAGAACAAAAGAGCCATTGGTAAGACTGGTAAGTTTTTGAAATACTTCTGAAATTTGTAACATAAGGAAATAAACTTTTTTTTTCAAATTGTGAAAGCATATCTTACAACCTCATGCAAATGTCAATCAATCAAAGGCACTCATGGTATCAGTAAGCAAAAGCTTGACGATTTAAATTCCCATTTTGAACCAAAATCCCAGAAAAACTTGCTTGCCCTCTGTCCATTTAGTCAAAATCTCACTCACACTGACCATACTCCTTGCTTAACTATTTTGCGACTTAAGATACAATGACTATTGCCCAGATATCATCAATTATACCTTAAATATTTTGAGATTGGATCTGAGTATCAAGTAAAGTATTTGACCTTAGTGTTGGATAAAAGGTCGGCACAACAACGAGGGCCGAAGGGCCTGTACTGTGCTGTAATGTTCTATGTTCCTGCTCCTCAGATACTGCCTGACTGGCTGTGTTTTTCCAGCACCACACTCTTCGACTCTGGACTGTTCTATGTTCTCTGTTCTAAAGTAGGATATTATCATTGGCAATTGTTCAGAGTACTTGGTCAGTTTTTCAGGATAAGCACAAATTACAAACTACTCGACTTCAAATAATTTTCATCCCTCCCTTCATTGGATCAATTATTGGCAACTCAGTATACATAAGAATTCACTGGAGATTGATTCATTTTGTGACATTAAGCATCCCACAGTACTAGATGAGTCCAGTGAAACGTTAACTGCAGTAATGGCTTGAAACATCACCGAACTAATGCTGCACAAAACAGAGTTACACTGATAGAGAAAGTAAGCAAAACATTTATTTTAGCACAGATGGACTCCCTGAAAGTTCAATATTCATTTCATTTCTCCTAAACAAAGGTTGACTCTTAACTGACACAGAACATGGGGGGCGGCACAGTGGCTTAGTGGTTAGCACTGTTGCCTCACAATACCAGGGTCCCAGTTTCGATTTCAGCCTCAGGCAACTGTCTGTGTGGAGTTTGTACATTCTCCCTGTGTCTGCGGGGGTTTCCTCTGTGTGCTCCGGTTTCCTCCCACAGTCCAAAGATGTGCAGGTCAAGTGAATTGGCCAAGCTAAATTGCCCATAGTGCGAAGTGCATTAGTCAGAGGGAAATGGGTCTGGGTAGGTTACTCTTCAGAGGGTTGGTGTGGACTGGTTGGACATAATCTAGAAAGCCACTCAGCAAGGAATTAAATGTCAGTCTTGCCATAAAAAATGACTGGTCACCACAAACAAAATGTAACAATTGGTATAGGGCTTGTAAACCCTGGCTATCACACTGACGGTTATGCTCTTACACAGCATTTTGTGATGCCTACAAGACCTTGACGAATGCTGATCTGATGATGCTGTCACTTTATAAAAGTTATATTGTCCTGTTTTTTTGAAGTGAGGTTGTAAAGGTAGAGATGCCGAAGTGGCTACTTGTGACAACTTAAGTCAATAACTTAGGAGGCCTTTGGGTTTTAAAAAAAAAATGGTTGTAACAATGGAAGGGGGTGGGCAAGGGCAGTTCTCACAGATCAGGCTTTCTAGTCTTTTTTTAGCTGTAGCAGTCAGAAGCTGTTTGGGTCCAGGAGGGTTGGAGCTTCAGTAAAATGATTCCTAGCTGCTATATTCTCTGAAATCTCTCTTGATGTTGTTTCCACCTGGATTGGAGAATTGTAAGTAAGAATCTGTGTCTGAATTTACCTTTTTGCCAAGGAGTGTGGTTATGGGATGTTACTATATTGGAACAATTAATTAGTAATAAGTTGTTATTCAGTTAAGATTTCCCATAGTTAAGTTATTCTAAACTCCTCTTTCTTTTGTTTGTATTTTAACTACAGGTTTAAATAAATTGTGTTTTGCTTAACATCGAGTAGTTTGACCAGTCACATCACGTCTGGAACACAGCGTTTCACATCTATCTTTAAAATAAGAAAAGGTTAGGGTCTAGGCTGCTTCCTTAAAATATTTTAAGGGGGCCTGGGCCAGTCCATAACACAGATGAATTTCAAGTTTAAATTCTCTTGATATTTGTTCTTAGCAAGTCATTGACAATACTAAGAAGTACAGGATGCTTGAAATATTGTTGGAATATGACATTACTAGGTTTATAGCTGATAAATGTGTTGCTGGAAAAGCGCAGCAGGTCAGGCAGCATCCAAGGAGCAGGAGAATCGACGTTTCAGGCATAAGCCCTTCTTCAGGAATGTACATAACTAGGTTTATAGTCTGGCCAGCCCTCTAGACAGTATTTTTTTTAATTTCATACGCTCTTCATCTCATCACATCTTACAGATTTCTTCATCATCTTTCTGTAGCCAATAAATGTTTTGTGACTTCTGACACAAGGCTTTCACCTCTTCTGTGAAGTCTAAGTCTGCTTTCTCTGCTGCACTTACTGATATCATCAACTTTGTGCTTGTCGTCATCCGATACTTCTGTACATTTTCAGATGTTGAGACATATTTTAGAATTGTCAATCGCAACTCAATCCTCAATCCCATATCCTTTGGTTCATGTTCATGTCTGCAAGCCTGTGCTCTAGTTCTGTGGGATTTCATGCCATTATAACCCAGATCCTTTTACATGCTCTCATTGGCTAAATTCCTTCCAGTGCACTCACATTCTTCCTGTCATGTGATGCAGTTCCTTGTGACCTGAAGTTATCATGGCCTTTTGTTCACGCTCAGTAACTACATCAAGTAAAGGTACAATCCCCTGCTCTCGACAGAAAGACAGGCTTTTTAAAAGTCGGCTCATGGGGGACCGATTTTCAGGCTGGGGACTGCATGTTTTCTCACTCCCCCTCATAAGATCTAGCCCTTTAGCCCTCTGCTATTTCGTTAGTCCCCATTATCGTTTATCCATTCTCTACCAGGAGGGGATCAATGATCAGTCTCACTGATCTTTCGAAACTCATTGAAGATTTTATCAGCTGCTTTTACATCTCTTGTCAACTTACTCTCATACCCTAGTTTTTCTCAGTTTATCGATTTAATTTTTAAACCCTAAAATCTTCCCAGTGTTCAGACTTATAATTCTTTTTTGGCAACACTGTATTTCTCTTCCAAGAGTCATACAGCACAGAAACAGACCCTTCGGTCCAAGTCATCCATGCTGACCATGTTTCCAAAACTAAACCAGTCCCACTTGCCTGCATTTGGCCCATATGCCTCTTAACCTTTCCTATTCATAAACCATCCCAACATCTTTTAAACGTTGTAACTGCACCCACCATTTCCTCTAGCAGTTCATTCCAAATATGAACCATCCTCTGTGTGAAAAAGTTGCCACTTGGGTCCTTTTTAAAATGTTTCTCCTGTCACCTACATATATTTCCCTTAGTTTTGAACTGCCCCCACCCTAGGGAAAAGACCTTTGCTATTCACCTTATCTATGCTCGTCATGATGTTATAAACCTTACTCCTCAACCTCCGCCACTCCAGTGAAAAAGGTCCCAGTCTATCTACCCTCTTCTTATAATTCAAACCCTCCAGTTGACAACATCCTGGTAAATCTTTTCTGAACCCCTTCCAATTTAATCATATCCTTCCTATATCAGGGCAACCAGAATTGTACACAGTGCTCCAAAAGTGGTCTCAACAACATCCTGTACAACTTCAACATGAAATACCAACTCCAATACACAATGGTCTGAGCAATGAAAGCAAGCTTGTTAAATATCTTCTTAGCCACCCTGTCTGAATGTGGCTGTACTTTAAAAAACTATGTACTTGAACCCCTCTAGGTGTGTCTGTTTGACAACACTACCCAGGGCCATCCATTAACTGTAGAAGTCCTGCCCTTGTTTGTTCTAACAAAATGCAATATCTCACATTTATCCAAATTAAACTTCATCTGTCGCTCCTCAGCTCATTGGCCGAACTATCAAGATACCTTTGAAATCTTAGATAACCTTCTTTGCTTCTCTACTATACCATCAATTTTGATAACATCCTCAAATTTACTAAACATGCCTCCAAATCTTTCATTCAAATCCTTCCCATAAATGACAAACTAAAGTGGACCGAGCACCGATCCCTGCGGTACCCTGCTAGTCATAAGCCTCCACTCCAAGAAACAACTCTTCATCATCATCCTCTGTCTCCTAACATCAAGGCAATTTTGTATCCAATTGTAAGCTCTGCCTAATTCCCATGTGATCTAATTTTAGTAATTAGTCAAATATTATCTAGTCTAACATTATCTTTACCTTCTCAAATTCGCCTTGGCCACTTTTAGTATTGCGTTTTATTCCTAAAGGAAGCATATGTACATTGAAAATTATTTGTATTAAATGTTTGCCATTTTTTGTCTAACTCAATATAAGTTTCCCAATCTGCCTTCACCTATTCAACCTTGATTTGCTCAGAGTTAAGGCCCCAGTTTCGGATCTGAATACTTTCTGTTTAATGGTGTCTTGGCTGCATTCTCTGCTGGATATACAAGTGACTATCTCATATTTACAGTGCTTAGTTTTAATCTTCCCAACACAAGTGGAAGAACCTTCCCAATATTTACTTCCCAATATTTACTTTATGTGAACTTTTAACACCTTAAAGACCTCTATCAGGCCTCTCCTCAGTCTTCTCTTTGAGTGGGAGCAGCGGCCGAGTAAAAGCGAACCCGGGAGACTACAGCTAAGGTAAGACAGTTTGTTTCAAAATTACTTACCTGTAGCGGGCAGCGGTGTTTTTTTTTCCTCTCTCTTCACAAAAAGAGCGGGAGCAGCAGAGGAAGTGACAGCAAACAGAGGGGCAGCCGGGAAGGAGAACAGTGAGTATAAATACTCACCCTTTAATCACCAACGGTCATTTGAGTGGGAGCAGCGGCCGAGTAAAAGCGAACCCGGGAGACGACAGCTAAGGTAAGACAGTTTGTTTCAAATTACTTACCTGTAGCAGACAGCGGAAGTGAGGTTGGAGCGCATAGCTGGGCGGGAAGGTAAGTGATTAGTATTTGAGTGGGTGTGTTCTAGACCCCAGGTCCTACTTTCGTAGGGCCTCCCTCCCACCCTCCTCCTCTAACCTAACTTTAAAGTCCACAGGTAAGTGACTCAGTGTTATTGACTCAGTGTTCTTGTTTTTGGGACAAAGTGTACAGTCATGGCAGCGCAGGCGGTGGAATGTTCCTCCTGCAGGATGTTTGAGGTAGGGGTGACCACCGATACTCCTGCCGACGAAGTGCAGTCAGATCCTGATCCTCACCGAACGAGTTAGGGAACTGGAACTGGAGCTGGATGAACTGAGGATTATTCGAGAGGCTGAGAGGGTGATTGATAGAAGCTACAGGGACATAGTTATGCCGGAGAACAGAGGTAGCTGGGTAACAGTTAGAGGTGGGAAGGGGAAGAAACAGGCAGTGCAGGGTTCCCCTGTGGTCGTTCCCCTAAAAAACAAGTATACAGCTTTGGAAACTGTTGGGGGGGACAGCCTTGCAGGTGTAAGCTGCAGTGAAGGGGTCTGTGGCTCTGAGATTCAGAAGGGAAAGGGGGAGAGGAGGAGAGCACTAGTTATAGGGGACTCTCTAGTTAGAGGGACGGACAGGCGGTTCTGTGGACATGGGCGAGACTCTCGGATGGTTTGTTGCCTCCCGGGTGCTAGGGTCCAAGACGTCTCGGACCGTGTCTTCAGAATCCTTAAGGGGGAGGGTGTGCAGCCAGAAGTCATGGTACACATTGGCACCAACGACATAGGTAGGAAGAGGGGTGGGGAGGTCATTCAAGAGCTCAAGGAGTTAGGCTGGAAGCTAAAAGCTAGGACAGACAGAGTCGTCATCTCTGGGTTGTTGCCGGTGCCACGTGACAGTGAGGGAAAGAATAGGGAGAGAGTGCAGTTGAACACGTGGCTGCAAGGATGGTGTTGGAGGGAGGGCTTCAGATATTTGGACAATTGGACTGCATTCTGGGGAAGGTGGGACCTGTACAAACAGGACGGGTTGCACCTGAACCAGAAGGGCACCAATATCCTGGGGGGTAGGTTTGCTAGCACTCTTCGGGGGGGTTTAAACTAATTTGGCAGGGGGATGGGATCCGGACTTGTAGTCCAGCAAGTAAGCTAGCTGTGTGTCAGGATGCCCAAGACTGTAGGGAGGCTGTGGAGAAGGTAGCACAGACAGGGACTACTTGCGGACACAGAGATGGGCTCAAGTGCGTATACTTCAACGCAAGGAGTATCAGAAATAAGGTGGGTGAACTTAAGGTGTGGATCGGTACCTGGGACTACGATGTTGTGGCCATCACGGAAACATGGATAGATGAGGGACAGGAATGGCTATTGGAGGTTCCTGGTTACAGATGTTTCAGTAAGATTAGGGAGGGTGGTAAAAAAGGAGGGGGGATGGCATTGCTAATTAGAAATGGTATAACGGCTGCAGAAAGGAAGTTTGAGGGGGATCTGCCTCTGGAGGTAGTATGGGCTGAAGTCAGAAATAGGAAAGGTGCAGTCACCTTGTTGGGTGTTTACTATAGGCCCCCCAATAGCAGCAGAGATGTGGAGAAACAGATTGGGAAACAGATTTTGGAAAGGTGCAGAAGCCACAGGGTCGTAGTCATGGGCGACTTCAACTTCCCAAATATTGATTGGAAGCTCTTTAGATCAAGTAGATTGGATGGGGCGGTGTTTGTGCAGTGTGTCCAGGAAGCTTTTCTAACTCAGTATGTAGATTGTCCAACCAGAGGGGAGGCCATATTGGATTTGGTACTCGGTAATGAACCGGGACAAGTGGCGGGCTTGTTAGTGGGTGAACATTTTGGTGATGGTGACCACAATTCTGTGACTTTCACCTTGGTTATGGAGAGAGATAGGTGCGCACAACAAGGTAGATTTTACAATTGGGGGAAGGGAAATTACGATGCTGTAAGACAGGATTTGAGGAGCATACGTTGGGAGCATAGGCTGTCAGGGAAGGATGTGGTGGAAATGTGGAACTTTTTCAAAGAGCAGATACAACGTGTCCATGATATGTATGTACCTATCAGGCAGGAAAGAAATGGTCGTGTGAGGGAGCCTTGGTTGACGAGGGAGGTTGAATGTCTAGTAAGGAGGAAGAAGGAGGCTTACATAAGGTTGAGGAAACAGGGTTCAGACAGAGCAGTGGAGGGATACAGGATAGCCAGAAGCGACCTGAAGAAAGGGATTAGGAGAGCTAAGAGAGGGCATGAAAAATCCTTGGCGGATAGGATCAAGGATAACCCCAAGGCATTTTATGCGTATGTGAGAAACCTGAGAATGACGAGAACGAGGGTAGGTCCGATCAAGGACAGTAGTGGGAGACTGTGTATTGAGTCGGAAGAGATAGGAGAGGTCTTGAACAAGTACTTCTCTTCAGTATTTACGAACAAGAGGGACCGTATTGTTGAAGAGGAGAGTGTGAAACGGACTGTTAAGCTAGAAGAGATACCTGTTAGGAAGGAAGATGTGTTGGACATTTTGAACAACTTGAGGATAGACAAGTCCCCCGGGCCTGATGGGATATATCCTAGGATTATATGGGAAGCAAGAGAGGAAATTGCAGTACCGTTGGCAATGATCTTCTCGTCTTCACTGGCAACAGGGGTGGTACCAGGGGACTGGAGAGTAGCGAATGTTGTGCCCCTGTTCAAAAAAGGGAATAGGGATAACCCCGGGAATTACAGGCCAGTTAGTCTTACTTCTGTGGTAGGCAAAATAATGGAAAGGGTACTGAGGGATAGGATTTACGAGTATCTGGAAAGACACTGCTTCATTAGGGACAGCCAGCACGGATTTGTGAAGGGTAGGTCTTGCCTTACAAGTCTTATTGAATTCTTCGAGGAGGTGACCAAGCATGTGGATGAGGGTAGAGCAGTGGATGTAGTGTACATGGATTTTAGTAAGGCATTTGATAAGGTTCCCCATGGTAGGCTTATGCGGAAAGTCAGGAGGCATGGGATAGAGGGAAATTTGGCCAATTGGATAGAAAACTGGCTAACCGGTCGAAGGCAGAGAGTGGTGGTAGATGGTAAATATTCAGCCTGGAGCCCAGTTACAAGTGGAGTTCCGCAGGGTTCAGTTCTCTGTCCTCTGCTGTTTGTAATTTTTATTAATGACTTAGATGAGTCGAAGGGTGGGTCAGTAAATTTGCAGATGATACGAAGATAGGTGGAGTTGTGGACAGTGAGGAGGGCTGTTGTCGGCTGCAGAGGGACTTAGATATGATGCAGAGCTGGGCTGAGGAGTGGCAGATGGAGTTCAACCCTGCCAAGTGTGAGGTTGTCCATTTTGGAAGAACAAATAAGAATGCGGAATACAGGGTTAATGGTAGGGTTCTTAGTCAGGGGGAGGAACAAAGGGATCTTGGGGTCTATGTACATAGATCTTTGAAGGTTGCCACTCAGGTGGATAGAGTTTGTAAGAAGGCCTATGGAGTATTATCGTTCATTAGCAGAGGGATTGAATTCAAGAGTCGTGAAGTGATGTTGCAGCTGTACAGGACTTTGGTTAGGCCACAGTTGGAGTACTGTGTGCAGTTCTGGTCGCCTTACTTTAGGAAAGATGTGGAAGCTTTGGAGAGGGTGCAGAGAAGATTTACCAGGATGTTGCCTGGAATGGAGAGCAGGTCGTACGAGGATAGGTTGAGAGTTCTCGGCCTTTTCTCGTTGAAACGGCGAAGGATGAGGGGTGACTTGATAGAGGTTTATAAGATGATCAGAGGAATAGATAGAGTAGACAGTCAGAAACTTTTTCCCCGGGTACAACAGAGTGTTACAAGGGGACATAAATTTAAGGTGAAGGGTGGAAGGTATAGGGGAGATGTCAGGGGTGGGTTCTTTACCCAGAGGGTGGTGGGGGCATGGAATGCGCTGCCCGTGGGAGTGGTAGAGTCAGAATCATTGGCGACCTTTAAGCGGCATTTGGATAGGTACATGGATGGGTGCTTAATCTAGGTTAGAAGTTCGGCACAACATCGTGGGCCGAAGGGCCTGTTCTGTGCTGTATTGTTCTATGTTCTATGTTCTATGCCTGCCTTGTTTTATCAATCCTAACAAGTATAAACTACTCAGTTCTTTTAAACATTTCTGTAATTTCTCCAGTGCAGCAATCTCCCTGAGAGCTGAATGTTTTCTTATTAATGTTAATGGTACAGCTTCCGTCTGTCATGGATTAGTGGTGCTGGAAGAGCACAGCAGTTCAGGCAGCATCCAAGTAGCTTCGAAATCGACGTTTCGGGCAAAAGCCCTTCATCAGGAATAAAGGCAGTGAGCCTGAAGCGTGGAGAGATAAGCTAGAGGAGGGTGGGGGTGGGGAGAGAGTAGCATAGAGTATAATGGGTGAGTGGGGGAGGGGATGAAGGTGATAGGTCAAGGAGGAGAGGGTGGAGTGGATAGGTGGAAAAGGAGATAGGCAGGTAGGACAAGTCCGGACAAGTCATGGGGACAGTTACTGAGCTGGAAGTTTAGAACTAGGGTGAGGTGGAGGAAGGGGAAATGAGGAAACTGTTGAAGTCCACATTGATGCCCTGGGGTTGAAGTGTTCCGAGGCGGAAGATGAGGCGTTCTTACCGAGTTGATTCCACCTGTCATGGTCAATGACAAGCTTCAGGGTAGATGAAAGGGATCACTGGCCTGGGAATATTAAAGAGAGAAACATTATAATCAGGCAGGATATCTTCATGGGTTTCTGGACACCAATCTCTAAATAGGGCACAACTCAAATGTGGAGCTTATTCAATGAACAGCTACTGTGTGCCCTTGATAAGTATGTACTAGTCAGGCAGGGAGGAAGTTGTTGAGCAAGGGAGCCGTGGGGTTTACTAAAGAAGTTGAATCTTGTCAAGAGGAAGAAGAAGGCTTATGTTAGGATGAGACATGAAGGCTCATTTAAAGCACTTGAGAGTTACAAGTTAGCCAGGAAAGACCTAAAGAGCCAGGAGGGGGCATGAGAAATAATTGGCAGATAGGATCAAGGAAAGCCCTAAGGCTTTCTATAGGTATATCAGGAATAAAAGAATGAGTAGAGTAAGAATAGGGCCAATCAAGGATAAGTGGGAAGTTGTGCATGGAGTCAGTAATCACATTGGAAAAAGATAACATTGCCAAGCAGTATACTAAGATAGAGGCTACTAAAATAGATGGGATTGAGGTGCACAAGGAGAAGGTGTTAGCCATTCTGGAAAGTGTGAAAATAGATAAATCTCCTGGGCCAGATAGGATTCATCCTAGGATTCTCTGGGAAGCCAGGGAGGACATTTCCGAGCCTTTGCTTTGATCTTAATGTCATCATTGTCTACAGGAATAGTGCCAGAAGACTGAAAGACAGCAAATGTTGTCCCCTTGTTCAAGAAGGGGAGTAGAGACAACCCTGGTAATTATACACCAGTGAGCCTTACTTCGGTTATGGGTAAAGTGTTCGAAAGGGTTATAAGAGTTAGGATTTATTATCATCTAGAATGGAATAAGTTGGTTACGGATAGTCAACTCGGTTTTATGAAGGGTAGGTCATGTGTTACAAACCTTACTGAGTTCTTTGAAAATGGGAAGCCTTCAGAAATGAGATAACGAGAATCCAGAAAAAGTATATTTCTGTCAGGGTGAAAGGGAAGACTGGTAGGTATAGGGAATGCTGGAAGACTAAAAAAATTGAGGGTTTGGTTAAGAAAAAGAAGGAAGCATATGTCAGGTATAGACAGGATAGATCGAGTGAATCCTTAGAAGAGTATAAAGGAAGTAGGAGTATACTTAAGAGGGAAATCAGGAGGGCAAAACGGGGATATGAGATAGCTTTGGCAAATAGAATTAAGGAGAATCCAAAGGGTTGTTACAAATTTATTAAGGACAAAATGGTAACTAGGGAGAGAATAGAGCCCCTCAAAGATCAGCAAGGTGGCCTTTGTGTGGAGCCGCAGAAAATGGGGGAGATACTAAATGAGTATTTTGCATCAGCATTTACTGTGGAAAAGGATATGGAAGATATAGACTCTAGGGAAATAGATGGTGACATCTTGCAAAATGTCCATATTACAGAGGAGGAAGTGCTGGATATTTTGAAACAGGTAAAGGTGGTTAAATCCCCAGGACCTGATCAGGTGTACCTGAGAACTCTGTGGGAAGCTAGAGAAGTGATTGCTGGGCCTCTTGCTGAGATATTTGTATCATCAATAGTCACAGGTGAGGTGCCGGAAGACTGGAGGTTGGCAAACATTGTGCCACTGTTTAAGAAGGGCTGTATGGACAAGCCAGGGAACTATAGACTAGTGAGCCTGACATCGGTGGTGGGCAAGTTGTTGGAGGGAATCCTGAGGGACAGGATGTACTTGTATTTGGAAAGGCAAGGATTGATTAGGGATAGTCAACATGGCTTTGTGCGTGGGAAATCATGTCTCACAAACTTGATTGAGTTTTTTGAAGAACTAGCAAAGAGGATTGATGAGGGCAGAGCGGTAGAGGTGATCTATATGGACTTCAGTAAGGCGTTCGACAAGATTCCCCATGGGAGACTGATTAGCAAGGTCAGATCTCATGGAATACAGGGAGAACTAGCCATTTGGACCCAGAACTTGCTCAAAGGTAGAAGACAGAGGGTGATGGTGGAGGGTTGTTTTTCAGACTGGAGGCCTGTGACCAGTGGAGTGCCACAAGGATCGGTGCTCGGTCCTCTACTTTTTATCATTTTTTTGTTAGTGGATAGGGTAAATAGGCAAAGTCTTTTCCCTGGGGTCAGGGAGTCCAGAACTAGAGGGCATAGGTTTTGGGTGAGAGGGGAAAGATATAAAAGAGACCTGAAGGACAACTTTTTCACGCAGAGGGTGGTATGTATATGGAATGAGCTGCCAGAGGATGTGGTGGAGGCTGGTACAAGTGCAACATTTAAAAGGCATTTGGATGGGTATATGAATAGGAAGGGTTTGGAGGGATATGGGCCGGGTGCTGAAACAGGTGGACTAGATTGGGTTGGGATACCTGGTCGGCATGGACGGGTTAGACCGAAGGGTCTGTTTCCATGCTGCACATCTCTCTGACTTTTTGACTCTATGAGGTGAACATCCAGGCGGATGAGGGTAAAGCGTTTGATGTGGTCTATATAGATTTCCGTAAGGTGTCTGATATGGTTCCCCACTATAGTCTATTGCACAAAATACAGAGGAACCTCGATTTTCCAAACGAGATGGGCGGGCACTATTTTGCTCGGATAATTGATTATTTGTTTAATTGATTTCTTCTGGGGCTTGGAGTTTTCTGTGATGTCTGCTCCCCGTTCAGGAGACGAGGCAGCAGCACACCGCATGAAAGATGCCGCACCCCCGTCCGCTCCCACCCCTGCCTGCCCCCACCCCATGCCAAACCCCGTCTGCCCACACCCCAACCCTGCACCCCCTCCAGGGCAGCTGAACTGTACACCAACAGTAAGACTGCTGCTGCCTTTGTGGCATAAATCTCCAAATACCATGCATACACACGGACAACTTTTTGATAGGTTCCACCTCTGCCCTGTATAGGACAATGTTGAAGAGATTATCTGGGGAAGGGAGTTTAGGATACACCAGAAATCCTTTGATAAGGTGCCACACAAGAGGCTGCCAATGGCTTTTACCTGAAATGTTGGATGCTGCCTGACTTGCTGTGCTTTTCCAGCACCACTTTAATCTAACTCTGGTTTCCAGCATCTGCAGTCCTTGTTTTTACTTCGTTGATTTTAATCCTACTGCAAATCCTCTTGCAAGGATGCCTGCATTGAAGAAGCTTTCCTCCTCTCTGTACAAGAATCTCAGTGAGTCTCTCTCTCACTGCAACCCCCAGGTCATCTCCTCTGCTCTGAAGCTCTTCAACCATGTCCTGAAACAACTCGCTACCACAGCACCACCCTCATGACCTGTCCTACCTGCCTATCTTCCATCCCACCTCTCCACTCCACCCTCCTCTCTGACCTATCACTTTCATCCCCACCCCCATTCACCCATTGTACTCTTTGCTACCTTCCCACACCCTCCTCTCTGACCTATCACCTCCATCCCCACCCCCATTCACCTATTGTACTCTATGCTACTTTCTCCCAACCCCCACCCTCCTCTCATTTATCTCTCCACTCTGCAGGCACCCTGCCTCTATTCCTGATGAAGGGCTTTTGCCCGAAACGTCGATTTTCCTGCTCCTCGGATGCTGCCTGACCTGCTGTGCTTTTCCAGCACCACTCTAATCCAGACTCTGATTTCTAGCATCTGCAGTCCTTGTTTTTACCCATTTAGAGACGGTGCCTGGACTGTCCGGGACTGTTCTCGGCGGCATTTCAGTGAGCCGAGTTCATTTTTAATAATTTTTCATCATTTAATCATTAATAAAAAGACACGATCAGGGTTAAAACAGTTCTTTGATGTAATGTTTCTATCGGGACCTTGAGATCACCTTCGGATAATACGATATTCGGATAATTGATATTTGGATAATCGGGGTTCCTCTGTACAGAAACATGGGATTGAGGGTGATTTAGCAAATTGGATCAGAAGTTGGGTAGCTGAAAGAAGACAGAGGGTTGTAATTGATGGGAAATATTCATCCTGGAGTTCAGTTACTAGTGGTGTACCGTAAGGATCTATTTTGGGTCCATTGCTGTTTCTCATTTTTACAAATGACCTGGATGGGTTAGTAAATTTGCGGATGACACTAAGGTCGGTAGTTATGAATAGTGCCGAAGGAAGTTGTAGGTTACAGAGGTAAGCTGCAGAGCTGGGCTGAGAGGTGACAAAAGGGGTTTAATGCAGAAAAGTGCAAAGTGATTCACTTTGGAAGGAGCAACAGCAATAAAGAATACTGGGGTAAGATTCTTGGTAGTGTAGATGAGCAGAGAGAGCTCGATGCCCAGGTACATAGATCCCTGAAAGTTGCCACCCAGGTTGATAGAGTTGTTAAGGAGGCATACGGTGTGTTAGCTTTCATTGGTAGACGGATTGAGTTTTGGAGCCATGAGGTCATGTGCGGCTGAACAAAACTCTGGTGCGGCTGCTCTTGGAGTATTGTGTACAGTTCTGGTCACCACATTATAGGAAAGATGTGAAAGCTTTGGCAAGGGTTCAGAGGAGATTTACAAGGGTGTTGCCTGGTATGGAAGGAAGATCTTATGAGGAAAGGCTGAGGGCACTGAGGCTGCTTTCGTTAGAGAGAAGAAGGTTGAGAGGTGACTTAATTGTGACGTATAAGATAATCAGAGGGTTAGATAGGGTGGACAGTGAGAGCCTTTTTCCTCAGATGGTCATGGCTAGCACGAGGGGACGTAGCTTTACTTTGAGGGGTGATAGATATAGGATAGATGTCAGAGGTATTTTTTTTAATCAAAGGGAACAGCCTGCCTGCAACAATAGTAGACTTGCCAACTTTAAGGGCATTTAAATGGTCATTGAATAGATATAGGGATCAAAATGGAATAGTGTCGGTTAGATGGGCTTCAGATTGGTTTCACAGGTAGGCCCAACATCGAGAACCAAAGAGTCTGTACTGCGCTGTCATGTTCTACGTTCTATGTAGGGGTTCTAAGTCCAAACCCGGCAACAACAAGACCAGCAGTAGCCTCCTAATTTCAGAGGCAGTGACACAGCCTTAATAGCATTGAATTGACAATCCAGAGGCCCAGGCTGACATTCTGGGAATATGGGAGGAAGTGAACACTGGACATGCTGGAGATCAGAGTCGAGGAGTGTGGTGCTGGAAAAGCACAGCAGGTCAGGCAGCATCCGAGGAGCAGGAGAATCAATGTTTTGAGCATAAACCCGTCATTAGGAATGAGGGTCTGGCCCAAAGGGGCTGAGAGATAAATGGGGGAGGGGTGGGGGGGGCAGTGGGGCAGGGGGACAGGTGACTGAGAAGTTGGATGATGTTGGGGGTGGATGAAGTTGGGGGTGATGGTGATAGGTCAGAGAGGATGGTGGAGTGGATAGGTGTGAAGGAAGGTGGGCAGGTAGGACTGGTCAAGAGGGTGGTGCTGAGTTGGAAGTTTGGATCTGGGATAAGGTGGGGGGGTGGGTGGGGAAATGAGGAAACTGGTGAAAGCCACATTGATGCCATGAGGTTGGAGGGTCCCGATGCAGAAGATGAGGCGTTCTTCCTCCAGGCATTGGTTGGTGAGGGTCTGGCGGTGGAGAAGGCCCAGGACCTGTATGTCCTTGACAGAGTGGGAGGGGGGAGTTAAAGTGTTCAGCCACAGGGTGGTGAGGTTGTTTCGTGTGTGTATGTGTCCTGGAGATGTTCTCTGAAGTGTTCCACAAGTCGGCATCCTGTCTCCCCAGTGTAGAGGAGACCACATCAGGACCACCAATTTGCTAATGCTCTTTTGGTGCGTTTAAACTAATTCAGCAGGGGGATGGGAACCGAAATAGAGTTTACGGAGGATGAGAGTAGTGAAGTCAGAACTAAGACTTGAAGATTGCAAGAAGGCACCAGCAGGCAAGAAGTTGGTTTGAAGTGTGTCTACTTCAATGCCAGGAGCATCCAGAATAAGGTGGGTGAATTTGCAGCATGGGTCGGTTCCTAAGATTTTGAGGTTGTGGCCATTTCAGAGACATGGGTACAGCAGGGACAGGAATAGTTGTTGCAGGTTCCAGGGTTTAGATGTTTCAGTAAGTGCAGGGAAGATGGTTAAAAAGGGGGAGGTGTGGCATTATTCGTCAAGGACAGTATTACAGTTGCAGAAAGGACGTTTGAGGACTCATCCACTGAGGTAGTATGAGCTGAAATTAGAAACAGGAAAGGAGAGGTTACCCTGTTGGGAGTTTTCTATAGGCGTCCGAACAGTTCCAGAGATGTAGAGGATAGGATAGCAAAGATGATCCTTGAAAGGAGCGAGAGTGACAGGGTAGTTATTTATGGGGGACTTTAATTTTCCAAATATTGATTGGGAATACTATAGTTCAAGTACTTTAGATGGGTCAGTTTTTGTCCAATGTGCGCTGGAGGGTTTCCTGACACAGTATATAGTTAGACCAACAAGGGGCGAGACCACATTAGATTTGGTACTGGGTAATGAACCCAGCCAGGTGTTAGAATTGGAGGTAGGTGAGCACTTTGGTGATAATGACCACAATTCGGTTATGTTTACTTTAGCGATGGAAAGAAATAGGTACACTGTAGAGTAAGAGTTATAGCTGGGGGAAAGGCAATTACGATGCAATTAGGCAAGATTTGGGCGGCACGGTGGCACAGTGATTAGCACTGCTGCCTCACAGCGCCAGAGACCCGAGTTCAATTCCCGCCTCAGGCGACTGACTGTGTGGAGTTTGCACGTTCTCCCCGTGTCTGCGCGGGTTTCCTCCGGGTGCTCCGGTTTCCTCCCACAGTCCAAAGATGTGCAGGTCAGGTGAATTGGCCATGCTAAATTGCCCGTAGTGTTAGGTAAGGGGTAAATGTAGGGGTATGGGTGGGTTCCGCTTCGGCGGGTCGGTGTGGACTAGTTGGGCCAAAGGGCCTGTTTCCACACTGTAAGTAATTAATTTAGGATGCATAAAGTGGGGAAGGAAACTGCAGGGGATGGGCACAATTGAAATGTGGAGCTTATTCAAGGAACAGCTACTGCGGATCCTTGATAAATATGTACCTGTCAGACAGGGAGGAAGTTGTCGAGCGAGGGAGTTGTGGTTTACTAAAGAAGCTGAGTCTCTCTTCAAGAGGAAGAAGACAGCTTATGTTAGGATGAGACGTAATGGCTCAGCTAGGGCTCTTGAGAGTTACAAGTTAGCCAGGAAAGATCGAAAGAGAGGGCTTAGAAGAGCCAGGAAGTCATTGGAGGATAGGATCAAGAAAAACCCTAAGGCTTTCTATAGGTATATTAGGAATAAAATAATGACTAGAATATATTAGGGTCAATCAAGGATAGTAGTGGGAAGTTGTGTATGGAGTCAGAGGAGATAGGGAAGAGCTTTTCATCAGTATTCCCTCTATTAAAAGACAATGTGGTAGGGGAGAATACTGACATACAGGCTACTAGACTAGACAAGATTGAGGTGCATAACGAGAAGGTGTTAGCAACTCTGGAAAGTGTAAAAATAGCTAAGTCCCCTGCCAGATGGGATTTTTCCAAGAATTCTCTGGGAATCCAGGGAGGAGATTACCGAGCCTTTGGCTTTGATCTTTATGCTGTCATTGTCTACAGGAGTAGTGCCAGAAAACTGGAAGATAGCAAATGTTGCTCCCTTACTCAAGGGAAGTAGAGACAATCCTGGAAATTATAAACCAGTGAGCCTTACTTCAGTTGTGGGTAATGTGTTGGAAAGGGTTATAGGGAGATAGAATTTATAATTATCTAAAGGGGAATAAATTGATTAGGGATAGTCAACATGATTTGTGCAGGGTAGGTCATGCCTCACAAACCTTATTGAGTTCTTTGAGAAAGTGACCAAACAGGTGGATGAGAGTAAAGTGGTTTATGTGATGTGCGTGGATTTCAGGAGGGTGTTTGATAAGGTTCCCAATGGTAGGCTATTACACAAAATACAGAGGCATGGGATTGAGGGTGATTTAGCAGTTTGGATCAGAAATTGGCTAGCTGCAAGAAGACAAAGAATAGTGGTTGATGGGAAATATACATCCTGGAGTTCATTTACGAGTGGTGTACCACAAGGATCTGTTTTGGAGTAACTGTTGTTTGTCATTTATATAAATGACCTGATTAGGGCATAGAAGGATGGGTTAGTAAATTTGCGAATGACTCTAAGGTTGGTAGAGTTGTGGATAGTGACGTAGAATGTTGTAAGTTACAGAGAGACATAGATAAGCTGTAGAGCTGGGCTGAGAGGGGGCAAATGGAGTTTAATGTGGAAAAATGCGAGGTGATTCACTTTGGAAGGAGTAACAGGAATGCAGAGTACTGGGCGAATGGTAAGATTCTTGGTAGTTTAGATGAGCAATGTACATAGAAACATAGATAAGATGCAGAGCTGGGCCAAGAGATGGCAAATGGAGTTTAATGCGGAAAAATGTGAGGTTATTCACTTTGGAAGGAATAACAGGAATGTAGAGTACTGGGCTGATGGTAAAATTCTTGGGGGTGTCGATGAGCAGAGAGATCTCGGTGTCCAGGTACATAGATCCTTGAAAGTTGCCACCAGGTTGATAGGGTTGTTAAGAAGGTATATAGTGTGTTATCTTTTATTGGTAGAGGGACTGAGTTTCAGAACAATGAGATCATGCTGCTGCTGTATAAAACTCTGGTGCGGCCATATTTGGAGTATTGCATACAGTACTGCTCACCACATTATAGGAGGGATGTGGAAGCTTTGGCAAGGGTTCAGAGAAGATTTCATCAGATGTTGCCTGGTATGGAGGGAAGGTCTTACGAGGAAAGGCTAAGGGACTTGAGGCCATTTTCGTTGGAAAGAAGGTTGAGAGGAGACCTAATTGAGACATATAAAATAATCAGAGGGTTAGATAGGGTGGACAGTGAGTGCCTTTTTCCTCAGGTTTTAAATTGAGGGGTGATAGATATAAGACAGATGTCAGAGGTAGTTTCTTTACTCAGAGAGTAGTAGGTCGTGGAACGCACTGCTGCCACAGCAGTGGATTCAACAATTTTAAGGGCATTTAAATGGTCATTGGATAGGCATATGGATGAGAATGGAATAATGCAGATTGGATGGGTTCCACAGGTTGGGGCAACATCTAGGGCCGAAGGGCCTGTACTGCGCTGTAATGTTCTATGTTCTAACTCAACACCACCCTCTTGATCTGTCCAACCTATCCATCTTCCTTCCCACCTATCCGCCTATCACCTTCACCCCCAACTTCATCTACCAATTTCATTCTCAGCTCCCTTCCCCCCTGTCCCACCCCCTCCCATTCATCTCAGCCTCCTTGGGCCACCCCCTCATTCCTGATGAACAGCTCATTCTTGAACAGTTGATTCTCCTGCTCCTCGGATTCTGCCTGACTGGCTATGCTTTTCCAGCACCTCACTCTTCGACTCTGGGAATATGGTTCAAATCCCATCGCAAGCATTAATTCAAAAGTAAATATAGAATGAAAAACTAATCCAATGGTGACCACAAAATCATTGCTGACTGCAATAAAAGACCATCTGGTTCATTAATTTACTTTATAGAAGGAAACCTGCCATCCTTACCTGATCTGACCTATATGTGACTCCAGACCCACAGCAATGTGATTGAATCTTAAAATCCCTTCTGAAATGTCTGGAAAACTATTCAGTTGTGTCAAATCTCTATGAAGTCTGAGGAAAGGAACAAAACTGAACGGACCACCAGGCACTGACCAAGGCACTGAAAATGACAATTGAAAACAGCTCTGTTGACCCTGCAAAGCCTCCTTACTAATATGTGAGGCCTGTGCCAAAACTAGGAACTGTCCCAAGGCTAGTCAGGCAACAGTCTGTCATAATACATTGTGGAATTGTAAATTGCACTGTCCCGACAACTCAATCACCATTTATAGGCAGTAACACAGTGCCAAATGGTCAGGAGAGCACTGTCCTGGGAGTCCTCAACATTAACTCAGAACCGCAAGAAGTCTCATGCTGGCAGGTTAAACATGGGCAAGGAAAACTCATGCCCACTTCTTTGGTTGATGAAATAATATCAGAAGCATTCGAATCTGGATCATCCTCGCTCTCAAAACATCTCAAAAGGTTTTACCAATAATGGACATTTGCTAAGCTCTTCATTACGAGTATAAAATGCATTATCATCGCATGGTCTCTCTGACTGGCAGGTTAATAACATTGAGGTTATAAACACAATGAGTCAGGTTTATTAATAATAATACAGGCTGTCTCCTTAGATTGCAGTCAGAACATAATTGATTTGCCTTCAGCATTTTAAACACATTGCCCTTATTATACGTTCTGGAGACCATGGAATTTGAAATTAATACCTGGCGACAAAGTGAATAGAACAGAACAGTAATTTACTATCACTTGCATTTTTTTACAAAAAGAAATAGCGAAAAGTGTTTAAGTTGCCATTTCATGGCTCTTACATTAATAACATTGATATAGAGAAGAAAACAAATCGTTATTAAGACAAATTCTATCTTAGTTTAATTTGTGGCTCCTGGGTTCGGGAAAACATAGTGCAGAAAGCTGGTGAAGAAGTCATCGCCGGAACAGGCCATAGATGCTGGCTGCTGGAATACTGGGCCAGAAGACTCCACAGAATCCTGAAGCTGACCCAAGTGTCCACTTCGTTGCCAATTCTGGGCCAGAAATCGTTGCAGAAGCTACCTCAAGGAATCCCGGCAGCAGGATGCCAGGCAGAAACTACCTCATTGCTGAAGCCGCCGCTGACCCAAACTGGTTGAATCCAGGGCCTTGCCACTGAAGCAGACCATCAATGTTTGCAGCTGCAATGGCCACAGTGGAATTTGTGGCTAGGAAAGCATAACAGGCTACAAACTGCAATTGAGCCTTCCAGAGCAGTTCAACTATTTTTAACATTGTTTTTTGTTAATGGAGTGCAAGAATTTCTTGGCCATTCCTAATTGCCACAGAGAAGAATACCACAAATTCCTCCACTTGTGTGGCTGCTTTTTTTGGATTTTAGAGGTATGAAGAAAATTGTGGAGAGAGGAGAGAAAGATGCAGCTTTAGAGATCCATTTTCCTCCTTACACCATCCTTAGGTGATTTAATACACCAGAAAAAGGAATGGAAAGGCCTCCCTCTCAGTCTTTGATGAATTAAAGTAGTTATATATCTCCAATTCAAGTTCGGCATCTGTCTCAGTGCCTCCCAGTGTTACCTTCTGGTATGAAGTCTGTAAGGTCATCCCGAACTCTACACTATACTAACGAAAACTTTCAGCTCTGGAACTTCCAACTCCAGAAAAGCTTTAGGATTATTTCTGAAATATTGTTCCTGACCTAGCTCAAGGTGGCTTTCAGTGCTAGCATGCATTGAACCTCCATGATCACACGAGAAACATCCACCTCAAAGAGCTTCACTGCCGATGGTCAACAAAACATTTCAATTGTCACAGATATTGTCTCAAATAAACTCATCTGAAAACTTAGTCTCACTCACTCCACACCACACAGACTGACACTAGCCCCAACTCTTGGCTCTCGGTTCACCTCTCGGTTGACTTAAGTTATAGAGTCATAGAATCATACGGCATAGAAACAGATCTTTGGTCGAACAAGTCCATGTTGAAAATAATCTCAAACTAAACTATCCTCTCTTACCCATATCCCTTCACACACTTCTTATTAACATACTTATCTAAATGTATTTTAAATGTTGCAACTGTATCCGCATCCACCACTTCCTCCAGAAGTTCACTCCAATCACAAACTACTCTCTGTGTAAAAATATTGCCCCTCATGTCTTTTTTAAAGCCTAATCCTCTCACCTTAAAAATGTGTCCCCTCGTCACTCTAGGGAAGTCACCTGCCATTCACCTTATCTATCCCCTCATGAATTTATAAACCTTGATAAGGTCACCTCTCAACTCCTACACTCCAGACAAAAAGTCCCAGCCTATCCAGCCTCTCCTTATAAGTCAAACCATCCATTCCCAGCAACCTGGTAAATCTCTTCTGAATCATCTCTGGCTTAATAATATTCTTCCTATAGGCGAAAGTGAGTACTGCAGATGCTGGAGATTAGAATCGAGAGGGTGGTGCTGGAAAAGCACAGCAGGTCAGGCAGCATCTGAGGAACAGGAAAATCGATGTTTCGGGCAAAAGCCCTTCATCAGGAATTCCTAGTTGATTTTAACTTTATTGCGAAACCTCTTCCAAGGATGCCCTGAAGAAGTTCTCTTCCTCCCTCTACAAGAATATCCTTCCTTTAACAGAGTGACCAGAACTGAACACGGTATTCCAGAGAGGTCTCACCCTTGTCCTGTACAATCTCAACACAATGTCCCAACTCCTGTACTCAAAGGTCAGAACAATGAACGCAAGTGTGCCAAATGCCTTCTTAATCACCCTGTCTACATGTGATGCAAATTTTAAAGAATTATGTAGCTGAATCCCTAGCTCTCTCTTTTCTACAACACTATTCAAAGCCCTGCTTTTAATCATGTAAGTTTTGCCTTTGTTTTACTAAAATGCAATGCCTCATATATAAACATCACCAACCACAATCTGGTGACCAAGTGGTCAAGTCTCAGGTTTCAAGCTTCCAGGAAAAATCAAGATC
Organism: Chiloscyllium punctatum; assembly: GCF_047496795.1. Classification (NCBI taxonomy): domain Eukaryota; kingdom Metazoa; phylum Chordata; class Chondrichthyes; order Orectolobiformes; family Hemiscylliidae; genus Chiloscyllium; species Chiloscyllium punctatum. Next base: position 151,491,918 of record NC_092739.1, on the reverse strand, counting down.
ATCCTCAACTGTTTGAGGACAAACGAGGGAATACGTGGCTGTCCTCTCAACAAGTGGATCATGAGGAGCACCGCAAATTGTGACTCTGGCCATCCAAGTCATACCGATATCCCCAGATTGAACTTCTGACCGCAGAGATCCATTCCTCTTGGTTACACAACCATTTACGCCACCTCAGTTTGAATGGATTGTTTACCTCAATATTGAATGACGATTATTTCCTCAAGTGTACAAATAAAAAACCATTCCAAACCCTGTCACCTGAATTTAGTGTCATCACTTTTACACTCAACAAGTAACAATGACTTTCCATTACTCAACACATTGAACTTCTTGCTTAATTTTCTTCATTGTTTTGTCCCATCTCCTTACACTCAGAACTGCAGAAGGGGCTCTTGTAACTTACTCCTTCATGGAGGCAGCCGTGGAGGCAAGTTTGGGGTCACTCCGAGGCCCGGTGGCACTGGCAACAGCTACATCAGCGAGATGAGCCTGAAGCAGACTCATGGTAGCAGTGGAATCAAGTTTGAGCCGATGGGGTACCTGGGAACATCAGTGGCATCTGCGTTGGTAGGGTCCAGTGAGGACTCATTGTGGCGAGGGAATCAGTGGAAGCCAAATGGTACCGAGTGGCAACTTTGATCCCAGCAGCAGCAGTGGCACAGTGAAGAGATGTCATGTATGGCCACCAGGCCCATGGCCCATAACAAGACAGACTGTAAAGATAAACACGTTTTCTTTATCTCTTTATTTTTCTGCCTTAATATTCTATATTTTGGTTTATTTTTCTGTGTTCTAAATTGGTGCCGGAGATTGGGAACATTACACAACATTTTTCACTGTATTTTGTAACAAAATACATGTGACAATAAATAAATCCTTCCATGTCTCCACCAATGACATATCATTAAATCACTGAACCCTCATCTCCTGTTCACCCCAATTATTTTTGCTTACCTCCCAAAGTTCCTCAGAAATGCATGCCTTTGACCACATCCTTATCCGTGTGTGCCAGATTTTTGAATTCAAACTCCACCATTTGCTGTGGCAGGATTTGAACCCAGGTCCCCAGAATGTTACCTGGGTCTTTGGATTAACAGTCTACCAATAAGACCTTTCGGGCAACACGTCCCCTAATGTTCCTGTGACCCTCTAACAGAACTGACAAATAGAATAAAATATTTAGTGGCATAAAAGCAAAGGTTGGAGAAACTCAGTGGCTCTGGCAGCATCTGAGGAGGGAGAAACAGTAAACATTTAGGACTATGATTTCTTTGGTTACCCAAATCATACAGTAACAACTTCAGTTTTTAAGAGTTAGAAACAGTCAGTGGGTAAAAATGATAAGGAAATGGTCAGAAATATATTCCCATTAACTCCAGGCCTGAAGAGGGACATGTAGTAACATTGGGGAACAAAGTAAATCAGGGGTATTTCTTGTATCAGTGAAGTTTAGCTCTTTATCTGAGATGAGATTTTGGAAATAGAGAGAAAGAAAGAAAAAAAACCTTGGATTGTTAGCATGTTAGAATAATTCAGAATTCAGCAAGGCTTGTCCAGCCAATCCCCTAGATTTCCAAGCCTGTGGTGCTGGGAATTCTTTGATAGTTTGTGTGGTAGATGTTTCCCTAAGCATGTAGGCAATTCCTTAGTCTGGCCTTCATATGTGACTGTGGACGTATGCATTTGACTCTGAACTGCCCTCCGAAACTCAGTAGGAAGTCACTAAGTCCAAAGCAATTAGGATGCCCACATCCCTTGAAGGAACAAAAAATAGTTGAGAGAAACAGCTTGTAAAATTTCACAAATTAAAAATTTGGACACAAAAAAACGTAAAGCTCAATTATGTGAAGTGATGCAAAAATAAAATAATTGAACACTTTGGAGTTCTTTAGAGAACGCAGTCAAAAATAAACCAGCTTGCCAGATGGGCTTTTCATGCAATTACCCAAAACTAAGAGCAGATTCTAAAAAAGGATTGTCTTCCTTTGTTGCTTTTAATCAGTTCTAATTCTCAAGAGTTCAAGAGAGTCAGAGGTAACTCCAGTGAAATCTCCAAGATCCAAGGGGGGCTTGACCAGGTGGACTTGAATCTAGAACAAGAGGTCATAGTTTAAAAATAATGGGCATCTCTAAACAGAGATGAGGAAACTTTCTTTCTCCCTGCAGAGGTTTGAGAGTCTTTGGAATCTCCTGCTTCGAAAGGCAGCGGATGCTGAATCTTTAAATATTTTAAATGCAAAGGTTGGTAAATTCTTGATGACAAAGGAGGTAGAAAATGATCAGGGGCATGCAAGAATGTGCAGTTGAAGTTAAAATCAGATTAGCTGTTATTTAATTGTATGGCAGAGCAGGCATTGAAGGACTGAGCGGTCTCACCTTATTCCTTGTTTGTATGTTCAATGCAAAAATCTGTGGCCGACCTTATAATGATTGACAAATGAAAAATAAAAGTATTAGGATGGAACCTCACTTAATAAGACGGTTTATAATTCCTGTGAATACCGGAGAGAAAATAGATCTCATCTTGCAAGCTGAAAATTGTAATTGCAGCACACAAGGCATGGACATGCTATGTCAATTTCCCTGAGCCCTGAAGGTGACAGAACCTTGCAGCTCCGTATTACACACACTAATAGTTTGCAAGAGAAGCATACGAATTATGCTGCAGAAAATGGGCTTGTTAGTTTTCAAGAGTTATGGTCAGGATGACTTCAGTTACTGGGTCTATTTTAACCTGAGTGAGAATCAGGCAGGCACGGAACCAGTACAAAGTGCAGCCATCATTAGTTAGGTTGGCTGGATGGCTGATTTGTAATGTTAATGGTGTAGGTTTAATTCCTGGATTGGCTGAGGTAAGAAGGCTCCACCATCACAATCTCACCCTTGCCTGCGGTATGGTAATCCTTAAGTTAACCAGTTACTCTCTCTAACGACAGCAGCTCTATGGGACTCTAGGGACTTTTACTTTACAAAATGCAGTCACTGGACTTAGGTTTTTCCTTGGCAACTTGCTTCAACCCCTGGCCTCATTTAAGTACAGAGAATCAACAACAACTTGCATTGACACCATGTCCTTAACACAGAAACAAACCTAAGTTTCCTCACAGCCAATTCATCAAGCACATTTTGACAATGAGCCACACAAGTGAGACAGGAAGACAACTGACTAGAAACTTAATCAAATAGTTCAGTTGAAGGAACAAATCAAATAGAGAGAGACTGAGTAGGAAAGAAGTTGAAAGAGGGAATTCTGGACTTCAGGGCAGTTACAGCTTAAAGCACAGTTACTAAAGGTGGAGGTTCGGAAATCGGGGCTAGGTAAGTGACCAAAATTGGAGAGGACAGAGATCTTGGAGTGTTGTAGAGCTGGAGGAAATTAAAGAAAAACAGAGGGGCAAGGCTAAGGAGAGATTTGAAGTTAAGGATGAGAATGTTAAAATGGAGTCTTTGTTGAAGCAGGAACAATTGTAAATCATAAACATGGGGTGATGTATGGGAGATTGAAAGCAAACTCGATTAACTTTTCAGACAAGAAAAAGAAGCATCACTGATGGTGACATTGGTGAGCTGGAGAAAGGGTTGTGGGAGGTGACCTGACTAGGGTTTTCAATTTCCATCCCTCTCGCACCTTCACTTGATCTACTTGACACAGGAGAATAAATAGGCCATTAACTCCACTGAGGGTGCTCTGTCACGCAATGAGATCATGACGGATCTGGCTATCTTCAACTCCACTTTCCTGCCTTTTACCTATTACCCTTGATTCCCTTCCAAATTTAAAATCTGTCTGTCTCAGCCTTGAAGATGAGAGGTGAGGCCTGGTGGCATTAAATGTCAGACTATTAATCCAGGGACAAAACTGAGGAAGGGTCACTGGACCCTAAACATTAACACTGATTTCTCTCCACAGGTGCAGCCAGACCTGCCCAAATTTTCCAGCATGTTCTTTTTTTTGTTCCTGATTTACACCATTCGCAGTTCTTTTGGTTTTTATTAATCCAGGTAATGTTTTAAGGACCAGGAATCAAATTGTGTCATGACAGAGGCGGGGGGGGGGGGGGGGGGCACATGGAATCAATAAACATCTAGAAGTAAGTAAGTAAAATATGTTCATGATGCTGATTGTTAGGGAATAAAACTCATCTGACTTCACTTGTGCTCTTTAGGGAAGGAAGCTGCTGTCCTAAACTAGACCTACAGTGATGTGTGGCTGAGCCAGCAATGCCCACATCCCAGAAACACATTTCAAAATATCCATTTACTTAATAACCCAACTTCTATATCCCTCTGTGGCAAAGAATTCCACATGTTCACAACCCTCTGTGACAGAAGAAATTGATCCTCATCGCTGTCTTAAATGTGAGACCTCTTAATTCTGAATTTATGTCCCCTACTGTCGAGGGTATAGGTTTAAGATGAAAAGGTAAAAATACAAAGGGGACCTAAGGGGCAACTTTTTCACACAGAGGGTGGTACGTGTATAGAATGAGCTGCCAGACGAAGTGGTGGAGGCTGGTACAATTGCAACGTTTAAAAGGCATCTGAATGGGTATATAAATAGGAAGTGTTTAGAGAGATATGGGGCAAATGCTGGCAAAGGGGACTAGATTAATTTTGAATCTCTGGTCGACATGGACAAGTTGGACCGAAGCATCTTTTTCCACAATGGACAGCTCTATGACTCTAGTACTGAACTCTTCATCAATAGCAAAAATCTTCTGATCATCTATAATGTCAAGCATCCTATCAATCTTACAGATTTCAATAAGATATTGTGACCAGAGGGACCACCCCACGAGCCCCAGTCCGATAGGGAAAGGTCCCTGTCCCTTGAGACCCAGTCCGATAGGGAAAGATCCCCGACCCCGTGAGCCCCAGTCCAACAGGGAAAGGTCCCTGGCCCCGTGAGCCCCAGTCCAACAGGGAAAGGTCCCTGGCCCCGTGAGCCCCAATCCAATGGGGAAAGGTCCCTGGCCGCGTGAGCCCCAGTCCAACAGGGAAAGGTCCCTGATTCCATGATCCCCAATCCGATGGGGAAAGGTCCCCGACTCTGTGGTCCACAGTACGATGGGGAAAGGTCCCCAGTCCTGTGATCCCGAGTCCGATGGGGAATGTTCCCCGGTCCTGTGAGCCCCAATCCGATGGGAAAAGGGCCCTTGCCCCGTGAGCCCCAGTACGATGGGGAAAGGTCCCTGACTCCGTGAGCCCCAATCTGATGGGGAAAGGTCCCCGACTCCATGGTCCCCATTTTGATGGGGAAAGGTCCCTGACTCCGTGAGCCCCAATCTGATGGGGAAAGGTCCCCGACTCCATGGTCCCCAGTTCGATGGGGAAAGGTCCCTGACTCCGTGAGCCCCAATCTGATGGGGAAAGGTCCCCGACTCCATGGTCACCAGTTCGATGGGGAAAGATCCCCGGCCCCGTGAGCCCCAATCTGATGGGGAAAGGTCCCCGACTCCATGGTCCCCAGTTCGATGGGGAAAGATCCCCGGCCCCGTGAGCCCCAATCCGATGGGGAAAGGTTCTTGACTGCGTGAGCCCCGGTCCGTTAGGGAAAGGTCCGCGAGCCCCAGTCCAATGGGGAAAGGTCCTCAGCCCCATGATCCCCAGTCCGATGGGGAAAGGTCCCCGGTCCTGTGGTCGCTGGTCTGATGGGGAAATGTCCCTGACTCCTTGAGCCCCAATCCGATGGGGAGAGGTCCCCGACTCCATGAGCCCAAGTCCGATGGGAAAGGTCCCGGGTCCCATGACCTAGTCCAATGGGGATAGGTCCCCGACTCCGTGAGCCCCTATCCGATGGGGAAAGGTCCCTGACTCCGTGATGCCCAATCCGATGAGGAAAGTCTCACGGTCCCGTGAGCCCCAATCCAATGGGGAAAGGTCCTTGGCCCCGTGAGCCCCAGTCTGATAGGAGAAAGGCTCCCGGTCCCTTGAGTCCCAGTCCGATGGGGAAAGGTCCCCGACTCCGTGAGCCCCAATCTGATGGGGAGAGGTCCCCGACTCCGTGAGCCCCAATCTGATGGGGAGAGGTCCCCGACTCCGTGAGCCCCAACCCGATGGGGAAACATCCCCGACCCCGAGTGCCCCAATCCGATGGGGAAAGGTCCCCGACTCCGTGTGCCCCAATCCAATGGGAAAAGGTCCCCGACTCCATGATCCCCAGTCCGATGGGGAAAGGTCCCCAGCCCTGTGAGCCCCAGTCCGATGGGGAAAGGTCCCTGACTCCGTGATCCCTAATCCGATGGGGAAAGTTCTCTGGTCCCGTGAGCCCCAATCCGATTGGGAGAGGTCTCCGACACCGTGAGCCCCAATCTGATGCAGAAAAGTCCCTGTTCCAATGAGCCCCAATCAGATGGGGAGAGGTCCCCAGTCCCGTGGTGCACAGTCTGATGGGGAGAGGTCCCCGACTCCGTGAGCCCCAACCCGATGTGGAAATGTCCCCGGTCCCGTGAGCTCCAATCCGATGGGGATAGGTCCCTGACTCCGTGAGCCCCAATCCGATGGGGAAAGGTCCCCGGCTCCGTGAGCCCCAATCCGATGGGGAATCATCCCCGACTCCGTGAGCCCCAATCTGATGGGGAAAGGTCCCCGGCTCCGTGAGCCCCAATCCGATGGGGAATCATCCCCGATTCCGTGAGCCCTAATCCGATGGGGAGAGGTTCTCAACTGCGTGAGCCCTGGTCTGATAGGGAAAGGCCCCCAGCCCCGTGAGCCCCACTCCGATGGGGAAAGGTCCCCGACTCCGTGAGCCCCAATCCGATGGGGAGAGATCCTCAGTCCCATGAGTGCCAATCCGATGGGGAGAGGTCCCCCGTCCCGTGGTCCCCAGTGCGATGGGGAGAGGTCCCCGACACCGTGAGCCCCAATCCGTTGGGGAGAGGTCCCCGGTCCCATGAGCCCTAATCCGATGGGGAAACGTCCCCGGCTCCGTGAGCCCCAGTCCGATGGGGAAAGGTCCCCAACTCCGTGAGCCCCAATCCGATGGGGAAAGGTCCCTTGCTCTGTGATCCCCAGTCTGATGGGGAAAGGTCCCCTGCCCTGTGATCCCGGTCCAATAGGGAAAGGTCCCCAGCCCCGTGAGCCCCAATCCGATGGGGAAAGGTCCCTTGCTCTGTGATCCCCAGTCTGATGGGGAAAGGTCCCCTGCCCTGTGATCCCCGGTCCAATAGGGAAAGGTCCCCAGCCCGTGAGCCCCACTCCAATGGGGAAAGGTCCCCGACTCCGTGAGCCCCAATCTGATGGGGAGAGATCCCAGACTCCGTGAGCCCCAATCCAATGGGGAAAGGTCCCCGGTCCCATGAGCCCCAATCTGATGGGGAAAGGTCCCCGTCTCCGTGAACCCTAATTCGATGGGTAAAGATCCCCGACTCCGTGAACCCCAAGCCGAGGGGAAAGGTCCCCAGTCCCGTGATCCCCAGTCCAATGGGGAAAGGTCCCCGGTCCTGTGAGCCCCAGTCCAATGGGGAGAGGTCCCCGACTCCGTGAGCCCCAATCCATTGCGGAAAGGTCCCCGGTCCCATGAACCCCAATCCGATGGGGAGAGGTCCCCAGTCCAATGTGGAGAGGTCCCTGAATCCGTGATCCCCAGTCCGATGGGGAAACGTCCCCAACTCCGTGTGCCCCAATCCGATGGGGCAAGGTCCCCAACTCCGTGAGCCCCAGTCAAATGGGGAAAGGTCCTCAGTCCGATGGGGAAAGGTCCCCAGTCCCGTGAGCCCCAGTTCGTTGGGGAAAGGTCCCCGGCCCCGGATACCTGAGCTGGAAAATGCCCCAATGTTAAAGCTATTCTGAATGTGATGTTATTTGATGTTTTGCCATCTCTGAGTGTCTCAAATATTCCTCAAAGCTTGGTCATCACAAACAAATCCAGGTGTCACTCCACACCAACCTGTTCCCAACACAAAGCAAGGTCGCTGCCAGCCAAAATAGGCTGTCTTCCTCAACCCCACCCCCCCACCCATTTATCTCTCAGCCGCCTTGGGCTCCACCCACCACCTTCCTGATAAAGAGCTTCTGCTCGAAACATCGACTCTCCTGCTCCTCAGAGGCTGCCTGACCGGCTGTGCTTTTCCAGCTCCACACTTTTTGACTCTGATCTGCAGTCCTCACTTTCTCCCTGCTTTCCACTAAGCTTGTTTTTCATGTATTTTCCTTTAACTGCTTCTTGTCGTGTTCCAATTAACCCTTAACAAGCTGGTTTGCAGGTATCATGTTTGTGCCTAAAACTACTGAAGCCTGTGACCAGCGGTGTACTGCAGGGTTTGGTGTTCAGACCCTTACTGTTCGTTATTTCTGGTAATAGAATCATAGAATTCCTCCAGCGTGGAAGAAGGCCATCCAGCTCATTGAGCTCCCAACCCTCCAAAAAGCATCCCACCCAGACAAGGGAGAGACAATGGCCTAGTGGTATTACCACTTGACCCTGGTAATGTTACAGGAACCCAGTTTGAATTCCAGAATGGTAGATGGTGGAATTTGAGTTCAATTAATTAAAAAACTGGAATTAAAAGTTTGATGATGACCATGAAACCATTGTCAACTGTTAAAGAAAAACCCACCAGCTCACCAATGTCCTTTAGGGAAAGAAACTGCCATCTTTACCTAGTCTGGCCTACTTATGGCTCCAGATCGACAGCAATTTGGTTGACTCTCAGCAACTGGTGATGGGTATTAAATGCTGGCCCAACCAATGGCACCCACACCCTGTGACTGAATAAAAAAGAAACCTTTTCCATGTATTTCTCCATGGCAAATCCACCTAACCTGCACACCTTTGGACTGCTGGGGGAAACCGGAGCACCCAGAGGAAACCCATGCAGACACTGAGAAAGTGTGCAAACGTCACACAGACAACTACCCAAAGCTGGAATCAAAACCAGGACCCTGGTGCTATGAGGCAGCAGTGTTAACCACTGAGCCACCGTGCATGACTTGGATGCGAGTATAGAAGGTATAATTAACAAGTTTACAGATGACACAAACATTGATGATGTTGTTGATAGGGGGATGGTCTCAGGCTATAATCTGATAATGATCAGCTGGTAAACCGGGCAGAGCAATGGCAGATGCAATTTAATCCCAATAGGTGCAAGGTGATGTATTTTGGATATTGAAAATGTATGATCGGTCCTCAGGGAGTACTGAGGAACAAAATGACCTTTGTGTACAAGTCTATAGATGTCTAAAGGTGTCACAGTTTGAGCAGGTGCTGAAGACGTCATGCAGAATGCTTGCCTTCATAAGCTGGAACATAGAACACAGGAGTAAGGAAGGTAAACTTCTTTGGAGCACTGCATATGCCTAAGACAGAAATGTTAGCTCTGGAACAAAATAGTATATTGAAATGGCAAGTAACTGGAAGGTCAGTATCACGTCTATGGGCAGAGGGTTCCATAAAGTGATTATCTCGTCTGTGTTTGGTTACACCACAGGTTTAATACTGTGTGCAGTTCTGGTCACCCCTCTTTCAGAGGGACATGATTTGACCGAGAAATTGGTAGAAATATGGTAGGTGCTGCCTGAGAGGGTGGTGGAGGAAGGAAATCTCACAACAATTAAGAGGCATCTAGTTGAGCCAGAGCACGGTAAGCTGTGGACCAAATGCCTCTAAATGGGGTTAGTGTAGTTTGATGTTTATTGGTTGGCAAGGACATGGTGGGCTGGAGGTCCTGTTCCTATGCTGTATGACTCTATATCCTCCTTTTTCCCTCAACTGAGGACTCTCCACCACTATGATTGACAGGACCTTCAGCTGTGTCTGATCCAGTTCTTGCATTTCTGCCCTACTCCTTCTCCTCTCGTTGATCTAGGGATCCCCTTGTCCTCACTTTCACCCCATCAGTCTCTGCATTCAAAGGGTCATCTTCCACCAATACTACCCCAGTAAGATGCCACCAGCACATACATCTTCCGCTCCCTAATCAGCACAAAGTATGTACTATTCTGCTTGTGATACTCTAGCCCTCTCACATGCTCATGCAATCACAGAAGGGAGAACATTTGCCCTCTCACTACCTCCCTCCTCAATGTCTAAGGTCCAGACAAAATTTCCAAGTGAGGCAGACCTTAACTGTTAGTTTTTTTCAATCTAGTCTATTCACTGCTATAGTATGCTGTACAGTGGGGTGAGCAAACACAGACAATGAAATCACTTCATGGAACTCTCTGCCCATAGAAGTGATCCTGACCTTCCAGTTGGTTGCTATTTCAATATACTATTTTGTTCCATAGGTGCAGTGCTCCAAAGAAGCTTCATGCAAGCTAGATGAACACCACCTCATTTTCAACTTAGGTACTTTACAGCCTTCAGAACTCAACATTGAGTTCAACAACTTTTGAACATGAAGAATCCTCCATCATGATTACAACGCCAACACATCCTCATGGCTCATTAAATGGACTGCTTTTCAGAAAGGCTGACCTATTTTCTGCTATTGACTAGTAGCATTCCCTACCTACTTTACATCTCAATCATTCCTTTACCACCAAGAACACTTACTTTATCTTTTGCTCTGATCACCTTCTGATTCACTTGGTCCTCATCCATCCTTACAGTGGTGCTGGAAAAGCACAGCAAGTCAGACAGCATCCGAGGAGCAGGAAAATCAACGTTTTGGGCAGGAGCTCTTCATCAGGAATGAGAGCTCATTCCTGATGAAGAAAAATGACTCTGATCTCCAGCACCAGCAGTCCTCACTTTCGCTTCATCCACCCTTGTCAACAACATAAAAACCATCATTTTCCAACACCCTTCAGCTCTGAAGAAGAATCATTTTGGACTTGATGCACTAATTCATCTTCTCTCTTCACTGATGTGGAATTCAATACCCTAGCAGGTGATGGATGCCAGGACATTGAGCAATTAAGGAAAAGATGGATGGATTTTTAATTAGTAATGGATCAACAGGTTATGAAGAGTGGACAGGAAAGTGGAATTGAGGCCAACATGAGATCTTTTGAATGGTAGACAATCTTGAGGGGCTGAACTGTCTACTCTTGCTCTTAGCACTCACGTTCCAATGTTCAATGCCATCAGACCTGCTGAGTTTATTCAGAACTTTGTTTCGATTTCAGATCTCCAGCAGCTGGACTACTTTGCTTTTGTTTTCGTTATATGTAGTTAATGCACTGGGAACAGGAGTTTAAATGGCAACCTGTTGAGTATAAATTTAATACTAACTCTATAATACAAATATAGTCTCTTGTCCTTGGGATGACTGGACTGTGAAGTGAGGTTGGGCAAACTGGGCCTGTAGCCCTAGAGTTTTGAAAAATGACAGCTGATCTGATCGGAACCTACAATTTACTTAAGACCATAGACAAGGTAAATGCAGGTAAAATGCTTCCCGGAAACAAAAACAGAAGTTGTTGGAAAAGCTCAGCAGATCTGGCAGCATCTGTGAAGAGAAATCAAAGTTAATGCTTTGGGTCCGGTGACCCTTCTTCAGAACTAATAGTAGTGAGGAAAATGTCAGTTTATATGCAGTAGATAGGGTGGGGGGAGGGGGAAAAGGAGTAAATGATCGGTGGGGATAGAGCCCAAAGAGAGAGAACAGTTGGACAAATAAAAGAGTGGATAATGATCTGGCTGGGAGAGTGAATAGCTGTTAATGGAGACTGTTCAGGGCTAATAATAGATAGTGTGCAATGGCAGACAATGTGATAACAAGGCGGCAACATGGTGGCACAGCAGGTAGCACTACTGCTTCACAGCACCAGAGACCCAGGTTCAATTCAGGCAACTGACTGTGTGGAGTTTGCACGTTCTCCCCATATAAACATAGGGAATGGGTCTGGTTGGGTGTGCTTCGGCGGGTCGGTGTGGCCTTGTTGGGCCGAAGGGCCTGATTGCACACTGTAAGTAATCTAATCTAAGGCCTGGTGTATGTGTGGGGGGTCTCGGATATGGGGGAGTTCAGGCCCTAAAATTATCAAACTCATATTGAGTCTGGAGGACAGCAGAGTCCCCAAGCGGAAAATAAGGTGTGTTTTTCCTCTAACTTACGCTGAGCTCTGCTGGAACGCTGCAGCAAACGTGAGACAGAGATGTTGGCCAGGGAAAAGGATAGCGTGTTAAAGTGGCCAGCAACTGGAAGCTCAGGGTCTTTGTTTGCAGGCAGGAGGTAGATGTTCTGCGAAGCTACAGTCTATGTTTCATTTCCCAATGTAGAGGAGACCACATTATGAACAGTGAATGCAGTAAACTAGATTGTGTGAGGTGCAGGTAAAGTGCTGCTCCACCTGTTTGGGTCCTTGAATACTGAGGAGAGAGGAAGTAAATGGACAGGTATTACAACTTCAGTGGTTGTAGAGGAAGGTGCCATGAGGCTGTGGTGGGGTGTTAGGAGTGAAGGATGAATGGACCAATGTGTCCAGGAGAGAATGGTCCCTGAAGAACATCCAAGTTCTGTCTGCAAAAAAGATCCTGAACTTCCAGTTGCCGCCACATTAATACACCATCCTTTTCCCTGGCCTACATTTCCGTCTCAGGCTTGCTGCAGTATTCCAGCAAAGCTTAGTGCAAGCTGGAAGAATAACACCTCATTTTCCACTTGAGGACACTGCAGCCCTCTGGACTCAATATCAAGTTCAATTTTAGGGTCTGAATTCCCCATGTCCTAGCCCCCACACACCAGGCCTTTTGGAGTCATAGAGTCTTACAGCACAGAAGCAGGCGCTTTGGACCAAACTGGTCCATGCCAACCAAAATGTCCATCCATGCTAACCCCATTTCCCTGCACTTGGCCCATTTCCTTCTAATCCTTTCCTATCCATGTATTTATCCAAATGCCTTTTAATGGTGTAAATGTACCCACCTCAACTACTTCTGCTGGCAGCTCATTACATATGCATACCCCCTCTGCATAAAAAAGTTGTCACTCAGGTTCCCATTTATTCTATCCCCTCTCACCTTAAACTGATGCCCTCTAGTCCTCAATTCACCAACCTTAAAAAAAAGATTAAATGTATTCACTCTATCCATGCCTCTCATAATCTTATCCACTTGCATAAGATCGTCCCTCAGTCTCCTATGCTCTAACGAAAAAATCCTAGCTTGTCCAACTCAGTCCCGTGAGTCCTGGCAGCATCCTTGTAATTTTTTTCTGTACTCTTTCCAGTTTAATTACATCCTTCCTATAGCAAGGTGACCAAAACTGAACACAATACTCCAAGTGCACCCTCACCAACGTCCTGTATAATTACAACATAACTTCCCAACTTCTGTACTCAATACCCTAACTGACGAACGCCAGCATGCCAAAAGCCTTCTTCACTGCCCTGTCTACCTGTGACTCCACTTTCAGAAAATGTGAACCTGAACTCCAAGATCCCTCTGTTTCACCAAGCTCTGTAAGGCTCAACCTTTCACCATGAAACTCTTACCTTAATTTGACTTTCCAAAATGCAAGACCTCACACTTATCTGTATTAAACTCCATTTGCCATTTCTCGGCCCACTTCCCCAGCTGTTTAAGGCCCTGCTGCAATTTCTGATAACCTTCCTCACTGTCTATAATACCCCCTATCTGCAAATTTACTAATCATGCCTTGTACATTCTCATCCACATCATTGATATAGATAACAAACAGCAATGGGCCCAGCACCAATCCCTGAGGCACACCACTAGTCACAAGCCTCCAGTTCGACAAGCATCCTTCCACTATTACCGTATGCTTCCTACCTTCAAGTCAATTGTGTATTTAATTTGCCAGGTCCCCCTAGATTCCATGAGATCTAACCTTTCAGAGCAGCCTACTATGTGGAACCTTATCAAAGGCCTTACTGAAATCCATATGGATTACGTCTACTGCCCTGCCATCATCAAGCTTCCTGATCACTTCATCAAAGAACTCTAACAAACTTGTGAGGCATGATCTCCCACTCACAAAGCCAAGGTGATTATTCCTGTCTTTCCAAATGCATAAATATCTCATTCCTCAGAATCTTCTCAAGTAGCAGTAGCTTACCTACCACAGATGTTAAGCTTACTGGTCAACAGTTCTCAGGTTTTTATTTGCAGCCCTTCTTGAATAAGGGCACAACATTCGCTACCCTCCAGTCTTCCTGGACCTCAACTGTCGCTAATGATGATGCAAATATATCAGACAGGGCCCTCTCAATTTCTTCTTGCAGAGTTCTTGGACATATTTGGTCAAGACCAGGAGACTTAGTCACCTTCATACAATCTAATAGGTCCAACACCTCCTCTGCTGTGATATGGACTATCATGTTATGGAAGAATTGCTCAAATTCTGTAAAACATTACCAGGAGACGCAGAAAATCCTTCACAAAAATAAACTTTAATCTTGCTAAATCAAAGCTGTGACAGCAAGAAAATGTCTTCCCTGTCTGCCCACAAGACTTTTCTTCCTCTGCAGTTTATACAGACTTGGTATCCCGCGCTTATCTGATAGCATTAGCATACTCAATCATACTGGCTTGCTTTGTCTTCCTAACCTAGTCATCTTCCGCCTCACTGGTTCACTATATTACACTTAACCTATCACATTATAACACTATCGCCTTCAGTATTAGCTCATCTATCAATGATTTAACTTGTCTATCACTGTACACTACCTTCATCTGTTACTGGAGCCCTGTAATATGATCCTATGCATGCATTATAACACTAAGTTTTAAAAACGTTTTTCCATTTTCATATAAATGAACTGAAACTAGCATGGTCATTCTAATAGATGAGAGACTTAACAAACAATCCAGGTCCTTTTCAATATATTATTTCAGTTACATCACACTGTAAACATTTGCTATAAATTCTGTGTCTTACAATCTTATATTCCACAACCACCTGATGAAGGAGCAACGCTCCAAAAACTAGTGCTTCCAATTAAACTTGTTGGATTATAACCTGGTGTTGTGTGATTTTTAACTTTGTACACCCCAGTCCAACACCGGCATCGCCAAATCATTACAACACTAAGTCAGCTACATAATTGCCAAATTAACTTTCATAATCACCACGAAATTAAAAATCACACAACACCAGGCTATAGTCCAACAGGTTTATTTGAAAACACTCGCTTTCAGAGCACCGCTCCTTCATCTGAGATTTACATATGAAAGAATTGAAACCACCATGTTCATTCTAAAAGGTGAGAGACTTCACAAACAATCCAGGTCTTTTTCAATATACCATTTAAGTTACATCACACTGTAAACTTTTGCTATAAATTCTGTATCTTATGATCTTTTACTCCACAACTACCTGATGAAGGAGCAGCGCTTCGAAAGATAGTGCTTCCAATTCAACCTGTTGGACTATAACCTGATGTTGTGTAATTTTTAACTTTGTACTTCCCAGTCCAACAGGCATCTCCAAATCATATCACCACTAAGTTCCCCAAGGTCCCAAGTCTTCATTGTCTTTCTCCACGGTACACACACAGGAGAAATATTCTTTTTTTTTTCCTTAATATTTCTTTGGATTCACCCTAATTACCTCAGCAAAAGCTATCTCATGCCCTCTTTTCACCCTCCTGATTTCCTTATTTAATGAACTCCTGTATCCCCTATCTACCTTCAAGGATTCTCACGAGTTGTTATCACATAATCTGCCATTGCACACTACCTCTTGTTAGCCGCTAACAGTCTCAATTAACAGCTATTCACCCTCCCAGCCAGATCATTAACCACTCCTTTGTCTGTCCAAATGTTCGTCTCTCTCTTTGGGCTCTATCCCTACCTATTGTTTAGTCCTTACCCCCTCCACCACCCTGTCTTCTGCACGTAAACCAACATTTTCTGAGCTGCCATCAGTTCTGAGAGACAGGAACGGTTGTTGCAGATTCTGTGAATTCGATGTTTCAGTAAGAACAGAGAAGATGGTAAAAAGGAGTGGGGCGGTATGGTATTGTTAATCAAGGGTAGTATTACAGCAGCTAAGATAACACGTGAGGACTCATCCACTGAGGTAGTTTGGGCTGAGGTTAGAAACAGGAGAGGTCACTCTGTTGGGAGTTTTCTATAGGCCTCCGAATTGTTCCAGTGATGTAGAGGAAAGGATAGCAAAGTTGATTCTCAATTGGAGCGAGAGTAACAGGGTAGTTGTTACGGGGGAACTTTAACTTTCCCAACATTGACTGGGAATACCATAGTTCAAGTAGTTTAGATGGGTCAGTTTTTGTTCAATGTGTGTAGGAGGGTTTTCTGACACAGTATGTAGGAAGCTGCAGGGGATGGACACACTTGAAATGTGGAGCTTATTCAAGGAACAGCTACTGCAGGTCCTTGATAAGTATATACCTGTCAGGCAGGGAAGTAGTTGTCGAGAGAGGGAGCCATGGTTTACTAAAGAAGTTGAAGGTCTTGTTAAGAGGAAGAAGAAGGCTTATGTGAGGATGAGGTGTGAAGGCTCAGTGTGAAGGTTGAAAGCTATAAGTTAGCCCTCTCTTTAGATCTTTTCTGGCGAAGAAGAGCTGGGGGTGGGGGTGGGGGGGGGGGGGGGGAAGTGAGGAGGGGGAAGGAACATGAGAAGCTGTTGGTGGATAGGATCAAGGAAACCCCTAAGGCCTTCTATAGGTATACCTGGAATAAAAGAATGACTAGAGTAAGATTATGGCCAATCAAAGATAGTACTGGAAAGTTGGGTGTGGAATCTGAGGATATAGGGGAAGTGCTTAATGAATACTTTTTCTCAATATTCACATTGGAAAAGGGTAATGTTAGTGAGAAAATGGAGATACCGGCTACTAGATTAGATGGGATTGTGGTTAACAAAGATGAGGTTTTAGCAACTTTGGAAAGTCTGAAAATAGATAAGACCCTTGGGCCAGATGGAATTTATCCTCGGATTCTCTGTGAAGCCAAGGAGGAAATTGCAGAGTCTTTGGCTTTGATCTTTATGTCATCATTGTCGACAGGAGTAGTGCCAGAGGACTGTAGGATAGCAAATGTTGTTCCCTTGATTAAGAAGGGGAGTGGGGACAACCCTGGTAATTACAGGCCTTACTTCGGTTGTGGGTAAGGTGTTGGAAAAGATTATGAGAGACAGGATTTATAATCAACTGGAAAGGAATAATTTGATTGGAGATAGTCAACACGGTTTTGTGAAGAGTAGGTCGTGCATAACTACCTTACTGAGTTCTTCGAGAAGGTGACAAAACAGGTGGATGAAGGTAAAGGGGTTGATGTGGTATGTATGGATTTCAGTAAGGCGTTTGATAAGGTTCCACACGGTAGGCTATTGCACAAAACACAGAGTTTCATGATTGAAGGTGATTTCGTGAATTGGATCAGAAATTGGCTAGCTGAAAGAAGACAGAAGGTGGTAGTTGATGGGAAATGTTCATCCTGGAGCTCAGTTGCCAGTGGTGTGCCAACACAGAGCAAGGATCTGTTTTGGGGAAACTGCTGTTTGTCATTTTTATAAATGATTGTGAGGTGGGCGTAGAAGGATGGGTCAGTAAATTTGCGGATGACACCAAGGTAGGCAGAGTTGTAGATAGTGTCAGATCTTGTGGTGGGAGAACATTTTGGTGATAGTGACCACAACTGCCTCACATTCTACATAGCTATGGAGAAGGAGAGAAGCAGGCACAATGGGAGGATATTTAATTGGGGAAAAGGAAACTATGATACTATCAGACGTGAGTTGGGAAGCACGGACTGGGAGCAATTGTTCCATGGAAAGGGCACTATAGACATGTGGAGACTGTTTAAGGAACAGTTGTTGCGAGTGATGCACAAATGTGTTCCTCTGAGACAGGCAAGAAGGGGTAAGATAAAGGAACCTTGGATGACGAGAGCGGAGCAGCTTCTTGTCAAAAGAAAGAGGGCAGCTTACGTAAAGTGGAGGAAGCAAGGGTCTTGCTCAGCTCTAGAGGATTACAGGCAGGCGAGGAAGGAGCTCAAAAATGGTCTGAGGAGAGCAAGGAGGGGGTGGGAAAAAGGCTTGGCAGGAAGGATTAGGGAGAATCCAAAGGCAATTTACCCGTATGTGAGGAATAAGAGAATGATCAAAGAAAGAGTAGGGCCGATCAGGGATAGCACAGGGAACTTGTGTATAGAGTCTGAGGAGGTAGGGGAAGCCCTAAAGGAGTTTTTTGCTTCTGTCTTTACTAAAGAAAAGGACCTTGTAGTGAATGAAACCATTGACGAGAGGTAAGCATGCTGGAACGGATAGAGATTGAGGAAGCTGATGTGTTGAAACTTTTGCTGGAAAAGCGCAGCAGGTCAGGCAGCATCCAAGGAGCAGGAGAATTGATGTTTCGGGCATGAGCCCTTCTTCAGGAATTCCTGAAGAAGGGCTTATGCCCAAAACATCGCTTCTCCTGCTCCTTGGATGCTGCCTGACCTGCTGCGCTTTTCCAGCAACACATTTTTCAGCTCTGATCTCCAGCACCTGCAGTCCTCACTTTCTCCTCCGTGTTGAAACTTTTGACAAACATTAAGATCGACAAGTCATCAGGGCCAGACCAGATTTGTCCTCGGCTGCTTTGGGAAGCGAGAAATGCAATTGCTTCACCACTTCCGAAGATCTTTGCATCCTCGCTCTCCACCAGGGTCGTACATGAGGATTGGAGGGAGGCAAATGTAATTCCTCTCTTCAAGAAAGGAAATAGGGAAATCCGCAGCAATTACAGACCAGTCAGTCTCACGTCTGTCATCTGCAAGATGTTAGAAAGGATTCTGAGGGATAGGATTTATGACCATCTGGAAGAGCATGGCTTGATTAAAGGCAGTCAGCACGGCTTTGTGAGGGGCAGGTCATGCCTCACAAACCTTATTGAGTTCTTTGAGGATGTTACTAGACAAGTTGATGAGGGTTGAGCAGTGGATGTTGTGTATATGGACTTCAGTAAGGCATTTGATAAGGTTCCCCATGGTAGGCTCATTCAGAAGGTCAGGATGAATGGGATACAGGGGAACATAGCTATCTGGATACAGAATTGGCTGGTCGACAATACATAGAAAACTATAACAAAACAACTATAACAACTATAACAAAACATAGAAAACTAGTACACAGGGGCAGCAGGTGTCATGAAGACTGGCGCTAAGTAATTGTTTCAATTTCTCAGCTGTTTCCTTGTTCCATACTACAATCTCTCCAGTGTCATTTTCCAGCAGCCCAATGTCCAGTTTTGCCTCTCTTTTTGCCCTTTATATATCTAAATAAACTCTTGCAGTCTTCCTTTATATTACTGGCTAGCCTATCTTCATTAAATCTTCTGGCTCCTTATTTCCTTTCCTGTTGCCCTGTGTTGGTCTTTGTAAGCTTCCTAACCCTCTGGTTTCCCACTGCCCTTTGCCACATTATGTGCTTTCTCCTTTGCTTTTAAACTACTCCTGACTTACCTAGTCAGCCTTGGTTGCCTCACCCTTCCTGTACTATGCTTCTGTTTCATAGAACATAGAACATTACAGCCCAGGTCGGCCCTTGATGTTGTGTCGACCTGTGAAAGTAACTAGATACCCATTTAATCTACACTGATCCATTATTATCCATATGTACGTCCGATGCCCATTAAATGCCCTTAAAGTTTGGCAAGTCTACTACTGTTGCAGGCAGGCAGTTCCATGTCCCTACTACTCTGAGTAAAGAAACTATCTCTGACATCTGTCCTATATCTATCACCCCTCAATTTAAAACTATGTTCCCTTGTGTTAGTCTTCACCATCAGAGGTAAAAAAGCTCTCACTGTCCACGATCTAAACTTTGATTATCTTATACGTCTCGATTAAGACACCTCTCAACCTTCTTTTCTCCAACAAAAACAGCCTCAGTTCCCTCGGCCTTTCCTCGTAAGACCTTCCTTCCATACCAGGCAACATCCTAATAAATCTCCTCTGAACCCTTTTCAAAGCTTTAATATCCTTCCTATAATGTGGTCACCAGAACTGCACACATTAATCCAGGTGTGGCCATACCAGTGTCTTGTACTGCTGAAGCATGACCTCATGGCTCTGAAACTCAATCCCCCTACACACAAATGCCTTCTTAACAACCCTATCAACCTGGGTGGCAATTTTCAGGATTTATGCACCTGAACACCAAGATCTCGTTCATCTACACTGCCAAGAATTTTACCATTAGCCCAGTCATTCCTGTGACTTCTTCCGAAGTGAACCACCTCACACTTTTCCACATTAAACTCCATTTGCCACTACTCAGCCCAGCTCTACATCTTATCCATGACCCTCTGTAACCCACAACATCATAGAACATAGAACAGTACAGCACAGAACAAGCCCTTCAGCCCATGATGTTGTGCTGACCATTGATCCTCATGTGAGGTAAACCTAATGTACGAACCCTCAAATTTCTGTGACCATATGCAGGTCCAGCAGTCTCTTAAATATCCCCAGTGACCTTGCTTCCACAACTGCTGTTGGCAACACATTCCATGCTCTCACAACTCTCTGCATAAAGAACCCGCTTCTGACATCCCCTCTATACTTTCCGCCAAACAGCTTAAAACTATGACCCTTCATGTTAACAGTTTCTGCCCTGGGAAAAAGTTTCTGGCTATCAACTCTATCTATGCCTCTCATTATCTTGTACTTCTCAATTAGGTCCCCTCCCTTCCTTTTTTCCAATGAAAAAAGTCCGAGCTCAGTCAACCTCTCCTCGTAAGATAAGCCCTCCATTCCAGGCAGCATCCTGGTAAACCTCCTCTGAACCCTCTCCAAAGCATCCACATCTTTCCTATAATAGGGCGACCAGAACTGGACACAGTATTCCAAGTGCGGTCTAACCAAAGTTTTATAAAGCTGCAACAAGATCTCACGGCTCTTAAACTCAATCCCCCTGTTAATGAAAGCCAAAACACCATATGCTTTCTTAACAACCCTGTCCACCTGGGTGGCAATTTTAAGGGATCTATGTACCTGCACACCAAGATCCTGCTGTTCCTCCACACTGCCAAGAATCCTGTCTTTAATCCTGTACTCAACTTTCAAGTTTGACCTTCCCAAATGCATCACTTTGCATTTATCCAGGTTGAATTCCATCTGCCACCTCTCAGCCCATCTCTGCATCCTGTCAATGTCCCGCTGCAGCCTACAACACCCCTCTATACTGTCAACGACACCTCCAACCTTTGTGTTGTCTGCAAACTTGCTAACCCATCCTTCAATCTCCTTATCCAAGTCATTAATAAAAATTACAAAGAGTAGACGCCCAAGAACAGAGCACTGTGGAACACCACTAACCACTGACTTCCAGGCAGAATATTTTCCTTCCACTACCACTTAGCGCCAGTCTTCATGACACCTGCTGCCCCTGTGTACTAGTTTTCTATGTTTTGTGCACAAGTACCCCCAAGTCCCTTTGTGTTGCAGTTTTCTGCAGCTTTTCTCCATTTAAATATTAAATTACTCTTTTGTTTTCCCTTCCAAAATGAACAACTACACATTTTCCTATATTATATTCCATACGTCAACATTTTGCTCACTTACTTAGCCTATCAATAATCTCCCTGTAAATTGTTTGTATCCCCTTTGCACGTTGCCTTTCCACCTATTTTTGTGTTGCCTGCAAATATGGCTACAGTATCTTCGCTTCCTTTCTCCAAGTCATTAAGATATATTCTAAACAGTTGTAGTCCCAACATGATCCATGTGGAACACAACTATTCACATGTCACCAATTTGAAAAATAATCCTTTACCTCCACACACTGCTTCCTGCCAACTCTGTATCCATGCCAATATATTCCTGTATCCACCACGGGCTGTTACCTTTGACTTAACCTTTTTTGAGGCATCTTGCTGAAGTCCAAATACAACACATCTACTGATTATTGGCTGGCTCTTATTTCAAGGAGGTTGGAGTTAAGAGTAGGGAAGTCTTCTTGCAACTACAAGGTACTAATGAGACCACATCATGTCATTTAAGGCAGTTCAGAGAAGGTTGACTTGGACAATTCCCTGTTGGAGGGATTGTCTTAAGACCATAAGACATAGGAACAGAAATTAAGACATTCAGCCCATCAAGTCTGCTCCACCATTCAGTCATGGCCAATAAGTTTCTCACGCTTTCTCCCCATAACTCTTTAGCCCCTTGATACTCAAGAACCTATCTATCTGAGTCTTAAATCCATCTGAGTATTAAATCTGATCTGATCTTGCCTCCATAGCCTTCTGTGGCAGTGAATTCTATAGATTCACCACTCTCGGGTTGAAGAAGTTTCTCCTTAGTTCCAAAAGGTCTTCCCTTTACTCTAAGGCTGTACCCTCAGGTCCTAGTGTCTACTACCGATAGAAACATCTACTGATTCCCCTCAATCCACTCTGGTTGAAACTTCCTTCATGATTTCTAATAATTCAATCAGACCCGACTTCCCTTTCATGAAATCATGCTTAATTCGATTATGACTTTAAATGTCCAAAATTCCTAATTTTGAATTTCCCAAACAGCTATTATTTCCTTAATAGTTGATTCCAACAATGCATGGCTAAAGCTACCCACATTTTACCTCTTTCCCTTTTTGAATAGAGTGCCACATTGGCAATTTTCCGATGCTCCAGGACATTAGGGAGATTTAAACAATCCTTGGATAATCCATGGATGATGATGGGATGGTGGAGGACGATGAGCTTAGAATAGTTCACAGGTTGGCACAACTTCGAGGGCCAAAGGGACTGTTCTGCGCTGTATTGTTCTATGTTTTAACTTCTCCAGAATCCAAGAATGTTCTTGAAAATTAACAACTTTCAATGCATCCATTATCTCTATAGCTACTTCTTCTAGGATCCTCAGATGCAAGCCATCAGGGCCACAGGTCTACCTGCCTTGAGCTCATTGGTTTTTCTAATGCAAGTTCTCAAGATTGTGATGGTACTGAATTCCTTCCCCATATTCTTAGCATTAATGGGATGTTCAAAATATCTTCCATCATAAAGATTAACGCAAAATATCTGCAGTTTCCTTCCCCATAACTGCCTCCCCAGATTCATTTCCTGGGACCCATGTTCACTTTGACCGCTCTTCTTTTTTTATACATTTAAAGAGCTCTTTTTGTGAGATTTTACATTCTTCACTCGTTTGCTCTTCTGGTTTATTTTCTGACCCTTTATTTTCTTTTTAATCCTCTTCTGCTGGATTCTAAATTTATCCCAGTCTTTGGGTCTATCACTGAATTTTGTATCCTTTATACATTTTCTTTCAACTGTCCTTAATTTCTGTGGTGAGCCATGGTTGGTTTATCCCTCTCTTAGAAACTTTCTGGGAGACCTTTAACTCGGAGGTCATTTATTAATCCTGTCTTATTACTCAAGGTAGCCTGTTCCCTGGGCTTCACCTCCACCTCTGCTCTCCTAAATTGATCTCATCAGACATCAGGCCCAGTCCCGCCCACGCTGACCCATCCAGTTTTGACTGAAATAAAAAACAGAAATTGCTGGAAAAACTCAGCGTGCCTGGCAAAATCTGTTGAAGTGAAAGAGAGTTGACATTTCGAATCCAGTGACTCTTCATCAGAACTGGAAAAAAGCAAATAGAGTCCCTGGAATCAAAATATTAAAACTGTTTTCTCTCCACAGGTGCTGCCAGGCCTCCTGAGTTTTGCCAGCAATTTCTGTTTTCGTTTCAGATCTCCTACATTCGCAGTTCTTTGATATGTTTGTGTATGCTGCTCCTTCCTTCCCCAGAACAGGTCCCAATATCTGAATCTGAAACTCTCACCCTTGTACCAGCTTTTCAGCTACATATTCATCCAATATATCCTGCTATTTCTACACTGGCTAGCATGTGGAGGTAGCAATCCTGAGATCACTACCTTTAACTTCCTAACTCCCGATATTCTGCTTTTAGGACCTTTTTTTTGTCAATGCCATTAGTACCAATGTGCATCACAACCAGTATAGCCTGGAGTCAGTCTGAGATACCCTTAACCCTTGGACCAGGGAGGCAACTCCTGGTGTCTCATATCTGACCACCGAAACATCTATCTATTTCTCTTAGAATTATCTTTCTACTTTCATTGACTGAATTA
Organism: Chiloscyllium punctatum; assembly: GCF_047496795.1. NCBI lineage: Eukaryota > Metazoa > Chordata > Chondrichthyes > Orectolobiformes > Hemiscylliidae > Chiloscyllium > Chiloscyllium punctatum. The sequence goes on along the minus strand of NC_092739.1, from coordinate 151,467,958 downwards.
AGAGGACACCCATATCCCTTTGTGCATTCACACTTCCTTATATATCACCATTTCAGAAATCCTGTTCTTTTCTGTTTTTCACACCAAAGTGTTGAGTTTCACAGTTAGCCAAGTCACTTATCATGTGTTTTCCCACTCACTCAACTTGTCTCAATCACATTGCAGCCCCTTTACATCCTCCTCAGAATGCTACTCAGTTTGTACCATCAGCAAACCTGGAAAAGGACCCCATCCCATTGATGTTACAAATCTAACTCCCATCTAAAATAATGGAGCAATCTTTAGGGAGAATTGTTCAATTTCTTTCCCTCTTTTCCTGCACTAATAAACAATCTTTTGGACACCTCTCTCTGCTCACTGGCGATTAGATTTAATTATTCCGCGCTCCACAAGAAAAGCAATTGCAAAATTGGCCAAGAATAGTTTGTATATTTATGCATAACTGCCAAAATCAACAATCTTTGAGCCTCAGAGACTTCTGGGGAAAGACATCACTAATTAGGAGATACATCTACCAGTGAAAGAAATGATAATGTATACAATGTAGGAGAGGCAGCTCAGTGAACTGAAAAATGGACCAACCTTGGAAGTGTCAGAAGCTCAGGCTTGAAGCTTATATAATATTCAATTACTAACTCTCTTGGCACTTATTATAGATCACTGCTCTCATCTCAAGAAGATTTTGTATGAATTCCTAATTTGCAATAATGCTCAAACGTTAGAATGGTTCCTTCCATTTGTTTCACATCGTTACCAGCCCGATCCTCTTTGTCTCATGCAGATTTCTGGGGGTTGGTAGATTTATTCATAGTTTCATACAGCATAGAAAAGGTCCTTCAGCCCATCAAGTCTGCACTAACATAACTCCTCTAAAAATGCACTAATTCCAATTTCCTGCACTCGTCCCATATCCTTGAATATTATGACATTTGAAGTAATCGCGCAAAATGTTTGAAAGGTTATAAGGTTTCCAGCCACTACTACCTTCCCAGGCAGTGCTCTCCAGATTCCCACCACCTGCTGAGTGAAAATGTTTTTTTGCCCCCAAATCCCCTTTGAATCTCCTGCCTCTCACCTTAAAACTGTCCTCAACCAAGGGACACAGCTGCTCTCTATTCATCCTGTCCATACCCCTCATAATCTTATACACCACAATCACGCTCCACCCCCCACCCCAGTCTTCTCTGCTCTAAAGAAAACAATCCAAACCTATCCAGTATCTCCTTATAACTCAATTTTCCCATCCGACACAACATCCTGGTGAACCTCCTCTGTACGCCAGCGCCCCCCACCCCCATCCACCTACCGAGTGCTATCACAGCCTTCCAGGAATGAGGTGACCAAAACTATGCACAGTACTCCAGTTGTAGCTTGACCAAAATTCTGTTAATTCCAAAATTAACTTAATTGCTCCTATTGACTATGCAAGAGTCCCATATGCCTTCTTAATCATCCTTTTTATATTCTCTGCCAATATCAGGGATCTGTGAGTAATTACCCTAAGATCTCACATTTGTTAGAAGCTAACTGGTGTCCTACAATTCATTAAATACACTCTCATCTATGTCCTTTAGGACCTAACCACCTCGATGAGTAGTGCTGCTGCTGAGTCACTCTTGCCATTGGATACTGAAATTCTCCCACCCAGAGTCCATTTTAAGGCCTTACCACCCCCAGTGCTTCCTCTAAGTGTTATTCAAAATATAGGAGCATTGATTCATAAAGAGAAAGTGAGGACTGCAGATGCTGGAGGTCAGAGTTGAGAGTGTGGTGCTGGAAAAGCACAGCCGGTCAGGCAACATCTGAGGAGCAGGAGAATCGATGTTTCGATGAGGCTGTGAGCCGAGAGGGTAGTGAGATAAATGGAAGGGGGGGGGGGGGGGGGGTTGGGGGGAAGGTAGCTGAGAGTGCAATAGGTAGATGAAGATGAGGGAGAAGGTGATAGGTCGGAGAGGAGAATGGAGTGGATAGATGGGAAAGGAGATGGACAGGTCAGGAGGGCGGTGCCAAATTGGAGGCTTGGGACTGGGATAATGTAGGGGCAGGGGAAATGAGGAAACTGGTGAAATCCACACTGATCCTGTGTGGTTGCAGGGTCCAAAGGCAGAATATAAGGCATTCTTCCTTAAGGTGTCGGGTGATAAGGGTTTGGTGATGGAGGAGGCTCAGGACCTGCATGTCCTTGACGGAATGGGAGGGGGAGTTGAAGTGTACAGCCACAGGGCGGTGAGGTTAGTGGGTGCAGATGTCTCAGAGATGTTCTCTGAAACAATCCGCAAGTAGGTGTCCTGTCTCCCTGATGTAGAGGAGACGACATCAGGTGGAATGGATATAGTAGAAGACATTGGTGGAGGTACAGGTAAATTTCTGTTTGATGTGGAAAGATCCTCTGGGGCCTTGGACAGAGGTGTGATTGCAAGTTTTGCAATTCCTGCGCTGGCAGGGGAAGGTGCCGGGAGTGGAACGTGGGCTGGTGGGGAACGTGGACCAGACAAGGGGGTCGTGGATGGAATGTGGAAATGCCTTCTTCACTATCCTACAACAAGATCCCGTTGTAATCTGAAATAACTTTCTTTGCTGTCCACTACACCTTCAAATTTGGTGTCATCTGCAAACTTATGAACTATACCTCCTAAGTTCATATCCAAATCATTTATATAAATGACAAAAAGTAGAGGGCCCAGCACCGATCCTTGTGGCAGTCCACTGGTCACAGGCCTCCAGTCTGAAAAACAACCCTCCACCACCACCCTCTGTCTTCTACATTTGAGCCAGTTCTGAATCCAAATGGCTAGTTATAGAGTCATAGAGTCATAGAAATGTACAGCATGGAAACAGACCCTTTGGTCCAACCCGTCCATGCCGATCAGATATCCCAACCCAATCTAGTCCCACCTGCCAACACCCGGCCCATATCCCTCCAAACCCTTCCTATTTATATACCCATCCAAATGCCTCTAAATGTCGCAATTGTACCAACCTCCACCATATCCTCTGGCAGCACATTCCATACACGGACCACCCTCTGCATGAAAGGTTGCCCCTTAAGTTCCTTTTATATCTTACCCCTCTCACCCTAAACCTATGCCCTTTAGTTCTGGACTCCCCAACCCCAGGGAAAAGACTTTGTCTATTTATCCTATCCATTCCATGAGATCTACCCTTGCTAATCAGTCTCCCATGGAGAACTTGGCGAACCCCTTACTGAAACCATATACATCACGTCCACTGCTCTGACCTCATCAATTCTCTTTGTTACTTCTTCAAAATACTCAATCAAATTCATGAGATGCGTTTTCCCGCGCACAAAGCCATGTTGACTATCCCTAATCAGTCCTTGCCTTTCCAAATACATGTACATCCTGTCCCTCAGGATTCCCTCCAACAATGTGCACACCACCGACGACAGGCTCACTGGTCTATAGTTCCCTGGCTTGTCTTTACCACCCTTCTTAAACAGTGGCACCACGTTAGCCAACCTCTATATTTCTGGCACCTCACCTGTGACTATCAATAATATAAATATGTCAGCAAGGGGCCCAGCAATCACTTCCCTAGCCTCCCATAGTGTTCTCAGATACACCTGATCAGGCCCTGGGGATTTATTCATCTTTATGCATTACAAGCACTTCCTCCTCTGTAATATTGCCAATTTTCAAGATGTTACCGTCTATTTCCCCACATTCTATATTTTCCATGTCCTTCTCCACAGTAAACACTGATTCAAAATACTCACTTAGTATCTCCCCCATCTCTTGCACCTCCACACAAAGGCCTCCTTGCTGATCTTTGAGGGGCTGAATTCTCTCCCTAGTTACCCTTTTGTCCTTAATGTATTTGTAAAAACCTTTCGGATTCTCCTTAACCCTATTTGGCAAAGCTATCTGATGTTCCCTTTTTGCCCTCCTGATTTCCCTCTTAAGTATACTCCTACTGCCTTTATATTCTTCTAAGGATCTATCCTGTCTATACCTTCTATTTGCTTCCTACTTAACCAAACCCTCAATTTCTTTAGTCATCCAGCATTTCCTACCCCTACCAGCCTTTCCTTTCACCCTAACAGGAATATACGGTCTCTACTCTCGTTATCGCATTTCTAAAGGCTTCTCGTTCTTCAGCCATCCCTTTATCTGCGAACATCTGCACCCAAACAGCTTTTGAAAGTTCTTGCCTAATACCGTCAAAATTAGTTCTCCTCCAATTTAGAACTTCAACTGTTAGATCTGGTCTATCCTTTTCCATCACGATTTTAAAACTAATAGAATTATGGTCACTGGCCCTAAACTACTCTGCCGCTGTCACCTCAGTCACCTGCCCTGCCTTATTTCCCAAGAATAGGTCAACGTTTGCACCTTCTCCAGTATGGCAGTTTATACTCGCAGAGCTCTTCAGGGAACATCTTCAAGACACCCGCACCAACCAACCCCACCTCCCGTGACCAAATACTTCGACTTCCCCCTCTACACTCCGCCAAGTGCATGCAGGTCCTGTGCCTCCTCTATCGCCAGTCCCTTACCACCCGATGCTTGGAGGAAGAACTCCTCATCTTCCGCTAGGGAGTCACCAACCCCAGGGCATCAATGTGGATTTCACCAGTTTCCTCATTTTCCCTCCCCCCACCTTATCCCAGATCCAACCTTCTAATTCGGCACCGCCCTCATGACCTGTCCGACCTAACCAACTTCGTTCCCACCTATCCACTCCACCCTCCTCTCCAACCTATCACCTTCACTCCCACCTCCATCCACCTATTGCACTCTCAGCTACCTTCCCACCAGCCCCAGCACCCCGTCTCATTTATCTCTCTATTCCCGAGGCTCCCAGCCTCATTCCTGAAGGGCCTTTGTGCAAAACGCCAGTTCTCCTGCTCGTTGAATGCTGCCTGACCAGCTATGCCTTTCCAGCAACACACTCTTGACACTAATCTCCAGCATCTGCAGTCCTCCCTTTCACCACTATGGCAGTCCCAGTCTATATTTGGAAAGTTAAAATCCTACTATAACCACCCTATTATTCGTACAGATAACTGAAATCTCCTTACAAATTTGTTTCTCAATTTCCTGCTGACTATTAGGGGGTCTATAATACAATTCCAATAAGGTGATCATCCCTTCCTTATTTCTCAGTTCCACCCAAATAACTTTCCTGGAAGTATTTCAGAGAATATCCTCCCTAAGTACAGCTGTAATGCTATCCCTTATCAAAAGTGCAATTCCCCCTCTTCTCTTGCCTTCCTTTCTATCCTTCCTGTAGCATTTGTACCTGGAACATTAAGCTGCCAGTCCTGTCCATCCCTGAGCCACGCTTCTATAATTGCTATGATATCCCAGTCCCATGTTCCTAACCATGCACCGAGTTCATCTACCTTCCCTGTTAGGCCTCTTGCATCGAAACAAATGCAGTTTAATTTATCAGTCCTAGCTTGTTCTCTGCTTTGTCCCTGCCTGCCCTGACTGTTTGACTCACTTCTTTTCTCAACTGTACCAATCTCAGAATGATCTCCTTCCTCAGTATCTCTCTGGGTCCCACCAACCACCAACCCCACCCAACCACTTTACTAGTTTAAATCCTCCCGATCAGCTCTAGCAAATCTCCCTGCCAGTATATTGGTCCCCTTCCAATTCAGGAGCAATCCATCCTTCTTAGACAGGTCACTTCTACCTCAGAATAGATTCCAATGATCCAAAAAAGTGAATCCTTCTCCAATACACCAGCTCCTCAGCCACGCATTCATCTGCTCCATTCTCCTATCCCTACCCTCATTAGCTCGTAGCATCAGGAGTGATCCAGATATTAAGACATAGGAGTGGAGGTAAGGCCATTCGGCCCATCGAGTCCACTCCGCCATTTAATCATGGCTGATTGGCATTTCAACTCCACTTACCCGCATTCTCCCCGTAGCCCTTAATTCCTTGTGACATCAAGAATTTATCAATCTTGGCCTTGAAGCCATTTAGTGCCCCGGCCTCCACTGCACTCCGCGGCAATGAATTCCACAAGCCCAACACTCTCTGGCTGAAGAAATGTTTCCGCATTTCTGTTCTGAATTTACTCCCTCTAATTCTAAGGCTGTGCCCACAGGCCCTAGTCTCTTCACCTAACGGAAACAATTTCTTAGCATCCACCCTTCCCAAGCCATGTATTATCTTATAAGTTTCTATTAGATCTCCCCTTAACCTTCTAAACGCCAATGAATACAATCCCAAGATCCTCAGCCGTTCCTCATATGTTAGACCTACCATTCCAGGGATCATCTGTGTGAATCTCCGCTGGACACACTCCAGTGCCAGTATGTCCCTCCTGAGGTGTGGGGCACAAAACTGGACACAGTACTCCAAATGGGGCCTAACCAGAGCTTTATAAAGGCTCAGTAGCACATCGCTGTTTTTATCTTCCAACCCTCTTGAGATAAGTGACAACATTGCATTTGCTTTCTTAATCACGGATTCAACCTGCATGTTTACCTTTAGAGAATCCTCCCACAGTCCAAAGATGTGCAGGGCAGGTGAATTGGCCATGCTAAATTGTCCGTAGCGTTAGATAAGGGGTAGATGTAGGGGTATGGGTGGGTTGCGCTTCGGCGGGGCGGTGTGGACTTGTTGGGCTGAAGGGCCTGTTTCCACACTGTAAGTAATCTAATCTAATCTAATTACTGGCTAGCCCACTTTCATATTTGATCCTCTCCTTCCTTATTTCTCTCTTTGTTATCCTCTGTTTGTTTTTGTAGCCTTCCCAAACTTCTGATTTCCCAGTGCTCTTGGCCACTTTATAGGATATCTCTTTCTCTTTGATATATTTCCTGACTTCCTTTGTCAGCCATGGCTGTCTAATCCCTCCCTGGGTAATCTTTCTTTTCTTGGGGATGAACCTCTGTACAGTGTCCTCAGTTATACCCACAAACTCCTGCCATTTTTGCTCTACTGTCTTCCCCGCTAGGCTCTGCTTCCAGTCGATTTTCATCAGTTCCTCTCTCATGCCCTCGTAATTGCCTTTACTTAACTGTAACACCATTACCTCTGATTTTGCCTTCTCTCTTACTACCCTTGAGGACTTCCTGTTTAAACTCCTGCCTAATTTTCTATATTCTCCCCTTCCTATGTCGTTGGCACCAAGTGTACAACGTACTCCAGCTGGTCCCTTTGCCCTGTGAGAACATTCTGCACCCTCTCTGAGACATCCTTGATCCTGGCACCAGGGAGGCAACACACCATTCTGATTTTTTGCTGCTGCCCGCAGAAATGTCTGTCTGTGCCCCTGAGTAGACAGTCCTCTAACACAATCAATAGCTTGGAACCCAATGTACCCCCTCATTACATTAGAGTCTGTCTTGTTACCAAAAACTTTGCTGTTCATGCTACATTCCCCTGAAAGTCCACCACCCCCCCACATTTTCCAAATCAGCATACTTGTTTGAAATGGGGATAGCCACAGAAGACTCCTGTGCTACCTGCCTACCTCTCCTACCTTTCTTGGAACTAACCCACCTACCTGACTGTATCTGTGACTTTTCTCCCTTCCTATAACTGCCATCCATCACACCCCCTTGCTCTTGTAAATTCCTCATTGCCTCTAACTGTCGCTCCAACCAATCCATTCAATCTGACAGGATTCGCAACCAACGAGATTTATTGCAGATATAATCCTCAGTAATCCTTAAACTCTCCTGAAATTCCTACATTCAACAAGAGCACATCACTCTATTAAAAATTATTTTGCTCCTTCCAATCTACAGACACTGAAAATAGCACCGCCTTATTGCTCTACAAAACACTGCTCCAGGCTAACTTAATATTTATTGCTTATATTTTTAAAATTTAATCAAGAGACAGATCCCAATAAAAACATTTCATCAAGAAAGAACCCACTCTATTTACTATTGCAGATTTACAGCAAGGCTGTACTTAAAACTATTTACTTGTCTGTTTCTGTGCTGTGACCAAAGAGGTTCCTCCAAGATCAGTTGGGAATTTCGCTGTTTAAGTTTTCCTAAACACACTCCGATGTCTGGCGATCATGAGTTCAAACATCAAAGGCAGTAACTGCGCAGCTTCACTGCTGTGTCAGTTAGCAGTGTGGGTTTCTTTCTCTCTCTCCCTTACAGACCATGTGCTTGCTGCCTTTGTCTGTCTTTCTCCCTTTTAAAAGTGCTGTTGTTTTGACTTTTTTTTTCAAAGTTCCAAAACAAACACAACAGCATATAAAACAGTAATTACTGCTCCTGGAATTTGAGGAAATCACCTCCACCACTTAAAATACCTCAAAAAAGGAGCAGACTGTTACAGCCAGAAATTTTTCCCATCCTCCATCTTGGATTATCCAGAATCCTTTGTCTAACCTGAAGCCATAAAACTTCATGGGGTCCAGAGTCAGTGCTGAGAACTCCCAGGGCAACTCCCTCACGACTGTATATCACTGTGCCGCCATTTCTGCTGGGTCTGTCCTGTTGGTGAGACAGAACATATACAAGGATGGTGATGGCGGTGTCTGGGACATTGTCTGTAAGATATGATATGTCAGGCTGTTGCTTGATTAGCCCGTGAGACAGTTCTCCCAATTTGGCACTCGCCCCCAGATGTTAGTAAGGAGGACTTTGCAGGGTCAACAGGGCTGTTCCTACTGTTGCCTTTTCCAGTGCCTCGAATCGATGCCAAATGGTCTGTGCAGTTTCTTTATTGAGCCTTCATAGCAATTAATTCAGCTGAGTAGCTTGCTGGGTCATTTCATAGGGCAGTTGAGAGTCAACCACATTGCAGTGGTTCAGTCATATGTAGGCCAGACCAGGTGAGTATCCTTCCCTGAAGGACATCAATGTGCCAGATGACTTTTTCCAACAATTGACAATGGTTGCATGATCAATAGATCCTTATTGTGGACTTTTAAAAGAAAATCTGGTATTGGCAGCATTTGTACCCAGGTCCCCAAAAAATTAGCTGATTTTATGGATTAACACTCTAGCAATAATACCACAAGGCCATCACCTCCCTTGTAAATTTGACAAAAACTTCAAATACCCTCTTTCCTGCAACTGGATGCCACAGACAGAAAGCACATTACCCACTTCAGATTGAAATCAGAGTGTTTCTTTAAATAATATTAAGCTTTTCAAGTTTAAAAGAAAATGCTGTCCCCCATCCATAACACAACCGCAGGCAGCTGACAAAATCTTGCCAAACCTTCTCAATGGAAAGTGAAAAACACTTTGTACAGTGAGAGGAAAGAGGAATTAATACAATTGGGAACTCAGCCTCAGAGAATTGGATGAATTGTCTGGGAACTGCTGTTCCTTTTCACTGATATGAATCACGACGACCAGCTGTGTCAATTTTTTAATCTATAGATTTTAAAGTGTGGTGCCTTGGAAACACACTGTGGTGTTAAGTTACACAGAACAAGGGCATAGTATGTACTCTTACTCCAGTGTGTGTGTGTGTCAGTGGAGTCACTCAAAGCTGGATAAGAATGAGGTAGACAGAATGCAAGCCGGCAAGGGGGACAAGTTAAGTGATTCACTGTTTAGGATGGATTAGTGGTGCTGGAAGAGCACAGCAATTCAGGCAGCATCCAAGGAGCTTCGAAATCGACGTTTCGGGCAAAAGCCCTTCATCAGGAATAAAGGCAGTGAGCCTGAAGCATGGAGAGATAAGCTAGAGGAGGGTGGGGGTGGGGAGAAAGTAGCATAGAGTATAATGGGTGAGTGGGGGAGAGGATGAAGGTGATAGGTCAGGGAGGAGAGGGTGGAGTGGATAGGTGGAAAAGGAGATAGGCAGGTAGGATAAGTCATGGGGACAGTGCTGAGCTGAAAGTTTAGAACTAGGGTGAGGTGGGGGAAGGGGAAATGAGGAAACTGTTGAAGTCCACATCGATGCCCTGGGGTTGAAGTGTTCCGAGGTGGAAGATGAGGCATTCTTCCTCCAGGCGTCTGGTGGTGAGGGAGCGGCGGTGAAGGAGGCCCAGGACCTCCATGTCCTCGGCAGAGTGGGAGGGGGAGTTGAAATGTTGGGCCACGGGGCGGTGTGGTTGATTGGTGCAGGTGTCCCGGAGATGTTCCCTAAAGCGCTCTTCTAGGAGGCGCCCAGTCTCCCCAATGTAGAGGAGACCGCATCGGGAGCAACGGATACAATAAATGATATTAGTGGATGTGCAAGTAAAACTTTGATGGATGTGGAAGGCTCCGTTAGGGCCTTGGATAGAGGTGAGGGAGGAGGTGTGGGCGCAGGTTTTACAGTTCCTGCGGTGGCAGGGGAAAGTGCCAGGATGGGAGGGTGGGTTGTAGGGGGGCGTGGACCTGACCAGGTAGTCACTGAGGGAACGGTCTTTGCGGAAGGCGGAAAGGGGTGGGGAGGGAAATATATCCCTGGTGGTGGGGTCTGTTTGGAGGTGGCGGAAATGTCGGCGGATGATTTGGTTTATGCGAAGGTTGGTAGGGTGGAAGGTGAGCACCAGGGGCATTCTGTCCTTGTTACAGTTGGAGGGGTGGGGTCTGAGGGCGGAGGTGCGGGATGTAGACGAGATGCGTTGGAGGGCATCTTTAACCACGTGGGAAGGGAACTTGCAGTCTCTAAAGAAGGAAGCCATCTGGTGTGTTCTGTGGTGGAACTGGTCCTCGTGGGAGCAGATCCGGCAGAGGCGGAGGAATTGGGAATACGGGATGGCATTTTTGCAGGAGGTAGGGTGGGAAGAGGTGTAATCCAGGGAGGTGTGGAAGTCAGTGGATTTGTAAAAAATGTCAGTGTCAAGTCGGTCGTCATTAATGGAGATGGAGAGGTCCAGGAAGGGGAGGGAGGTGTCAGAGATGGTCAAGGTAAATTTAAGGTCAGTGTGGAATGTGCTGGTGAAGTTGATGAATTGCTCAACCTCCTCGCGGGAGCACGAGTTGGCGCCAATGCAGTCATCAATGTAGCGGAGAAAGAGGTGGGGAGTGGTGCCGGTGTAATTACGGAAGATCAACTGCTCTACGTAGTCAACAAAGAGACAGGCATAGCTGGGGCACATACGTGTGCCCATGGCTACCCCTTTGGTCTGGAGGAAGTGGGAGGATTCAATGGAGAAATTGTTACGGGTGAGGACCAGTTCGGCCAAACGAATGAGAGTGTCAGTGGAAGGGTACTGTTGGGGACGTCTGGAGAGGAAAAAACGGAGGGCTTGGAGACCCTGGTCATGGCGGATGGAGGTGTAGAGGGATTGGATATCCACGGTGAAGATGAGGCATTGGAGCCGGGGAAACGGAAGTCTTGGAGGAGGTGGAGGGCGTGGGTGGTGTCTCGAACGTATGTGGGCTGTTCCTGGACTACGGGGGATAGGACAGTGTCGAGGTGGGTAGAGATGAGTTCAGTGGGGCAGGAACATGCTGAGACAATGGGTCGGCCAGGGTGGTCAGGCTTGTGGATCTTTGGAGGGAGGTAGAACTGGGCAGTGCGGGGCTCCCGGACTATGAGGTTGGAAGCTGTGGGTGGGAGATCTCCTGAGGTGATGAGGTTCTGTATGGTCTGGGAGATGATGGTTTGGTGATGGGGGGGTGGGGTCATGGTCAAGGGGGCAGTAGGAAAAGGTGTCCTCGAGTTGGCGTTTGGCTTCAGCGGTGTAGAGGTCAGTGCGCCAGACTACCACTGCGCCCCCTTTATCCGCTGGCTTGATGGTGAGGTTGGGATTGGAGCAGAGGGATTGGAGGGCTGTGCGTTGTGAGGGTGAGAGGTTGGAGTGGGGGAGGGAGGTAGACAGGTTGATGCGGTTAATGTCCTGGCAGCAGTTGGAAATGAAGAGGTCAAGGGCAGGTAATAGGCCAGCGCGGGCATGGTCAAGGAGGGCAGGATAAATTGCGTTCCAAGTGGATGTTAGGTCCAACAGTGGGGATGTTGGTGGTGGTGGGGGGGGGGGGGGGGGGGGGGTTGGTGGGAATGATGTGATGCAGTGGATGGAAGAAGGTTGGGACCCACAGCAGTGGGACATCGGTCAGGTCGAGAAAGTAACCATCTGGCCGTAGAAGTTTGGCAGCAACAGTCAGGTCAGTGACTCGGAGGTGCAACGGGTCTGGCGTTAGGCATGTGTGAGAGGTCAGTGTGGGGTTTGTTTAATATTTACTCAGGGATCAGGTTAGGTGTTTAATATTCTCACATTTCATGGAACTATTTTGCTTCATTTCATCAGTAGTATCCAATATAAATGGAGGCTTTCAGATAGTTGTAGAAGTTATGGTAAATTTAATTTCCTGGGCGATTCTTTCTGCATTGCATTTATACTGAAATAATAACTCTATAGCTGTTGGAAAATCTGAGCCAAAGCTTGAGATTGATGACCTTTGACAGCACTACATCAGAGTGGGAAAATGTGAAACTGTTTACTTTGACAGAGAAAATAATGCAAAGTATTTACAAAAACTTAACATGCAAGTGAAAATAGAATGTTCATACTTATCCTTTCACTTAACCTGTCGATATCTCATTGCAGAGCTCCTATAACCTCTTCATGACTTGATTTCCTACTTATCTTTGTGTCATCATCAAATTTGGCAACCATTCCTTACATCCCTGCACCAAGTCATTCATATAAAGAATTGAGGTTCCAACACTGATCTCTGTGCACACCACTCGTTACATCTTGAGAACCTGAAAAATATATATTTCTGCTTACTTTCTGCTTTGGTAATTCTTTGTCCTTTTTTTCAACTATTCTGTCCAATCTGTCCCTGGCTTTGCAGAATTACTGTTCCTTAAGATTGGTAGTAACCTTAACATTTCTAGTTAATGACAGATTAAAGGTTAATCTTTTGGCAATTTTCTTACTCAACAGAATTTATGATCTCGACAAGATAGACAAGATAAAAGCAAAATACTGGGGATGGTGAAACCAACACAGAATATGCTGTGGAAACTCAATAGGTTTGGCAGCAGCTTTGAAGAGAGAAATTCACTGAGTCAAATGTGGCTCTTCTACAGAAAGATGTGGGAGAGTCAAGGGGAGGGGACACAGTTTTAAAATTACAGAAACAAGGAATTTTTTCATTCAGATGGTTGTCCAAATTTGGAACTCTCTTCCTCAGAAGGCAATAGAAGCAAAATCATTGAATACTTTTAAGACAAAGTTAGACAAGATAACTCAGAACACAAACAGATGAGTCATATTATTTTGCAGTACAGCAGGCTTGAGGGACCAAATAACCTGCTTCTGCTCCTGATTAACAAGATGTGGACAGAATAACATTCCAAGATTCAGAGCTGTTGATTGCAAGAAAGACTCGAAACATTAAGATCTAGTCTGTGGGCTCATGCATTTTCTCTTATTGTATGAAAATAAATAAAAAGGTGTCTGTCATAGTTTTTCTATCCAAAATGACCTTGAGCGATTTATGCAGCAGCTTTAGAAAATTGTGAATGTGGATCCAGAAGTCTTCTGATGGTGTGTATATAAGTAACCCACCTTTCAAAGATAGGAAAATTACATTGATGATTTTCTTTCACGTACAATGAGTGATCTGTGTTGCTTTCCTTGGATGGCTCATCCTTATTTATCTAGGTTTCATACTGCTATACGGAGGAGTGCTTGAACCAATGTGGTCTTACAGCTGGATGGAAAAATTAACTAGTGTAACAACTGAAAGAATATTTACCATCAGCCCATTAAATGCAAATCTTTCATTTCTCTTGCTGGCATGACCAATTGTCATAATCCTAAAGAGATTCCCTCAGAGAGATAAATGACGGGTGGTGGTTTAACCAGAGGGTCACCACTCCTCAGGTGAGAGGTGAGATTGAGAAGGTTGGATTTTCATGGTAACCGGAATTGAATCCCCACTGTTTGTGTCGTTTTCCATCATAAACCAACCATTCAGCCAAATGAGCTAACCAAGCATCACCCACTAATAATAAACATGTTTGATGGATCGAATACAGACTATTACTGGAGTGGATTTATGAATTTACTTCCCTCTAACTCATTCTTGCATGGGATGTAGAAGTCATCAGTAAGGCCAGCATTTACAGTCATAGAGTCATAGAGATGTACAGCATGGAAACAGCCCATTCAGTCCAACCCGTCCATACCGACCAGATATCCCAACCCAAACTAGTCCCACCTACCAGCACCTGGCCCATATCCCTCCAAACCCTTCCTATTCATATACCCATCCAAATGCCTATTAAATGTTGCAATTGTACCAGACTCCACCACTTCCTCTGGCAGCTCATTCCACACACATGCCACCCTCTGCGTGAAAAAGTTGTCCCTTAGGTCTCTTTCATATCTTTCCCCTCTCACCCTAAACCTATGCCCTCTCGTTCTGGACTCCCCGAGCCCAGGGAAAAGACTTTGTCTATTTATCCTATCCATGCCCCTCATAATTTTGTAAACCTCTATAAGGTCACCCCTCAGCCTCTGACGCTCCAGGGAAATCAGCCCCAGCCTGTTCAGCCTCTCCCTGTAGCTCAGATCCTGCAACCCTGGCAACATCCTTGTAAATCTTTTCTGAACCCTTTCAAGTTTCACAACATCTTTCCTATAGAAAGGAGACCAGAACTGCACGCAATATTCCAATAGTGGCCTAACCAATGTCCTGTACAGCCACAACATGACCTCTCAGCTCTTATATTCAAAGCTCTGTCTAACGAAGGAAAGCATACCAAACACCTTCTTCACTATCCTAACTACCTGCGACTCCACTTTCAAGGAGCTATGAACCTGCACTCCAAGGTCTCTTTGTTCAGCAACACTCCCTAGGACTTTGCCATTAAGTGTATAAGTCCTGCTAAGATTTGCTTTCCCAAAATGCAGCACCTCGCATTTATCTGAATTAAATTCCATCTGCCACTTCTCAGCCCATTGGCCCATCTGGTCCAGATCCTGTTGTAATCTGAGGTTACCCTCTTCACTGTCCACTACACCTCCAATTTTGGTGTCATCTGCAAACTTACTAACTGTACCTCTTATGCTCGCACCCAAATCATTTATGTAAATAACAAAAAGTAGATTCTTGTGAAACTGCACTGGTCACAGGCCTCCAGTCTGAAAAGCAACCCTCCACCACCACCCTCTGTCTTCTCCATTTGAGCCAGTGCTGTATCCAAATGGCTAGTTCTCCCTGTATTCCGTGAGATCTAACCTTGCTTAACAGTCTCCCATGGGGTACCTTGTCAAACGCCTTGCTGAAGTCCATATAGATCACGTCCACTGCTCTGCCCTCATCAATCTTCTTTGTTACTTCTTCAAAAAACTCAGTCAAGTTTGTGAGACATGATTTCCCACGCACAAAGCCATGTTGACTATCCCGAATCAGTCCTTGCTTTTCCAAATGCACGTACATCCTGTCGCTCAGGATTCCCTCCAACAACTTGCCCACCACCGAGGTCAGGCTCACCGGTCTATAGTTCCCTGGCTTGTCTTTACCGCCCTTCTTAAACAGTGGCACCATGTTTGCCAACCTCCAGTCTTCCAGCACCTCACCTGTGACTATCAATGATACAAATATCTCAGCAAGAGGCCCAGCAATCACTTCTCTAGCTTCCCAGAGTTCTTGGGTATATCTGATCAGGTCCTGGGGATTAATCCACCTTTGATTCATGCTCCGAATTTATCCAGATCAGATAGCTTGCCAGGCTATTGGACATGGCAGTTAAGAGTCAATAGTCAAGAGTGTGTGGTTCTGGTCACCAAACTGTAGGAAGGATGTGGATGCTGTGGGGAGGATGCAGAAGAGTTTACCAGGATGGTACCTGGATTGGAGTGTGTTAGCTACAAGAAGCAGTTGGACAAACTTGGACAATTTTCACTAGAGTCAGAGGCTGAGGGGCAACCTGACAGAAATATATGAAGTTATGAGGCATGGATAGGGTACATAATTAGAGTCTTTTTCCCAGGGTGGAAATGCCAAATAGTCAGCCATCGTCATTGACCATGATCATGTTGTTGTTCATGGGACCTTGCTGTGTGCTAATTGACTGCCATATTTTCTACAGCGGTACATTAGTTAAACGTTTTGTTGATTGCAAAGGCCTTAAAGATGCCCAGCGATTGAGAAACTCACTACAGAATTACAATTTTACACTTTATTATGAGAGGGGTTCAATGTTGGGCTGCAATGGCAGATTCGGAGATATTTAGCACTTTTCCTGGGGAAGATGAGAACTGTAAAATGAACCACGTAGATAGATTAGATAGTGTGAGAGAGCTGATACACTGGGAAGAGGTAACGGTCCCTGAAGGTCTGGAGAAAAGCTGCTGTCTGTTGGGTAAGACAATAAACTGAGGCCCCATCCACAAAGTTGGTGAATGTATTTCCCATAAGTGACTTTTTCAGTTCACTCCCCAGACGTGGGCATCACTGGCTGGCCATCCAATACTTATGCCTTTCCCCTGTTGACTTTGAGAAGATGGTAGTGACCTGCCTTGTTGAATTGCTGCAGTCTAAGTGGCTTTAGGCCAACCCACAATGCCCTTAGAATTCTTTCCCTAAGATTTTGACACAGGACCAGCAAAGGAATGGCAATATATTTCCAAGTCAGGATGGTGAGTGGCTTGCAGGGGAACTTGAAGGTATTGGTGTTCTCATGTATCGGCTGCCCTCGTCCTTTTGAGATGGAGGTGCTCATGGGTTTGGAAGGTGCTGTCTATACGTTAAAATATATTTTATTGTCTGTGAAGCACTTTACGACATCTGGTGTCGTGAAAAATAGCATATAAATGGTTTTCTTTTTCCATCCAATCCTGCAATCCAGGCAAAAAAGGTGACTGAATAAAACAGGGTTACATTATTCACTTACATTATTGACAGAAAATGTTTTGCTTTTAATAAAGAAACCTAAAATGAGGATGAGTATCAAGTCAAAGATATCCCCACTGGAAGCTTACCAAAAAAATTGAAATGCAAGGTTAGAGATTTGCTGCACACAGCAGAGTGTACAGTGAATATTAGTCCCCGGTATAGAACATACAGTAAACCATGAGGAAAAAAGAAATCATCAAAGGTATTAATAAAATGCATAATAAAAAGATGCAAGAGTAGTTTCAAAAAACAAAGAACTGCAGATGCTGGAAATCGGAGACAAAACCAGAAATAGCTGGAAAAACCCAGGTCTGGCAGTATCTGTGGAGAGAAAGCAAAGTTGAAGTTCTGTGTCTCGGGTCTCTTCTTCATAACTGTAGCGAGGAGAAGGTTGGTATATACGCTGAAAATGTGGTAGGTGGAGATGGAGCTGACAGAGAGAACAATAGTCGGGCACACAAAGGAAAGAGTAAAGGTCAGTTTGGGAGAATCAATAGCTGCTAATGGGGATAATACTGGCTATAATGGGTTGTTTGTGGTCGTAGGCTATAGAGGACCTGATGGGCAAGGGGTGGAGTAAGAACATGGGACATGCTTGGACTGTAAAATTATTGAAACTGATGGCTGTTGGATCTCCGAGCAAAATTTCAAATGCTGTTCTTCCAGCTTGTGCTGAGTTTTTGTTGGTGCACTGCAGTAAGCCTGAGCTGTTGACCAGGGAGTTAAAGTGACAGGCCACAGGAAGCTCAGGGTTATTTTTACAAACAGAAGATGGATGCTCTGTAAAGCAGTCCAGGTGGTTAGAACATTCCAGGACCTGAAGGAGGGTTATACCCAAAACATTGACATCTCTACCCCATGATGATGCCTGGCTTGCTGTGTTCTTCCAGCCTCCTGCTTGTCTAGTTTGAATTCCAGCATCTGCAGTTTTTTTTGCCACTGCAAAAGTCCCTCAGTCTGAGTTTGGTCTTCCCAGTGTAGAGCAGACCACATTGCGAACAGTGAATACAATAGACTAGATTGAGCAAAGTGCAGGCAAATTTCTTGTTCACTTGGAAGGCGCATCTGGGGTTTTGGGTAGTGTGGAGGGTGGAAGCAAACAGGCAGGTACTACACTCCCTGAAGTTTGATTTGGTAAGTATTATAAAATCAGATTGTAATGATGGCTCAGTGGTTAGCACTGCCTCCTCATAGCACCAGGGGCTCAGGTTCAATTCTAACCTTGGGTGACTATGTGGAGTTTGCATATTCTCCCCTTGTCTGCATGGGTTTCCTCTGGGTGCTTCAGTTTCCACCCACAATCCAAAGGTGTGCAGGTTAGATGAATTGGCTATGCTAAGTTGGCCATAGTGTTCACAGATGTGTAGATTAGGTGCATTAGTCACAGGTACGATGTATGGTAATAGGGTAGGGGGAATGGGACTGGGTTGGTTAGTCTTTGGAGGGCCAGTATGGACTTGTTGGGCCGAAGGGCCTGTTTCCACACTGTAGGGATTCTGTAATTCAATGATTGCCTTGCACACATCAACAATATCAGTGGGAAAGAAAATTGAGTGATGCATTAAACAGGCAGCTACTCACAAGGATCTCTTCTCCACATTGTGGAGACAGCAAATGCAGACTGGCTGAGCAGAACATCTCAAAGCAAACATCACATTTTTTCAGTTGTTTAGTATTTTAATTCCCAAACCTGCTCTCATGCGGACATCTGTACTCCTGGAAGACAGCACTGTTCCAGTGAAGCTCAATGAATAGCTCCTTATTTTTCAATTAACACTTTATAATCTGAAATGGTTGTACACCATTAATCCAGAAGACTAATGTTTGACACGTTGATGACAAGAGTTTCTTTAGATATAGAAAAGGGCAAAAGAGAGGCCAAGGTGGACATTGGACTGCTAGAAAATGACGTCTCAGAGATAGTAGTGGGGAACAAGGAAATGGCTGAGGAACTGAAAAATTACTTCGGTTCAGTTGCCAGGGTTGGAGGGTTTGAGCTATGGGAAGAGGATGAATAGGCTGGGCCTGTTTTCCCTGGAGCGTCGGAGGCTGAGGGGTGACCTTATAGAGGTTTATTAAATCATGAGGGGCATGGATAGGATAAATATACAAAAGTCTCTTCCCTGGGGTGGGAGTCCAGAACTAGACAGCATAGGTTTAGTGAGAGAGGGGAAAGATATAAAAGAGACCCAAGGGGCAACTTCTTCACGCAGAGGGTGGTATGGAATTAGCTGCCAGAGGAAGTGGTGGAGGCTAGTATGAATGCAACATTTAAAAGGCATCTGGGTTGGCACATGAATAGAACAGGTTTGAAGGGAGGCAATATGGACAGAGCTCAGAAATAGGGAAGGGTGCAATAACAATGCTGGAACTGTACTACAGGACCCCCCAACAGCAAACATGACAGAGGTGCCAATATGTTGAGAGATCATGGTAAGATGTAGGAGCAACAGCGTAGTGATAGATTTTAATTTTCTCAACATTGACTGGGATTCACTTACTGTTAGAGGTTTAGATGGAGCAGAATTTGTAAGGAGCATCCAGGAGAGAGTTTTCTAGAGCAGTATGTAAATAGTCCAACTCAGGAAGGGAAATGTGTGTTGGGAAATGAGCCCGGCCAGGTGGTTGAAGTTTCATGTGGATTACTTTGGGAATAGAAATCACAATTACATAAGTTTTAGAATACTCATGGACAAAGAGGAGAGCGGTCCTAAAGGAAGAGAGCTAAATTGTGGCAAGGCCAACTAGACTAAGATTCGGCAGGACTGGGGAATGTAGATTGGGAGCAGTTGTTTGAAGATAAATCCACATTCGATATGTGGGAGGCTTTTAAAAAAAAATGATGATTAGAATTCAGGAAAGGTATATTCCTGAGAAAATGAGGGATTGAAATGGCAAGGTTAGGGAACCATGGATGACAGGTGAAATTGTGAGACAAACTAAGAGGAAAAAGGATGCGTACATAAGGTCCAGGCTATGAAGACAGACAAAGCTTTGGAAGAATAACAGGAATGTAGGACCAATCCGAAATTAGGAATTAAGAGGGCTAAAAGGGATCAGGAGATATCTTTAGCAAACAGTGTTCAGGAAAATCCTAAAGCCTTTCATTCATATATAAGGAGCAAGAGGGTAATGAGAGAAAGGGTTGGCCCACAAGAACAAAGGAGGAAAATTATGCGTGGAGTCAGAGAAAATGGTTGAGATTCTTAACGAGTACTTTGTATTAGTATTCACAGGGGAGAATCACGTGACGGATGTTGATGTTGGGGTTAGATCTTTGCATACTCTAGATCAAATTGGCATAAGGAGAAAGGAAGTGTTGGGTATTCTAAAAAGGCATTAAGGTAGACAAGTCCCCAGGTCCAGATGGGATCTATCCCAGGTTACGGAGGGAAGCAAGAGAAGAAATAGCTGGGGCTCTAACAGATTTCTTTTCAGCATCCTTGAACACTGAGGTCCCGGAGGACTGGAGGATTGCTGATATTGTCCCCTTGCTTAAGAAGGATAGCAGGAATACTCCAAGTGATTATAGAACAGTGAGCCTGATGCCAATAGTAGGGAAGCTGCTGGAGAAGAATGGAGGGATAGGATCTATTCCTATTTGGAAGAAAATGGGCTTATCAGTAAGGAGCAGCATGGTTTTGTGTGGGGAAGGTCATGTCTTACAAACCTAATAGAATTCTTTGAGAAGGTGACAATGTTGATTGATGTGGGTAGGGCTGTCATATACACAGACTTTAGTAAGGCGTTTCACAAGGTTTCCCATGGGAGGCTGATGGAGCAGGTGAAGTCACATGGGGTCCAGGGTGATCTAACTAGATGGATAGAGAACTGGCTGGACAACAGGAGACAGTAGTGGTGGAAAGGAGTTGCTCAAAATGGAGACCTGTGAGCAGTGGTGTTCCACAGGGATCTGTGCTGGGACCACTGATATATACATATCACTTGCCGGATTAGCAAGTTTGCAGATAACCCCAAGATTGGTGGAGAAGCAGATAGTGAAAATGACTGTCAGAGAATACAGCAGAATATAGATAGATTGGAGAGATAGGCAGAGAAATGGCAGATGGAGTTCAACCCGGGCAAATGCAAGGTGATGCATTTTGGAAGATACAATTCAATAGCGAACTATATAGTAAATGGAAAAGTCCTGAAGATAATTGACAGAGGGATCTGGGTGTTCAGGTCCATTGTTCCCTGAGCGTGGCAATGCAGGTCAGTAAAGTAGTTAAGGCGGCATACAGATCTTCATCAGATGGGCTATTGAGTACAAGAGTTGGCAGGTCATGTTACAGTTGTATAGGACTTTGGTTCACCCGCATTTGGAACACTATGTACAGTTCTGGTTGCCACATTACCAAAAAGGATGTTGATGCTTTGGAGGGGGTGCAGAGGAGGTCCACCAGGATGTTGCCTGGCATGGAGTGTGCTAGCTATGAAGAGAGGTTGAATACATTAGGATTATTTTCATTAGAAAGACGGAGATTGGGGGGGACCTGAGTGAGGTTTACAAAAAAAATGAGGTATCGGCAGGATGGATAGCAAGAAGTTTTTACCCCCAGATTGCGGAACTCAATTAGTAGGGGTCATGAGTTCAAAGAGAGAGGGGAACCGTTTAGGGGAGATATGTGTGGAAAGTTCTTTACGCTGAGGTGGGGTCCTGGAACGCATTGCCAGCGGTGGTGGTAGAGGTGGGAATGATAGCATCTAGACAGATACTTGTATGGGCAGGGATCAGAGGGATACAGATCCTTAGAAAATAGGCAACAGGTTTAGATAGAGAATCTGGATTGGTGCAGGCTTGGAGAGCCAAAGGACCTGTTTCTGTACTGTAATTTTCTTTGTTCTTTGAAGGAACTGAGCGCATTTTGGACAAGTTTGCAGATGATACAAGGATAGAGGGACAGGTAACATTGTGGTGGTGGGGAGGCTGCAGAAGAGTTTGGATAGGTTAAGAGAATGGGAAAAGTAGTGGCAGATGGAGTACAACGTGGGAAAGTGAGGTGTCATGCAATTTCGTAGGAAGAATAGAAGCATGGACTATTTTCTAAATGGGGAGAAAATTCAGAAGTCTGAAGTGCAGAGAGACTTGGGAGTTCTACTCCAGGATTCTCTCAAGGTAAATTGCAGGTTGAGTGAGGAGTTAGGAAGACAAATGCAATGATGTATTTATTTTGCAAAGACTTGAATATAAAAGCAGGGATGTACTTCTGAGGCTCTAAAAGGCTCTGGTGAGAACACATTTGGAGTATTGTGTGCAGCTATGAGCCCCAAATCTCAGGATGTACTGGTCCTGGAGTATGTTCAGAGGATGTTCGTGAGAATGGTCCCAAGAATGAAAAGCATAACATAAGAGGAACACTTGAGGACTCTGGATCTCGATGGTTTAGAAAGATGCGGGGGATCTAATAGAAACTTACCAAATACCGAATGGCCAGGACGGAGTGGATGTTGGGAAGGTGTTTCCATTGGTACGAGAGACGAGGACCTGAGGGACAGCCTTAGAGCAAAGGGAAGATCTTTTAGAACAGAGATAAGGAGAAATCTCTTCAGCCAGAGTGTCGTGAATCTATGGAATGAACTACCACAGAAGGCCAAGTCATTGAGTATATTTAAGACTGAGATAGATAGGTTGTTAGGGATCAAGGGCAACAGGCAGAAAGCAGGAGAATGGAGTTGAGAAACTTATCAGCCATGACTGAATAGCAGAGCAGAATCAATGGGCTGAATGGTCTAATTTATACTCCCATGTCTTAGGATATGCCAATGGAATTAGACCATAACTACTAAGTTAATGAAGTTAATGATGTTTGCACTGGCTCAGGCATGCTCACCAGATGGATGACAGCTGAATACCCAAACATCATTTGTGTGGTGAACTGGCATTGGGCTCATGATCAACTATCATCCATAACAACTTGAAAGGGAGATGTACACTGAGGGGGTATACACTGAGCCTGGGAGACAGTCACTGATGGCATGGTCTCTAGGAACTGACTATTTGGAAGGGAATGAGAAGAGGCGAGCAGAAATGAAAAACTCAGCTGGTTGAAGAAAACAGAAATGCAAGTGTACTGTACACCCTCTCAATCCACTGAGATCTTCTGCCACATAGGTGGCACAGGCTGCCATGCTTGAAAGGGGCTCCTAGGTCATACAAGGCAATGCTTAATATAATCTACCTCTCCAGCCTTAACTTCAATTCAAAACAGTACCATCAGGTGTCTGCCTCATCCTCTCCCCTTGCCCACTTTCTTTGTAGGTTAACAAACATGGGACTATTGACAGAACCTGAGCATCCCACAGTCTGTATTGCTCGTATTTAGGACATTTTCTCAGTAATGTCATGGAAAGTACATCCGATAAAGTTAACCAACCAGTTTGCATTTGGTAAATAAAAAACCCAGTTACAGAAGGTACAATTCAATATTTTATTGAATTTTTAGACTTGTATGAAGTCACAATGCCGCAATACACCAATTATTGCAAGGAGTGCACTGCCAATGTCAACAACCCAAAATGGATTGATAATGACGAATAATAATACAGATTTACACTGTATGACAAAGAAAATCTAATCTTCTGCAATTGAATCTACTCAACATTTCCTTTATAAAATACATTTTAAAATGTAAAATGCTATTGCACAATCCTGAATGATTCTAGACAATTATTCTGAATATCAATTTGCCTTCCGACTTAAGAAAAATGCGTTTATTGTAGAAAAACAAACAAGAGAGGCTTAATGTACACAGTGGCAGAAATAGGACATTATGATTCCCACACGAGGATTCAGCACAGTCATGTTTCTTTCAGACAGTTAACCCCATCTTGAGGGAGCTGGTGTATAACCAGTGTTCTATGCAAAGGCTATCAATAACAAAAAGACAGTCGCATATTATTTCTACTTAATGAAGCAAACTGTAAGGTCTACCGAACAAGCTTATTAAATAGCCGTATTATTGACACCATTTGGCACGCGAAGTCTATGCATCCACCCTTTGCAAAATGCCCTGTCAAAAAAAGGCAACAACCAAGTACATACAATAAGTCAGGTTATTTGGTCACCACCATTTTTAATTTAACTGGAAAGCCAACTCTCAAAAAAACCCAAAGCACAGATTTTGAGGGGAAGGCTAATGCATAAAGTCCATGGTGTCAGCAAATGCAATCACTCACTAAAATAAAAATAGCCTCTTCAGAAATGTTATGACATTTCTGGAGCAGTTGGGACTTGAACTCAGGCTTTCTGGCTCAGAGGTAGGGACACTACACTGCATAACAGCCCTCAAACATAGATCCTTGAGGACAATTAGGAATGGAGAATGGCTGGCCACATCCCATCAATGAGGTTTAAAATAATAATGGAGTTGGGAAGTGCTCTTCATGCCAAACATATTGCTTTACCTTTGAAAAATACCAAAAAGAAGTTATTTCCAGTATATAAAAAAAACTTCCCATGAATTTAAATCAAATCCACACAGACCCTCCGAACAGGACCTTACATAGACCCATTCCCCCTACTTTATCCCTGCAACCCTACATTTCCCATAGTAAATCTACCTAGCTGATACAGCCTTAGACACTGAGTAATTTAGCAAGGCCAATCCACCAACTTGCACATCTTTGAACTGTGGGAGGAAACCGCAGCACGGAGGAAACCCAAGCAGATACAGGGATAATGTGCAAACTCCACACAGACACCAGAGGATGGAATCAAATCCAATTTTGTGACACTGAGAGGCAGTGGTGCTAACCAGAGTTAGGTGCAAGTGAGGACTACAGATGCTGCAGATTAGTGTCAAGTGTGTGATGCTGGAAAAGCAGGTCAGGTAGCATTGGAGGAGCAGGAGAATCGACGTTTCGGGCAAAAGCCCTTCATCAGGAATGAGACTGAGGGGGTCTTGAGATAAACAGGAGGGGAGGTAGCTGAAAGTGCGATAGGCAGATGGAAGTAGGGGGTAAAGGCGATAGGTCAGAGAGGAGGGTGGAGCGGATAGGTGGGAAGGATGATGGACAAGTAGGACCGGTCATGAGGCCGTGCAGAGTTGTAAGGTTGGAACAGGGATAAAGGTGGGGGAGGGGAAAATTAGGAAACTGGTGAAATCCACATTGATGCCGTGCATCAATGCCCCAGTCATTTATCTCACCACTCCCTCAGCACACAGCCTCATTCCTGAGGAAGGGCTTTTGCCCGAAGCATTGATTCTCCTGCTCCTTGGATGCTGCCTGACCTGCTGTGTTTTTTCAGCACCACTCTAACCACTGAGCTGCCCACTGGTCATTGTTCATAATTCTGAAATGGACATAATTTGGCAGTTAGCCATTTTTGTGAATACAACTGAATGGCTTCTTGGTTCATTTCAGGAGGGAGATCAAGACAGTCTCAGACCAGGCAAAGGACAAATTTCCTTCACTAAAATGCATCAGTAAATCAGGTAAATTTTTACCACAACTCTCTGGGTTCAAGGTTCTGATACTAGCACTTCATTCCATTTTCCCATACAATAGGCTTTAAACTTTTCCAGCTACCAAGTCAGGATTTGAGCCAGTCTCTGGATCATTATTACCAGGTTTGTGGATTATCTGTTCAGTAAATATGACCACAGAGTCTGTATACTCCCAGGATATGATAATGGATTTAGTAACCCTTCAAATATTTCAAATCTCCCCTTCCACAAACAGTCAGTCTAATGGAAATTCAGATAGCTCAGTATGGGAGGGCTGAATCTGCTAAGTATTAATGGTAATGGCTCCTAACCAGGAAATGTTTACACCACCTTATACCAGCTTCAATGCTTTCAGATCATGAATCATTTCAGACTATGCCCTTGGCCATCAAAACGGCTGCCTCGGAATAGTACACAAATATCAGAAGTAAGAGGTTTTATTAAGTCCACAATACAAGTACTTTAAAAATATGTTTATGCAAGTCCTCTTTGAATTATGATCCTTAATAAGCAAGATTATGATTGAATGTTTTTAAGAACAATATAAACATTCATGAGTAAAGTGCATTTATAAAATTCATACTTCAGAATTAAAACAGTGCACCATACACTTGAATTGTATAAACAACGTGCACTTTTAAATCTGATGTACCTGACACAAGAGCAGAACTGCTGTCCCGGAAAGAGTGCACACAATAAATGGTTATACCAATACAAGGCATGCAACATCACTCACTGCACCATTCAGCAGTCTCGCCATTACCTTAACTTACTTCTCTGTATCACACTGTATAAATGGCGGCAAATTTTATCTTTTTTAAAAGACGCAGGTATAATAAAGTGGTTTTCATGTGTCACATTCACCTTGGTGAAAGCAATTCTCATGCACAAATCTTTTAAAAGGCTATTTTACATGATCCAACCTAAATTAAATTCAGGAAAAGTGAGGGATTTTTGATGTGTTTCTGCATAATCTGAAAAGCAAGGCAAATGGGAGCTTTGTTGATCAGACACAGTCAGGAGTGAATCAGACATCAGGACCTGTAACAAAATACAAATTCACATCCTGGGTTACAGCCTAGTCAGTATCAGTCGGCTAAATTCACCTCAAACCAATAACAATGCATCAAAATTTAGGCAAGACAAGTGTGTTACAGTTGTTGACAGAAAATAATTAGGTTAGAAAACAAAAAAAAAATTGAGGAAGAAACTGGATGTGTACTTAATTTATAAACAAACATTTGAAAATGCTGGAAGTTACCAATAAAAGATGGTGGCATTTCAAGCCAGATCCAAGAACAGAACGCACAGCTAGCAGCCATACAGAAAATGTAGGATAACAGTGTACAGGTCACAGGAACAGGCATTTGGCCCTATCAGTCTAATTTTTTTTTTGGGGTGGGGGGGGGGGGGGTCGGGGTCAGTGGGAAGACCACAGCACTTATGTGCAACTTCAAAGGTCATCTTGTTCAAATCTGCCAAAGAACTTTGCTCAAAATCTCGTGGTTTGTAACAAACAGGTATGACCAAGTGGAACCAAATCACGGAGTATTTCAAGATAAAGAAGGAAAGACTATGGATTGTAAATTAATTGAGCTGGCAATACTAGAAATCCGAAGTCACACAACATCAGGTTACAGTCAAACTGCACCTCTGTCAGGTGAAGTGGAGGGAACAGCATATGCACAGAATTTACATGCAGAGAGATAATGGCAAGATAATTCCAGGCAATGACAAGTGTCAAAAATTAAGTATAAATAGTGAGAATGGAGTGTCAACAGGCTGACTAAATCTTTGCAGGTGATCAAAAGTGTCAACTGGTGTGAGTAGAGTGTTAACCTCTGAATCATCCTCCAAGGCAGCCTTGAAGACACACCAAAACACTGAATTGCTGAGCAAAAATTGATGGCCAAGTTCCGCCATCATGAGGATGGCCTCAACTGAGATCTTGAGTTTATGATGTGCTACATATAACCTCACCATATTATTCTGTGTGAAATCTTCCTTATTATTCTGTTTTTTTTTTAAGATTAGATTACCACCATCACCTTGATAACTTATTATCTCTCTACCTTTAATTAGTTTGCACAGTTTTGCATTACTTCTTACTTTGGTTAGACCCTCGTCATATGACTCTTATACTTATCATGCTATTCCAGTCATTTGGTTTGTCTCTAGCACCATCTTATTTTTTTTTTTTTTTTGGAATTCTCTCTCTACCTTAATTAATTGGATCATAGATCATCCCTTCACTTGCTTTCCTTCATAGACACACACAGACACACCATTTGTACTTATCTTTTGACACTTTTCATTACCTGGAATTATCTTACCACTATCTCTCTGCATATAAATTCTGTGCCTGTGTGGTTCCCTCACAGGGAATTTATTCAATGTAAACAAGAAAATTTTCTGATTCAGTATGTGGATGTACTTACTAGAGAAGGTACAAAAAACTTGATCTGCTCATGGGAAATAAAGCAGGCAGGTGACTGAGGTGTCAGTGGGGGAGCACTTTGGGGCCAGGGACCATTTAAAATAGTGATGGAAAAGGATAGACCAGATCTACAAGTTGAAGTTCTAAATTGGAGAAAGGCCAATTTTGACGGTATTAGGCAAGAACTTTAGAAAGCTGATTGGAGGTGGATGTTCGCAGGTAAAGGGACAGCTGGAAAATGGGAAGCCTTCAGAAATGAGATAATGAAAATCCAGAGAAAGTATATTCCTGTCAGGGTGAAAGAGAAGGCTGGTAGGTATAGGGAATGCTGGATGACTAAAGAAATTGAGGGCTTGGATAAGAAAAAGAAGGAAGCATATGTCAGGTATAGATCGAGTGAATCCTTAGAGTATAAAGGCAGTAAGAGTACAATTAAGAGGGAAATCAAGAGGGCAAAAAGGGGGCATGAGATAGCTTTGGCAAATAGAATTAAGGAGAATCCAAATGGTTTTTACAAATACATTAAGGACAAAAGGGTAACTAGGGAGAAATTAGGGTCCCTCAAAGATCAGCGAGGTGGCCTTTGTGTGGAGCCGCAGCAAATGGGGGAGATACTAAACAAGTATTTTGCATCAGTGTTTACTGTGGAAAAGGATATTGAAGATATAGAATGTAGGGAAATAGATAGTGACACCTTGCAAAATGTCCATATTACTGAGGAAAAGGTGCTGGATGTCTTGTAATGCATAAAAGGTGAATAAATCCCCAGGGCCTGATCAGATGTATCTGAGAACACTATGAGATGCTAGGGAAGTGATAAGCAAGGTGCCCAGCAGAGATATTGAAATTATTGATAGTCACAGGTGAGGTGCCAGAAATATAGAGGTTGGCTAACATGGTGCCACTGTTTAAGAAGGGTGGTAAGGACAAGCCATGGAACTATAGACCAGTGAGCCTGTTGTTGGTGGTGGACAAGTTGTTGGAGTGAATACATAGAGACAGGATATACTTGTATTTGGAAAGGCAAGGACTGATTAGGGATAGTCCACATGGCTGTGTGTGTGGGAAAAGCACATCTCATGAATTTGATTGAGTATTTTGAAAAAGTAACAAAGAGGTCAGGGCGGTGGACGCGATCTATATGGACTGCAGTAAGGCGATCGACATGTTCCTCATGGGAGACGGATTAGCAAGGTTAGATCTCAGAATACAGGGAGAACTAGCCATTTGGATACAGAACTGGCTCAAATGGAGAAGACAGAGGGGGGTGGTGGAGGGTTGTTTTTCAGACTGGAGGCCTGTGACCAGTGGAGTGCCACAAGGATCGGTGCTGGGTCCTCTACTTTTTGTAATTTACATAAATGATTTGGATGCGAGCATAAGAGGTACAGTTAGTAAGTTTGCAGATGACACCAAAATTGGAGGTGAAGTGGACAGCGAAGAGGGTTACCTCAGATTACAACAGGATCTGGACCAGATGGGCCAATGGGCTAAGAAGTGGTAGATGGAGTTTAATTCAGATAAACGCGAGGTGCTGCATTTTGGGAAAGCAACACTTAGCAGGACTTATACACTTAATGGTAAGGCCCTAGGGAATGTTGCTGAACAAAGAGACCTTGGAGTGCAGGTTCATCGCTCCTTGAAAGTGGAGTTGCAGGTAGATAGTATAGTGAAGGCGGCGTTTGGTATGCTTTCCCTTATTGGTCAGAGTATTGAGTACAGGAGTTGGGAGGTCATGTTGCATCTATACAGGACATTGGTTCAGCCACTGTTGGAATATTGCGTGCAATTCTGATCTCCTTCCTATCGGAAAGATGTTGTGAAACTTGAAAGGGTTCAGAAAAGATTTACAAGGATGTTGCCAGGGTTGGAGGATTTGACCTAAGGGAGAGGCTGAACAGGCTGGGGCTGTTTTCTCTGGAGCGTCAAAGGCTGAGGGGATGACCTTACAGAGGTTTACAAAATTATGAGGAGCATGGATAGGATAAATAGACAAAGTCTTTTCCCTGGGGTCGGGGAGTCCAGAACTAGAGGGCATAGGTTTAGGGTGAGAGGGGAAAGATATAAGAGATGCAAGGGACAACATTTTCACACAGAGGGTGGTACATGTATGGAATGAGCTCCCAGAGGAAGTGGTGGAGGCTGGTACAGTTGTAACATTTAAGAGGCAGTTGGATGGACATATGAATAGGAAGGGTTTGGAGGGATATGGGCCAGGTCCTAGCAGGTGGGACTAGCTTGGGTTGGGATATCTGGTCAGCATGGACGGGTTGGACCGAAGGGCCGTTTCTGTGCTGTACATCTCTGTGACTCTATGGTCCCTAATATTAAAAGATAGCCTTAAGAGCAAAGGTTGGCCTCTAGTCATTGAAATTTGGAATAATGAGGGGTGATTTCATTGAAACACAGTGATCTAAAAAGGAGTTTGAGAAGATGGTTCCCCTCATCAAAGAGTCTAGGACCAGAGGGCATAGTGTCAGAATTACAGAGCACCAATTTAAGACTGAAATAAGGATGAATTTCATCCGAGGGTTGAGTGCCTTTGAAATTCCTTGCCACAGAGAGCTGTGGGATCACAAGTCTTGGATATTTAAAGATAGATTATTGGTAAGTCAGAGAATAAAGTATTATGGAGGAAAGTGAAGTGAGGAATGTTTGATAGGCCGTGATGCTATTGAATAGTGGAGCAGGCTCAAGGGGCTAAACAGCTTACTCCTGTTTCTAATTATTGGTCTACAGATCGAGGCTTGTGTTGTCCACTCTCAGGATGTGGACACCAATGGCAAGGCGAACATTTATTGGCTTTTTCTATACAACGGAATGATTTACTAATCAGTTTAGTGGGCAATTCAGAGTTAACTACAGTTCTGTGGAACAGGACTCACATGTAGACCAGACCAGGTAAGATTAGCAGATTTCTTTTCCTAAAAGCAGCGAGTCAGATTTTTTGAAAATAAATCTGAGAGTTTCATGGTTACCAATGAAGCCAACTGTTATTCCAGACTGATTTACTAACTGAATTTAAACTCTCCAACTTGAAGTCTGAGCTCTGGATTATGAATTGAATAGCATAACCTACCTAATTTTACATTATCATATCCCAAGTTTTGGGGGAGTTGGAATTTATGGTAGGTATTTCCAAAATATGCGTTATGAATCCCAGTGAATTGATGGTCACATTTGGGTCACAATCCGCATCTCTGTAAAAACAAATACAACAGAGAGGAAGAGATTGCCCAGTCTGGAAGTTTGGCAGGACAATCCTGAACCCACTGGATTAATGTCAGCAAAGGAACAAGTAAGCCCAAAGAGCTCACTCTACTTGAAAAAATATTTCTAACATGGAGTTCATGTGGGCCTGGAACTTTTGAGGGCAGTTGCTGACACTTGGTGCAATAATTTTGCTCGGATCCAATTTGTGTACATGCAATTCGGCCCTGACAACATCATGTCAAATCCTGACGATGTCATACCAGGTCATTGGGCATTCCAGGACAAGCGGTCATAGCCTTCGGATAAGGGGTAGCAAATTTAAAACAGACTTGAGGAGGAACTATTTCTCCCAAAGGGTTTTGATTCTGTGGAACTCACTACCCCACAGTGTAGTGGCTGCTGGGACAGTAAGTATATTTAAAGGCGGAGTTAGACAGATTATTAATGGATAATAGGTTGGAGGATATGGAGAGAAGGCAGCAAAATGGTGGTGAAGAACATATCAGCTATGATTGAATGGCAGAGCAGACTCCATGGGCCGAATGGCTTAATTCTGCTCCTATATCTTATGAACTTCTGTGGTTCAGGTGAGGTGGTGAGTGGCTGGTTCAAACTTTACTATTGTGTTCCTGCTCCCATAAAATAGGCTCCTTAGCCCAGACTGATAAATTCTGTTGTACTGGTACCAGAAACCACTCCCAAATCAAGGGGACGGGAGTTAGTGAGTACGCTATGGATGGAATTGGGGAAGACCGCTTAATAAATAAGTGGGCAGAGAGGTAAGGTAGGAAGAGGCTAGAGTGTATCGAGTAGATTGACATTTACAAGAGGTGGTTTGATAAGAAATGAAACTGTGGTAGTGTGGAGAGAAAATTACATAGTTAATGATATAAAATAAAAACTAACAAGGTGCTTTAAAGCACTGATCTTCATGCTTACAAGATGTATGCCTTGATCTGGAACACACAAACTATTACATATTGAATGTTAATGGGCTATTTCATTGCTGGCAGCTGGGGTCACATCCTTAAAACTTAGGTCAGACAGAAAAATTATTTGGAAGCAGAGTTCCATTTTGTTTTTCATGTGCTTGTCCAGCCTTCCCTAGAATACATCACTTCCTCTGCAACTGCACACCTTCCCCTGCAACAGATTAGGTGCCCATTTTACTGGGCACCCACTCAGGGTGACTCAATGTTAACTCCTCCTTCTGTTTCTATTTGAAACTCAGTCTTCAGCTTCCAACAATGTTACAAGAAAACTGGAGGAACACCACCACCTATTTCTCCATCCCTCTGGTTTTGAGAAAATATCCTCAGTAAATTTAGAGATCTTGGCCACATTCCTCATTCTTGCCATTCACAAAGGGTTAATTGTATTGGTAGTAAACCCTTCTGAGAGGACAGTCCAGAAACAAACAAGAATCTACCCATATAGTGTTCTCTTATTTATCGCCTGGCAAGACACAACCAGTGTTGCAATCTGAATTTTATGCATTTGCAGATTCTTTCAACTTTCAGACCAATTACATGCTAATTTCCATAGACTACTTTTTTTTCAATTTTCAATTACCTGACCACTTTTTTTTGCTCAATCACTGTCGTTTCTGGAAGATTAAGTCAAAGTTTCAATTTTAAATTGCACCGTACCAAAGCTTCGACAACCCCTTTGAAACTGGTGATCCCTACCATCTAGTAAAAGAAATGGCAGATGTATGGGACCTCCACCATCTGCAAACTCCCCTCAAATCACACACCAACTTGATTTGGATCTCTAATCACTGCTCCTTCACTGCGACTGGATAAAAATCCACAAAATCCCTTCTCAACAGGACTTTGGGTGTCCTGAATCCACAGACTTCAGTGCTTCAAGAAAGCTGCTCACCTTCACTTGAAGGGCAATTAGGATGGACTGCAAATGCTGGTTTTGTCACCATGCTCACATCACAAATTCCATTAAAAGATTGCAACGATTGAAGTAAACTTTTACTTTTTAATTCCATCTTTCTCCTAAGATGCCTATGTTCACTTTTGTTTCAAGTGGTTGACCCTAAACAACAATTCATTCATCCCTGGATTTTAACAGCCTCTTTTATGCATGTAGAAGACAAGGGTATCACTGGTTAGGTCAGCATTTGTTGCCCATCCCTACTGGTCCTTGAACGGATTGCCTATTGAATGGCTTAGAGAGCCAATTAAGAATAATCTATATTTCTGTGGGTCTGAAGTCAGAGCGTGGCCAAATCAGATGCGAATAACAAATTTCCACCCCCGACAGGGGACAATAACATAAGCAATGAATAAAAGAATGATCAACTAACTTACGACAGGAATGGTCTAAGGAAATTAGCCTAGGAAATGAACTAGATGGCTTTTTTGTAAATTTTTAGAATAGTGAAATGCTCACTGTTAGGGTGTTTTTTTTTCCCCAAATTCCAGATTGTTCATTAAGATTTCACCATTTGGCATGGTAGATTCAAAATCAAAATCATGTCCTCAGAACACTGGCTCTGCAGATTACTAGTCTGGTGATATCATTATGCCACCACTTCCCATTTGTAGTACCAACATACTATATTTCGAATGAAGATTTAATATTGTTTGATTTAGCAAGTTGACAATTTTTTTTTAAAAAATGACAAGAGCAGCAAAGATAACAATCTAGTAGCCTATTCACCTGTATGGGCTAACTCCAGCACCACTTTGCTAATCCTATTTCTACCCTTTCCCAACAGCCTTTCATTATTCAGATAGTACCTCAGTTTTTGTGTACTGAAGAAAGTTGATATAATAATTGATGGCACATATGTTTGAGTAAGATCAGGTGTTTTTTTTTTAAAACTGGTTACAATCTGCACATTAAACAGCTTTTCCTCCAGGCTGAACAAAAACTAAAATGGGGGTCACCATAATAATTAAAGTCAGAAATCAAAATAGATGTATAAATTTGAAAATTTTAACATTTGCTGAACACCACAACACAAACCCATGATCTTAAGAATGCACAAAGTGATATAATAGCATAATAAAGGTCCTGGAGGAATAATCAGATTGGACAGACTTAAGCATTCTGCTCAGTAATTTTTAATCTGATTTTGAATCAATTTTGAAAACTGTTTAGGCAATTAAAGAAATGAAACAAATTGGTTTTGGATACTCAACCAGATCAATGTGTTCTACATGAACCTGGTTGACAGGACAAGGCAAAGGAACTGGGTTTGAATTTTGCACTGCATCTTAAATGAGGATAGCCCAGTATCAGTCCAACACCTACCCTCCACATCTGCAATGAAAATGAGAGCACAGGATGGACGGTACGGTGGCTCAGTGGTTAGCACTGCTGCCTCGCAGCGTCAGAGACCTGGGTTCAATTCCCGCCTCAGGCGACTGACTGTGTGGAGTTTGCACATTCTCCCAGTGTCTGCGTGGGTTTCCTCCGGGTGCTCAGGTTTCCTCCCACAGTCCAAAAATGTGCAGGTTAGGTGAGTTGGCCATGCTAAATTGCCCGTAGTGTTTGGTGAAGGGGTAAATTTAGGGGGATGGGCTTGAATTGGGTTGTGCTTCGGTGGGTGGGTGTGGACTTGTTGGGCCGAAGGGCCTGTTTTCACACTAAGTAACCTAATCTAAATGTAAAGGATAGGCCTTCTGCCAAATCAGATGCAGATATGCAGGTTGGAATTTTCACTAGAATAACCCAAAAAGGTGCTGAAGTAGTAGCACTACAATTAAGAGCGGCTGACCAAACCCTAATGGAAACGGAGCCTGGGACCTTCTCCCTGAACTGATCACTGCTGCACAGAACTAAATTATTACCCATTCAAGCATTGAAGAGTTGGAGAAAGAAGTGTCGTGACAACATGGGAAATTTCTGAATGTTCATCTATTCTTAGCTGATCAGAAATTCAAGCAAGATACTTACAGGACAAGAAATTAAGTATCTTCAGTCAATACAGTAGCGTAAACAAAGTGTCAAATGTAAAGATACAGCTTGCATTAAGAACTCAAATTTCCTCTCACTATGAAATTTGCACAGCATGATTAATAGTAGATGTATTTATGCCATTGTGCCCTCACAGCACTATAAATACATTTTAAACTTCACCATTCACCATGTCCAATCAGGCCAATTCCCAAAAATTTATGGTTGAGGGGCAGGTATTGCTTTCAAATCCACATTGCAGTGTTGATTCAGTTTCTAAAAATACAGGCTTACAGTTGAAAGCTGGACAAATGCCCTTAGACATAAGGATGCAATGAAGTTAGGTGCACCACGAGCAAACATCCCTCTTCACAAACTAAGTTCCAGTTTTCACTTTCTTTTGAAACGCATGCATCTGATCTACTGTGCACGTGCAGCCACGAGAGGAGTGCACAGTATGTGCTTATAGAATAGAATTAACTGAAACTGTGGGTGCACAAGACAAAATGAGTCCTCAAATCAGTATATCTGCACCTGTTACTTCAAATACATAATCCTCCAAGCAGAGACATTTTCTTAAAAATGTTAAGAATCAGTTTAGATGTATAGTAGAAAACGTGGTGAGAGGCTTTAGTATCACATCACTTGGTCCTGAAGACCTTTGATAACTTTTTCAAAGTAAAAGTGGTCAGAACGTGCCTTGACATCTTTCTCAAATATTGATTGCATTGTAACAATTGAAATGGAAGGTGTCAGAGATCAAGAACCTGCAGGCTGAGCAGATGACGTCCACTGTTATGAGACAGATGCCCTCACAGCCTTGACTCCATTGCAGCTGAGTGTCCGGGACCTCTGCCTCAGCAGCTGCCTTTCAGGAATGTCAATGCTCTCGAAGAATGGGTTGTTGACAATGTCCACAGCCTCTGGACGTTCCACTGGTTCGTGAGAAAGCATTTGCCGCACCATTTCATGCTGTACCAGGAGGGGTTTCAAAAATTCAGAAAAGTTAATTTCCACACAGCATACTGTTAGGTTTGCCCAACTTTCATCTTGTTGCAAATATATTCTCGAAAGACCTCTGCAGAATATTGTGACCAATGCCACATCAAAACTTACAAAAGAAACTTAAGGCCTAGGACAGCACAGAGGAGATTAATAAATTGGTTTCAATTATCAGAGACATTAAGGAAAGATTTAGCTGGTGAGGTCAACATTACGGAGGAGAAAAAAAAAACGATAGGAAGAAACTATCTGCTGACACCAGTGTCAGTAACGTAAATGTTATGGCACATTCAACACAACTAACAAAAAGGCAACTGAGAGATTATTTTTACTCCACAAAGACTAAATAGCTTGCAGAAAATGCACCAAGTTGTCATAAGGTGCTTTGTAAAAGTGAAACAAAATTTGACATTGAGCAACATAAGACATTTGAACAGGTGACAAAAAAACTTGGTCAAGAGGCAGCATCTTCTTGGAGGGAAGCAACATCGACAAAACGATTAAAGTAGGGATTTAAAAAAGAAATCATGGGATGTAAGTGTCATTGGCTGGATTAGTGTTTATTGCTCATCCCTATTTTCCCTTGAAAAGACAGTGGTAGTATTAAGCTGACGTTTTGAATCATTGCAGTCCATTTCATGCAAGAACAACTACAAGGTCATTAGCGAGGGAGTTCCACTGACATTGAATGAACAGCGATATATGAGATGGTGAGTGGATTGATGGGGAACTTGCAGATCGTGGTGTATCTGCTGACCTTGACCTTATAGATGATAATGGTCATGGATTTCAAAGATCCTAAGGAGTCTTGATGAATTTCTGCAGGGCATCTTATCGATGGTGCACACTGCTGCTACAAAGCATCAGTGGTGGAAGATGTGGGATTTGTGATTGTAATGCCAATCAAGCAGGCTGCTGTGTCTTGGACGAGCTTCTTGAGTGTTGTTACAGCTGTACTCATTCAGGCACATGAGGAGTATTCAAACACACCCCTGGCTAGTATATGGTATGTGGTGGATCAACTTTGCGGAGTTACATGATGATTTACTTAATGCAAGATAGGTGGCCTTTGACCTGCCTGGTAGCCAGAACATTTAGATGGCTAGACAGTTCAGTTTCTGGTATACCCAACAGATGTTTGTAGTTGCAGATTCTATAACAGTAATGTCACTGAATGTCAAAGTTACAAAGATTTGGGCTGAGACAGCTGATAGCAGAGTTGGCAACATAGAGCAATAAAATCAGTGATGCATAAGCCAGATTCAGAGGAATACTGAAATGTGAAGATTACAGATCTTGAGCTGGTCAGAAAGAAATGTGGTTTAGTCCATAAAGATTTGAGGAAAAGAAAAACAAAAATTAAGTTGAAACCTTTGTGGACAAGAAGCCAATAAGAGGTGTGATATGTGAACAGGACGTAGTAGAGGCAGCAGGGTTTTGGATTTAGGTAGGTTACAAAATGGGAAGCCAGCCCGAACAGTATTAGAAAAGTCAAGTCATGTTGCAACAAAGCTTTGGAGGAGAGCTTCAGCAATCAGCTGAACCAGGGATGGAGCAGTGGAATGAGGCAGTCCTATCGTCAAACTTTCACAGTCAGAAACTGAAATGAAATGACACCAGGGTTGAGAATAGTCTTGTGGGCCAGTCATGCTGACAAGAGGAGGGGGAACAGTCAGCAGGTAAGGAATGGGATTGTGCCAGAGACCAGTATCATACTGGAAATCAGATAAACAACAGTCTAAGGATTGAGAGGGGAATGCATAGTATAAAGTTTAGCATCAAAGGCAACATAGGGAACTGAACATTATGTTTTTAAATGATATCACTGAAGGGCAGCATAAGAAATAACAAAGGGCTGACGAGAGGTTCCTGAGGGTTCTGAGAAGTAACTGTACAGGAGTGGAAAGAGAAACCATTTTAGATTATTATCTAGTTACAACCAGATAGAGAAGAATGGAACCAGGGGAGTGCAGTCCCATCTGGCTGGACAAGATACTGGATGTGGTAAAAACCAATGACTGCAGATGCTGGAAACCGGATTCTGGATTAGTGGTGCTGGAAGAGCACAGCAGTTCAGGCAGCATCCAAGTAGCTTCGAAGCTACTTGGGTGCTGCCTGAACTGCTGTGCTCTTCCAGCACCACTAATCCAAGATACTGGATGTCGCATTTGGTACACTTGCCTTTATTGGTCAGTGCATGGAGTACCTGAGTTGGGAGGTCATGTCACGGCTTTACAGGTCATTGGTCAGACCACTTTCGTATACTGCGTGCAATTCAGATCTCCATGATTTAGGAAGGATGTTGTGAAAATTGAAAAGTTTCAGGAAACAATTTACAAGGATGTTGTCAGAATTGGAGGGATTGAGCTATGAGGGGAGGCTAAATAGGCTGGGGCTATTTTCCCTGGAGTGTTAGAGGCTTTATAGATGTTTACAAAATCATAAGGAGTATGGATAGGGTGAATACAAAAGGAAGTTTCCCTGGGGTGGAGAAGTCCAGAACAAGAGGGCATCGGTTTAAGGAGGGGAAAGATTTCAAAGGAAGGTAAGAGCAAATTTTTCACCCAGAGAGTGGTGCATGTATGGAATGAGCTGCCAAAGGAAGTGGTGGAAGCTAGTACAATTGCAGCATTTAAAAAGGCATCAGGAAGGACATATGAATAGGAATGTTTAAGAGGGATATGAGCCAAATGGGACTAGATTTGTTTAGGGTATAGAGTTTGCACGGACAAGTTGGACCGAAGGGTCTGTTGCCATGCTGTACAACTCCATGACTAACAGTGGAGTGCTGCAGCAGGAGGGTTTTAACCAAGGGTGTCAAAAGCTGCAGACAGATTAGAAGAGGAGGTTTACAGGATGTAATTTGTGATTTTTATAGGGCAGTTTTAATCCAACATGACCAGAAACCAATTTGAAAGAATTTAAACATGATAGATAAAATGGGCAAGGATTTGTCACAGCACCACAGTCAAGGACAGTATCAGAAATGTACTGTCTGAAAACGATGGAAGAGGGCTGAATAAATAGCAACTTTTAACAAAAGAATTGGATCACCACTCTAAAAACTGTAAAGGAATTGCAATGCAACAGGAGAAATAACAGCAGAGGTGAGACACTAACTGACTGTTCTCTCAGAGTACAGATTGTTCTGGTATAATATGTGAAAAAGCAATGCAAATTAACTCTAACATGATTAATGAATTGTGGATGCTGCTTGGATAACACATGGGCATAGTGATTTTCTATAGTGATCTTCTCCAGAACAATATTCTATCGCTTGAGGTCACAGAGGAATACAACTGTCGTATTATAGCAGAACGACCTGTATGCGAAATGTGGACCAAATGGTTTCCTTTTGCGGTGTATGACTTTATTAGGAAATCATTGTCACCATGAAATCGGAATATTTATCTGTGACACATTGACACTTTTCACAGCAACTTAAGACAGCTTAGAGCAAGGCATCCTGGTGATGACACAGGGTTGTCTAACATATAATGCTTCAGAAATAAGTACACAGGCAAAATCACAAGGCAGCACAGCAGAAAAATATGCAAATTGTTGAGACTATGATACTTCCAACAGTGAAAGCAAAATACCTCCCCATTGTCCTCACCATCTGTCAGTCCGCTTGTACTGCTCAGGTGGCTTGGTGTTAAGCAATTAAGTTTCTGACCAGGAGTTCTGTGAATAATATTCCCTGGTCAAAACAGCTCTAACCCTTCCAGGCAAACCCAGATTATAGAACTGTGAAATAGGCAGTGATACTCAGAAGTTGATAGAAATCATGCATTACTAGTCACTATTTTCAGCAATTACATACTCCCAGCTTGAAGCTTGTAACAGATGGTCACTCCCAATGTGGCCAGCTCATCAATATTTGAATATTTAATCATTAAGGATTGTATTCACTTGCCTGCAGACCATTGACTATGACAGAGATCTATGCTTCTTTCCATTCCTCATTTCTGCCTTTTTGACTGAGATTAGGAAGCCATGGTACATGCGCAAGAATTTCACCTCATCTTCTCATGTTCCAGCAAGTGGTAAGTCACAAAAAGTTCCCAGTTCTGTTTATAATCTAGGTTTGTGTTGTTCTTGTTAATGCCCATATAATTTAACATGTTAACATCGGATCATTTGTGCTACCAATTAAAAGCTAAGTATCAGATTGCGCCCCAAGCCCAATGCTTACCTCCTGAAGATAGTCCTCAAGAAATAAAGAGGGGAACTTCAAATTTCTTACATCTGTTAATGTCTAAAAAGGGAAAGGAATTTTATTAAACATTACAAATTAGCCTTGAATTTACCGATAATTCAATGGATAAACACTGCTTTCAACACAAACCATATCTTAGATTAATCTTTGACATGCACTAGTTAACTAAAGCCAGCAAGGAAAATGGCAGAAGTATAAAGGAAATTAACAAAAAATGTAGTCAGCCAACATCCCTGCCGCCATACCTCTCTTTGATCTGCTCCCTGGATGTCCCTCTTTTTATTTTCAAAGAAAAACATAATTCTTGAGACTTCAAAGTCACTGGGTGGGTCAGTGTTTATTGTCCAACCCAAATTGACCTTGAACTAAGTGGCATGCTTGGCCATTTCAGAGGGCAATTAAGAGTCAACCACATTGTTGTAGAGAAGGAACCACATCAGCCAGACCAGATAAAGATGGCAGATTTCCTTTCTTGAAAGGTATCAGCAAATCATTTGAGTCTTTATAGCAACCAACAATGGGTACATGGTTACCATTAGGTTATCTTTAAGACCCAGTTTTTACTAAAGTTGAATTTCATAAATCTGCCGTGGTGGGATTTATAATCTGCTGCCTATACCTTTATTTCTGAGATTTGGATTACTAATCTAGTGACACTTAGCAGAGGGCAGCACTGGCATACTGGCCAAAAAAAAACTTTTCTACCTTTCTGTTCACCTTCAAAATATTTTTCAGAATATGGTTTTTCACCTAAGCAACACTCCCCGAAAAGATCTTTCTCTACTAGCTCCCTCCCTCTCAATCCCTCCCACAAACAAACAAACACACACTCCTTGTATAGTGGAACAGCTGTGATACAGTGACTGGTTTGTCACTTTGGGCTTAGTGAACTGCATGTATTCTATGGGATCAACAGAAAATCATCATACTCCTAATTTGTTTTTAAAATCTTGTCAACTGGGGGAATACCTTGCTAGTTACCAACTGTCTAATTTGTTATTTAATTATCTCAACTAGTGGTATTACTAAATCAAACACATTCCCAGAAGGAAACATGGCTCTACAGATCTATATTTAATTGTTTGCAATTGCTTGCCATGGAGATGCAGATGGACAATGTCAAAAGTCACATGACACCAGGTTATAGCCCAACAGATTTATTTAAAATCATTAGTTTTCAGAGCACTGTTTCATCCGGTGGACTGAAGTGAATTTGGAGCAGCCCTCCAAACCTTGAGATTTTAAATAAATCTATTGGGTAATAACCTGGTGTCATGTGACTTTTGACTTTGCTTACCATGGTGATTAGAAACACACTCATACAAGGCTACAGGTTTCTTTGAACAAAAGAACATTCAAGCATACAAAACAAAGGGGCAATAGTAGATTGGTTGACCTCTTGTACGTTTCCTAACATTCAAGTTGATGGCTGATCTGTTCTTTTCTTTTAAACTCTACATTCCCATCTACTTTGGATAATCCTCAATTCCTCTGCCTAACAAGAATCCATCCTCTGAAAAATGTTTAATGACCTCACTTTCACCATGTTCTGGAGGCAAAGAATTCCAAAGTTCTATAACCCAGAGAAAAATTTTCTTATTTCTACCCTAAAAGAGCAACCTCCTAACTTTGAACCCTGCCCCTTAGCTCTAGACTGACCTGAAACAGAAAACATTCTTTCTTCATCCACTTAGCAAAACTGTTCAGGATCTTGTACTACAAACAAGTCTCCTCTCACTCTTCTGAAATCCGGAGGAAACAAACCTAGCCTGTGCAACCCATCATCAAGACAACACACTCATTCTCGATACTTTAGTAAAGCTCCACTGAACCTCTCAGGCATTTACATGTAAAACAAAGAGAGACCAAAAGTTTATATGGTATTTGGGACATAGTATCACAACTGATTTACATAACTGAAGATTCCAATCCTTACTTTTACACTTCTATCTTCTTGTCATAAAAAATAAGGGTATTTCATTAGCTTTCTTGATTTTGTGCTGTACCTGCATACACTATTAACCTTGTGACTTGTGCATCTGAACATCAAAATCCCGAGCTCAGAATTTCAGGCTTTCTTTTGAAGTAATTTAAGTAATGCTCTGTTGTTCAGTCTTCCTGCCAAAATGAACAATATCACATTCTCCCATATGGTGTTACAGCTGCCAGATGTTTGCACACTCAATCTATCTGTACTGGTCTTTCAAACTGTAGAATTTTACAGAACAGGAAGCCATTTGGCCCATCATGCCTACAACAGTTCCCAAAAGAGCGAACCAGCTGGTCCCATTCTCCAACTCTCTCTCAAATATATTCTTTCAAAACCTCTCATGGAATCCATTTACACCACTCTGGCTGGTCAGCATTTATTATCAGTCTTTCATTGCCCAACAGAAGATGGTGGTGAGCTACCTCCTTGAACTGTTGCAGTCCACGTACTGTTGGTTAACCCACAATAGGGAGAGAATTCAGGATTTTGACCTAATGACAGTGACCCAGATGATACATTTTCAAGTCAGGGTGGTGAGTGGTTTGGAGGGGTACTTGCAGGTGGTGGAGTCCCACATATGTTCTGCCCTTGTCCTTCGAGATGGATGTGGTCGTGGGTTTGGAAGGGACTGTCTTAAGACCTCTGAATATCACAGTGCATCTTATAGATGGTACATACTGCTGCTACTGAGTGAAGTTGGAGGGGGGAGTGGATGCTTGTGGATATAGTGCCAATCAAGCAGGCTGCTTTGTCCTGGAAGATGCATACTGGGTGTTGTTGGAGCTGTACCCATCCAGATACTTCTTGACTTGTGACTTGTAGGTGGCGGACAGGCATTGGGGAGTCAGAATTGCCACAGCATTCCTAACCTCTGATCTGCTCCTGAGCTTGTGACGAGCCCAGTTGAGTTTCTGGTCAATGGTAACTCCAAGATGTTGAAAGAAGGGGAATTCAATGATGGTGACATTATTAAATATCAAAGGGCAGTGATTAGATTGCCTTTTATTGGTGATGG
This sequence comes from Chiloscyllium punctatum, assembly GCF_047496795.1. Classification (NCBI taxonomy): domain Eukaryota; kingdom Metazoa; phylum Chordata; class Chondrichthyes; order Orectolobiformes; family Hemiscylliidae; genus Chiloscyllium; species Chiloscyllium punctatum. The sequence continues at coordinate 151,424,964 of NC_092739.1, read as the reverse complement.
TCAACGCTCGGCATTAGTGTCACATGAATGCCAGTTGTCAGCCCTTATCATGCCTTTCATTGACATCACTATTGCAAATTGCAAAATCTTGAGGCTCCAGAAGACTCCTGAAGCATATGATCTCATCACATCACATGGCAAAGACCCATTTATGTATACTCCATTTTCTGCCAGCCAGCCAACCGTCTATCCATTCTAATATAGTACCCCACACTATGAAATCTTATTTTCTGCTACTGTTCTTGATGTAGCACTTTACGAAATGCCTTCTGGAAACCCAAGTATTCAGACTCCCTCTTAGCCAAAGTGCAAATAACTTATACAAAGATTACCAATTTTTTTTCCATTATATCCCTTGGACAAAACCATGCAGACTTCTCAAATACAGATACTGAAGTGCACAGCTCTCCTCTCTTTAGTGATCGATTCTAACACCTCCCACAAGAAAGACATTAAGCTAACTGGCTTTAGTTTTCTACCTAGTTTGTGGGCGGCACGGTGGCACAGTGGTTAGCACTGCTGCCTCACAGCGCCAGAAACCCGGGTTCAATTCCCGCCTCAGGCGACTAACTGTATGGAGTTTGCATGTTCTCCCCGTGTCTGCGTGGGTTTCCTCCGGGTGCTCAGTTTCCTCCCATCGTCCAAAGATGTGCAGGTCAGGTGAATTGGCCATGCTAAAATTGCCCGTAGTGTTAGGTAAGGGGTAGATGTAGGGGTATGGGTGGGTTGCGCTTCGGCTGGGCGGTGTGGACTTGTTGGGCCGAAGGGCCTGTTTCCACACTAAGTAATCTAATCTAAACCTCTTGCCCTCCTTGAATGGCGAGGTTATTCTTGCTACTTACCACTCAAAAAGCATATATTTATTATACAAAGAACAAAATTACAAGTTAGTCCAAAAATTTTGATAAAGACAGCAAAGTTTCAACCAATTCTCAAACACCATCATTTTTAGGGACACTATTTTAGACAAATAGGACTCAGAGTTTAATGCTATGGATTACTTAAGTGATATTTCCAATTCTTATCTTTTGACCTTGAGATAATTTTTCAATTCCTATCAAAGTTCACTGGCATGAACCTTTCATAATTCTGAGTGCTTAAGCTCGGAGTTTTAACAAGGTGAAGCTTTCTAGCCAATTTGCCTGCCTTGGAAAATTGATTAACTATAACACTTTGGTTGTTGTGACTTCCTCTGTACAATATGTTCAGCTTTTCTGCTGATAGCAAGTGTTCTTGCTTCTGAAGTGAACTCTTAGTTCTTCTGAAGAGAGGCCTTGAACCTTGTGCTTGGAGGTCAAACTAAAATTATTGCCTTTTAATCGCGTAAACTCAAAATAAGCATCTATCCATCAGTATAATGGTTCTCCCAGGTTCATTAGTGTCATCACAAACATTTGGGCACTGTTCCTTGGGTCACTGATGTTGGGACTTTGACCTTCTTTAAAAAAAAAAATGACCTTCAAGGAAGTGACTCAATCTACTTGCCTCTATTTAAAAAAAATAAATCCCATAATAATAACAAGTATAAAACATCTTTCTTCACAACTCATTGTCTCTTCAATGTTACATAACTCTGCAGTGGTATTTACCTGAACTCTCTCCATTTGTGTACTGAAGGGATACAACAATTCAAACAGGATCAGGCCCAAAGAAAAGATGTCCACTTTGTGAGAGTAAGTATTTCCAGATATCTATGAAGTATAAAGAAGCTTTTACAATGTTAAACTTAGCATTTACCAAGTTCAGTGGAAACGTTTGAGTTTGACATTACTCACCTGCTCTGGACTCATATAGAGCTTAGTGCCCACTTGCCCTGTGTGTCTAGCATACACTGGCATTGGTGTAAGTATGGATCCCTCTTCTTCCTCTTGGTCCATTTCAGTGACTAGCCCAAAGTCACCCACTTTCACCACATCATCCAAAGTAAAGAAAATATTTGAAGGCTTAAAAGGGAAATAAAAATGAACCCCATTTCAAACAAGAGTGCATAAGACTCGTGATTAAGAGAAACTATTGATAAAAGTGTATTCAGACTAAATAAGAGATTGTTAAATTAAAACTTTTTGGCAACAAATTTAGGATTTGTTTGAAAGTGCAACTGGGAACCACTACATTTAACGGAGAACATAGAAAGTAGGAGAAGTAGGCTATTCGGCCCTCAAAACTCCTCCACCATTCACCATGACATGGCCGATCCTCTATCGCAATACCATATTCTTGTTTTCTCCCAAAACCCTGTGGTGCCTTTAAAAAAAATGTATAAACTTCTGTCTGGAATACATGCAGTAACTTCATCTCCACAGCCTTCTGTGGGAGAACATTCATTGTGAGAGAACCTTGGAGTGAAGAAATCTTTTCTCATCCTAAACCTAAATGCCCTGAGACTGTGTGCCATGGCTCTAGACTCCCCAACCAGGGAAAACATCCTCCCTGCTCCTAACCCATTAGAATTTTACACTTTTCAATTAGAGTACCTGTCATCCTTCAAAATTCTAATTAAGTCAAGCACAGGTGAACTAGTCGCTCCTCATAGGATATCCTGATCAGCCTAGTGGCCTCCACCACACTGTATGACAAGAGAAACCAAAACCGCAAAACTGCTTAGGAGGAATTCTAGGATTTTAACCAACAAAAATTGAAGGATCAGCAATACACTTCCACTAAGTGAGAGACTTAGTGAGGAACATGTAGGTGATGGTGTTTCCATGCAAATTTTCTTGTCCTTATTGATGGTAGCAGCTGTGTATTTGGAAGTTGTTGCCTAAGGAAGCTTAGATATTTCTTCAGTGCATCTTGTAGATGGTACTCACTACTGTGACAAATGCTTATTAATAGGGTGCAAACCAAGCAGACTGTTTTTATTACCTGGTGTAAAACTGATTATTGTTGGAGCTGCAGTCATCCAGGTAAATTAAGTATATTCTTTGAAACACTTGACTAGTGCCAAATAGATGGTGGACACGCTTTGGGGAGTCAAGAGGACAGCTGTTTGCTGCAGGATTCCTGGTCTTAGACCTGCCCTGATAGCCACAGGATGTGTATGATGAGTCTAGTTCAGTTTCTGGCAAAATACAACCCCCTAAATGATTTAGCAATGGTGATATATGGAATGATGGCTAGATCAAAGACAGATGTGGGAAGTTGAGTGTGGACCCTGTGGAGATCGAAGAGGTGCTAAACGAATATTTCTCATTGGTTTTCACTCAGGAAAATAAGAATATTGTTGAGGAGAAGAATGAGGTATGAGATATTAGACTAGAAAGGATCGAGGTTAGTTACGAACAGGTGTAATCAATTCTCTGGGAAGCTATGGAGGAGATGTTGTGCCCTTGTTCAAGAAGGGCAGTAGAGATGACCCAGGTAATTATAGACCAGTGAGCCTTTCTTCTGTTGTGGGAAAGGTTTTGGAAAGAATAATAAGAGATAAGATTTATCATCATCTATGAAGCAACAATTTGATTTCAGATAGTCAACATGGTTTCGTTAAGGGCAGGTCATGTCTCACAACCTCACGGAGTTTTTTTGAGAAGGTGACCAAGCATGTAGATGAGGGTAGGGCAGTTGACGTGGTATATATGGACTTCAGTAAAGTCTTTTATAAGGTTCCACATGGTAGACCGTTGGAGAAAATGCAGAGGCAAGGGATTGAGGGTGATTTCGCAGTTTGGATTGGAAACTGGTTTTCTGAAAGAAGGCAGCGAGTGGTGGTTGATGGAGAATATTCAGCCTGGAGTCCGGTTACTAGTTGTATGCCACAAAGGTCTGTTTTGGGACCACTGCTGTTTATCATTGTTATAAATTACTTAGATGCAGACATAGGTAGATGGATTAGTAAATTTGCAGACGACATTAAAGTCGGTGGAGTAGTAGACAGCGTGGAAGAATGTTACCGTTTGCAGGGGGACTTGGATAAACTGCAGAATTGGGCTGAGCGGTGGCAAACAGAGTTCAATGCAGCTAAATGTGAGGTAGAGTTTGGGAAGAATAACAGGAAGGCAGAGTCGATGGAAAGATTCTTGGCAGTGTGGATGTGCAGAGGGATCTTGGAGTCCACGTACATAGATTCCTGAAAGTTGCCACCCAGGTGGATAGTGCTGTTAAGGTGGCATACGGTGTGTTAGGTTTCATTCGTAGAGGGATCGAGTTCCAGAACCGCAATATCGTGCTGCAACTATACAAAACGCTGGTGCGGCCACACTTGGAATATCGTGTACAGTTCTGGTCACCCCATTACAGGAAGGATGTGGGAGCATTGGAAAAAGGTGCAGAGGAGATTTACCAAGATGTTGCCTGGTCTGGAGGGAAGGTCTTATGAGGAAAGGCTGAGAGACCTAGGTCTGCTCTCATTGGAAAGGCGGCGGCTAAGAGGGGGGATTTGATAGAGACATACAAGATGATCAGAGGATTAGAGAGGGTAGACAGTGAAAGACTTTTTCCTAGGATGATGACGTCAGCTTGTACGAGGGGGCAAAACTACAAATTGAGGGGTGATAGATTTAAGACAGATGTCAGAGGCAGGTTCTTTACGCAGAGAGTGGTAAGGGCGTGGAATGCCCTACCTGTCAATGTAGTTAACTCAGCCACATTAGGGAGATTTAAACAATCCTTAGATAAGCACATGGATGATTTTGAGATAGTGTAGGGGGACGCACTGAGAATAGTTCACAGGTCGGCGCAACATCCAGGGCTGAAAGGCCTGTTCTGAGCTGTATTGTCCTATGTTCTATTCTTGTTGGAGATAATCATTGTCTGGCAGTTGTGTGGTGCAAATGTTACTTGCAACTTATCAGCCCAAACCTGGATACTGTCCAAGTACTGTAGTTGGGCATGAACTGCTTCAGTTTCTGAAGAGTCATGAATGGTGCAGGTAATTGAAGTATACAAGATGTGGAAAGGAGGTCTCTTCACGGGTCAAGCCCAGAGCAAAGGGACACTATTTTAAAATTCAGGGTTTCCCTCTCAGAGTTGCGCCTCTTTGGAACACAATGCCTCAGACCAGCTATGGTCTTACCCAATGGCTTGAGGGGCTGAATGGCCTACTTCTGCTAATTAGCACGTTTGAATGTTCAAAACATATGACTGGCATAACAAGAAACAAGATGGGGGCTAAATAGTGTTCAAAACTGGAAGGTGCTGGTGTTAAGATGATTACTAATTAATCTAATGGTGGAAGTAAGGGGAAGCCTGTTTAGGCATGCAGTGTCTAGAAAGTAAAATTCGTTATCGTATGACACTACCCTAAGTATTGAGCATGACAGCACTGAAGAGACGATAATAAAAATATGCAACAAAGAGGGATGGAAAAATATAAAGGAGCAATTTGATAGAGAAGAATAGAGAAGCACTGAGAAGAATATAAATCTGTGAGGACAGAATGACAAGATTGTGTGTGTGAAATTCAATTAATTTTATAAAATGATAGTAGAGGTTTATAAAATCACAGGGGGCATGGATCAGATAAATAGACAAATAGACAAAGTCTTTTCCATGGAGTGGAGAAATCCAGAATTACAGGCCATAGGTTTAGAGTGAGAGGGGAAAGATAAAGAAGGGAATTAAGACGCAACCTTTTCACGCAGAGGGTGGTACGTGTATGGAATGAGCTGCCAGAGGAAGGGTGGAGCCTAGAACAATTGCAACATTTAAAAGGCATCTGGATGGGTATATGAATAGAAAGCATTTGGAGGGATACATCTGGTTGGCATGGACGAGTTGGACTGAAGGGTCTGTTTCCGTGCTGTACATCTCTATGACTCTGACTCTAAAAAGGTCAGCTCACTGGACTCCTCACAACATTCCACATTAAGATTGTGGGGCATTGTGACAGTCCATAATACAAATAGCGCTGAGAAAAGATAAAGGAAAAGACAACAGCTTGATGCAGAAAGTCAAGCTTCACAGGTTCTCATAAACACTGCATGAGAATGTGACATCAATTATATAAGGAGTCAGAGTTGACTCGGACACTCAATTTAACAATCTAAACCAGGTAACTTAAAAGGACAAAAAGTGGAAGAAACTAACAATTTCTACTTCTAGCAGTAGTTACTCTTTGCACCTTTAACAATTATAAACACGAAGCACTTAGTAGTTAGGAGTTCAGCATGAAGGAGCGCTAATTCATGAGCAGAAGTCAGCACCTGGTAATAAGGAGGTTTTCTTGCCCATGTTTAGCCTGATACCACAAGCTTTCACTACCTCCAGTCAACATTGACTTCTTCCAGGGCTTCAAATGTTTGCAAATATAGTCTGGGTCAAGTAAGAGATGCCTTTGGTTTGTTTGAATAGAGCCAAACTCCAATGTTTGTTTCCTTGAACTGAAACTACTTTCTGACTATGTATATTTTGAAATAAAAACTCCTAATTGTAAATCACTAAACCACAGTGCTATGCAATACATTCCAAAGAATTGTATACTAAAAATTAAAGTTACTCCTGCTGTAATTTGAACAAATATGATGTTTGAATCAAAATTATAAAATGAAATGAAATTCTACACCTCTGTGTGCACTGAAGCAGAGTACTCTTCATCGTCAGCAAGACTGAAACATATGACAGATAAATGTGCAAACAAGCTGGAGATTGAAAAGAAAGAGATAAGACAGTCATGTACTGCAGGACAAATAGTCATCATATGGAACATCAATGTAGCAAAATAGAGCAGTCAGAGAAATAGACCAAGTATAATGCTCAAGTAAATTGCCTTGATGTACTTTTCTACATTCAAGATGTTGGGTTAATATATGTGGACCAAAAATATGGTTAAACAAATAGGCATAGAGAAAATTAGCTAGTATTGTGACTGATCCCTATCCCTTCATCAAATCCCAGCCACTAAATTACAAGTGGAAAAGTAATCAAAAGGCAAATTTAACAGCTAAACCATTTAGGGGCAGTTAAAACTGCTTCAAACAGTGAAGAACATTGGCTCAGAGATCTACTCCTCTTTGAATAATGCAACAGAACTTGTTAAGGCTTCCCAAAAAGGCCAACAAGACACCTGTTAAATTCAAAATGGTATACCTGTAACAACACTGGTGGTTCTTTTTAGATAGACAAAGATGCACAAGAGTGCACATTAAATTCAGCATTTGCTTTGAAGATTAAGCCAAGAGGTCACAAGCTTTAGTTAGTTAAATGGACAGCTTAGGACTCAGATGAAGACAAAATGATGGAATTGATATTGGAGGTGTAGAGGCAAAAGCTCAGGAAAGATTCATCTCTCGGGCACTTCAATCCATGACAGAATGCTTCCAGGATGCACTATTTAAAATAATCAAAAACATCTTTCAGCAATCACCTCTTTCCTTGCTGGTTTACACTGGTTCCCAGTTAAATTGAAATGGAGTTTTCAAAATTTCTTTTGTCGCTGCTTTGTGTCCAGACCACCCCTAAATCACTGCAATCTTCTCCAGTGCTACAATCCTTGAATTTTAATTGCTCCACTTCTGGTGGTTAGGACTTTAAATGCCTGAGCCCCAAAGATTTGGAATACCCTCTTTAAACCTCTCGAGCACATTTTTTAAATTTCTGAGATGCCTCTTAAAACCTACTGCACTGACCAAGCTTTTGTTCACCTATCCTCATATCTCATTTCACACAATGCCACATTTTACCTCACTACACATTTGTAGAGCACCCAGAGACACTTTAAGAGGTTCTACACAAAATGAAGTTTCTGCTGTACAATTCAATGATTCTTCAAGGACAACCCATATTTCAAAGGCTAAGAACTACATTCCACTCCCCCCTTTGTTTAGTTCAACTGTATTCAAAATGGTTCCAATTAAGTTTGAGTTACAGGTGTCAACATGTGAAATCTTAACCAGTATACTTTAATTGCATATTTAAATGCTTACAGACCTGCAGAGTTTCATGTAGTATCACCAAATTCTTTCATATGCAAGACAAATACAATATGGCCACCATTGAAAGATTCAGAGAACACAGTACAGTACCTTAAGATCTCTGTGCATTAATCCTTTGGTGTGCAAGAAGCAGACAGCATCCGCCATCTGTAAAAATATTTTTAAACACTCAGTCCGGTCCCGGTCCTCAATCTGACATCGACCATTCATCCAGTCTTTCAGAGTCTCTTTCCTGCAGAGTTGCATCTGAATGTACAAGTAAACTTTAGGTGAGTTTGATTTTGCTTTCTCCCCTGGTTCTTGACACTGGCCCAGATTTAATGATGTGGGTCTTGGTGGAGAACGCAATAAAGCATCACTGGAAACCAGACCCGCAGTTCCACTTGTTGTCTCTTCCCGAGAAACGGTAGTTTGTCTCCCACCACTGCTTCTATTGTGACACAAGGGCGCCAAGTCCAGTGTATGCTCAGATGCTTGGTCACAGCCAGAATCTTCAAACACCACGTCAAAGGATGTGGTCCTGTCCTCCTTCATAAGACTGCCAGCAGCTGAAGGGAATGATTCAAAGGAATGTACCAGCTCAGAATTGCCTTCACTTTCACGCTCAGACAGACGACTATCCTGGTAACACTGGGGCTGTTCCAGAGACTGGCTGAAGTCTGTAGGCAGGTCCAAACACACACATGGCTCTGAAGATGACGTTTGATTGGCAGTGATCACAGAGTAGGAACTAAACTTCACCGAAGACGAACTACCCAAACAGGTTGCTGCAATAGGAAGCTTTAGGCGGTTTACAGAGGGAACATCTGGAGAACTCGCAGGCCAATCAGTGCTGGAAAAGTTAAGGCAAAAAACAAAATGAAACAAGGTTTTCATGTCTGATAATTAAATCATATCACAAATTTAAGGAATAATATTTCTGGTATAAAAATGAACATGTGGGAACTAAATGATATTAAAAGATGAAACAAAGGTAAGACAGGAGAAAAGCTTTTGCAGACATGCCCATCTAAACACAAGGTTACATATTTAATCACAACCTATTCCTGGATATGGATTACGCTAAAAAACCAAAGATTTCAATGGATAGCAGACATAGGTTATGATGACAGGACAATATTTAGTATAGCTGAATGCAACTATCTGGACATCAGATAGGTATATAGATTTAGAGTCTAAATAGTGAGTAATATATGAACAAGGAAATTTAGTGATCAAGGCAAACAAACTTATTTAAACAGTTAGTTGCAAAAGGAAAAAGAAAATGAGATGCTAGAGTACACAAAGTAGCAAACAAGTGCTACTGTGATCATAAATAACATGAAGATGATATGTGACACAGTATACCAAGTTCTGGGTACTTCTACCTGAGAAGGATACACTGGGAGGAGGTTCAATAATGATTCATGGATGATACTGCAATGAAAGGACTGAACTATGAAAAGGCAACAGATAAACATCAGTTGAGTTTGTTAAACTCGAGACAAAGATCAAGGAGAAGTCCAACTGAACTGCTCAAAACATGGAGAATTGACAGAGCAGATAGGGACTGACTCTTTCTCTGGAAGAACTCAATAAGTAGGTATCGTCTTAAGACTTCAGTTAAGGCAATTATAAATAAATTGAAGAAAATGTTCTTCCCACAACAAGAACACAGGAACAAAAGTAGGCCATTCAGTCCCTTGAGCTTCCTCCACCATTCAAGAAAATCAGGCTGATCTGTGGCCCAACTCAATACACCTACCTTGGGCCATATTCTTCAATGCCTTCGCTTAAAAGCTCATCTGTCAGATTTAACAAATGAATTAGCATCAACAGGTGTTTGAGGACCATCGTTCCAAACTTGCATTACTGAGTGGAAGTGCTTTCCAACATCTCTCCTGAATGACCTGGCCCCAATTCTTAGACGATGTTCCCTCATTCTAGAATTTTCAACCAATGGAAAAAGTTTACTTTTATCTTCCATTTTTTCGTGTAAATATCCTGAGGATGTTGATTAGATTGTTCTCTAAAATTTAGTAGGTTAAGGACAATGTGTAACTTCTCCCCATAACTTAACTCCTAAAGTTCAGGCATCATCTTGTGAACCACATTGAACTCCCTCCAAAACCAAAACGTCCTTTCTAAGGTGTGGTGACATCTGATCTGCCTACAGTACGATGAAACAGAGGGTGTGAAACACTTTCAGTGTCACAGATAAAGTGCTAAAAACAAATGGGTATTTACTTGGGAAGTCAGAATACAGAAAAGGGATGTAGATAAACAAGAAATTTGGGCTGAAACCATGGGCCATATTAAATACTCTCCATCTGTTCTTACGAATTGAGAGGTGGGGTGGGGGGGGGGGGCAGTTGGAGGAGAGAAATAGACCAATCCATTACCCTGGCTGTAAGCCACGCAACAAGTGACAGTCAATTCAGAAGAGCATATTCAGCTGCACTTGATGACCACGAGCACTGGAGTCAAGGTGAGATTTAGTCTGTCAATTTACCCTTCATCTTTCAGCAGTTGCTTGTCCATCTCCTCCTGCCAGCCTTCAGGTGGTGTCTCCAGCCAGGCGTTGAAATAACGGACGATGCCCGGATGCTCCAGCTTAGCCAGTGCCTTTACCTCCCGCATCACCTTCTCCCGTGCTTGATCTCTGTGGAAATATGAAGTTAATAAGACTCAAGACCATTCCCTAGGCAAATACCATCCTCTGCCTTAATAGAGAAGTAAAGAAAATAATTTCAATATCGCACTTGGATATCAAATCACAGGACTGTCAAAGCTCCAAACTGAACATACAGCAACACATAGCTGAGGGAAATCGGTGTACTGAAATATAATTTGTTCTCAGGATGTGGGCATCACTGGCAAGATTAGCATTTATTGTCCATCCACACTGGATGGATTTTACAATAACTTGAGGTGGAGAGTTAATCAGTGATGTAGGACTGGAATTATGTTAGAACAGACTGCATAAAGAAGGGAGGATTCTTTTCCTAATGGACATTAGTAAACTAGGCTTTCTTTTGTCAGAGAATGACAATAGAACATTGTAATGGTCACTTTTACTGATAGCAGCTTTTTAGTTCAGATTGTTAACTACATTACGTTATCCATATTCAGGCCTTTCTGCCTCTCAAACCTGCTCTGCCAGTTGATAAGAATGTGGTCTTAAGTTTTATGCACCCAATCGGATACCTTTTGACTCACTTTCTGGGCCTACCATGTGTGTGCATGATAGAAATGCAAGTACCCTTAAGAGCCAATGAGTACAGGTCCGTTGAAGGAGGTAGTCAGAGACTAACAGAAAACGTTTTTGCAACAAAACTTTGCAAACATTAGCATACCGATTCGGGAGTCGTATCCTCTTGATAGCGTAATTACAATCGTCAACTTTGTTTTTTGCCTCGAACACAACACCAAATCCTCCACGTCCAAGACACTGGACCAATTCAAAGTCAGTAAGGCATCTGAAAAAGGGGTTTATCTGCATTAATTACACCACTGGCATAGTTTTTCCATCGCTATACATGTTAAAAACCAAATAACTAGGGGAGTCCAAAACTAGACAGTATAGGTTTAAGCTGCGAAGAGAAAAATTTGAAAAGGGATCCGAGGGACAATTCTTTCAGAGGATGGTGAGTGTGTGGGGAACAAGGTGGGGGAGGTGGAAGTGGAGGTGGGTACCATTACAACATTTAAAAAAAGGTGTCTGGATGTGTACGTGAATAGGAAAGGTTTAGTGGAATATGATCCAGATGCTGACAGGTGGGACTAGATCAGTTTAGGATATCTGGTCGGTACAGATGAATTGGACCAGAGGGTCTGTTTCCATGCTGTACAACTCAGACTCCATAAACTGGTGGGAAGATTCAAAATTATACATCCTCTGAATTAAGCATTCTCACAAAGGAAGTGAATTAAAAAATAAATTGGACTACAAGAACAGTATTAGGCTATTAAGCTAATCAAGCTTAATAAGATCCGAATAAACAGGAATAGGTTATTGGTCCATGAAGCTGGCTCCATCATTTAAAAGGACATGGTTGACCTGATTGTGATCTTAAATCTGCTGTCTCACAATTAAGTCTTGGCAAGTCTGTACCTCAAATCGCATTTTCCCCACCTTTGCTTCACAGTGGTTTTAAACAAAATAATCTGTTCATCAAGTCCTGAGAAGCTCTCCAACATGAGGTGAAGGCAGTTCCAAATATCTTAGTGCATGAAGACCTTCTTGGTGACCTCCCAAGTGGCCGGAATATAATTAAGGTTACATCCTATTGTGGCTTTTCTGTATTTGTTCTACAGAAGCCTCTTGTAATTTGAAAGATCCCAGTTAGCTTACCCTCAAGCCTTCTGAATTCAAGGGTGCAAGTGTTTGGATCATTGGGATTTCTTCAGCTGCAGAAAAGACCTATTGAAAAAGGACGGTTTTCACCTGAACTGGAAAGGGACCAATATCTGGTGAAGATATTTGCTAGCTCTATTTCAGGAGACTTTAAAATAGTGGGGAGGGTGGTTCCGAAGTCACATGAAAACAGAAGGGCAGAGGAGGATGGCACTGAATCAAAAAAAAAGAAAGAGCAAGTCAGTTAGGAAAGGCAGACAAGAGCAAGTCAAGACACCAAGATAACTCTGAAGAATTAAACTGCATTTATTTCAATGTAAATGGGAAAAGCTGATGGAATCAGGATACGGGTGGGAACATGGACTGGGACATCACAGCTATTACAAAAACATGGGTGAGAGAAGGCCAGGATTGGCAGCTCAATGTTCACACCCTGACAGGCAGTAACACACCCTGACAGGCAGTAACACACCCTGACAGGCAGTAACACACCCTGACAGGCAGTAACACACCCTGACAGGCAGTAACACACCCTGACAGGCAGTAACACACCCTGACAGGCAGTAACACACCCTGACAGGCAGTAACACACCCTGACAGGCAGTAACACACCCTGACAGGCAGTAACACACCCTGACAGGCTGTCGGAAGGACACAGACGAAGGCAAGAGAGGAAGGGTAGGGAGTTTTTGATTAAGGAAAACATTACTACTGTATTTGGAGATGATATTTCTGAGGGATTGGCCAGTGAATTTGGTAGAATTTGGAAATCAGAAAGGGATTATTGCCTTGATGGGTATGTACTACAGGTCCCCCCAGTAGTCAGAGGGTAATTGAGGAGCAAATATGTAGAGAAATCTTCGATATATGTAAGAATAGTAGGGATGCAACATTAACTGGGTTTGCCATTGAGTTAGAGGGTGGATGGTGAGGAATTTGTTAAGTGTGTTCAAGATCATTTTCTTTACCCATATATACCTACTAGGGGAGGAGAAAATGGGACCTTCTCTTGGGAAACAAGGCAGGGCAAATGACTGAAGCGTTAGTAGGGGAACACTTTGGCACTAGCGATCAAAATTCTATTAATTTTAAAATAGTTATGGAAAAGGATAAGTTAAAATGTTTTAACTGGCAGTAAGGCGAATTTTAAATGGTATAAGACAGGAAGCTTCAAAAGTTGATTGGAGCAGATTATTCACAGGTAAAGGGACAACTGACAAGTGGGTGGCTTTCAAAAGTATGATAGCAAGAGTTCAGAGGCATTATGTTCCCGCTCGGGTGAAGGGTAAGGCTGGTAAGAAAAGGGAGCAATAATGAAGAAAGATACAGCTTTCATTTATAATGTGCATTCTGTTAACATGAATTCGCTGTAACTAGGAGAAAGTGAGGACTGCAGATGGAGAGTCAGGAGTCAAAAGGGGTAGGATTGAAAAGCACAGCAGGTCAGGCAGCATCCAAGGAGCAGGAGCTGAAGGGCTTATGCCTGAAACAACAACTCATGTTCCCAGATGCTGCCTGACCCACTGCGCTTTTGCAACACCATCCTTTTTGACTCAAACTCGCTGTAAAATTGACGAATTGGGGACAATGTTTCTGAAGTGCAAACTTTTAAAACATGTATTGGCTGTAACATTACTACATCACCAACGCTTTAAGCACTGTTTCCCAAGCACATTTTTTTAATAATGCGGGATTGCACAAGAACGCAATCATCATGTTACAGAAGAACTATCAGTCTTGAAGTTCTGGTCAAGACTAAGCAAGAGTCATATATTGGATAGAGATAACTGGGATGAAATCACAAACATGACGGGCAACATTTTTTTTGAAAAGGCGGTGGGTCATGTGTGCAATAAACTTCTAGAGGAAGTGGTGGATGCAGGTACAGTTACAATATTTGAGAGAGACTTGGCCAAGTTCATGAATAAGAAATGCTTGGAGGGATATGGGCTAAGTGCAGGCAGGTGGGACTAGTTTGGTTTGGGAATGCATTCGGCATAGACTAATGGGTCTGAAAGGTCTGTTTCCATGTTTTCCAGCTCAAGGGCATTTAAGGCAGGGCTTTGCAAACTACCAGTCTTCAATTTTTGTTTAAGTTCATTCCTACATACAATGTGAGCATCATTGATAAAGCCAATATTTATTACTTTCTGTAACTGGCTTGGAGTCACTTTCTTTGACAGTTCTCATAATGCAAGTACACCACATCCTACTAAGGAATAGCATCTGGGGGCATGATCCAGTGACCGTAAGAGGAGCTATATTTCCAAGTCAGGATGGGTGCATGTCTTAGAGAAGAACTTGTGTCTGACTGTGTTCTAATACCTTTATGCTTCAAAGCAACAGAGTCTGTGGGTTTGGGAAGTGCTGAAGTGACCACAAGTAGCTGCAGTGTATCTTGTAGATGATACACACTGCTGCTACGAATGTTTTTTTGAGAAGGTTTGTAGCTCAGGTTGATGATAAGTATGGAAGTTAGCTCGCTGAGCTGGAAGGTTTGTTTTCAGATATTTCCTCACTATACTAGGTAACATCAGTGGAGTCTCTGGTAAAGTGCTAGTGGTATGTCACGCCTCTTTATTTATAGGAGAAAGTAAGGACTGCAGATGCTGGAGATCAGAGGCAGGAGTGTGGTGCTGGAAAACCACAGGTCAGGCAGCCTCCGAGGAGGCGACGAGGTGGTGTGTTGTCCAGTCAAAGTGTCTGTATGTATAGAAACTAGTGATAGTGGGTCATGTCTATCGGTGGCCAGTTGGCGTTCATGGATCCTGCTGCTACTGTGCATTAGGGCAGCACAGCTGCCTCACAACACCAGGGTCCCAGGTTCAATTCCAGCCTTGGGCAACTCTGTGTGGAGTTTGCACATTCTCCGTGTCTGCATGGGTTTCCTCCAGCTGCTCTGGTTTCCTCCCACAGTCCAAAGATGTGCAGGTCAGGTGAATTGGCCAAGCTAAATTGCCCGTAGTGATAGGTAAATCAGTCAGATGGAAATGGGCCTGGGTCGGTTACTCTTCAGAGGATTGGTGTGGACTGGTTGGGCCGAAGGGCTTGTTTCCACACTGTAGGGAATTTAATCTAATCTAGTCTAATGGAGGAAGGAATGAATGTTTATTACCAAGCCTGGGGCATCGATCAAGCACTGTTCTGAATGTGTCAAGCTTGGAATGCTGTTGGAGCGGCATCCATTCAGGTAGGTGGAGATTATTAAAATATAAGGAGGATTGCAGTTATTGTCTTGACTGATCTTTGTCATGAAATATTGGGGGGGGGGGGGGCGGAAAACCGCAAAAAGATAACACTAGATGACCAAACACCTACAGGAGGTAGATAATCAAGCATTAGCCCTCAGAACAGGTCACAAACACCACATCTGGACAATCTACTCTTGACCGTAGTAAGAAACTACATCTTAGTTAGGTAAGCAAGATCGAATGCAAGTATACAAGTTATTCCAGGTTAAGTCTGCTACCTTGAAGTTATGATTTGACAGATATGTAGAAACAAGACAGCTGCTAAGTGACAGACTGGCACAGGCAAAGGAGAAGTGCTAAAGTTGTGGAAAGAATCAAAACCTGAAAAGCCAAACAGAAAGCCACTGATCCAGACCAGAGGGAGATTGCAAACTGCAGACCAGTTAATTCCGGCATTGGAAAGATGCTAGAAACCAGGTGTCACAGCTTAAGAAAGTGGTTGGGCCACTTAGGACTGAGATGAGAATTAAAAAAATAACTAAGTGTGCAGGTGTGGAATTCATAGGAAACACTGGAGGCCCAAACATTGAACATTCTCAAGAAGCAGTTAAGAAATAATTCATAACAATAAAGGGATTAAAGGTTATGGGGCAAAAGCAGGAGCAGCACACTGTGTGGGATGATCAACCATGATTATATTGAATGGTTGAGTAAGCTCAAACAGCAAATAACCTACGCCTATTCTCTACATTTTGAAACCAATATCAAAAGTGAGCAACAGGACAGTGAGAAAATCATATTGCAAACATGTTTGTAAAATTCACTCATGGTACGAGATGTCACAGGCTAAGTCTGAAACTGTCAGTCTCTAATTGTCCTTAAGATAATGTTACTGCCTCCTTGAAATACTGCAGCCTTGGATGTCTGTTCACCTGCTGTGCTATTTGGAAGGGAATTCCAGCATTTTGATCCAGCAGTAGTGAAGAAACAACTTCAAGAAAGGGAAATAATGCTTGACAAATTGCATTGCATTCTTTGAAGAGATAACAGACAGATTAGATAAATGGAAAACAAGCAGATGTAGTATACTTGGATTGGTAAGGGACAGATGTTGAAGATACGGAAAAAGGCAAAACTTGAAAGAGTACCAACATTGTGAGCTAAAATACCAATGTGACATGGACAACACACTGACAATGAGACAGGGTGCCACATAAAAATTTACCACACAAGACAAGCTCATGGCGTTGCAAGGTAAGCCAACCTTATATCCAAGCTAACAGGAATACAGGTCAATACAAATGGATCACACTCAGGTTGGAAGCTAGTGCAATGCTCCAGGGTTCAATGTTAGAACACAATAGCATGGTATAGGCCCTTCAGCCCTCGATGTTACGCTGACCTGTGAAACCAATCTGAAGCCCATCTAACCTACACTATCCCATCATCATCCATGCATTTATCCAATGACCATTTAAATGTCTGTAAAGTTGGCGAGTCTACTAATGTTGCAGGCAGGGCATTCCACGCCCTTACTGAGCAGAGAACCTAGCTCGGACTTCTGTCCTCCATCTATCACCCCTCAATCTGAAGCTATGTCCCCTTGTGCTAGCCATCACCATCAGAGGAAAAAGGCTGTCACTGTCCACCCTGATCATCTTGTCTTAATTAAGTCACCTCTCTAATGAAAATAGCCTCCGGGCCCTCAGCCTTTCCTCATAACACCTTCCCTCCATACCAGGCAACCATCTAGTAAATCTCTTCTGAACCCTTTCCAAAGCTTCCACATCCTGCCTATGATGCATCGACCAGAACTGCACTCAATACTCCAGATGCGGCCGCACCAGAGTTTTGTACAGCTGCAATATGACCTCATGGTTCCAAAACTCAGTACCTCTACTAATAAAAGCTAACACACCGTATGCCACCTTAACAACCCGGGTCACAACTTTCAGGGATCTACATACATGGACAGCAAGATCTCTCTACTTATCTATACTACCAAGAATCTTACCATTAGCCCAGTACTCTGTATTCCTGTGACTCCTTCCAAAGTGAATCACCTCACTTTTCCACATTAAACTCCGTTTGCCACCTCTCAGCCCGGCTCTGCAGCTTATCTACGTCCCTCTGTAACCTGCAACATCCTTCAGCACTATCCACAACTCCACTGACCTTAATGTCATCCGCAAATTTACTTATCCATCCTACTACGCCCTCATCTAGGTCATTGATAAAAAATGACAAACAGCAGTGGGCCCAAAACAGATCCTTGCAGTACACCATTAGTAAATGAACTCCAGGATGAATATTTCCCCATCAACCACCACCCTCTGTCTTCTTTCAGCTGGCCAATTTCTGATCCAAACCACTAAATTACCCTCAATCCCATGTCTCTGTATTTTCTGTAATAACCTACTGTGGGGAACCTAATCAAACATTTTAATGAATTCCATATACACCACATCAACCACTTTACCCTCATCCACCTTTGTGATCACCTTCTCAATAAGGTTTGTGAGGCAGAACCTACTCCTCACAAAACCAAGATGGGCATAAATTTTACAATGCTCATGATATGGATGAATTGACTGACTATATAATAGGCAATTTTATTGCTAATTTAAGAATTGATAAAAATAATAAATTAGAAGAAGGATACAAAGCATCTGAAAATGCATCTAAATACATTAAGTGCGTGGACAAAAATGTCAGATGGGCAAGTATGATATAGGAAACTATGCAAGACTGCAAGAAAAGAAAAGCAGTGCATTACTTTATTTGGAGAGAATCAACAGAACTCTACAGTTCAATGGGTTTTGGGCTTCCTTGTACGTGAATTACAAAATCTTCAACCTCTCCCTGAAGCAGGCCACAGTCCCTGCCTGTTTCGGGAGGGCCAACATCATCCCTGTGCCTAAGGTGGCTCACGCAGCATGTCTCAATGACTACCGCCCAGTGACCCTACCTTCAGTGGTCATGAAGTGCTTTAAAAAGCTGGTCATGGCATTAATCAACTCCAGCCTCCCCACTACTCTTGACCCACTCTAATTTGCCCATCAGACCAACAGATCTACATCAGATGCCATACCACTTACCCTTCAATCCTCCCTAGAACATCTTGACACCAAGAACAGCTACGTAAGAATCCTACTCATTGACTATAGTTCAACATTCAATACTATGTTCCCCTTGAGACTGATTACTAAAAACTTAGTGATCTCTGACTAAGCCCCACTCTCTGCAACTGGATCCTCAGTGTCTTGACCCACAGGCCACTACCAGGCAAGACTGGGGACAATATTTCACCCTTACCATCACTCAACACTGGACCCCCCCCACCCCCACGAGTGTGTACTTAACCCCCTACTGTACTCACTGTATACCCATGACTGCCTTGCCAAATACCAGACTAATGCCATTCACAAGTTCACTGATGACATCACCATAGTCAGTCGAATCTCAGATGGTGATGAAACAGACTACAGACAGGAGGTGGAAGAGCTGGAAAAATGGCGCAGAAAGCAACCGAGCTCTCAATGCCGGCAAAAGCAAGGAGCTCATTATTGACTTTGGGTAGGTTGTTACTCATGACCCCCCTACACATTAACAGCAGAGAGGTGGAGAGTGTCAAGCTCTTGGAAATGGTCATCCACAACAAGCTTTCTTGGACTCTTCATGTAGACACACTAGTTATAGAGCCCAACAGCATCCTCTTCTTCCTCAGGCAGCTGAGAAAATTTGGCATGATGGCGCATACCCTTGCCAACCTTTATAGGTGTGCCAGACAGCATTCTGCCTGGATGCATCACTACCTGGTATGGCAACTGTACCATTCAAGATTGAAGATGGTTAAAGAGAGTGGTGAACTCAGTCCAGACAACCACAATGGCCAACCTCCTATCTGTAGAATCCATCTACCAGGCCCGCTGTTAAGGAAAGGCCGGCAGCATTCTCAAAGATCCATCCCACCCTGGCAATGTTTTTCTACAACCTCTACCATCGGAGAGAAGGTACAGAAGCCAAAACACACACACCAGCCACTTTCAACCCTAATGTTAGAATACTGAATGGACTCTCAAACTCCTAGCATTCGACTGTAACTGTGTTTTTGTTTTGCCGCTGTTTTCCTATTATTTACTTCTCTGTGCTATTTAACTAGGTGATCTACCTGTATTGCTCGCAAGACAAAGCTTTTTCTTATGCTTCAGTACACATGATAATAAATTCAATTCAATTCAAATACTGTACACAGGTATAGCAAGGAACTAAGTGGAATTAATACTGACACCTATTGCATAGGGAAGAAACGCTGAAGGATAAACATCAGGAAGTTTTGCTACAACCGTACTGGGCAATGATGAGATTGCACTGAAACCTAACACTGCTTTGGTTTCCTTAAGGATGTTTACATTTGCATTGGAAGCTACTTATAAAAAAGGTTCACTTGGCTGACTCTGGAGATGAAGGAATTGTCATATGAGGAAGAGGTTCAGCAAGTTGAGCCTGTCGTCTAGGAGAGAATTTCTCTCATGGACACAAATAGGATTCTGTAGAGGCTTGACAGGATAGGCCCTGCACCAATGGATCCAGGGGATGGGCGGAAAGAAATAGACGACTGGCTAAAGCCAATAATTTTTTTTGTCGTTATGCATTTAGCAGTTAACTCCATTGTCGCTTGAACTTTAGGGATAAGTGAAGGGTGAACATACTGTAGTCAAAGGATGGTACATCTGACTGTTAGGTTCTGTCAGTACTGCGTTGAGGACAGGCTTCTCCGCGTGCTTAAGTTTTGGGCAGGGACAAGAAACAATAATTTTGGTTTTAAAAATGGGTCAAGGCAGTGACCAGAAGCAGATCCAAGTCAATATCCCCTTATCAAAATTCAATATGCATGTTCACTAATGTGGTAGTCTAATTCATGTTGGCTACACCACAGGAGCTGGACACCTTAGCCTATGTTTGCTTGGGAAGCATTCATCACAACAAACACACCTCCAGGCACACATACCACCAATACACAATAAAGTTTAATACTGTTTTTACCTGGACACGTAGTCAGCAGTCCCACTGCAATTCACCAACTCAACCTTAACTTCTCCCACAGGCACCTCACTTGTGCTGTTAGTCCGACACGGAGACTCCAATTCTTCCCTTTTCTGCACAGAACAGACAACAGTGACAGGCCACTGTCTTAGCCAATCTTCATCCTGCTACAGAGGGATGGCGTCACATAGTAAGCTTGGTAAATTGGAGATAAAATCTGATGTGGAGAAAATCTTTTATTGAAACGTCGGATTCGGAGGAGCTCGACAGGGCAGATGTTAAAAAGGATATTTCTTCCCATTGGGGAATCTAGAACTATGGCAGCCAGTTTAGTAATAAGATAAGATAGAGATGAGGAGGAATTTCTTCTCAGGTTTCTTAGTCAATGGAATGCTGTTCCTCACTGAGCAGTGGAAGCTGGAACAATGGATAAATTTGGAAAGATTTTGTTAGGCAAAGGAATCCAGGGTCATGGAATGCAGAAAGGGAGGCCAAAATCTTATTGAATATATTGCACAAACCTTATATATTTCCAGAAAGCATTTCATAAGGTGCCACACAAAAGGTTAAAACAGAGACAAACAGAAATTACTTCTCTCAAATGTCATGATTCTTTGTGGCGGCTGCTGAGAGATTGAGTAAATTTGAGGAGATGGATGATTTTTTAATTAGTAATGGGTTGCAGAATTATGGAGTGTGGTCAGGAAAGCTAAGTCAAGGCAAAGAGGAGATCAGCCACAATTGTATCAAATAGCTGACTAAGCCTTCTCCTGCCCTCGTTCTTAAACTCTTATACCAGGATGATCAGGAATGACCTAACTGAATGGCAGAGAAGACTTAATAAGCCAAATGGCCTTCCCCTTCAAATTGTTATGATCTTAATATTAGGTATTACCAGAGTTTAGGACATCGGAAGCTAAGGGAATGACCATCAGCAGTGGAGCTATGGAAAATCAGGAATACATCAAAAGCTGAGATCCCAACAGGCTGCAGAACTGAAGCATTTTCCAGCAAGACAGAGGGACATAGTCATGTTTGCTAGGGAGGGGGGGGGAAATATTGCAGATGAGTGAGTGAATCAGACTAAACCAGAACATCAGCTGCAAAAGCACTCAACCATCAAGAATAAAGGCAGATAAAGGGTGTCCCCCTTGTGCTTTTCGGCCTCACACAATCACTGAAACTATTTTAAAATAAGAATTTGCAAAGACATCTCACTAAGAATGGAACCTTTTAAATCACAAGCCTCCAACCAAAATAGCCCAACTGAAGAGTTTACATCAAATATTGAAAAGCAAGAATTGAACATTGACACAGTCTAAATATAATTGTTGTAAAATAATTGCAACAACAGTAAGAATATATTTAGTGAAGGTGGATATAAAAGAAATAATTAGATTCCAGAAAATAATGTAAACGTGCATCTTTGTCCAGAGTTAACAAAAACAGCAATGAAATTACTTTATAGATCGACTTGCAGCACATACCATGACTGAAGCTGGATATCGGATGAGTTTATGGACCACATAAGTAGTTGCAACAATGCAGCCAAGGATGGTGAAAGCAATTTCCCTCCACCATTCCAGCAGGAGAATGGGGTCCTTCCTTGTGATTTTCTTCTTGGTCCTTGTTGAGTCAAAGAATTTGATGGAAACCTGGGTGCCACGCTTGTTTTTCTCTCGCACATAGTAAGGCAAATGAAAACCATTATCTGCCAATACAAACACAAAAAGGAGTCACAAATTCAAGTTCACCTCAACCACTGCAGAGCCATGTTCTTGTTCACAATAATTCCCATTCATACAGTATCCCAGTTTCCTTGATCTAATTGACCCCTGGGTTGACATGAATTCTATAATTCTCAAAATCAATATGGCCTCACCTGCCCTGTTCTTTAAGGTTTCTCAACAAATTCTGACCTTTTGGGATGCTACTTCATAGCTCCAGGCACTTGGTTTGATTCCAGCCTTGGGCGACCGTCTGTGTGGAGTTTGCACATCCTCCAGGTGCTCCGGTTTCCTCCCACAGAGCAATGGATGTGCAGGTTAAGTGCATAGCTTTAAATTAAGGGGGCATAGCTTTAAATTAAGGGGTGGTAGGTATAGGACAGATGTTAGGGGTAGATTCTTTACTCAGCGAGTCGTGAGTTCATGGAATGCCCTGCCAGTAGCAGTGGTGGACTGTCCCTCTTTATGGGCATTTAAACAGGCATTGGATAGGTATATGGAGGATAGTGGGCTAGTGTAGGTTAGGTGAGCTTGGATCGGCGCAACATCGAGCACTGTATTTTTCTACGTTCTATGTTATGCATGAACTGCTACTATGCTCACCCACAACCCTTCAGTGTGACTATTAATTTTAAAGAATGCAGGAAGAATTCAGACTTGCTTTCTAGTACTTACAACTTGTCTCCAAACAACCTCTGCTGTTCCACACTGAAAATAATGGGGATTTTATCATCTTCATTCATTCACAGATACGGATGCTTCTGGCAAAACTGGTATTTATTCCCCAGCTCGAATGCTAAGGGGTCTGGGCTTGCGTGTACTACCAATTTCATACATCGAACTGCTTTGTTAAAAGGTACTCCACAAGTTAGTTAAGAATCAATGATGTTGAGCTTTGGAATTCCTTACCACAGAGAGCTGAAGGGGCAGATTCTCTGTGTATATTTAAGGCAGACATAGACTCTTGATCTGTAGGGAAGACCGATGTTTGAGGAAAATGGCGGTGAGAAAAGCTGGATCAGCTTATTGAATGGAAGAGGCTGGCTTGAGGGACCAAATGAACCACCTTGTTCCCATTTCTAATGATATTGAGTGTGGGGATTAGAGTTACACACAGTAAGGACAACAAAACTGCGCCAAAAACTCATCTGTGCCATTCTGACAGCTTCACAGATATTCTTATTGCCAATAGGGCTTAACTTCAGATAACTGACTTTTGAAACATCATTTCACATGTATGCTTTAAAACTAATCCAAGTGGTCAAGTTTCATTTCTGGGAATGTGAGCACCCTTTCTCTGAAATTAATCAATGGAAAATAACCATGACATTGTTGCTGGAGATGGCAGAGTATAGACAGGCTACAAACAGAATTGGAAAATTTGAAAAATCACAACAAAGATTCAAACTCTTGTTGGAAAGGTTCACAGCTGTCTCTTAAGCAAGTGTTCCCCAGTGTATATGCAATTGTATTCCAGTACAGTCAAGAGAGAGAGAGGGAGAGAGAGAGAGAGAACTGGACAAGTCAAAAAGACGAGAACAACTAATCATATACTTACCTTAAAATACCCCATACTAGGCACAAGTACATACGGTGATAATAGAGGGTCTTAATCATATCAAACTATATCGCAACATCCTGTTTAGTTCATAGAATACAGAATACATTAGATACAAGGCTCTAATCTAAGCTCATTTGCCACCACATATTAAAAGCACCAATAGCACAACCCATTAAAACTGAAGATTTAAAAAGCAGAGTTACTGACAAATCAGAAGTGCAGAATTAGTGAAGATTTTGCTACGTTAACTGCAACTTACTTTTTACCATAGTAAGATGCTGAGTTAGTGGAGACACTTAACTCACCATATGGATACTGTAAAATTGACAGAGCTCCATTGCTATATTCATCATGAGAGCGTCTATCATTGCTGAGACATTTATCATGCTCATCCGACCGAATCAATGCTGGTGTTCTAGCTGGTGAATCTTCCAAACAAAAAGAAAAAACAGAGAAGTAAACCTTAGATGACAAGCTGTGGACAGTATTCTCAGGTTCCTCACCTACCGTCTCATCAGTTAGGTAGCACACTCACCTTTCTAATCAAGCCCACGACAGTAACTGTGCAAATCAGCTAGATCAGCACCTCAGTGGAGCACTGAAAGAGCATAGCAATGTTGAAAGGAACATCTTTCACATTAAATGTTAAACCAAGGATCCTGCCTGCAGTATCAGGTCGATATATACAAAACTACGTGGTAAATAGGACAGTGCTCTCTTCCTAATATCCATCTCTCGACTTTTGTAAAAGAAGATTATTCACTTCTGTCACTACTCTTTGTGAGACTTGGATGCAGCATCTCAGACCATCAATAATCATTGCCAAAGCTGACAGTAGTTCACATTCACAGGAAGCAGAACGAACTAATGCTGGAAATCTCAAACAAAAACACTGTGCTGCAATGGTTGGCAATATTAGATTAGATTACTCACTTAGCGTGGAAACAGGCCCTTTGGCCCAACAAGTCCACACCGACCCTCCGAAGAGCAATCCACTCAGACCCATTCCCCGACATTTACCCCTTCACCCAACAATACTGGCAATTTAGCATGGCCATTTCACCTAACCTGCACATATTTTGGACTGTGGGAGGAAACTGGAGCATCCAGAGGAAACCCACGCAGACACGGGGAGAACGTGCAAACTCCACACAGACAGTTGCCCGAAGCAGGAATTGAACCCGGGTCTCTGGCGCTGTGAGGCAGCAGTGCTAACCACTGTGCCACCGTGCTGCCCATTATCTTTAGAGGGAAAACAGTTACAGTTTCTGATGAAGGGTCACTGGATTTGAAACAAGACCGTTTTCTCTGTAGAGATACCACCAGATATGGAGCTCTTTCTGGGGTAGGTGGGACCTCTACAAGTAGGATGATCTTCATCTAAACCAGAGGGGTACCAATATCCTGGGAGGGAAATTCGCTAAAGCTATTAAGGTGGATTTAAACTAATACAGCAGGGGGATGGGAACAAAAATTGTAGACAGGTACAGAAGAGGATGAGAATAGGGAGTTCCAAAATCAAGTATCTGACACTGGCAAGCGAGAACCTGGTTTGAAGTGTGTGTACTTCAACGCAAGGAGCATCCGAAATAAAGTGGGTGAACTGGCAGCGTGGGTTGGTACCTGGGACTTCGATGTTGTGGCCATTATGGAGACATGGATAGAGCAGGGACAGGAATGGCTGTTGCAGGTTCCGGGATTCAGATGTTTCAGTAAGAGCAGAGAAGATGGTAAAAGAGGGGGAGGTGTGGCATTATTGATCAGGGACAGTATTACAGTTGCAGAAAGGATGTTTGGGGACTCGTTAACTGAGGTAGAATGGGCTGAGGTTAGAAGCAGGAAAGGAGAAGTCACCATGATGGGAGTTTTCTATAGGCCTCCGAATAGTCCCAGAGATGTAGAGGAAAGGATAGCAAAGATGATTCTTGATAGGAGTGAGAGAGGTAGCGTAGTTGTCATGGGGGACTTCAACTATCCAAATATTAACTGGGATCACTACAGTATGAGTACTATAGATGGGTCAGTTTATGTCCAGTGTGTGCAGGAGGGCTTCCTGACATAGTATGTAGACAGGCCAACAAGGGGCGAAGCCACTTTAGATTTAGTACTGGGTAACGAGCCCGGCCAGGTGTTAGACTTGGAAAGGGGGAGCATTTTGGAGACAGTGATCACAATTCTGTCAGGTTTACTTTACGCCACCAAGCAAGAGTTACAGCTGGGGAGGGGTGGGGGGTGGGGGGGGGGGGGGGGGGGGGGGAAGGGAAATTACGATGCAATTAGGAAAGATTTAGGAAGCGTAGAATGGGGAAGGAAACTGCAGGGAATGAGCACATTAAAAATGTGGAGCTTATTCAAGGAAAAGCTCCTGTATGTCCTAGATAAGTATGTACCGGTCAGGCAGGGAGGAAGATATAGAACATGTGAGCCGTGGCTTACTAAGGAAGTGGAATCCCTGGTCAAGAAGAAGGAGGTGGTTTATGTTAGGACAAAATGTGAAAACTCAGGGCGCTTGAGGGTTACAAGGAAGTCAGGAAAGACCTATAAAGAGAGCTCAGAAGAGCCAGGAGGAGACATGAGAAGGTGTTGGCGGATAGGATCAGGGTTAACCCTAAGGCTTTCCATAGGTATGTCAGGAATAAAAGAATGACAAGAGTTAAATTAGGGCCAATCAAGGATAATAGTGGGAAGTTGTGTGTGGCATCAGAGGAGAGAGGGGAAGCACTAAATAAATATTTTTCGACAGTGTTCACTATAGAAAACGTTGGCGAGGAAGATACAGAGATACTTGCATCTAGACTAGAAGAGATGGAGGTTCACAAGGAAGATGTATTAGAAGTACTGCAGAGTGTGAAAATAGACAGGTCCTCTGGGCCGGATGGGAGCTATCCTAGGATCCTCTGGGAAGCAAGGGAAGAGAGATTACCAAGGCTTTGGCATTGATCTTCAAATCATCATTCTACAGGAATAGTGCCTGAGGACTAAAGGGTGGTAGAGACAACCCTGGTAATTACAGACCAGTGAGTCTCACTTCAGTTGTTGGTAAAGTGTTGGAAAAGGTTATAAGAGATAGGAATTATAACCATCTAGAAAAGAATAATCTGATCAGGGGCAGTCAGCATGGGTTTGTGAAGGGTAGGTCATGCCTAACGAATCTTATTGAGTTTTTTGACAAAGTGACCAAACAAGTAGATGAGAGTAAACCAGTTGATGTGGTGTATATGGATTTCAGCAAGGCATTCAATAAGGTTCCCCACAGTAGGCTATTATATAAAATGCAGAGGAATGGGATTGTGGGAGACATAGCAGGTAGGGTCAGTAATTGGCTTGCTGAAAGAAAACAGAGGGTTGCAGTTGATGGAACATGTTCATCTTAGTGTCCAGTCACTAGCAGCATACCGCAAGTGTCGGTGTTAGGTCCACTGCTGTTCGTCATTTTTATAAATGACCTGGATGAGGGCTTAGAAAGGTGGGTTAGTAAATTTGCGGACGACACTAAGGTCAGTGGAGTTGTGGATAGTGATGAAGGATGTAGTAGGTTGCAGACAGACATAGATAGGATGCAGAGCTGGGCAGAGAGGTGGCAAATGGAGTTTAATGTGGACAAGTGCGAGGTGATACACTTTGGACAGAGTAATCGGAATGCAAATTACTGGGCTCTTGGGAGTGTAGGTGAGCAGAGAGATCTCGGTGTCCATGTACACAGATCCCTGAAAGTTGCCACCCAGATTGACAGGGTTGTTAAGAAGACATACAGTATTTTGGCCTTTATTAATAGAGGGATTGATTTCCAGGACCAGGAGGTTATGCTGCGGCTGTACAAAGCTCTGGTACGGCCACATTTGGAGTACTGTGTACAGTTCTGGTCACCGCATTATAAGAAGGATGTGGAAGCTTTGGAAAGGGTGCAGAGGAGATTTACTAGGATGTTGCCTGGTATGGAAGGAAGGTCTTATGAGGAAAGGCTGAGGGCCTTGAGGCTGTTCTCGTTAGATAGAAGAAGGTTGAGAGGTGACTTAATAGAGACAAACAAGAGAATCAGAGGGTTAGATAGGGTGCACAGGGAGAACTTTTTTCCAAGTATGGGGACGGCAAACATGAGGGGACACAATTTTAAAGTGAGGGGAGATAGATACAGGACAGATGACAGAGGTAGTTTCTTTACTCAGAGTAGTAAGGGTATGGAATGCTTTGCCTGCAACGGTAGTAGATTCGCCAAGTTTAAGTGCATTTAAGTCGTCATTGGACAAGCATATGGACGTACATGGAATATTGTTGTGGGATGGGCTTCAGATTAGCATGACAGGGCAGCGCAACATCGAAGTCAAAGGGCCTGTACTGCGCTGTAATATTCTATGTCGTGTTTCACCAGCACTGGTTTTTATCTCACATTAATTGTATCTTCAAAGATTTAGCAAAACAAAATGGTTCACCACCACCACCTGGTGGACAATATGGTAAATACAACGAGGTAAAAACAATGACTGCAGATGCTGGAAACCAGAACGCCCCTGGTGCTCACCTTCCACCCTTCGCATAAACCAAATCATCCACCGGCATTTCCGCCACCTCCAAACAGACCCCACCACCAGGGGTCCCTCCCCACCCCTTTCCGCAAAGACCGTTCCCTCCGTGACTACCTGGTCAGGTCCACACCCCCCCTATGACCCACCCTCCCATTCTGGCACTTTCCCCTGCCACCGCAGGAACTGTAAAACCTGCACCCACACCTCCTCCCTCACCTCTATCCAAGGCCCTAAAAGGAGCCTTCCACATCCAAAGTTTTACCTGCACACCCACTAATATCATTTATTGTATCCGTTGCTTCCGATGCGGTCTCCTCTACATTGGGGAGACTGGGCACCTCCTAGCAGAGCGCTTTAGGGAACATCTCTGGGACATCCGCACCAATCAACCACACCGCCCTGTGGCCCAACATTTCAACTCCCCCTCCCACTCTGCCGAGGACATGGAGGTCCTGGGCCTCCTTCACCGCCGCTCCCTCACCACCAGACGCCTGGAGGAAGAACACCTCATCTTCCGCCTCGGAACACTTCAACCCCAGGGCATCAATGTGGACATCAACAGTTTCCTCATTTCCCCTTCCCCACCTCACCCTAGTTCTAAACTTCCAGCTCAGCACTGTCCCCATGACTTGTCCTACCTGCCTATCTCCTTTTCCACCTATCCACTCCACCCTCTCCTCCCTGACCTATCACCTTCATCCCCTCCCCCACTCACCATTGTACTCCATGCTACTCTCTCCCCACCCCCACCCCCCTCTCGCTTATCTCTCCGCGCTTCAGGCTCACTGCCTTTATTCCTGATGAAACGTCGATTTCGAAGCTCCTTGGATGCTGCCTGAACTGCTGTGCTCTTCCAGCAGCACTAATCCAGAATATGGTAAATACGCCATTTAAGTCAAGGTCTGCATGCTCCTTGTATTTAGACAGAGATAAACAGGCCTCTTGGTCACTCAGGGTATTGAGGGATATAGGCAGTGGGCAGGAAAGTGGAGACGAAGCAAGATGTCAGTCATAATGAATGGTGAGGTTGGTTCAACAGCACATATGGTCCTTCAAAATAGAAATCGCTGCACCTCAGGAAATAGAAGGGAAGGAGGAATTCAAGAGATTTACAATCACCATGGAAGTGGTGCTGAGCAAATTATTGGAGTTGAGGGCTGACAACTCACCAAGTGCTGACAGACCTCAACCTAAGTTCTGAAAACAAGTGGCTCGTGAGACAGTTCATGGATTGGTTCTAATGTTCCAAAACTCCCTAGATTTGGGGAAAATACATCAAAAACAGGAGGAGACAGAATGCAGAGACCTAAAGGCCGATTAGTTTCATATCTGTCATGGGCAGATGTTCAATGCTATTAAAGATAACTGCAGGGCACTCTCATAAATTCAAGATAATCAGACAGGGTCAACATCGGTTGAGAGAGAGAATATTTATTGGAGTCATGGAGTCAGAGTCATAGAGATGTACAGCATGGAAACAGACCCTTTGGTCCAACTTGTCTATGCCAACCAGATATCCCAACCCAATCTAGTCTCACCTGCCAGCACCCAGCCCATATCCCTCCAAACCCTTCCTGTTCATATACCCATCCAGATGCCTTTGCTTGATTAGTCAGTGAGATAGTTCTTTAAAAGAACTAAGATGTGCTATGAATAACAGGAATGGCACGATGTACTTTAATTAGATTTTCAGAAGGCATTTGATAAGGTCCTTCATCACGGAGAATATAAGCTCATCGTGTAGGGGGTAACACATTAAAATGGATAGTCGATTAGCTAGCTAAGAGGAAACAGAGGATAGACAAAATACTCATTTTCTGGTTGTCAAGCTGTATCAAATCATGTGCCACAGGGATCAATGCTGTGGCCTCAACCATTTATAATTTAAATAAATTACTAAAATGGAGGGATGGAGGAATTATAGTTGCTAATGATACAAAGATGGGTAAGAAAATAAAGTTGTGAAGAGGACATAATGAAGTTACAAAAGTATATACACAGGTTCGGTGATTGGGGACAGACCTGGCAAAGTGTATAACGCAGGAAAATGTGAAATTATTCATTTCGGCAGAAAGAATAAAAATTTGTATAATCTAAAATGGTGAGTAATTGCAGAGCTCAGAGATGCAGAGGATCCTGGATATTCTTGTGTATGAATCGCAGGAGTTTAGTGTACAGGTACACCAAGTAATTGGAAAGCCACATTCATGTTACTCCTTTATATGCCCTTGTTTCCAAAGTCTGATGCGAATGAAAAATTTCAAATTAATTTTGACTATTTTTGTGCAATATAACAAAAGATCAATTCAAACAACAACTATCTGGACAATAATGACATCTGGGCTCAATTTTATTTACTAGGTATCCAGAGAGTGCAACCCCAAGTTCAATTCCCCAGCCAGGTTCTCATCTGAACAAGTCTTTTCAGAATCTTCTAATGTTTCAATGAGATCACTGCTCATTAATTTCAGAGAATACAGGTTCATTGTACTCCGCCTCTCACCATAGGCCAACCCTCTCACCCCAGGATCTAATCTAGAGTTGCAGTTCAAATACTTTGTGCAATTTAGAAGCTACGGTTAAAGCAAACAACAAAGAGTCAAGCACAAGACCAGTAATCAACCAACAGGATCCTGGAGGGATGGCTGGGGTATACAGTGAGGCGGCTAGTGCTAGCAGAGAAGGGGCCATGTGTTGAGAGGAACACAAGCACAAGAGAAAAGACAGGGAAGGAACATCTCTCACAGACAGCAGTATACACAGCAGCAGGGAAGATGCAGCTAGTGAACAGCTTGGGAATTTGGGTCTGCTTTAGGGGTGTGAATTAAGTTTAATTCACACACTGCTGTTTATTGGGGGTTGGGGTGTTCTTTTGCTGCAATCAAACACATAAGCAGGAAGACGGGTGAGAGGCAGACAGCACCCCATAAAAATCAAAAGGCTTCTTTCATAAACTTCAATGTTGCAAAATAATCTGACTTTACCTAGAAAAGCATCGTACTACCAATGCTGGAAATCAGAAATTAAGACAGAAAATGCTGGAAGTATACCCCAGGTCTAGTATCATCTGTTTGAATTGCAACAGACAGAACAGTGATGGGTATTAAAGTTATTTGAATCAGGAATTCACAAAAATCTCTTCAGTGGTTAGCACATGGTATTCACTATCTCAGGGAATATTATAAATGAAAAAAAATCGAGGGAAAGCTAGATCAGTATAGAAGGGAGAAAGAAATAGACCCAAGAGCAAGATGTCAAAAGACACAAACACCAGTAGAGACCAGTGAGGCTAAATGATTGGTTTTTTGTGCTTTAACTATAATATACATACAAGAGGCATCGCACTTTACATTTATTAGAAAATAAAATGGCTAAAATCAAAGGCAAATTTAAGGGAAATGCAAGTCAAATAACAAACCTTGGAAATGATCATGGTAATATCATTGGACTAGCAATTCAGAAGTTAATGTTTGAATTCTATCTTGGCAGATGGGAGAAAATTTAAATCAATAAAAAAAATCTGGAATGGAAAGCTAATCTAACCGGTGACTGTGTAACCAACATCAATCATCATAAAAACCTATCTGGTTCACAAATGTTCTTTTGCGAAGGAAATCTGCCATCCTTACGTGACTCCAAACCCATAGTAATATGACTGACCCTTATATGTCCCAGAGGCAATTAGAGATAAACGACAAACTTTAGCATAGCCAGCTGTGGCCACATCCCATGAACAAACAAAAACAAAAAAGTACAGTAGTAACTTACGGATTAGAGGCTTCCATCTGACATTAGGCAAGGACGCAACTTGGTTGTCCCCGTAGTCCTCAAGGGGGGGCATCAATGGGAATTTTTCACATAGCCTGACAGATGACTGCATGTACAGCTGTCCCTTGTACATGCCTGGAATAGGGAGAGTGAACAAATGCAGTGTTTAGACATGGTAGGAATCTACAGGAGATCAGTCAGCTAGAACATTCACCTTGTTATTTACTTTTAAACTGCAGTTATGTCACCTGACAAAACTTGACAGGTAAAGTGAAGAGATTAAAAACAAAAAAAAAGAAGTGTGCTACATTATCTCTCCATTTAAAGTGTAACTGATGTCGTATGGGTTTGGTTCATTATTAGTACTAATACAGAACGGGGTCATGGGGGAGCTTACCAATCAGCTCGGAATCTCATTGATCCATTAAATCAACTAGCATACCAAGTAACTCTCCACTGTCACCTGCATTACTTGCACCTTTCCATTACCTCAAATTTTATTTTATTATGCTGTATTTACAAATAATAGCTTGATACTACAGTGCGAAAGAGTGGCACAAGGTCAAACCTTTTCATCTTGCAATCAGGACTAACCTTCAGGTAAGCAAGCTTGGAAAGAGATTACTGATTGAAATAGCGTGAGAGGGGTACATATTTTACTCACACTCATCCTCTTCAGACATGCATGACGCATCTCTGGAGGTGAGACTTCATCTCATGCTGCTACTTTGTAGCGAACACGAGTGATTTTCTGTTAGCACAACACTGCTTCACTTGACTTTGAGTACTTCATTTTCAGATTGTGTTTCACTGACTTTTTGGAGGTGGGGTGGGTGGGGGGGTTTGAGCAGTTTATATAATATCCAAGAGTACAGGGTAGTTTGGAGTTGAAGATGGCCACATTTTCCTACATTAGTGCATCCACCCAGAAAGATACATGTTATCCAAAACCCCAATCATAGCAGCATCAATCACTTGAATGACTCCATGAGGAGGCAGTGATGTCGTGACAACAGGCTCAAATCCCAAGGCAGATGGTGAAAGTTGAATTCCTTAAAAATATCTGGAGCTAAAAGCTAATCAAATGGCCATGTTGGCACTGCTGATTGTCGGAAAAACTCATCTGCTCTCCACATCCCGATCCCTTATTAGCACTAACCCTAATCAAATTACCTTATATGGACTCTGGCTGGATGGTTTATAATACTGGTTTAATCCCCACACCAGCTGAAGTCATCATGAAGCATTCACCTTCTCAACCGCTTTCCTCACCTGACAGATGGTAACCCTCAGGATAAACCACCACCAATCTCTCATGAGTGCACATCCCTCCGTCTGTTAAAATTATGGCCATTACCATTACATTGTGTCTCCACTTCAGGTGTTAACCAACACAGCATACTTCTGTCATTGTGTGTTTTAATCTGTGTTTCTTTGACATATCGAACTCCCCATTAGCAAAGGAAATCTGCCATCATTACCGGGTCTGGCCTATATGTTACTCCAGATCACAGCAATGTGATTGATGCTGAAATGGCCAAGCAATCGATTCAGTAAGGGGTAACCATATCCCCACAGAAGAATAATTATTTTTTAAATCTTCCTTGGTTCAGTGGCAGCACCGAAGATCAAATCCCACATAAAAGAATCTTTGTAAATCAACTTAAAAGTAAAAGGCCTTTTAAGAGAAAGATCACAAGTCTGTGCAAATCACTTCTCCAGAATGCAGCAGTTATTGAATTTATCCAAGGCTGAGTCAGGTAGATTTTTGTTATAATAGTCAAGAGTTATGGGGATGTAGACAGTAACAGAGTTGCGATCATCCATGACCTTACTGAATGGGTGGCACAGGCTAGAACAACTAAATAGCCATCTCCTACTCCCATGTTCATATCTAAATGAGAAATGAAGCAGTTTTGTTTTCTAACAACTCAATCTAAAATTCTAGACCTTTAGATTTCATTCCCTTTGAAGTTATCAAACAGGACCGAGATTTCTTCCCTAACATCCCACGAGCAATCAAAAACTCACTGCATGAAGAACTTGCAACAATCTTGTGCTAGTGTTTAACTGCAACGTAACCTACACTGATGTGCCACATTCAGAGTGATGCCAAGGTTACTTATATCCACTGCAACTGAACTTCATTCTCTTACCGAGATAGACTCCAGACTCGGACGTCTCTGCTGCTCCTCTTGCGGCCTCCACCAAATCTTCCTCATCTTCTATCTCATTGCTGCGGCTAGCAGAATAGCTGGCATCGTCAAACAGGCTGACTGGAATTACTTCCCCATCCTCCACCAACCAGGCAGATGCCACTGGAGTACAGAACTAACCAGGGAATGGAAGAGATAAGGGTAGTCACAAATCTCTACAAACTGTTTACCTATAGAGCAGCAGAGAATTTCAAATTCAAACAAATTTTCTTTTTTATTAATACAGCTGTGAATTGAAAAAATTGTATTGTCACCTGGTGTTCCCACTCCAGTTGGCCACCTCGTTTACTGCTAAAAGACATCACCTTCCAGTCTGACACGGAGACTTTTATGATGTGATCTTTCACAGTGGCACCCTGGTCCCATTCAGAGAATGTCGTTGATCGACCATTCTTACTGCTAGCAGTGGAACTACTCTCAATGTAGTTGATATTCGTTGCTGCATCTCGAATAAACCTTAGCTCGTAGTGCCCAACACTGAAGTTCCATCTTTAAAAGAAATGGCAGAGTTTAAAAGGCAACTCACACCAACTTACTTTTATATCCCAAAACTTTTCAAGAAACTTCACTATCAAATAAACCTTCACACCAAGCAAATAAGGCCATAATAGGTAGGATAGGGTAGTCAAAGCTTGGTCAAAGAGGTGACAGGCTTTAAAGGAATATCTTAAATGGAAAGACAGACAAGGGGAACAGGCTAGGCAAGAAATTCCAAAGTTTAGGACCTTGGAGCAAGAAATGAAAGAGTGAATAAAAAGGAGAAGCAAGTAAAATATATGAGACACACAAAAGGCCGAGGTATGGGATGGATGCAGGAAATGGTTGAAGACAGGGAGGAATTTTAAAACAAAGTCAGAATTTTGAAATAAGCTAACATAACCTCTAAGAATATAATCAATTACATTGCAGGTAAGGCAGGCACAGACGAGTTACTGTGTATCACCCCTCAAAAGCCAGTTAGGTAATAGTTATAGTTGGCATGAAATGCTGCAGTTAGTTTTCCAATATAGATTTAAAACGATGTGCAAAAGAAACAAGGGTGATGTGAGAAAAACATGTTCACACAGCAGGTGGGTGGGATATAGAAGGCCCTGCCAGGACTGTGTCGGACAAAGATTCAACTGAGACATTCAGCACCACAATGGATGACTTCTTTGGCTAGAAATAAGGGTTATTGTGGTGAAGAGTAGTATCCCTATCTCTGGACTGGGAGCCACAGGTTCAAATTCCATTTGCTCCATAGCTGTGTAACAATTGCTCTGTACAGGCTGAATAGAAAAAGAGAGAATATGCAAGGGTTTGGGGAGAAAGCAGGATATTTGCACAGTGTAACTATGCTCACAGAAAGAGCGGGTGACAGCACAATCAGCTGAATAGCTTCCTTCCTCACCGTAACAATTCGGTGATATATTACAAGGTTTCTAAAACATAAATCAGGCAATCCAAGTAGGGTGGCATTAATGCAAAACCATCTAATGCTTCATTACTCATGGTCTGCAATTAGATTATCCATCTAGATCCCAATTTCTTATTTCTCATGATGCCAGAATTGGTGGAACTGAGCCATGAAAACCAAAATAAAC
This sequence comes from Chiloscyllium punctatum, assembly GCF_047496795.1. Taxonomy (NCBI): domain Eukaryota; kingdom Metazoa; phylum Chordata; class Chondrichthyes; order Orectolobiformes; family Hemiscylliidae; genus Chiloscyllium; species Chiloscyllium punctatum. The sequence continues at coordinate 151,389,145 of NC_092739.1, read as the reverse complement.
AAGTAAATAGAGGGAGAAATACTTGTTGTCCTCTGTTATAAAACAACCTCCAAATGGTCCCACATTGTATCAGGACAACAGCAATGAATGCAAGAGTGAACTGCACTCACTTCTCAGCACCAGATCGAGGTCCCACAGCCCTGACAGTTTTCTGCGTACGCTGCAGCAGCAAGATACCCAAATCCTGCTCAGTAGTTTCCTCTTCCCAGCGGCGGCAGCCTGCTGCCGAGCAGATATATCGCATCTGTTCAAGGACATGGGGAAACAGAGAAGAGGAGGAAACTTTTTTTTAACATTGGTAGGACAACAGAGAAACTCTCACTTCTGGTCACTGCTCTGACCAGAGCTAGACCACAGGCAGAATTGTAGAATTTAAATCAGTCTTAGCTGGGGCCTCAATTCCCACTCCATTGAGAGACAGTGCAGCAACTGAACTTGGGGCAACCATTACAACGGAGAAGCTCACTTTAGCAATTCGGATCTAATGGAAGGAAGCATTGGCCAAGAGTCTCTTAAGTGGTCATAATGCAGCTCATGTCCCAATGCTAGAATGTATTTATTAGGAGTGGTCACACATACCACTGATTGCATACGTTGCATTTTTAAAAATTGCATATACTTAAAATAGAAACAACAAAAACAAAATTTCCATGTTTTGGTACAAGCCCTACATCAGGAAGGGCTTTTGCCCGAAAACGTCAATTTTCCTGCTCCTCGGATGCTGCCTGACCTATTGTGCACTCTAATCCCCAGCATCTGCAGTACTCACTTTCACCTCACATAGAAACACGTCATTGGAGTTTGATTAAGGGTGCTGCTGTGAGGGGCTCTAGGATTCAACAACTTACAGGTTAAAGCCCCACTATGGCAGATTGGTAACCTACACTCGCTCAAAGGAATTCGGTAGGAGATTATTTCTTTGGATACCAGAAGTTGATCATCTTGTGCCACTGATTCATGTGGATTGCAGGAAGTCTGAAGAAACAAGCAGCAAGATTTATGATTTCTCAAGTAGCAGTCCTCTCTCAAGCAAGTTGGGGTCTAGTGTTACAGTGGTAGCGTCCAGGCCTGGATTGAAGTCGCACCTGCCCCAGAAGCACATACAGTAAACTTTGTTTTAACCAGCACCTTATGGACCATCACTCTTGCTAAACCGACAAAAATAATATACCTGAAATATTGGATGCTCACTGTATTATAATAACCTCCCCAGTGTCCGAGTAGGCAGCTCAGGGCGCAAGTGAGAACGCTGTCTGCCGCTAAGTTTTATTTAAAGGTTAAATTGCGTTCTTTAAATGATTTATGCTGTAAATAAAAGCATAATAGTGATGTGTATACCCCCTGCATTATGTTGCAGTTACTTCACATGCGCTTTTATTTTGCTGTTTGCTGTAATAACATCTCTGGATAGGTTAATTAAAAATATCCTCCCTCAAGCAAAAGCTCTTACTGCCTTTATTTCTGTGTTGGTTATAAGAGGCAGCTATTGTATTGTTGATTGACTGAAGCAGACATTATGATTTTAATTAGAAGACTAATGTTCCTTATTTCTTCAGTTATCTTAGATAAAAACAGGAATATAGGAACAGGAATAGGCTATTCAGCACCTTGAGCCTGCTCCACCATTTATTGAGATCATGGCTGAGCTATGGCCAAACTCCATAGAGTTACCTTGGACCAAACCCCACAATAGCTTTAATCTTATATTGTAATACTTAATTTCAATTAATTACAAAAGACGCGTATTCAATTCCAAAAGACCCATTTAGGAGAATGAATATACATTAGAAGAAACCACTTGTTAATTCTTTCAGAAATTCTACAAAAGAAGTTACATCCACAGGTTGAGTAACCTCACCTTTCCAGTATACGGATCCAACCCATAGCTTGTGTGTGACTTCCCTCCAACCAAGACCACATCATCACTAAATCGGTAGGAAGATTCCAGCAGGGATTCCACTGTAAAAGGAACGGTCTCCATGCTCTCCCGGTCTCTGTCCCATTGGAAAAGATCTCCATCCAGGGATGGAATTATTACTTTATTCCCAAAGACCTGTGGGTAAGTACAGCAATTAGGTACATCGACATGTAGCTGTGGGTTGCAGCACCAGGCAAACACAGCACGAGACAACCACAGTGCAAGCTTCAGAGCCACTCGTTCAGTCAAGATAAAGCTCATTGTTCAGTGGCTGTGAATCTAAAGCAACTTTGTCTAACATAACACCAATACATGGGGAAGAGGGGGGGGGGGGGGGGGGAGATGATGGGGAAAAGCAAGAGGGGAAGCAAGGGACGACCAGAAAATTCTTAATCGAAACACCATATCATTAGGATGACAAAATGTGTAAACTCCTATTCAGGTAGATTTTCTCCAAGCAACCCAACACCACTTAGATTTAGGGAAAGAAGAACACTCAAATACAAGCAAAGTACTGTCGATAAAGATAGCGTCAGAGATGTACAACATGAAAACAGACCCTTCAATCCAACTAGGCCAGACATCTCAACCCAATCTAGTCCCACCTCCCAGCACCCGGCCCATATCCCTCCAAGCCCTTCCAGTTCATATACCCATCCAGATGCCTCTTAAACATAGCAATTGTACCAGCCTCCACCACTTCCTCTGGCAGCTCATTCCATACACGTACCACCCTCTGCATGAAAAAGTTGCCCTGTAGGTCTCTTTTATATCTTTCCCCTCACCCTAAACCTATGCCCTCTAGTTCTGGACTCCCTGACCCCAGGGAAAAGACTTCACCTATTTACCCTATCCATGCCCCTCATAAATTTTGTAAACCTCTAAGGTTACCCCTCAGCCTCCGATGCTCCAGGGGAAACAGCCCCAGCCTGTTCAGCCTCTCCCTGTATCAAGGAGGCAGAAAACTGGAAAAGGCATCATGCTGTAAAGTTGAGTGAAGTAAGGGTTGAGGGGATGGGTGAGAGCAGTAACAAATTAAAAATTCTATATATGAATGCACGAAGCATTAGACACAAGATGGATGAGCTTGAGGCTCTTTTGGAAATTGGCAGATACGATATTGTGGGGATAACTGAGACGTGGCTTCATGGGGACAGGGCCTGGGAAATGAATATTCAAGGCTACACGTGCTATCGTAAGGACAGACTGACGGGCAGAGGGGGTGGGGTGGCCTTGTTGGTAAGGGAGGATATTCAGTCCCTTGCGCGGGGGGACCTAGAGTCAGGGGATGTAGAGTCAGTGTGGATAGAGCTTCGAAACACTAAGGATAAAAAGACCCTCATGGGAGTCATCTACAGGCCCCCAAACAGTAGTCTGGATGTCGGATGTAAGTTAAATCAGGAGCTGAAATTGGCTTGTCGCAAAGATGTTACTACAGTTGTTATGGGGGATTTTAACATGCAGGTAGACTGGGAGAATCAGGATGGTATCGGGCCTCAAGAAAGAGACTTTGTGGAGTGCCTCAGAGATGGATTTTTAGAGCAGCTGGTGCTGGAGCCGACCAGGGATAAGGCGATTCTGGATCTGGTATTGTGTAACGAGCCAGATTGGTCAGTGACCTCGAAGTGAAGGAGCCATTGGGAAGTAGTGACCATAATACAATAAGCTTCAATCTGCAATTTGAGAGGGAATGGGTACAATCGGAAGTGACAATATTTCAGTTGAATAAAGGGAAATATGGAGCTATGAGGGAGCAACTGGCCAAAGTTCAATGGTGCAATACCTTAACAGGGAAGACCGTGGAGGAACAATGGCGGATATTTCTGTGTATAATGCAGAAGTTGCAGGATCAGTTCATTCCTAAAAGGAAGAAAGATCCCAGGAGGAGACATGGGCGGCCGTGGCTGACGAGGGAAGTAAAGAAACATATAAAGTTAAAAGAGAAAAAGTATAACTTAGCGAAGATAAGTGGGAAAACTGAGGACTGGGAAGCTTTTAAAGAACAACAGAGGATTAGTAAGAAGGAAATACGCAGAGAAAAAATGAGGTACGAAGGTAAACTGGCCAAGAATATAAAGCAGGATAGTAAAAGCTTTTTTAGGTATGTCCAAGGCAAAAAAATGGTTAGGACAAAAATTGGGCCCTTGAAGACAGAAACAGGGGAATATATTACTGGGAACGAAGAAATGGCAGAGGAATTAAAATGGGTACTTCAGATCTGTGTTCACCGGGGAAGACACAAGCAATCTCCCTGAGGTAACAGTGGCTGAAGGACCTGAACTGAAGGGAATTTATATTTGCCAGGATTTGGTGTTGGAGAGACTGTTAGGTCTAAAGGTTGATAAGTCTCCGGGACCTGATGGCCTGCATCCCAGGGTACTGAAGGAGGTGGCTCGGGAAATCGTGGATGCGCTGGTGATTATTTTCCAGAGTTCAATAGAATCGGGGTCGGTTCTTGAGGATTGGAGGGCGGCTAATGTTGTGCCACTTTTTAAGAAGGGTGGGCGGGAGAAAGCAGGAAATTATAGACCAGTTAGTCTGACCTCAGTGGTGGGAAAGATGCTGGAGTCTATTATAAAGGATGAAATTACGGCACATCTGGATAATAGTAATAGGACAGGACAGAGTCAGCATGGATTTATGAAGGGGAAATCATGCTTGACTAATCTTCTTGAATTTTTTGAGGATGTAACTCGGAAGATGGACAAGGGAGATCCAGTGGATGTAGTGTACCTGGACTTTCAGAAAGCTTTTGATAAAGTCCCACACAAGAGGTTAGTGAGTAAAATTAGGGCGCACGGGATTGGGGGCAAAGTACTAGATTGGATAGAGAATTGGTTGGCTAATAGGAAACAAAGGGTAGTGATTAACGGCTCCATTTCGGAATGGCAGGCAGTGACCAGTGGGGTACCGCAGGGATCCGTGCTGGGACCGCAGCTTTTTACAATATATGTAAATGATATAGAAGATGGTATTAGTAATAACATTAGCAAATTTGCTGATGATACAAAGCTGGGTGGCAGGGTGAAATGTGATGAGGATGTTAGGAGATTACAGGGTGACCTGGACAAGTTGGGTGAGTGGGCAGATGCATGGCAGATGCAGTTTAATGTGGATAAATGTAAGGTTATCCACTTTGGTGGCAAGTACAGGAAGGCAGATTACTACCTCAATGGTATCAAATTAGGTAAAGGGGCTGTTCAGAGAGATCTGGGTGTTCTTGTCCACCAGTCAATGAAGGCAAGCATGCAGGTACAGCAGGTCGTGAAGGCGGCTAATAGTATGCTGGCCTTCATAACAAGAGGGATTGAGTATAGAAGCAAAGAGGTGCTTCTGCAGCTGTACAGGGCCCTGGTGAGACCACACCTGGAGTACTGTGTACAGTTCTGGTCTCCAAATTTGAGGAAAGACATTCTGGCTATTGAGGGAGTGCAGCGTAGGTTCACGAGGTCAATTCCTGGAATGGCAGGATTGCCTTACACGGAAAGACTGAAGCGACTGGGCTTGTATACCCTTGAGTTTAGAAGACTGAGAGGGGATCTGATTGAAACGTATAGGATTATGAAAGGATTGGACACTCTGGCAGCAGGAAACATATTTCCGCTGATGGGGGAGTGCCGAACCAGAGGACACAACTTAAAAATACGGGGGAGACCATTTAGGACAGAGATGAGGAGAAACTACTTCACCCAGAGAGTGGTGGCTGTGTGGAATGCTCTTCCCCAGAGGGCAGTGGAGGCCCAGTCTCTGGATTCATTTAAGAAAGAATTGGATAGAGCTCTTAAAGATAGTGGAGTCAAGGGTTATGGAGATAAGGCTGGAACAGGATACTGATTGGGAATGATCAGCCATGATCATATTGAATGGCGGTGCAGGCTCGAAGGGCTGAATGCTAGCGTCTAGCGTCTAGCGTCTAGCGTCTAGCGTCTAGCGTCTAGCGTCTAGCGTCTAGCGTCTAGCGTCTAGCGTCTAGCGTCTAGCGTCTAGCGTCTAGCGTCTAGCGTCTAGCGTCTAGCGTCTAGCGTCTAGCGTCTAGCGTCTAGCGTCTAGCGTCTAGCGTCTAGCGTCTAGCGTCTAGCGTCTAGCGTCTAGCGTCTAGCGTCTAGCGTCTAGCGTCTAGCGTCTAGCGTCTAGCGTCTAGCGTCTAGCGTCTAGCGTCTAGCGTCTAGCGTCTAGCGTCTAGCGTCTAGCGTCTAGCGTCTAGCGTCCCGATAGCTCAAATCCTCCAACCCTGGCAACATCCTTGTAAATCTTTTCTGAACCCTTTCAAGTTTAACAACCTCTTTCCGATACGAAGGAGACCAGAATTGCATGCAATATTCCAAAAGTGCCCTAACCAATGTCCTGTACAGCTGCAACATGACCTCCCAACTCCTGTACTCAATACTCTGGCCAATAAACGAAAGCATACCAAACACCTTCTTCACTATCCTATCTACCTGCGACTCCACTTTCAAGGAGCTATGAACACGCACTCCAAGGTCTCTTTGTTCAGCAACACTCCCTAGGACCTTACCATTAAGTGTATAAGTCCTGCTAAGATTTGCTTTGCCAAAATGCAGCACCTTGCATTTATCGGAATTAAATTCCATCTGCCACTTCTCTGTCCATTGGCCCATCTGGACAAGATCCTGGTGTAATCGGAGGTAACCCTCTTTACTGTCAACTACACCTCCAATTTTAGTGTTATCTGCAAACTTACTAGCTGTAAGTTTTATGCTCACATCAAAATCATTTATGTAAATGACAAAATGTCGAGGACCCAGCACCGGTCCTTGTGGCACTCCACTGGTCACGGGCCTCCAGTCCAAAAAACAACCCTCCACCACTACGGTCTTCTACCTTTGAACCAGTTCACCCTTTATTCCATGAGATCTAATCTTGCTAATCAGTCTCCCATGAGGAACCTCGGAAATAAAAATAAAGTGGAGAACTAGGCAGCATCCATGGAGAGAGAAAAGCTGTTCACAGTTTGTGCCTCATATAACCCTTCTTCAGAACTGAGCATGTTATATCTAAACATTAACCACATATTCAAGTTTGGGGATAATATGAATACATGTACATGTAAGAAAAAAGGTAGACAGAGTCATTGAATATCTGTCTCTAGAAAATCGCTATGTTACATAAAGAGTAATTACTATTTTATTTCAAAGTATATACGCCCTGATATAACTAGTGAGAAAGACATTGTCTAATGCATAGATTTGTGCATGGCAAAAGATAAAAACTACACATCAATAGATTGACCAAATTTGAACATGCAGAGCATGAAAACTACAAGTACGCCTAGGTTGGGATCACTTGCAAAAATAAGAAAAGCACTGAAATGTAAAGTGTATGAAAACATAAACCATACAGAACAGGATGCAGATTGAATCAGTTAGGTCCTGCTAATCACTACAGCACTACATTCTCTCTTCAAGTACACTTTTTCAAAATGTGTTATTGGTATTGCTCAACATTACGCATCTCTCAGATTGTCCATGGTTGTTTCTGTGCTATATGACTGACTTCAACTGCAGAGTTTGCCCCTTGACAACCGCTGATTCCAGTTTTGCTAGGTCGCCTTCAAGCCATACAGTCAAACATGGCCTTGATGTCAAAGGCTGCTACTCTCATCTCATTCCTGTAATTCGGCTCTTTCATCCATGTTTGAACCAAGGCAGTAATAAAGCTAGGAGCGGAGTGACCCTAACGAAACCAAAACTTGGCGTCACTGAGCAGGTTGTTGCTGAGCATGTGCTGCTTGACAGCACTAATGATGGCACCTTCTATCACTTCATTGATGAATCTAGAGTAGATTGATTGGACAGTAATTAGTCTGGCTAGATTTGTCCTCCAATGTACGTAGGACACACCCAGGCAACTATCCACGTAGTCCAGTAAATGCTTGTGCTGTAGAACACTGGAACAGCTTGGCTAAGGGTGCAACTAGCTCTGGAGAACAAACCTTCAGTACTATTGTCAGAATGTTGTCATGGCCCATCGCTTTTACAGTATCTAGTGCCCCCAACCATTTCTTGATATCACATGTAGTGAATCAAATTGGCTGAAGACTGATATCGGTCATGATGGGGTCCACTGAAAGCAACCAAGATGGATCATACATTCGGCACTTCTGGTTGAACATTGCTGGGAATACTTCAGCCTATTATTTTGCATTGATGTGTTGGACTTTTCCGTCATTGAGGAGGAGGATATTTGTGGAGACTGCTCCACCAGTGAGTGGTTTCATTGTCAACCACCATTCACCATTGTCGCTGCTTGAGATCTGCCCTACAACAGTAGTTCAAAGTTTGGGAGAAGATTTGTAGCTCGGGTGCGCGTTGTTGTGGTTCTGTTCGCCGAGCTGGGAATTTGTCTTGCAAACGTTTCGTCCCCTGTCTAGGTGACATCTCAGTGCTTGGGAGCCTCCATTATCGGGCAAGCCAAACAGAGAACAGCCAGGGAATTCCTAGAGGCATGGCACTTATCCACAGATTCTATCAACAAACACATCGACCTGGACCCAATATACCGGCCACTACAGTGGACAGCTCGAACTGACAACCGGAAGCGGCAGAGACAGGCCACTATAAATGCCGGAGGAAATAGCACAGAAGCGCTTCACAGGAGGCTCCCACGCACTGAGGATGTCACCGAGACAGGGGACGAAACGTTTGCAAGACAAATTCCCAGCTCGGCGAACAAAACCACAACTACAACAGTAGTGTCGTCAGCAAAGCTGTAAACAGATATGCCGGGCTAGGAGTACAGTTCTGCCACTGTAAGTGGCCCACTGTGCCTCAAACGCCCAGGCTGGAGTTGCTAAATCTTTTAAGTCTGTCCCATTTCACATACAACACGATAGAGATTATTTGCAATGTGAAGGCAGAACTTCATCTCCAGGAGAAGCGTCCAGTGGCCACTTACCGATGCATCTGTCCATGACTGTATCTGCCCATTAGTAAGGATGATGTCAAGTACATTATCCCCTCATATTGGTTCCCTCATCATCTACCACAGACCCAGTCTAGCAGCTATGTCCTTTAGGACCCACCAGCTTGATCAGTAGTGCTGCTATCAAACCCCTGGTGATGGGAATTGAAAATCCCACCCAGAGTACATTTTGCACCATTTCCACCCTCACTACTTCCTCCAAGAGTGGTTCAACATTGAGGAGTACCAATTCATCAATAGAGAGATGACAGTACAAGGCAATCAGCAGGTTTTTCTGCCCATGTTTAACCTGAAGACTTGACCTCCAAGGCTTTGTGAGGTCCAGAGTCAATGTTGAGAACTTCCTGGGCAACTTCTTCAACTGCATTGGGTCTGTCTTGCCAGTGGGACAGCACATATCCAGGGATGGCAATGCTGCTGTCTGGGACAGTGTCTGTAAGGTATGATTCTATGAGTATAACCGTTTCAGGCTGTTGCTTGACTCTCAGCGAGATAGTTGTTGCAATTTTGGCACTCGACACAAAAGGTTTATAAGGATGTCTTTACAAGGGCAACAGAGCTGTTTCGATCATGGTCTTTCCTGTTGCCTAGGGTTGAGCGGTGGTCCATCTAGTTTTCATTCATTATTGAGATCCTCTCAATAATCTTCTCAAAACTTGCTAGGACTTCATAGCAATTTAAATAGCTGAGTAGCATGTTGGGCCATTTCAGAGGGCAGTTCAGAATCAACCACATTGCTGTGGGTCTGGAGTCACATGCAGACCAGAATAGATTTCCTTCCCGGAAATTAGTGAACCAGCAAGGGTTTCATGATCATCAGTAGACTCAGAGATATTTTAAAAATACAATTCAAATTCTATGATCTACCATTTGGGATTTGAATCTGGTTTCCAGAACATTAGCTAAGTTTCTGGATTAATAGCCTAGTGACTGTATCACTGGGCCCTTTTACGACCTGTTTTCCTCCTATGCCAGCTTTGTTTTAATTCTGAACTTCTGCTTGGGTTCCCATCTACCTGAGGGGTTAGCTTACATTGTCCCAAACAAGACTTTTAAATCTCTCCACAAGCATAACAGGTCCAGTCCTACTAAAGTGCAAGTTATGATATTTATCCCTCAATCAAATGATTTCAGGAGAGGTTACTAGATCATTAATTACTTTTCACAAACTGCCTGAAACGTTCCCTGACATTGAAATGAGGACATTAAAAAAAAGAGATGCCAGAGGTGATCTGACAGAAGCAAGATTGTCATCAAATAAACAGAGATCATTTCCATATAAGCTGTGAGGGGGATGTCGAAACAAATATCAGGAAAAGTGATGTCGAAGGCTGATATCAGGAACTTCTTAAAGAATGATACACGATAAGAAAGGAATCCAAACAGAATGGAACTCTTAGTTAATTGTGAGGAGGAGTAAATAAGTTATTAAAAATGGGTACACCACGAGCAAAGGCTGTCCTTCACTTGTGAATCTAGCTAACCAAGTTAGTTGGGCGAAGTAACAAACTGTTCGAGGGAGACATGAAACAATAACAGAAATTGCTAGCGAAATTCTAACATGAAGGTGCTTTCTCCCAAGGATGCTGGCAGGTCTGTTAAGTTCACCAGAAATTTCTGTTTTTGTTTACGACCTCAAAATCAACATTTCTTTGTTTTAGGTTTAGGGGAAAGCATGTTGGGCAGGATACAAAAACACTCATTTCAAATAACAGGTGGAATAAAAAAAAGACTATAAAGATATCCGAACTGTAGGAACAAGTTGAAAAATGGTTTTATTCCAGGAGTGGCTCCACAACAAAACCCCATTGATACTGCACTGACATGCAAACTTGAAACAATAATCTTAGTAAACATCTCAATCTCTAAAGAGCTCCAAACAAACATTAACCTACCAGTATGGTATTGGGTCCCTGAAGTGGAAGGATTTAACTTTGAATTTTGTCTCAATACAAAAGAAGACCTTGGCTCACAAATGGGTTTCACTGAAGCTGGTAATTAAACAATTTCTTCTGGTTTCTATTGAAGAAAAGCTTTCAACAAAAATATTGTGTTTTTGTTTTGCTGTAATGCTCCTTTCAGACGACAACATTTAAAGAAAAATGAATTCAAGGAATAAGCAAGTAACTAGCTCGGCTAACATTTACTGCTTATGGACGGCACAGTGGTTAGCACTGCTGCCTCACAGCGCCAGAGACCCGGGTTCAATTCCCACCTCGGGCAACTGTGTGGAGTTTGCACATTCTCCCAGTGTCTGCGTGGGTTTCTTCCGGGTGCTCCGGTTTCCTCCCACAGTCTAAAGATGTGCAGGTCAGGTGAATTGGCCATGCTAAATTGCCTGTAGTGTTAGTTAAAGGGGTAAATGTAGGGGAATGGGTCTGGGTGGGTGGCTCTTCGGAGGGTCAGTGTGGACTTGTTGCGCCAAAGGTCCTGCTTCCACACTAAGTAGTCTAATCTAATCTAGAATTCCCCAGATGGTAGCTACAGTCAACGCATTGCTCTGGTTCTGGAGCTACACGTAGGACAGCAGATATCCTTTCCTTAAGGTGAACTAGATTATCAGTTTTAGAAACAAACAAACAACAAGTGTTACATAGTCATTGTCAAACTAGCTTTTGGGTTTCAGAATTTTATCAAATTCAAATTCCATCAATACAAATCGCAAAATTTAATAGCTAAATAATTAGCAAAAGTTGTCATTCCTTGTGGCACTGGATTCCATCATCCCCATGGGTGATACTTAAGGACTGTAAAGTTGAACTAATTTTATTTTTCTGCCTTGATGTAGTTTATTTTTCTGTTTTAAGATGGCAAAGAATGGCAACACCATACATTTTTCACTGTATTTTGTAACAAAGTACACATGACAGTAAAGAAATAAAATCATCTGAACAGCACAGAGTTGTGACAATCCTGGACCTTCTTTCATCTGCCACATTGTCTCTTCTCAGCACCAAATTTTCACTGACCTATGCTGTAAAACCATTTCAGCACAACTAGTGTTTACACTTCACAAATCCTCCTCATAACCACTTGGGTCTGAAACCAAAAACACACTATTCCTTTCTCATTTGTGTGTTTGTTTATCTCATGCATTCTCTATCACACTTGCCTTAACTAAGCAATCAATGGCACAGAAAATCTTTTAAGGCCATGAGAAATGCAGCCAAATTATACAATCTACTGAGCAATGTTACATGAGTTACAATACTCTAAAACTGGAGAACAGGTTGATGCATGTGAAAGTACTTGCAGCACATGCACAACAAAGTTTTTAATTTCTCAAAATGTAACCAAAATGATTTCTAGACTTCCATCTCACTTCTTACACATTTTACTGCAGGAAACTTTATGAATTCCCACCTCCCCCCTCCCAATCCCATGAAGGATCATCTCATGGCTGCAGCTATATGCAGAATGGATTCAGACTGCAGCAAATTACATCAGTGCAGTGCAGTGAAGCTGCACTATATCTGTTCCACAGTCAAGAGGCTGAATTTAAAAGCTGAGCACAGCAAATTATTTTACATCATTGGCAAACTGGCATTTTACTGAAAATTTCTAATTAAAAAGGGAAGAGATTAACAGTGGAATTTATCAATGACACATTGGATTATAAATTACTCAGTCTCCACTCTTACTGTAGGTATCTGAAGATGCAGTGTGAAACAAGGTGACATCATCTATCCTCCTGTCTCTCCAAAGACCATTACCTCACCAGCTAATCTGTTAGTATGACTCATACCAGACGGAAGGCATCCTATTGCTCCCAAGTAGCACCACATTCAAACAGTTATTGCCCCTTGCAAAATAATTTCAAAATGTTTTACAGAATGCCAGTGGGGAGCAGAGATTGAAGTCAGCAGGAGCAGGGCAAGTATCCAGCAAGAAATTCTAGCAGGTGACATTCTTTAAACTTAATTAGTTATTCACAAGAGATAATCTAAAGGAATACGCACAGAAGATTTGCACATCCTCATCTGCTGTTCATTAATTACTCAGGTGAAAGAAGGATAAGATCTTAAGTGAAAAAAAATTCCTTGTTCAGACCCTCATCTTAAGCAAGTTAGCAGGTGACAGCTTTGAGGACCTTACGTTGCCCTTACTTTATTGGTTGATAGACATTGACAACCCCAGGTAAGACAGAAACTGCCTAAATGATTTCTCAAGACGCAAGGATCGAAGGCAGCCAATCCAGAGGAAATATTGTGACTCAAGCTGGCAAGAATGATATTTGGCTCAATGTTGTGCGAGCTGGTGTCTGGCAACACATACTGCCATCTTGCATAAATAGTCACTTCAGCACAGAACTGGACAGCTGCCAGTTGACTGAAACTAGAATGAAATGGAGTCATTCTGGAAAGGAGTAAACATGCATAGATGGTCACTAAAGTAGCAATTGGAATCAAGATGATTGCAACAATTTAGGATAATTTTCATATGGGTTTGAGTTAATGTGTAACAAAAAAAAATCAACCTGTTCAAACACACCTGTGTTAAGTGGGGACTTGAATCTTGACCTTCTGGCCCAGAGGCAGGGGCAATACCTGTGCAACAACAGGCCAACACAACAACGTACGATCAACAAATAAGATAGCTTTTTTATATTTTTTTTTAAAAATCACTGCTTGATTCTGCAACAGCACACTGTCAGGATCGATTGCAAGGAGATCACCCTTGCATTCACTCGTACTGTGGGAGAAGGTTTAAACTAGTGTGATGGATATGGAAACTTGAGAGAGAAGCCAGAAGAAAAGGAAACAAAGTTAGAAATTGAAGATTGAAAAGTAAAGAGCAAAAATGGAAGGCAGAGAATCTAGGGAAAATAGGGCCAATATACAAAAAAATGTAAAAATGCAATAAGACTATGGAAGTAGTAGGCCAACCACACTGGAATAGAATGTTAGTTAATGTGAAGTCATTCATTTTGGAAGAAATAATAGTAAAAAGGACTATCATTGGATGGTTAAAAAGTTGCAGCATGACCTGGGTGTCCTTGTGCATAAATCACAGAAAGCAGCAGGTACAAAAGGTAATTCAGAAGGCAAATGGAATTGTGTCCTTCATTGCTAAAGGGATTGAGTTTAAAAGCAGGGAGGTCATGTTGCAGCTGTACAAGGTGCCGGTGAGTGCTGTTTGCAGTTTTGTTCTCCACAAAAAGATCAGCCATGATCTTATTGAATGGCAGAACGGGCTCAAAAGGGCCAAACGGCCTACTCCTGCTCCTAGTTCTTATGTTCTTTTCTACTGGGGGGCATAGATTTAAGGTGAGAGGGGCAATGTTCAAAGGAGATGGGCAAGACAGGTTTTTAAAAAAAAAAATGGTAGATAGCTGGAACACACCGCTAAGGGAAGCAGTAGAAGCAGATATGACAGCAATATTTAAGAGATGTTTCCATCGACATCAACAGGCAGGGAATAAATAGACAAGGACCATTTGCAGACAGATTGGATTGGTTTAGAATGGCATCATAGATGGTACAATCATGGTGGGCCACTATGTGCTGTACTGTTCACTATATAACCTTCCAATCCATTACTCATTAAACTTCTGTTTACTTCAGTCTCGAACATACTTAACAACCCAGTCTTGACATCACTCCATGGTGAAAAAAATTCTACAGACTCTCAAGTAGAAAAAAAAGTCTCTCTGCATCTACCCTGTCAAGTCCTCCAAGTTTCAATATGGTCACCTCTTACTTTCCTAATCTTTAGAGAGTACAAACCCAACTTATTCAGGCTCTCCTCATAAAATAGATTAGATTCCCTACAGTGTGGAAACAGACCCTTCAAGCCAACCAGTCCACACCGACCCTCCAAAGGAGTAACCCACCCAGACTCATTTCCCTCTAATTAATGCACCTAACAGTATGGGCAATCCAGCATGACCAATTCACCTGACCTGCACATCTCTGGACTGTGGGAGGAAACTGGAGCACCCAGAGACAGGGAGAATGTCTGTGTGGAGTTTGCACAGTCGCCAGAGGCGGGAATCTAACCTGGGATCCTGGTGCTGTGAGGCAGCACTGCTAACCACTGAGCCACCATGCCACAGTCCCACCTTTTTTCAGGATCAAGCTTGTGATCTTCTCTGGATTGCATCCAGAGGCAATATATCTTTCCTTAGACAAAACCGGTCACAGTATTGCAGGTGTGGTCTGACTAGTGCCTTGTATAGTTGTCATAAAATCTCACCACTTTATAGTCCATTGCCTTTGAATTAAACTTCAACATTTCATTTACCTTACCCATTACCTGTTAAACTTAAATCCTAGCTTTTTGTGCTCAAGAACTCCCAAACTCCCTCTCAGGAAGATGGTGATCAAGCAATATTGCCACTGTAATGTTAACCCAGAGATCCATGTAATGTTCTGGGTTCAAATCCCAGCACAGACGATGATAGAATGTGGTTTCAATAAAAATCTGGAATTAAAAGTCTAATGATGACCACAAATCCAATTGTTGAAAAAGTCTATCTATCTGTTTCACTAATGCCCCTTCGGGAAAGGAACTGCCATCCTTAACTGGTCTGCCCTACATGTGACTTCAGAGCCATAGCAATGTGGTTGATTCTTAACGGTCCTCTACGCAATAATAAGCAATGCCCTCATTCTGTGAATGAATATTTTAAAAACCCATCTGTTCTATAGCTTTCTATAGTTGTGCTCTCTTTAAATAATCACCTCTTTTCTTCCTTCCAATGTATGCTCTTTCCCACATTGTATTCTGTGTCAGGTTTCTGTCCACTCACTTGACTTGGCTAATCACTCCGTAGACGGTTTCATCCTCACCAATTGTCTTCCCACCTGTGTCGTCCACAAACGTAGCGACAGTACATTCTTCATCTAATTCATTATTACATATTGTAAATAATTGTGGCCTCAGCACTGATCCTTGTGGGACTCCATTAGTTACAAGTGAAAATTCTGAAAATCCACAGAGCATTCACAACCATCATTCTCGGTTAGTGGTGCTGGAAGAGCACAGCAGTTGAGGCAGCATCCTCACAACCATCAGCCCAACACTGACTTCTTCATTAGTTAGCCCATCCTCTATCCATGACAACATATTACTTCCAACACGATGGGCTCTTAGCTTAAGTAGCCAACTGCACAGTACTTATCAAATGTCTTCTTACATCCACTGCCTCTTCTTTACCCATCTTGCTCGTCACTTTCCTGAAAATTTTAAAAATTTGTCAGACATAATTTTCTCTTTGTGAAGCGATGCTGATGCTGCTTAATCATGTTTTATATTTCTAAGTGCTCTATTATTACATCCTTCATCACAGATGAAGGATGCATTTTCTTAATGATGGATGTGAAGCTAATTCACTGGTTTTTGTCTTCTTCCCTTTTTAAAAGATGCTGCTACATTGACAATTTTCCAAACTTCTGGGGCTTTGCCAGAATCTAAAGATTCTTGCAGATTACTACTAGCACACCCTATTTCTGTAGCAACTTCTTTTAACATTCTATGATGCGATGCATTCCATTCAGTCAAGTACCGTATCTGAATGCACAGTAGTTGTAACAGGATACAAAATGATTGAAATACAGAGACAAGGTTGCAGGGTAACCAAGGCTAAGATTATTCAATGTTTTGGAAGAACAGGCAAAAGAAAGGGAGTCCAATAGTGGAAAAGCATGTTTGCTCAGAAAATCTCAATGAATGATCAGGATCAGTCTCAGTAGAGCTAATAAGCAAGAGGCCAAAAAACATATATTCAGATAACATACAAAAAACTCAGTAATCACAAGTTAAAATAAAACGAGACATGCACATACCAAGAAGGCTGGAGTAATCATCGATGGCTTTAATCTACACACAGAATGGGCAAACCACATGTGCAATTATACAGTGGCTCACGAATTGTGTACAAAATTTGTTTTAAGACTGACATTATGAGGAACAAACTAGGAACCAGGCTATCAGAAAGGATTCATTAATAATCTGCTTGTGCAAATTCCTTCAGGAAAGTGTTACCACATTTGATGGCATTCTTCAATGCAACAGAAAATAAACAAAGTTTAATCCAAAGCTGGGTCCTAAACATAAAAGGAAATCATGAGGATGAGGCACAAACTGGCTACAATTTCAGTGAAAGACATGAGGTGGATAAGCAATGGCTATTATTTTAAAAACAAATTCATGCATTTCAATATTTATATATTTCTTTCTAGAGGACAAATACATCAGGAAAATCAGCCCAACAATGGATAACAAAATGAATTAAGGATAGCATTAGATCTAAGGGAGAATCACACAAAGTGTTTAGCAAGCATGAGGATTGGGAGCAGTTTCGAATTGAGCAAAGGAGGATGAAGAAACTGGTTAAAGGGGAGAAACATAGCTTGAGTGTAAGCTTGCAAGATACATGTAGAAGCTCTTACAGTTTGCTTTGAAGGATGCAAAAAGAACACAAAGAACCCAGCAGGTAACTATTAAGAACAGGTCAGCTGTTTGGCCCCTCGAGCTTGCTCCACTATTCAATAGGATCATGGCTGATTCAACATTCCCCATATCCACTTAGCTGAGACAAATTTAGGTTCCTTACAATCTGAAATATGACAAATGATCATAGAGAATAAGGAAAAGGCAGTGTATATTTTCCCTGATACGCTAAGAAATAGAAAGAAGTCAGCATTAAGAGGAGAAAAAGTGCCAGACAACATAAAGACATCGAAAGCTGATCAATGCCCAAGGTTTGATAACCTACATCCCAGGTTACTAAAGAAGGTGGCCATGAAAAGAGTGAATGCTTTGGCTATCATCTTCCAAAAACTAGACTGAGAAAAATCCAAGAAGATTACAGGGTGATGAATGCATTTAAATTTAAAAAAAGTGTTCATCCATGGGAAGGTGGGCGCAGGTGTCCCAGAGATGTTCTCCCAAACAATTCGCAATGTAGAGGGGACCACGCCAGATGCAATGGTTGCAGGAGATGACATTAATAGAGGTAAGTGAGTTTTAAGAAGATTCGTAGCTCAGAGTGAGGTTTTGGATGTAAATTTGCTCACTGAGCTGGAAGGTTCATTTATAGACATTTCGTCACCCTACTAGGTGACATCTTCAGTGGGCCTCAGGCAAAGCACTGTTGATAATTCCTGCTTTCCATTCATATGTTTGGGTTGGTGGTGTCATTTCTTGTGGTGTGATTTCCCATGGTGAAGTCACCTCCTGTTCCTTTTCTCAGGGGTGGTAGATGGGGTCTAACCTGATGAGCTTGATGATAGAGTTCCAGTTGGGAATGCCATGCTTCTAGGAATTCCCGTGCATGCCTTTGTTCTTGGTAGAGGTACTGCTGAATTTCTGACAGATGTGGAAGGATCCCTTGGGTAAGGGGAGTGGTGTGGGCGCAGGTTTACACTTCCTGCAGTGGTAGGGAAAGATGCCAGGAGTGGGCTGGTGGTGGGTGTGGACCAGACAAGGGAGTCACATCTGTAAGAAATTCACCTGTACCTCTACCAATGTCACTTACTCCATCCATTGCACCCGGTGTGGTCTCTTCTACATAAGGGAAACAGGATGCATTCTTGTGGACCGTTTCAGAGAACATCTTTGGGACACCCGTACCCACCAAGCCCACCACCCCGTGACTGAACACTTCACCCACCCCCCTCCCCCAACTCCATCAAGGACATGCAGCTCCTGGGTCTCCTCCACCGCCAAACCGTTACCACCCGATGCTTGGAGGAGGAACACCTCATTCTGCCTTGGAAGCCTGCAACCACATGGGATAAAAGTGGAATGCAACAGCGTTCCCATTTCCTGCCCCCTACATTGTGCCGGTCCCAAGTCACCAGCTTGGTATCGCTCCCCCCACCCCACCGACCCTTCCATCACTGCCCCGCCTGATCTATCGCCTTCTCCCTCACCTTCATCCACCTATCACTTTCCCAGCTACCTCTCCTCAACCCCACCCCACCCCTCCCATTTATTTCTCTGCCCCGACCCACAAGCCTCATACCTAATGAAGGACTTATGCCCGAAACGTCAATTCTCCTGCTCCTCAGATGCTGCCTGACCTGCTATGCTTTTCCAGCACCACACTCTCTATTCTGATCTCCAGCATTTGCAGTCCTCATTTTTCTCCATGCTTATGATCAGTATGTAATACCTGTACATTTAAAACAAGATTTAAGGAAACAAATGGTGTTTTTGGAAACAAAGGAAGACATGGAAAGAATAGAAAAGAGGTCAGTGGATAAAGTCTGCTGGATGGTATAAGTGGGGCAGTAACCTTCCTGTTGCTGATATCAGAGCATAATTGCTTAGAGAATACCAATCAGTCCTCCAATGGAACAGTCAACATTCTGAGTCACAAGAATGTAGTGTTTACAGGTAATCACATGAAAGTATAAAAATGTTGCCAAGAATTTTTTTTCTTTTAAAAAGGTCCAAAGTTAAATAGGCATAGGCTCAAATGTTTAACTTGCAAATGTATAAACCCATATCCACACACCATAGTACATGGCTACAACCACAAGTCAGCACAACTGCATTTGATGAAGTTAGCTTAGTCATTTGACCTACTTACAAGGCATTTACAGTACATGAGTAACAGTAGCATCAAAATCACAAGTTTATTACCCTGCCAACTATTGCTCCAATGTATCCTCAAAATGATAAAAGGTATTGTCAACAGTGATAACATGCAGCAACAAGGCATTTGCTTATTGTGGGTTCCACAAGAACCACATAACAGCCATGGGAAAATAAATCAATAGTTAGCTGCTAGAGGAAAAGAGAGGGGTAAGGAAAGAGTATAGTTGAACATGGTATCAATGACCTCAAACAAAATTGAAGACAACAGGAACCAGAATAAAGCACTGCAATGATTAGATTTGCACCAAACATAAAAGGAAGATGGCGGAGATTGTTGAAATGCAATCATCTCAGTCTCAGGGCACTGATGCACATGTTCCTCAGGCTAGGGCTCTAATCAAAAATTGTCAATGATATTCTGCTCTCTCAAGGTCAGCAATAATAATTGAAATGATCAATCAGTTCCATTTAGTTACAGTTTAAAAATACCAGGTTGCCCATTTAAAATGGTGAAGTATTTTCTTTTGAGTGTCTTTCAAATTCCCATCCTCAAAATATATTGAAAGATTCTGCATCTAATGTGTTTAAGGCAGTGATAGATAGTTATTGAAAAAGATTTCAGAAATTTGCAGGAATGCACAGCAGAGGTTAAAACCAGATCAGCCACAATATGTTGAATGCCACAACAGACTTGATGGGCCACCCCTCTTCCTGTAAAAACACTACCCACTTCTCCCAGTTCCTCTGCCATATTTACTCCCAGGAAGACCAATTCCGTTCCAAAACATCCCAGATGGCCTCCTACTTCAAGGACTGCAATTTCCCCTCCAACGTAGTCAACAGTACCCTTCAGTACATCTCCTCACCTTCCTGCAGATCCGTCCTTGAACTCCATCATTCCAACCACAACAAGGACAGAACCTGTCTGGTCCTCACCTTCTATCCAATCAACCTCTGGGTACAACACATCATCCTCCGCCATTTCGATCACCTACAGTCAGAACTCGCCAGCAGCGAGATATATCCTTCACCACCCCTTTCAGCATTCTACAGAGACCATTCCCTCCACGACTCCCTTGTTAGGTCCTCGCCACCCCCCAACCAATCCACCCTCAATTCCTGGCACCTTCCCTTGCCACCCCAAGACTGGTAAAACCTGCATCCACACCTCCTCCCTCACCTCAATTCAAGGCCCCAAAAGATCCTTCCACATCTGGCAGAGATTTTTCTGCATCTCCAAACACATCATCTATAGCGTCTGTTGCTTTCAATGTGGTCTCCTCTACATTGGGGAGACAGGACGTCAACTTGCAGAACATTTCAGAGAACATCTCTGGGATCATCTCTGGGATACACGCACAAAACAACCCCACTACCCTGTGGCCGATCACTTCAACTCCCCTTGAGAAAGTGTATAAGGTATGAACGCGTAGGGAAAGAGTTAAGTTTTAAGTTTTGTGAAACAAGAGGCTCAGCTAAACATGACTCAGATAAGAACTTGCAGTAAATGAGGTACTTGAGGCAAGGGTAGTGGGTTATCAAGATGGAAAAGCATTCGTTGAATCATTCAGTATGTAAAGTCAGTGAACAAGGTGAAAAGTATTCATTACGCGAAGCCAATTAACAAGGTTACAACATTCATTACGTAACAGCAGATGGCTTAATCTCTACTGCTGACACTTATTGATTGTAACGGTCACCCAATCAAAATGTATGTTGCCTTACCTGGATGCTCCTCTCTGAAGTGACGATATAATTCATTAAGAATCTACTGTTGGCCTACCTCCACAGCTGCTGCCAGAGCCTCACCCAGGTCAAGGGAGTGTTGCTGCTGCCTGGGACCCTACCCGGACCTGCCTCTGCTGCTACTGCTTGAGGCCTGCCTCACTGCTGCTGCCTGAGACTCACCTTGGGCCTCTCCTAGGACCTCCACTACTACTGCTGCCAGAGGCCCACCTCCACCACTGCTGCCCAGGACTCGCTTTGGTGCTGCCTGGGACTTGCCTTGGGCCCCTCCCCAGGACCTCCACCACTGCTGTTGCCAGAGGTCTGCCTCCACCACTGCTGCCTGGGACTTGCCTTAAAAAAAAAATCTGCTGTTCCAGAGAAGACTGAGAACCCTGTGCACATGGGTGATTGTTCACTCTCCCTCCAGGACCCAGAATAAAGATGAAGGAGGTAAAACTGTACCATGTATCTGAGTGTTTTGCTTTGATGTGGGAACGGGACGACACCCCTCCCACTCCACCAAGGACATGCAAGTCTTGGGCCTCCTCCACTGCCAAATCCTAGCCACACAACTGGAGGAAGAACACCTCATCTTTCGCCTTGGGACCCTCCAGCCACATAAAATCAATGTCAATTTCACCAGTTTTTTTGTCTCCCCTCCCCCCCCCCCCCCCCCCACCTTATCACAGATCTAACCCTCCAACTCAGCACCACCCTCTTGAACTATACTACCTGTCCACCTTCCTTCCCACCTATCCCCTCCAGTCTCCAGTCTAACCTATCACCATCACCCCCACTTATCTCATTCCTAGCTACCTACCCCTCTCCCATTTAGCTCTCAGACCCCCACCTCCACCCCCACATTCCTGAAGACGAGCTTATGGTCGAAAAGTCTACTCTCTTGCTTCTCAGATGCTGCCTGACCAGCTGTACCACACTCTGATGGGCCAAGCGACTCATTCTTGATCGTTGTATTTGCAACTCCTAAGATAACAAGGTCCGCAAACATTACCATTCACAAGAAGCTGACTGGACCAGCTATATAAATATTGTAGTTAAACATTTTGTGGCAAATAACTTACCTCTGCATACCTAAAGTCTATTAACCACCTACAAGGCACAAGTTAGGACGAGTATGATGGAATATTCTTCATCTGTATATGTGTAACACTAATAACACAAAAAACTTAGTGTCCAGAGGACAGCAACCTGTTTGGTTGGTATTCTATCACAGTAAATCCATAGTAGGGCCAGTATATACTATGCACAACGTGCAGTGCAGAAACTCACTAAGCCTGCTTCAAAAGCATCTTTCAAGCCCATGACTTCTACCATTTAGGGCATCAGATATAATGGGAACACCACCACCTGCAAGTTCCCTCCAAGCCACACAACCTTGACAATATTTTGTCATTCCTTAATGATCGCTGTATCAAAATCCTAAGCGTCACTAACAGTAAATGGAGGGTGGTAGGAGGTGGCATTTTAGTCAGGTGAATTATATTGTGGGAACATGTGAGGTGTGAACTTTGGCCAGAAGAATACAGGTGGTGATTATTTAAATGAAGAACAACATTGAAGATGATGGAGAGTACAAAATACATAAAGGTAGATAAATCCCTAGGATTGGGTCATAGAGTGGGGGATTTCAGGAATAGGGGGCATAGTGTTAAGGTGAGAGGTGAAAGTTTTTAAAAAAGGATATGAGGGACAACTTTTTAAAAACACTGAGTGGTTCATGTGTGAAATGAATTGTCAGAAAGTGGTAGATGCAGATACAGTTAAAATGTTAAAAGATATTTAAACAAGTTCATGAATAAGAAAGGTTTGGATGGAAACTGACCAAGCACAGGAAGATGGGACTAGTTTAGTTTGAGATTATGTTTGGCTGGGGTTGGTTGGACTGAAGGGTCTGTTGCTGTGCTGACTCTATAAACTGTGAAAGTACACCCATCACATTGCAGTGCTTCCATTTACCAGCACTTTCAAGAGCAATTCCAATAGACAATATTGCTGCAGTAGTATCTGCAACCCATGAACCAAGTGAAAAGCAAAAATTGAACTAGTATGTTGTTGAGAGGAAGAAAGAATGGGCATAAATCAATACATGGTTCTGGATTAGAGTGGTGCTGGAAAAGCACAGCAGTTCAGGCAGCATCCGAGGGGCAGGAAAATCGACGTCTCGGGCAAAAGCCCTCCATCAGGAATATAGGCAGAGTGCCTGAAGGGTGGTGAGATAAATGAGAAGAGGGTGGGGGTGGGGAGAAAGTAGCTTAGAGTACAATAGGTGAGTGGGGGTGGGGATGAAGGTGATAGGTCAGGGAGGAGGATAGGGGAGGGTAGCAAAGAGTACAATGGGTGAATGGGAGTGGGATGAAGGTCAGAGAAGAGGGTGGAGTGGATAGGTGGAAAGGAAGATAGGCAGGTATGACAAGTCATGGGGACAGTGCTGAGCTGGAAGTTTGGAATTGGGGGTGATGTGGGGGTGGGGGGGCGCGGACAGGGGGAGGAGAAAGAGGAGGAAGGAAAATGAGGAAACTGGTGAAGTCCACATTGATGCCCTGGGGTTGAAGTGTTCCGTAATGGTCTTAATTGTGCATCTCGACAGATTCGTCACGAACAAATAATGAACAACAGTGTATACAATGAGCAGAAAGAGATTCAGTGAGAATTAGAGAGTTTATAACTTCAAAATAGGTGTCCTTAAGCCTTAAGAATTCTTAAGAATTGGAGGAATATTGAAATCACAGCACTATGCGACATGGGGTAAGAAAAAGTGTGAAGTAATGGAAAGATTTGAAATCCCAAAATTGAGAATGTTGAAACTTAAAGTTTGGCTGGACTATGAGCAATAAGGCCAGCAAGCAGAGCTATGACTCACAAAGAAAGCTTAGTGCAAGTTAGGGTATAGCCAGAGCTTTGGTTGAGCTCAATTCACAGGATTACAAACAAAATGGGTGGCAGTTCAGGAAAGCATTGGAACAGTTGAGTCTACAGGTAACAAGAGGCAGTGAGGTTGGATGACATGGGTCATATCATGGTCAAGATAGGTTACAATAGCATGTGAAAGAAACCTGACATTATGTTTTCTGATTGTGCTGCTGAGGGACATGTCCTCAGCCTCCACCATGTCCTCTCTCAGCTCATTCCATACACGTATACCCTCTGTGTGAAAATGTTGACCCTTAGGTACGTTTTATATGTTCCTCTCTCACTCTCAACCTTTGCCCTCGAGTTCTAGACTTCCTCACTCCAGGGAAAAGACCTTGGCTTTTTATTCTATTCATGCCCCACATGATTTTATAAACCTTTACAAAAAGGTCATCCCTCAGCTTGCGACACTCCAGGGAAAACAGCCCCAGCCTATTTAGTCTCTCCCTGTAGCTCAAATCCTCCACTTCTGGCAACAACCTTGTAAAACTTTTCTTAACCCTTTCAAGTTTCACAACATCGTTCCCATAGGAAGGAGACCAGAATTGCACACAAACCAAAAGTGGCCCAACCAACATCCTACATAGCCACAACATGACCTCCCAACTCCTGTATTGAATACTCTGACCAATAAAGGAAAGCATACCAAATACCTTCCTTCATTATCCCAGCTACCTATGACTCCACTTTCAAGGAACTACAAACCTGCCCTCTAAGGTCTCTCTGTTCAGCAATACTCTGAACGACTTTACCACTAAGTGTACATTCACATCAAATCATTTACATAAATGACATAAGTGGATCCTGCTTTGATTTGCTTTTCCAAAATGCAACACCATGCATTTATCCAAATTAAACTCTATCTGCCACTTCTCAGCCCATTGGCCCATCTGATCAAAATCTCGTTATACTCTGAGGTAATCTTCTTCGATGTCCACTACATCAATTTCGGTGTCATCTGTAAACTTACTAATGTTACGACATGGGGTAAACCCCTCGGCTAATTTCAACCCGACACACAGAAGCTCACCTCGCACCATAATCTAACAAATTTTGAGAGGCAAAAAGTTTCCAAGATTTCACTATTTATAGTAAACATTAACAATTAAATTATTCAAGTCTAACAGAGAACATTAGAACCACTACTTACAACTCCTTTCTCTTAAACCTATCTTTTACCTCCCACTCTACAATACTGATCCAATAAATTCCCTCTTAACGGCAAATCAATTTCAAAGCCAGTTGTCACCTTCAGACATTGAACTTTCTCTGTAGATTTCTCTATGTCCATTTCAGTCTTCTGCTGCACAAATTTCTTTCAGAGCTTTTCTGCAGGCAGTCTTTACTTGTGGGTGCTCTTTGCTGTTCTCTCTCTAACCATTCAAAATATCCAGTTTCTACCCCAAAACATCAGATGATTTCATTGGTTTGATGTCATCAAAACACTAAATTCAAATTAGATTGGATTTTGGTCTCTGGGGCATAATTTAAACTGATTAGCTGAATGTGAATTTGTACCATGGCAATGCAACTCCAGCTATTTGTTTCAGTTAAATGTTAGATTTTTAAGTTGTTCAGCACACTGTGCTTTCAGCCAATCCTTGCTAGCTTCCATGCTCTCAAAAGTTACAGTACACACCTACACCGTCATAAAACTAACTATAACTCCTACATTCACATCAAATCATTTACATAAATGTAGTAGTGGATCCTGCACGGATCCTTGTGGCACTCCGCTGGTCACTGGCCTCCAGTCTGAAAAACAACCCTCCACCACCACCCTCTGTCTTCTACCTTTGAGCAGGTTCTGGATCCAAATGGCTATTTCTCCTTGAATTCCATGAGATCTAACCTTGCTAATCAGTGTCCCATGGGGAACCTTGTCAAACACCTTACTGAGGTCCACATAGATCACATCTACCACTCTGCCCTCATCAATTCTCTGTTACTTCTTCAAAAAACTCAATCACGTTTGTGAGACATGATTACCCTTGCACAAAGCCATACTGACTGACTATCTCTAACCAGTCTTACCTTTCCAAGTTCATGTAAATCTTGTCCCTCAGGACTCCCTCCAACAGCTTGCCCACCATTGACAGGAGGCTCACTGGTCTATAATTTCCTGGTTTTTCCTTACCAACGTTCTTAAATAGTGGCACCCTGTTAGCCAACTTCCAATCTTCCGGCACCGCACCTGTGACTATCAATGATGCAAACACCTCAGCAAGGGGCCCAGCAATCACTTGCCTAGCTTCCCAGACAGTTCTAGGGTACCTGATCAGGCCCTGGAGAGTTACCCACTTTTGTGTGTCAGCACCTCCGCTTCAAAATATCACTATCTATTTCCCTACATTCTATATTCTCCATGTCCTTCTCCACAACAAACTCTGATGCAAAATACTGGTTTAGTATCACCCCCATCTCCTGTGGCTCCACTCAAAGGCCACCTTGCTGATTTTTGAGGGGCTCTATTCTCTCCCTAGTTACCCTTTTGTCCTCAAGAAATTTATAAACACCCTTTGGTCACTTCTTCAGAAGGTTCATTCCACATACGAACCACCCTCTGTGTAAAAAGTGCGCACCTCATTTTTTAAATCTCTCTCCTCTCACCATAAAAACGTTCCCCCACTCTTGAAATCCCCTGGAGCAGAATAGTGTGGGCAAGCTCATCAAAAGCTGTAATCAGCTTTGAGAAGAACACAGATAAAGCTTACTGTATGTCACTCACAGAAGATACCATAGAGGTCAAAAAGTTATTATTCTAGGCCTATTCTCATTTAGATTGCGTAGTTTATAGAGTCAGAGATGTATAGCATGGAAACAGACCCTTCGGACCAACCTGTCCATGCTGATATCCCAACCCAATCTCGTCCCACCTACCGGCACCTAGCCCATATCCCTCCAAACCCTTCCCATCCAAATTCTTCTTAAATGTTGCAATTGTACTAGCCTCCACCACTTCCTCTGGCAGCTCATTCCATTCACATACCACCCTCTGAAAAAGTTGCCCCTTAGATCTCTTTTATATCTTTTCCCTCTCATCCTAAACCTATGCCCTCTAGTTCTGGACTCCCCGACCCCAGGGATCTTAATGGTTACTGCAGAAGTCCTTCATAGTCAAATGATGGAGGTATTTAGCTTGCCTCACACCTTGTAAGCAAACAGCAAAATCAGCAGAACACCTTACATTCATGTTTATATTCTAACAGCTAACTACCAGTACCCCCCAAAAGTCAAATGTTCAGACAGCACAAAAATAATCCAAAGCGTGAAATGCATAAAAATAAGTTTAAAATGGTAAAGTTTCTATCATCCTTATAAGACTCCGCTCTCATTGTAGGGTCACTACAATTGAAGGGAGCGATATTGAGAAGGAGGGACCTTCATGGTAACCCCAGTCGATAAGAATTGAACCCATGCTAGCATCGCTCTGAATCACAAAGCAACCGGCCATCCAGCCAACCTCCATATAATAATCTAATTATATTCCATATTATCAGGAGACAAGGTGGTCAAATCTTGACATAGCAGCAGTAAAAGTCAGAAAGCAATTATTCATTTAATTTTAAGACATATCGCAACTGTTATTTTTGATTGGAATTGATCACAAAACAATAAAAGAAGCACTGATACAATGAAATTGCAGTATGATCAAATATTTAAAGGCCTGGTGTACCAATGTGTTAATGAAGTTTCTTATTTAAATTAATATTTAATTATTAAGCACATTGCAAACTATTTCAAAGGTGTTCTAGGCTTCTAAGGAAATAGCCATTAAATTGCACAATATTTTTATGTAACCAAACTAAGCTCATAGAATTTGGAGCATTGAACTCTCTTCAGTTTATTCAAAAGATTTATTCATGGATTGAAAGTGCCACTAACATTTACACCCATCTCTAACTTTATTCAAGCTGCTATGATCTTCCTTCTTGAACCACTACCACCCATTTGGTGTAGACACATCAACGTTAATGAAAGTGAAGTAGTGGTAAATTTCTAACTCAAGACTGTATGTGGCGGCATTTGCAATTATCTGATGCCCTTATTCTTCTTGCTACACCTCCCTCCACACTTCCGTCCAAGGCCCCAAAGGAGCCTTCCACATCCATCAAAGTTCACCTGCACTTCCACATGTCATTTACTGTACCCACTGCTCCCAGACTGCTTCAGAGAACATCTCCAGGACACCCATACCAACCAACCCAACCACCCCGTGGCCAAACACTTCAACTCTCCCTCCCACTCCACAGAGGACATTCAGGTCCTGGGCCTCCTCCATCACCACTCCCTTACCATCCAACAACTGGAGGAAGAACAGCTCATCTTCCACCTCAGGACCCTCCAACCCCATGGCATCGATGATACAATCCACAGTTTCTTCATTTCCTCTTCCCCACCTTATCCCAGTTCCAAGCTTTCAGCTCAGTACCATCCTCATAACCTGTCCCATTTGTCCATCTTCCTTCCCACCTATCCACTCCACCCTCCCCCCTAGCCTATCACCTTTACCCCCCACCTCCATCCACCTATTGCACTCTCAGCTACCTTCCACCCAGCCCCACCCCTCTCCCATTTATCTCTCCACTCCACAAGGGTCCCAGCCTCATTCCTGACGAAGGGCTTTTGCCCGAAACGTGAATTCTCCTGCTCCTTGGATGCTGCCTGATCTGCTGTGTTTTTCCTGCACCACACTCTTGATTCTAATCTCCAGCGCCTGCAGAACTCACTTTCACCTTGGTGGCAGAGGTCATGTGTTTAGAACATATTGTCAAAAGGAGCCTTGACAGGTACTGCGGTACATCTTGTAGATGATACATACTGTTACCAATGTATGCTGGTGGCCATTATTTGAAAAATTAGCGACGAGAGAATAGGAGAGATGCAGAGACATTTCCTGGTAAATTTTGATCCATGAGCATAGATTATGGAGACGATTGCATAATCATTTGCAGCATAGGACATGCATAGAGATAGAATGGGTCATTTTATAATTACTCCTTCGTATTGTAAGCTGCTATACAGAATAGTAACATTACCATGCTGTTGAATAAATATGAAAATAACAATTAACTTTGAGAACGAAGATGTGTATATTTATACACAATATCAAATATTTGCTCTCTTTGCCTCATCTGAGTCACTAATGACCAAAAGAAATATAAACAATACTCTGGAGTTTACTATAATCTGAATAAATTTACAGGGTAAACATTTCAACGCCAAGGGGATCCACACAAGCTTCTACTTAAATCATGTTATTGTCTCTAAACTTGCATCAGCATTTGCTACAAAGTTCATAGCACAGATGTAACTCGAAACTTAACTAGCTGAATTTGGCACTAATCCAACTTCAGACTGATCCTGACTGGATTAGTGAATATTTCCATGTCACAACAGACATCCAATTCATGTCACTGCCTTAAAGCCAACAAGAGAACATGTGAGCATGAAGGTTGCAATGAACGATGGGACTCTGAAGAAGAGAGATACCTCTAACAGTATACAAAAAGGCTAATTTGCTATCAAGCTGGAAAATTCAGGTTCAAGTCCCAGCTGCTCCAGAGGTGTCGTAACATCTCTGAACAGGGCGATTAGAAAATATCTACCACCCAGTTCCTCCAGCTCATAGTATCTCTCTCAAGCACTGTGGAGTTAAGGGAGTTCACAAAAGTACAAAATAGACATCAGTTCTCACTAATCCATCATGGATTTGATTACCTGGTGGAAGTAAACAGAGCAGTACAGGCCCTTCGGCTCTTGATGTTGCACCACCCTGCCATACTAATCTGAAGCCCATCCCACCTACACTATTCCATGTACGTCCATTTGCCTGTCCAATGACGGCTGAAATGCACTTCAACTTGGCGAATCTACTACCGTTGCATTCCATACCTTTACTACTCTGAGTAAAGAAACTACCTCTGACGTCTGTCCTATACCTATCTCCCCTCACTTTAAAATTGTGTCCCCTCATGTTTGCTGTCCCCATACTTGGAAAAAGGCTCTCCCTGTCCACCCTATCTAACCCTCTGATTATCTTGTATGCCTCTATTAAGTCACCTCTCAACCTTTTTCTCTCTAACGAGAACAGCCTCAAGGCCCTCAGCCTTTCCTCGTAAGACATTCCTTCCATACCAGGCAACATCCTAGTAAGTCTCCTCTGCACCCTTTCCAAAGCTTCCACATCCTTCTTATAATGCGGTGACCAGAACTGTACACAATACTCCAAATGTGGCCGTACCAGAGCTTTGTCCAGCTGCAGCATAACCTCCTGGTTCCGGAAATCAATCCCTCTATTAATAAAGGCCAAAACACTGTATGCCTTCTTAACAACCCTGTCAATCTGGGTGGCAACTTTCAGGGATCTGTGTACATGGACACCAAGATCTCTCTGCTCACCTACACTCCCAAGAGCCCAGTACTTTGCATTCCGATTACTCCGTCCAAAGTGTATCACCTCGCACTTGTCCACATTAAACTCCATTTGCCACCTCTCAGCCCAGCTCTGCATCCTACTACATCCTTCGTCACTATCCACAACTCCACTGACCTTAGTGTCGCCCGCAAATTTACTAACCCACCCTTCTAAGCCCTCATCCAGGTCATTTATAAAAATGAGCAACACCGACACTTGCGGTATGCCGCTAGTGACTGGACACCAAAATGAACATGTTCCATCAACTGCAACCCTCTGTATTCTTTCAGCAAGCCAATTACTGATCCAAACAGCTATGTCTCCCACAATCCCATTCCTCCGCATTTTGTATAATAGCCTACTGTGGGGAACCTTATTGAACACCTTGCTGAAATCCATATACACCACATCAACTGGTTTACTCTCATCTACCTGTTTGGTCACTTTGTCAAAAAACTCAATAAGATTCGTTAGGCATGACCTACCCTTCACAAACCCATGCTGACTGCCCCTGATCAGAACTGAAGTGAGACTCACTGGTGTGTAATTACCAGGGTTGCCTCTACTATCCTTTTTGAACAAGGGAGCCACATTTGCTCAGGCACTATTCCTTTAGACAATGATGATTTGAAGATCAATGCCAAAGCCTCGGCAATCTCATCCCTTGCTTCCTAGAGGATCCTAGGATAGATCCCATCCGGCCCAGGGGACTTGTCTATTTTCACACTCTGCAGTATTTCTAATACATCTTCCTTGTGAACCTCCATCTCTTCTAGTCTAGATGCAAGACCTATAGAAAACTCCCATCATGGTGACTTCTTTCCTGTTTCTAACCTCAGCCCATACTACCTCAGTTAACGAGTCCCCAAACATCCTTTCTCCAACTGTAATATTGTCCCTGATCAATAATGCCACACCTCCCCCTCTTTTACCATCTTCTCTGCTCTTACTGAAACATCTGAATCCCGGAACCTGCAACAGCCATTCCTGTCCCTGCTCTATCCATGTCTCCATAATGGCCACCACAACATCGAAGTCCCAGGTACCAACCCACGCTGCCAGTTCACCCACTTTCTTTCGGATGCTCCTTGCGTTGAAGTACACACACTTCAAACCAGGTTCTCGCTTGCCAGTGTCAGATACTTGATTTTGGAACTCCCTACTCTCATCCTCTTCTGTACCTGTCCTACAATTTTGGTTCCCATCCCCCAACTGTATTAGTTTTAATCCACCTTAATAGCTTTAAGCAAATTTCCCACCCAGGATATTGGTACCCCTCTGGTTTAGATGAAGACCATCCTGCTTGTAGAGGTCCCACCTACCCCAGAAAGAGCTCCAATTATCCAAAAACCCGAAACCCTCCCTCCTGCACCATCCCTGTAGCCACGTGTTCAATTCCTTTCTCTCTATCCCTGACCTCACTAGCACGTGGCACGGGCAGCAAACCAGAGAAAACAACTCTTTGTCCTAATTCTAAGCTTCCATCCTAAATGCCTGAATTTCTGCCTCAAGTCCCCATCTCTCTTCCAACCTATGTCGTTGGTGCCAATGTGGACCACGACTTGGGGCTGCTCTACCTCCCCCCAAGGATCCCAAAAACAGAGACATCACGGACCCTGGCACCCGAGAGGCAACACACCAACCGGGAGTCTCTCTCTCGTCCCCACAGAACCTCTTATCTGTCCCCCTAACTATCGAGTCCCCAATGACTACCACTCTGCTCCTCTTCCCCCTTCCCTTCTGAGCAGCAGGTGCCCCACTGCTTTCCCCTGGCAAGTCATCCCCCCCAACAGTATCTAAAACGATATACTTATTGTTGAGGGGATCCCTGCACTGCCCTTTCTGTCCCCTAACTGTCACCGATCTGTCTTTTTCTTTTATCTGGGGAGTGACTACCTCTAAGTCCTGTCAATAAAGTCAAAGTCATGGCCTAAAAATGTCAGTGCTCAGACACCAGTTGGAAGAATAGGTGTGCAGCAATCTGGTCTGCATGTACTGCTGCTCGGATGGAATTTCACTTTGGCCCCAGGTTACTGAACCTCCTTACAATCTGAAGAGCCTCATGAGAACGCCCTACATATTGTTCCACCTGGCAATAGATCCTTTTTGTATGGGCTGTTATTGCACACCGTCCACTTCAACTTCCCAGACATGCCTGGGGTACTTATTTACTCCCATGTGATGTGGATGGCGCTCCTTTTGCAGGAATACTCAACTTTCTGTCAGGAATCTGATGTGAAGAGTGTTGTGCACAGGGGTCCAATATAAGTGCAGATCACAACAGTTCACAGATCCCCACCCCAACAGTTTGTTTTACATGTCGTGGAGTCTGTGGATCATGTACATATTAGCTGTGGGTGAATGCACCTCCTTTATTGTCAATTAAAAAATCTTTTGTTTAGCCTAAGGTTGCATTTCAGCCCCATGCTCCTGATCTTTGGGCTTCAGTGCAGCATTGTGGCCACGTCAGAGGACCTTCAAGCAATCTTCCCTTGGGCTTAGCCAAGTTGTCTATTAACAGGTCGATTCAGCAAGCTTTGGAGAGTATCATATTTGCTGGCTGACTAACTGTCCCTCTTCTGTGGCCACAACTGATTTGGTGATGGGAATCCAAACAAACATTTAGTCATATCTAAGAGCATCTGTAGATATGAAAGAGGAACTAGCTCCTAAAAGGGGACTTCTGGTACAGTGATAGTATCCCCATCTTTGAGGTAGGAGACCCAGGTTTGATTCCTACCAGCTTCAGAAGTGTGTAATTACAAAATATCTCATCCTAATGTTGCCTAGAACTATTTTTTGTGGCACAATGGTAGTGTACCTACTTCCAAACCAGATCAGAGTTCAAGCTCCACTGGCCCTGGATGCGTGTCATAACATGCCTGAACAGTCTGTTTAAAAAAACTACTCTAAGCAGGCATACAATACATATCTGCATTTTGCCCTCCACACTGGGGAGAGTGCTGTCACAGTGGTAAAGTGAATTCAGACAGGACATCAAGGAAACCAATCAATCAGTGAAGCAACAACTGAAAGAGGTAAAGTTAATAGACCAATAAACCAGAGTCCCAGACTAATGTTCTGGGAAAAGAGAAGTTGAAATCCCACTGTCACAGATGAAGATATTTGAAATCAATTAAGGAGAGCTTATGTGGTAGTGTGCATACCTTAGAGCCTTGAGGTCTGGGTTCTATTCTCAGTTTCCACAAACAAGTTAATAAAAAAAATCTCCACTTGCGCTTATATAAAAAATAAATTTAATATCCCTTAGAAGGACTTTTTGTAGCATAAGGGTAGGACCACCACTGAGCCAGGAAGCCCACATTAAGTCCTTGCTGCACCAAAGATGTGTAATTAATATTAATGTAACTATTATCAGTTGTCATATATAACCACCTAGTTCAATAACATACTTTAGGGAAAGAAAGCTGCCCCATCCTTACCTAGTCTGGGCTACACACAACACACAAATATGTCATCAGCTCATAACTACCCTCTGGTCAATTAGGGATTGGCAAGAAATGCTGGCCTTGCCAGTGACAGCAACATCCCATGAACATGAATTTTCTTTTTAAACATGTTTAAACAAATACCAGGTCTGCAGTAGGGTTTTATCTCACAACAGGTTGGAAGCATTACTAACTGATCTATGTCTACAATGCAATGCACCAACAAATTAAAAACAAAACATGTACAAACATTTCAACATAGAAATTGCAACAAAAACCTTGAATAGTTAAAAAAATCTGAAAAGGTTTTGCAGATGAAAACATCTTCTTCAGAACAGCATCAATTTAGGTGGGATGACTAAAGGCTCAAATTAAAACAGGTTTCTCAAGTGGGTTTTGAGGTAGATCTTGAGGAAAAGGGTGGGTTGGAGAGGCAGAGAGAGAGGTTAGGAAGGGAGTTCAAGCTTAACAGCTGAACAAATGGCCAGAGTAAACAGGGAATTGTAGAGAGGCCAAAGTTGATGTAATCCAGGGCTCCAGCAAGGTGCAGGACAGGAGTTGGTTCTACAAATACACAATGGACAAATCCACAAATATAGTAAATTTGGGACAGCAAGTCTAATTGTGGGATAGCATGCGGAATGAGCTGAAGTCTACAGAAGGTGGACAATAGGAAGCAAGAAATCTTTCAGATGGTTGTATCTGCAGGCAACGAGCATCAGTGTGGCTTTGGGTAGATGGACATAAGCAGAAACAAAGAAGGTTATAATATAAAACTGTTAAGATATTGCAGACTATGGCATTTGCCTCTTACCTCAGGTTTGCTGAGACTGGCTGAGACTAAAGAACCAGCACCCACATCAAGCTCCCAGCGCTTGACTCCATGATTCTCTGGATCCAATGCTGCAATGCGACCATCCATCATACTTACAATAACCAGGGATCTGCCAGCAGATACAATCAGAGTAAGGAATCTGACAAAAAAAATGTTTTCTCCTCAAAAAAGTTACAAACTTGGTAGGAGCCATATAAGGACTGAAAATTCCATTGATGAATTTCTATAAAACTGGCTGGTGTGATTTCCAGACTTTACACCACATGCTTCCACAGTGCTCAATAGAGTCATAGAGATGTACAGCACAGAAACAGACCCTTCTGTCCAATTCATCCATGCCAACCAGATATTTTAACCTGATCTAGTCCCATTTGCCAGCACTTGGTCCAAACCCCTCTCAACCTTTCCTATTCATATACCCATCCAGATGCCTTTCAAATGGTGTAATTGGAAGTCCACCACTTCCTCTGGCAGCTCCTTCCATACACGCACCACCCTCTGCGTGAAAAAGTGGCCCTTAGGTCTCTCTTATAATTTCCCATCTCACCCTGAACCTTTGCCCTCTAATTCTGGATACCCCCACGCCAGGGAAAAGACTTGTCTATTTATCCTATCCATGCCCTCAAGATTTTATAAACATCTATAAAGTCACCCCTCAGCCTCCAACGTTCCAGGGAACAGCCCCAGTCTATTCAGCCTCTCCCTGTAGCTCAAATCCTCCGACCCGCCAACATTCTTGTAAATCTTTTGTGAACCCTTTCAAGTTTCACAACGTCCTTCCCATAGGAAGAAGACCAGAATTGCACGCAATATTCCAAAAGTGGCTTAACCAATGACCTGTACAGTCACAACATGACCTCCCCACTACTGTAACCAATGCATTGACCATTAAAAGGAAAGCATACTAAATGCCTTCTTCACTATCCTATCTACCTATGACTCTACTTTCAAGGAGGTATGAATCTGCACTCCAAGGTTTCTTTGTTCAGCAACACTCCCTAGGACCTTACCATTAAGTGTTCATAAATCATAGAATATTAATCCCTTCCAAACTTGTATTGTGTCCACAAAGACCATCTTAAATAATATAACAGGCCTACGCAGAATTTACAGCACAAAAGGCAATGAGGAACTCCAGCTATTTGCAAACATTTTTTGTTCAAGCCATTCTCATCTCTCTCCCGAGGCCATCAGCAATCCCTTGATCCTCTGCTCATTAGCACCAAAAACTCCTAAAACACTGATCCTGCCGTGTCTGCAATCATGTGTATAGTCCTTTGGCTGCTTGGAGCTACTCCAAGCAAGACACTTGTGGTCCTGTAGCTGAAACTGCTTGATGATTACCCAAACATGCTTAAATCTCTACCTGTTTCTGCTGCCCTCTACTCTCTAAAAAGAGTTATCTGTGGCTCTTCATTCTTCAATCAAATGGCTGATTTTTTAAACATTGTCTTAAGATGCTACTTCTTAGTTCTTTTTGCACTTGTAATTTCAACGTGCAACTTCTGACTGATGAGTGAACCATCATCATCGACAGAGTTAACTTGTAGTGTTATATTAAAAGGTATTGCGAAATGTTGAACAAAACATATGCCAACATTTAAACAATAAAATCATACCAGTTCCGTGTAAAGTTACAAAGCCTTGAGGCAAACATTCTCACTGTATCTCAAAATCAAATCACGACCTGTTTATCAAAATACTTGCAACAACTATTAAAAAAAATTTAATATCCTTTGTATTCTTTAAATATTCATTCAAAAAAGTTAAGTATGCCTGCAAACAAACAAGGTCATGTTTGGTGGACCAGAGTTTCTCTCATCCACTAGGATGGGTTTATTCTATTGATCCTAATAGAAATGGTTCCACTGCAAAAGGGTTTCATAAAATTAAGTAGAAATTATGTAATATCGAGTGTGGAAATCAACCAAAGATCTAGGAACACTGCCCGCAGATGTTCCAACTCAATTCTTTTCTGTTGCTAAAACTTTACTTCCTTCTGAGAACTTTCAGCACTGGCCAGCAGTTAGAACTGGTCTGTTCAGTCTAAAAGCATCCGTGTTCCTGCACTGAATTTAAATTGCTCCTAGAAGAAGTGTAGCTAAGAACTATTAATCACGAGACAGCCATAAATCATAGTTTGCAAGTTTACTTGAGGTGGATTAGTATATGTTGTTTCACGTAGGTCATGTTCAACAACTGAACACAAATTATTACTCCTAGGTTAAATGAAGTACAGGAGCTCCATGAGAATAGAAAAATGTCAAACTAAACCTATGATTCGGAGGTACTGGGGTGTTGAACTGGGGTGGACAAAGTTAAAAACAAAACATCACAACACCAGGTTATAGCAAACAATATTGGCTATAAATTCTGTGTCATGTGGCCCTGCTTCACAACCACCAGAAGAAGCAGCGCTTCAAAAGCTAGTGCTTCCAAACAAACCTGTTGGATAACCTGGTGTTGTGTGATTTTAAACTAAACCTAGATTGAAGTCATTCCATTAATTTTCAGTTTCTACTGAAGTATTTCAACTTCTTTTCTGTACACCTTGATTCTCATTCTTACATATCCATAGGAAATGAACATTAATTTTGAAGATGTTCACCTATCAACATGAGCTCTTCTTCGTTACATGAAACTTAATACAGTGAGGGCAAGGAGCAGGGGTCATGGGGGAAAAGGAAAGGAGAGAGGAGGAGGAGAGTGTCAACAGCGGGGGGGGGGGGGCAGCGGGAGGGAAGACGAGCAAAAGAGAGAGGAAGGGAGAGTGGCAAAAATGGGAGTGTAGTGGGAGAAGGGGCAAGTGGCAAGAATGGGGGTGTAGTGGGAGAAGGGGCAAGTGTCAAAGTGTGTGGGGGGGAGGAGGGCAGTGTGGTCAATGTGGCGGGGCGGGGGTGTGGGGAGGAGGGCAGTGTGGTCAATGTGGCGGGGTGGAGGTGTGGGGAGGAGGGCAGTGTGGTCAATGTGGGGGGGTGGGGAGGAGGGCAGTGTGGTCAATGTGGGGGGGTGGGGGGGGCAGTGTGGTCAATGTGGGGGGGTGGGCAGTGTGGTCAATGTGGGGGGGTGGGGGGGTGGGGAGGAGGGCAGTGTGGTCAATGTGGGGGGGTGGGGGGGGTGGGGGGGGTGGGGAGGAGGGCAGTGTGGTCAATGTGGGGGGGTGGGGAGGAGGGCAGTGTGGTCAATGTGGGGGGGGGGTGTGGGGAGGAGGGCAGTGTGGTCAATGTGGGGGGGGGGGAGGGGGGGGGAGGAGGGCAGTGTGGTCAATGTGGGGGGTGGGGGGGGGTGGGGGGGGGGCAGTGTGGTCAATGTGGGGGGTGGGGGGGGGTGGGGGGGGGGCAGTGTGGTCAATGTGGGGGGTGGGGGGGTGGGGAGGGGGGCAGTGTGGTCAATGTGGGGGGGTGGGGAGGGGGGCAGTGTGGTCAATGTGGGGGGGTGGGGAGGGGGGCAGTGTGGTCAATGTGGGGGGGTGGGGAGGGGGGCAGTGTGGTCAATGTGGGGGGGTGGGGAGGGGGGCAGTGTGGTCAATGTGGGGGGGTGGGGAGGGGGGCAGTGTGGTCAATGTGGGGGGGTGGGGAGGAGGGCAGTGTGGTCAATGTGGGGGGGTGGGGGGGGCAGTGTGGTCAATGTGGGGGGGTGGGCAGTGTGGTCAATGTGGGGGGGTGGGGGGGTGGGGAGGAGGGCAGTGTGGTCAATGTGGGGGGGTGGGGGGGGTGGGGGGGGTGGGGAGGAGGGCAGTGTGGTCAATGTGGGGGGGTGGGGAGGAGGGCAGTGTGGTCAATGTGGGGGGGGGGGTGTGGGGAGGAGGGCAGTGTGGTCAATGTGGGGGGGGGGGAGGGGTGGGGAGGAGGGCAGTGTGGTCAATGTGGGGGGTGGGGGGGGGTGGGGGGGGGGCAGTGTGGTCAATGTGGGGGGTGGGGGGGGGTGGGGGGGGGGCAGTGTGGTCAATGTGGGGGGTGGGGGGGTGGGGAGGGGGGCAGTGTGGTCAATGTGGGGGGGTGGGGAGGGGGGCAGTGTGGTCAATGTGGGGGGGTGGGGAGGGGGGCAGTGTGGTCAATGTGGGGGGGTGGGGAGGGGGGCAGTGTGGTCAATGTGGGGGGGTGGGGAGGGGGGCAGTGTGGTCAATGTGGGGGGGTGGGGAGGGGGGCAGTGTGGTCAATGTGGGGGGGTGGGGAGGGGGGCAGTGTGGTCAATGTGGGGGGGTGGGGAGGGGGGCAGTGTGGTCAATGTGGGGGGGTGGGGAGGGGGGCAGTGTGGTCAATGTGGGGGGGTGGGGAGGGGGGCAGTGTGGTCAATGTGGGGGGGTGGGGAGGGGGGCAGTGTGGTCAATGTGGGGGGGTGGGGAGGGGGGCAGTGTGGTCAATGTGGGGGGGTGGGGAGGGGGGCAGTGTGGTCAATGTGGGGGGGTGGGGAGGGGGGCAGTGTGGTCAATGTGGGGGGGTGGGGAGGGGGGCAGTGTGGTCAATGTGGGGGGGTGGGGAGGGGGGCAGTGTGGTCAATGTGGGGGGGTGGGGAGGGGGGCAGTGTGGTCAATGTGGGGGGGTGGGGAGGGGGGCAGTGTGGTCAATGTGGGGGGGTGGGGAGGGGGGCAGTGTGGTCAATGTGGGGGGGTGGGGAGGGGGGCAGTGTGGTCAATGTGGGGGGGTGGGGAGGGGGGCAGTGTGGTCAATGTGGGGGGGTGGGGAGGGGGGCAGTGTGGTCAATGTGGGGGGGTGGGGAGGGGGGCAGTGTGGTCAATGTGGGGGGGTGGGGAGGGGGGCAGTGTGGTCAATGTGGGGGGGTGGGGAGGGGGGCAGTGTGGTCAATGTGGGGGGGTGGGGAGGGGGGCAGTGTGGTCAATGTGGGGGGGTGGGGAGGGGGGCAGTGTGGTCAATGTGGGGGGGTGGGGAGGGGGGCAGTGTGGTCAATGTGGGGGGGTGGGGAGGGGGGCAGTGTGGTCAATGTGGGGGGGTGGGGAGGGGGGCAGTGTGGTCAATGTGGGGGGGTGGGGAGGGGGGCAGTGTGGTCAATGTGGGGGGGTGGGGAGGGGGGCAGTGTGGTCAATGTGGGGGGGTGGGGAGGGGGGCAGTGTGGTCAATGTGGGGGGGTGGGGAGGGGGGCAGTGTGGTCAATGTGGGGGGGTGGGGAGGGGGGCAGTGTGGTCAATGTGGGGGGGTGGGGAGGGGGGCAGTGTGGTCAATGTGGGGGGGTGGGGAGGGGGGCAGTGTGGTCAATGTGGGGGGGTGGGGAGGGGGGCAGTGTGGTCAATGTGGGGGGGTGGGGAGGGGGGCAGTGTGGTCAATGTGGGGGGGTGGGGAGGGGGGCAGTGTGGTCAATGTGGGGGGGTGGGGAGGGGGGCAGTGTGGTCAATGTGGGGGGGTGGGGAGGGGGGCAGTGTGGTCAATGTGGGGGGGTGGGGAGGGGGGCAGTGTGGTCAATGTGGGGGGGTGGGGAGGGGGGCAGTGTGGTCAATGTGGGGGGGTGGGGAGGGGGGCAGTGTGGTCAATGTGGGGGGGTGGGGAGGGGGGCAGTGTGGTCAATGTGGGGGGGTGGGGAGGGGGGCAGTGTGGTCAATGTGGGGGGGTGGGGAGGGGGGCAGTGTGGTCAATGTGGGGGGGTGGGGAGGGGGGCAGTGTGGTCAATGTGGGGGGGTGGGGAGGGGGGCAGTGTGGTCAATGTGGGGGGGTGGGGAGGGGGGCAGTGTGGTCAATGTGGGGGGGTGGGGAGGGGGGCAGTGTGGTCAATGTGGGGGGGTGGGGAGGGGGGCAGTGTGGTCAATGTGGGGGGGTGGGGAGGGGGGCAGTGTGGTCAATGTGGGGGGGTGGGGAGGGGGGCAGTGTGGTCAATG
The DNA here is from genome assembly GCF_047496795.1 of Chiloscyllium punctatum. NCBI lineage: Eukaryota > Metazoa > Chordata > Chondrichthyes > Orectolobiformes > Hemiscylliidae > Chiloscyllium > Chiloscyllium punctatum. The sequence continues at coordinate 151,348,549 of NC_092739.1, read as the reverse complement.
TGGGGGGGTGGGGAGGGGGGAGGACAGTGTGGTCAATGTGGGGGTGTGGGGATGGGGGCAGTGTGGTCAATGTGGGGGGGTGGGGTGTGGGGAGGAGGAGGACAGTGTGGTCAATGTGGGGGGGTGGGGGGGGATTGGGGAGGAGGACAGTGTGGTCAATGTGGGGGGTGGGGTGTGGGGATGGGGACAGTGTGGTCAATGTGGGGGGGTGGGGTGTGGGGAGGAGGAGGACAGTGTGGTCAATGTGGGGGGTGGGGGGTGGGGATGGGGACAGTGTGGTCAATGGGGGGGTGGGGGGTGGGGAGGAGGACAGTGTGGTCAATGTGGGGGGTGAGGTGGGGGGAGGAGGACAGTGTGGTCAATGTGGGGGGTGTGGGGAGGAGGACAGTGTGGTCAGTGTGGAGGGTGGGGGGGGGGGTGGGGTGGGGTGTGGGGATGGGGACAGTGTGGTCAATGTGGGGGGTGTGGGGAGGAGGACAGTGAGGACAGTGTGGTCAGTGTGGGGGGTGGGGGGGGTGGGGTGGGGTGTGGGGATGGGGACAGTGTGGTCAATGTGGGGGGTGTGGGGAGGAGGACAGTGAGGACAGTGTGGTCAGTGTGGGGGTGTGGGTGGGGGGTGGGGTGGGGGGGGGGTGTGGGTGGGGGGTGGGGTGGGGGGGGGGGTGTGGGGCGAAGAGACGGTCGGGTTTACTGGGAGGACGCTCCCTTACCTGAGCTGATCTTCCCCGCTCGTATCACTCTCCTCCGCCTCATCGTCCTCCACGACCGCTTCCAAGCCGCCTCCTCCCGCCGGCGAGCCGGACACTGCGATCGGCTTCACCCCGCGGACACAGGCGGCCTCGGGCGGAGCCGGAGCCGGAACCCGAGCCTCGGGGAGCGGCTGCCCCTGGGCTACAGCAACGGCCACCGCCAGAAAGAGAAGAAGGAGAGAGCGGCCCAAGGGGCCGAACCGAAGACAGGAATCCATAAATCGGACATGAACGACAGAAGCAGCAGACCCAACGGCAGCTGCTGACACCCGGAAAACTCTCAACTCCGGCCCTTCTCCTCTCTGTTTGTTATGGTCCGTTAGGAAGGGAGGCTGTGGGCGGGGTTTAGCGGCAACGCCCTCCCGTCCACCGATTGGTTAGCATCTACGTCACTCCGATGGGAATGACCAATACCGGATCAGATCATGGCATTAGAACCCGCCCTCCAGTGCCTGATTGCACAATATCAATGCCACTCACATTCTGCGACCACTCATCACCGTTTCCCTGAGGGGCGGGGGGGTCTTCGTCTTGTGATTGGTCAAGGGGCTGGCCGCCCGCTCTGCGCTTGCCCAATCGGCTCTGGGCGCATACGGCGGGCCGCCGGGCCGCCTCTCCACGACCCGAGCCTCCCCGGTCTGACCAATGAGTGGAGGGATTGGGGCGGGTGACGCGAGCGGTTGGTCTCGTGATGCCCTGACACCGTCCATTCCTGACGGTGGTGTGCCTTCCTGATTGGAGGAACGGCTCGTGGGTATCACCACGGAGACGTGGCCGTTTCCAGCGAGGCGCTGGGTATAGGAAAGGGAGGAGCAATAGGAGAGAGAGTGAAAATATAGTGAGGAGGCGCCTGAAGAAAGGCCATAGAGTCCATATAGTGTGGACAAAGGCTATTTGCCCGAGAAGTCTGCACCAACCTTATGAAGAGTAACCCACCCAGACCCATTACCCTACCTTATTATTTTACCTTTCCTCTAACTAATGCATCTACACATTCCTGAACACTATGGCCAATTTACCCTATCTACTCATCCTTGACCACTATTGCATTAGTGGTGCTGGAAGAGCACAGCAGTTATTCATTTATTCCTGATGAAGGGCTTTTGCCCGAAACGTCGATTTCGCTGCTCGTTGGATGCTGCCTGAACTGCTGTGCTCTTCCAGCACCACTAATCCAGTATTTGGTTTTCAGCATCAGCAGTCATTGTTTTTTACCTTGAACACTATTGCCTATTCACTTAACCTTTATTCCTGATGAAGGGCTTTTGCCCGAAACGTCGATTTTACTGCACCTCGGATGCTGCCTGAACTGCTGTGCTCTTCCAGCACCACGAATCCAGAATCTGGTTTCCAGCATCTGCAGTCATTGTTTTTACCTATTCACTTAACCTAAACATCCCTGAACACTACGGCCAATTCAACTAAACTGCACAACCTTGAACATGTCAGACTGGAAGTATTAACTGTTTTTAGACAAGAGACAATAGGTGCAGGAGTAAGCCATTCTGCTCTTCGAGCCTGCACCACCATTCATTCTGATCATGGCTGATCATCCTCAATCAGTATCCTCTTCCTGCCTTATCTCCATAACCCTTGATTCCACTATCCTTGGGAGCTCTATTCAACTCTTTCTTAAATGAATCCAGAGACTGGGACTCCACTGCCTTCTGGGGCAGAGCATTCCACACAGCCACCACTCTCTGGGTGAAGAAGTTTCTCCTCATTTCTGTCCTAAAATGGCCTACCCGGTATTTTTAAGCTGTGTCCTCTAGTTCGGCACTCACCCATCAGTGGAAACATGTTTCCTGCCTCCCAGAGTGTCCAATCCTTTCATAATCTTATACGTCTCAATCAGATCCCCTCTCAGTCTTCTAAACTCAAGGGTATACAAGCCCAGTCGCTCCAATCTTTCAACATAAGATAGTCCCGCCATTCCAGGAATTGACCTCGTGAACCTAGGCTGCACTCTCTCAATAGTCAGAATGTCTTTCCTCAAACTTGGAGACCAGAACTGCACACAATATTCCAGGTGTGGTCTCACCAGGGCCCTGTACAGCTGCAGAAGAACCTCTTTGCTTCTATACTCAATCCCTCTTGTTCTGAAGGCCAGCATGCTATTAGCTTTTTCACTACCTGCTGTACCTGCATGCTTGCCTCTCCAAGTCACCCTGTAATCTCCTAACATCGTCCTCACATTTCACCCTGCCACCCAGATTTGTATCATCAGCAAATTTGCTAATGTTACTATTAATACCATCTTCTATATCATTAACATATATTGTAAAAAGCTGCAGTCCCAGCACTGATCCCTGCGGTACCCCACTGGTCACTGCCTGCCATTCCAAAAGGGACCCATTTATCACTATTCTTTGTTTCCTGTCAGCCAACCAATTTTCAATCCAAGTCAGTACTTTGCCCCCAATACCATGCACCCTAATTTTGCTCACTAACCTCCTCTGTGGGACTTTATCAAAGGCTTTCTGTCAGTCCAGGTACACTACATCCACTGGATCTCCCTCGTCCATCTTCAGAGTTACATCCTCAAAAAATTCCAGAAGATTAGTCAAGCATGATTTCTTCTTTATAAGTCCATGCTGACTCTGACCTATCCTGTTACTGCTATCCAGATGTGTCATAATTTCATCCTTTATAATTGACTCCAGTCAATTTTTTCTGTCTCTCCACTGACTCTGCCAGACCTGCTGAGTTTCTCCAGCACTTTTCAGTTTTTATTTCAGCTTTCCAGGATCTGCAATAGTTTTAAGCAACCCCCAGCTCTTTTTTTTTCAGAAATAGAAGAGGCTATATAAACTTACAATACGTTTTCATGGAATTGATGCTGTCCACAAGGGGGAGGATTATTCAGTCCTGTGAGGGATACCTGAAGGGGGTGTGCAAAGATGAGAGAGTCAGGAAATTTGAGGGAAACTTCTGTAGGAGAGAGTTATGAGAATGTTTGACTCATCATGGGGTATGTACAGTTGAGAAAAATAGTGACGCATCAATTAGAGAGCCATATCTTGATGTGATTAGATTATATAGTTTAATGTATAACCTGTGTTGAATGGTTTATTTGTTCTTTTTATTCAAGAAAGGTGGAAGCAGGAAATCACTTCAATAGGCTTAACATTTGTCAAGGGGAAAATGCTGAATTTACTTTATTTTGGATAATATAATGTGTCACTTTGAAAATCTCAATGCAATCATACAAGACATTGGTGAGACCTCTTATGGAATACTACGTGAGGTGCAGGAGAGTCAGTGTTTCGGGCAAAAGCCCTTCATCAGGAATGAGGCTTATGAGCCAAATGTTTAGAGATATAAATGGGAGGGGGTGGTGAGAGTGCGATAGGTGGATGGAGGTGGGAGTAATGGTGATGGGTCAGAGAGGAGGGTGGAGTGGATAAGTGGGAAGGAAGATAGACAGGTAAGACAAGTCATGAGGGTAGAGACGGCACCACCCTCATGATCTGTCCTACTTGTCCATCTTCCTTTCCACCTATCTGCTCCACCCTCCTCTCCGACCTATCACCATTTCCCCCACCTCCATCTATCTTTCACACTCTCAGCTACCTTCCCCCCCCACCCTCCCCCAGCTCCACCCATCCCATTTATCTCTCCACCCCCTTGGCTCACAAGCCTCATTCCTAATTAATGGCTTTTGCCCGAAACATCAATTCTCTTGCCCTGCAGTTGCTGCCTGACTGCTGTGCTTTTCCAGCACCACACTCTCAACTCCAATCTCCAGCATCTGCAGTCCTCATTTTCTCCTTCCAGAATATTATGTCTAGTTCTGGTCACCTATCTACAGGAAGGATATAATTATGCTGGAGAGGGTTCAGAGGAGATGTTACCGGACATGGAAAGGCATGCCAGGCATTCAATTCAATTCAGTTAATCCAGTTAGGAACTCAGGAGCAATGACTACTGAGACTGGAGCGAATATCGAACTCAACTATCAATTGCAGTGGTTGAGGCAAACGATATAGATTCATTTATGCAGAAGCTGGATAAGTGCATCTGAGAGAAAGGAATAGAAGAACTTGTTGATGGGTTTAAATGAAAGAGGTGGAGACGGAACTCAAACAATAACATGGACCAATCTAGTTCTGCAGAGTCAAGAGTATGATGGAAAAGCACAGCATCAGAGGAGCAGTAAAATCGCGTAAATCTAGTTCTGCAGAAGAGTCATATTGGACTTGAAACATTAACTAAACTAATGCCACTTACAAGTTTCCTGATGTCACCACCATAGTCGGTTGAATCTCAGATGGCCACAAAACAGACTACAGACATAGGTGGACTGGAAAAATAGTGCACTGAGAACAACCTAGCTGTCAATGTCAGCAAAACCAAGGAACTCATTATTGACTTTTGGCAGAATGTTATTCATGCTCCCCTACACATTAACAGCACAGAGGTTGAATGAGTGGACAGCGTCAAGCTCCTGGGAGAGGTCATCAACAACCTTGAACTGAATTGAATTGAATTTATTGCCGGGTGTACTGAGGCACAGTGAAAAGCTTTGTCTTGTGAACAATACAGGCAAATCACATAGTTAAGTAGCATAGATAAGCAAATAATAGGTAAACAGTGGCAAAACAAAAACACAGGTACAGGAGAATGCTAAGAGTTTTTGAGTCCATTCAGTCTTCTAACAACAGTAGTGTATAAATTGTTTCGAAACTGGCTAGTGCCTGTGTTCAGGCTTCTGTACCTTCATCCCGATGATAGAGATTGTTTCTTGGATTCTTCACGTGGACACACTGGTTACAAAGGCCCAACAATGTCTCTTCTTCCTCAGGCAGCTGAGAAAATTTGGCATGACGGCAAATACCTTTGCCAACTTTTATAGGTGCGCCATCGAGAGCATTCTGTCTGGATGTATTACTACCTGGTATGGGAACTGTACCATTCAAGATCAGAGACAGTTACAGAGTGTGTGAACTTGGCCTGGACAATCACAAAGGCCAACATCCCATCTACAGAATCCATCTACCAGGCCCGTTGTCAAGGAAAGGCCGCCAACATTCTCAAAGATCCATCTCATTCTGGTAATGCTTTTCTACAACCTCTACCATCAGGGAGAAGGTACAGAAACCTGAACACATGCACCAGCCAGTTTTGAAACAGTTTCTACTCTACTATTGTTACAATACTGAATGGATTCAAAAACTCTTCACATTCGCCTGTACCTGTGTTTTTGTTTTGCCGCTGTTTACCTATTATTTACTTATCTATATTACTTAACTATGTAATCTGCCTGTATTGCTCCCAAGACAAAGCTTATCACTGTGCCTCAGTACACATGACAATAAATTCAAATCAATTCAATTCAAAGTTTGAGTTATAAAGAAAGACTGGATAGACTGGGACTTTCTTTCACTGGAGTGTAGCAGGTTGAGAGGTGACTTTACCAAAGTTTATGAAATGATGAGGGGTATAGATAGAGTTAACACTAGATGACATTTCCCAGCATGTGGGATTTCAAGGCATAAGAACTAGGAGCAGGAGTAGGCCCTTCGAGCCTGCTCCACCATTCAATAAGATCATGGCTGATCTTTTCATAGCCTCAGCTCCACTTACCCATCCTCTCTCCATAACCTTTAATTCCTTTACTATTCAAAAAAGTATCTATCTTTCCTTTAAGCATATTTACTGTGGAAGCCTCAACTATTTCACTACGCAGGGAATTTCATACATTAATAATCCTTTGGGTGAAGATGTTCCTTCTCAATTCAGTCCTAAATCTGCTTCCCCTAATTTTGAGGTTATGCCTTCATGTCCTAGTTTCACCCGCCAGTGGTAACATCTTCTCTACCTCTATCTTGTCTATTCCCTTCATAATTTTATGTTTTTATAAGAGCCCCCCCATCATCTAAATTCTAATGAATATAATCCCAGTCTACTCAGTCTCTCCTCATAATCCAACCCCTTCAACTCCAGAATCAACCTAGTGAACCTCCTCTGCACCCCCTCTACTGTCAGTATATCCTTTCCCAAGTAATGAGACCAAAACTGCATGTCGTACTCCAGGTGTGGATTCACCAGACCCTATACAGCTGCAACATAACCTCCCTGTTTTTAAATTCAATCTCTTTGGCAATGAAGGACAAAATTCCATTTGCTTTCCTAATTAACTGTTGCACCTGCAAACCAAACTTCTGTTATTCATGCACAAGAATACCCATGTCCCTTTGCACACCAGCATGTTGTAAGACGAGGGGTGTACATTTTTAAGGTGAGAGGAAAGAGATTTAAAATAGACATGAGGGGCAAATTCTTTTACAGTATGGTCTGGGTGTGGAATGACCTTCCTGAGGAAGTAGTGGATGTGGGTAGAACTACTACATTTAAAAGTTATTTGGATAAGTACATGTTAGAAAGGTTTGGAGGGATATTGTCCAGGAGCAGGCAGAACTAGTTTGGTTTGGGATTATGTTTAGCATGGACTGTTTGGAGCAAAGGGTCTGTATTTGTGCTGTAAAGGTTCTATGAAACAATAGCAGAAATTGCTGAACAGAAACTGTTCAGAACAATTCTGAAGAAGGGTCACTGGACCCGAAATGTTAACTTTGCTTTCTCTCCACAAACAACACAATACTTGCTGGGTTTTTCTTTTCACGATTTCCAGCATCTGCAGCTTTTTTTTTGTTTGGAGTTAACAGGATTGTTTGAAGGGAAATTGAAGAAATAACAAGCAATGTGGATAAAGAGAAAGCTTCAACTTGTTAAATTAGATTTCCTTTCGAGAAGGCATTTGATAAAGGTTACTACACAATATAAGATCTAATGGATTAAGGAAGTAACGTGAGCATGGATAGAAGATTGGCTAAGTAACAAGAAATGGAGAGTATGCATAATTCGGTCTTCATTTTTAGTTGGCAAGATGTGATGAGTGGAGTATCAGTGCTGGGGCCTCAAGTCCAAAGATGTACAGGTCAGGTGAATTGGCCATGCTAAATTGCCTGTAGTATTAAGTGCATTAGTCAGGGGAATGGGTCTGAGTGGGTTTCTCTCTGGAGGGTCGGTGTCGACTTGTTGGACCAAAAGGCCTGTTTCTACACTGTAGGGAATCTAATCTAATATATTCTAAACTAATCAGAATTTATATGAATGATTTCCTAAATTTGATGGTGATACAAAGATAGGTAGGAAATTAGGTTATGAAGAGGACATAAGAAGTCTGTAAAGGGATACAAACAAATTAGGTGAATGGGTAGAAATTTAGCAGATGGACTATAATGTGGAAAATGGGAACTTGTCCACTTTGACAGGAAGGACAGAAAAGTAGCATTTTACTTAAATGGAGACACTGTAGAACTCTGATGCCGAGAGAGAATTGCTTTTTATTCATTTCTGAAATCCAGATATTTCTGGTTGGGTCAGCATTCATTGACCATCACAACTACTCCTTGAATGAAGTGGCTTCCTAGGGCCTTTTCAGAGGATAGTTAAGAGTCAACCACATCCTTGTTGTGACATGGAAGCCAGACCAGGTAAAGATTTCACACCCTAAAGGATGCTATGAATGAGATGGCAATGGCATTAGATTAGTTTTTAATTCCAGATTACATCATTTGCCATGCTGAAATCCAAGCCTTGGTCTCAGGATTATTAGTCTAGTAACTTTACCAACACACTGCCACCTGCCCCAGGCAAAGGAGTATCCATAGCCTTCGAGGCTGGAAATTTCCAAAGACTCAACTCTGAGGGAAGAATTTCTTCTCATTTCAGTCAAAATGATTAGCTCCTTATTCTGAGACTCTGTCCCTATGTAATAGAAGCAGAGTCAGGGGAATCAACCTCTCATTGACCATCCTGTCAATCTCCTGCAGAATGTTCTATATTTCAATGAGATGACCACTCATTCTTCTAACCTGCAATATATATAATTTATACGCTTACATATTCACCAAAGGAACAATCTAGTTAGCCTTAACTGAAATGCCTCCAGTGGAAATTTATGCTGAGTTACCTTAATTGTATGTAAGAATAAAGTTTTTGTGGAAAATAGTTGCAATGGCATGCTGTACGTGAGGAGCCCTCTCCACACCTGCAAAAAGCTCCAAGACTCGTCTGGTAGTGAAAACCTTTAGCGCAGGAATAAATTCAAAATAGTGATGCCCAAACATGAAGAGAAAGACATAGTCATACAGCACGGAAATAGGCCAAATAGTCCAAACTGAACATAATCTGCCAATCAAATTTAACAAAAGAATATTTCTGCAATTCTGTCACAATTTAAAATTGGTGAAAATAAACTATGTCTTTTTATTTCAAAAATATACTTTATTCATAAAAATATCTTTGTACAGATGCAATGTCACTAAAGCAGTTTGACTTTGTTCAGTAGCATATGAGGAAGCAAACAAACATCAGAGCTTGACTCTATCCAGTAAACAAACCAAGACATTTCTTGTACAAGACCTTCACAGTTTGAAGGATTGACATTTGCACATTGCGCACTGCCTGGCTTGCCACAGTAATGTGACCAGTTTCTCAGCACTCACTTTTTACTTTAGTTTATGGCAGCTATTAAACATATGACACATCAAATACTCACAAAGTTCAAGTTCATTTCTATTTGACTTGCCTCCAAGGGTTTTATTGACACATCTCTTTAAGTAGTTTAGGGTGGTCTGATAGCTCTGGTGATTTTAGGATTAGGCTACCAGCCTATCAGCTTGCAAGTTCACTTCACAGCCTGACTGACCCAGGGATTCTGTTTCACTGGGGAAGTAGTCATTGCCTTACACTGTAGTGCAGACTGCTAGACCATCAATGAACAGTTTGAATCATCTCTGACAAAATAATAAACCTGCCAAAGTACACTTATAATGCAGCCATTATAAGTGATGGACCATTGTATCTCTGTTAAATCATTGACTAATCTCACAGGCTGCTCTATTGCCATGCCCCTTCATGACCATCTGTTTCAAGTATTTATCCAGCTTCCTTTAAAAGAAACAATGGTAGTTGCCTCACTACTTCATGTCACAAAGTATTCAACTCCAAAAATTGTGTAAAGAAATTACTCCTTATTTTTCTCATTTACATAATTACTTTAATTTTTAATTAATAACGTTTTTGCCTACCTAAACAGGCTCATTCAACCCAGATTTCATGGTGACTTTTAAAAGGCTCGATTAATTCTCCTCTTCAATTCCTTTTAAACACTCGTTGCTTGAGTCTGATCATTTAATGATGTCTCACATATTGGGAAACTATCATCAGAGCTTTTCTTTATACTTGTTCTTGAGATATGAGCATCTATGGCAAGGTCAGCATTTATTGCTCATTCCTAATTGTCTTTGACAAGTTGAGGGGAGCTGCCTTTCTGGACTGCTACAGGCACCCACAGTGCTGCTAGCAGTGAGTTCCAAGATTTTGATGCATTAACTGTGACAGAATTTCAATATGCTTCCAAGTGGGATGATGTGTGACTTTCAGAGGAACTCGTCTTCCCATTCACCTGCTGTCCCTTCTCCTTCTAATTGGTAGAGGTCACAAGTATGTGAGATGTTCTTGAATGAGCTTTAGTAGGTTGTGAAGGAGGGAGTGAATGTTTTAAGGTGATGGACAGTGAACCGATCAAGTAAGCTGCTTTACCTTGTATGATGTTTAGCTTTTTTTGAGTGTTGTTGAAGTTTCATACATCAAGATGAGTGGAGAGCATTTCATCACACTGCTAACTTGTGTCTTGCAGGTGTTGCATAGGCTTTGGGGAGACAGGATGTATTTTACTTGCTGTAAAATTCCCAGCTCTAACCTGCTCCTGTAGCTACATCATTTATGTTGCTGCTCCAGTTCCAATTCAGGTCAATGGTAAACCCCCAGGATGTTAATGGTGGGGGATAGTAATACCACTTATTGTCAAGGATAGATGGTTTTTGGTCAGCACCACTGTGGCATGACTATTTCTTGCAACTTATTATCCTAAGCCTGGATATTGACCAGATCTTGCTCTACATAGACATGAATTGCTAGTTGCCAACTCGGTTGAATACTCTGAATTTATCTGGCCTTATTTTATATGAGAGGAGGATCATTGATAGATCAGCTGAGTCTGGTTCAGACAAGGACACTATCTTGAGCAACTACTGCAGCAATGTCTCTCAACTGAGCTGAACAGTCTGGAACAGCCATAAACACAACCATCTTCATTTGTGATAGGTATGACTCCAACTGGTGAAGAGATTTCCTCTCATTCCCATTGACTGGGACAGCATCGTGGCTCAGTGGTTAGCAACTGCTTCACAGCACCAGGGACCTGGGTTCAATTCCACACTCAGGCAACCGTCTGTTTGCACATTCTCCTCATGTCTGTGAGGGTTTTCTCCCACAATCCAAATGATGTGCAAGCTAGGTGGATTGGCTCTGCTAAATTGCCCATAGTGTCATGGCGGCAGGGCAATATACATTGGGTTCTGAATATTGAGGTTTATATGATATTCAAGCAAAATAGATAACAGCTGTTAATCAAGGATGCCATTTTTATAATAGTTAGAGATGACCTTGGTTCAGGAGATCAAGGTATTGAATCAGTTTGGGTGGAAATGAGGAATAGGAAGGGGAAAACATCTCTTGTGGGTTTGGTCCATAGACCCCATAACAGTCAACACAGTAAAGTACACCAGAAGAAATAATATGTGTTTGTGATCAAAAGGTAGCAGTAATTATGGGTGACTTTAATCTACATGTAAATTGGAGAAATCAGATTGGCGGTAGCTTAGATGAAGAGTTCACAGGGTCTTTCAAGATAGTTTCTGAGAGCAGCCAGCTCAGGAACCAACTAGACATCCGGTTATAATTGGCCTGGTGTTGTGCAATGAAGCTGAAAATGTGTTGCTGGAAAAGCGCAGCAGGTCAGGCAGCATCCAAGGAACAGGAGAATCGACGTTTCAGGCATCAGCCCTTCAACAGGATTAATAAATGGCCTCAGAGTAGAGGCAGCGTTAGATAGTCATGATTACAATAGGAGTTTGAAAGGTCAAAATTTGGGCCTAAGACTTGTGTTTTAAACATAGATACAGGCAAATATGTGTGCATCTCAGCTGAGCCAGCTGAAGTGAACTGCATGCTTAGCTATAGAATAGATGAAAAGGGATGTTTAGGCAGACATGTAAGGCATTTTTAAAAAATTATCGAATGGATGTTGACTTTTCAGGAGCAGGGTAGGGTGAACAGTGACAGTGGACCTTCTCAACAAAAGTCTGAGGCTTGAAGCCCAGATCAAGCTCAGTCAGAGCAGCAACCAAACAACAGGACTTCTGCCAGAATTCAAAAAAGCTGACAAAGGTGACATCAACTCAGAGAGCTGAGTGGTGGGTTGTGGGTAAAATATTTTTTCTCCACTTTACAGCAGTATTTTGGAAAAGTAAGAGTTATAGCCTTTTTTTAAAAAAAATCAGTAATTCGTTTTCTACTTGGCTTAAATTTAGGGAAGAGTATTTTAACGAAAGGGATGGTGGGAAGCTCAGTCTCAATGTGATGCTTGGCCTGCAGTATATGAAAGGTTTCAGATGTCCCTGACAATCTGGATGACCACATCTACAAAAAATGCTCCGATTTAACTAGCTTGAGCATCAGCTGCGGACACAGCAGTTCATCCGTAAGACTGAGAATTATGTAGGTAGAACACTTTTAGACATGGTCACCCTGCAACACAATGAAATGAAGTCAGCAATGGAGTGGCTGACCATCAGTCAGAAGAAGGGAGGCAGGCAGGTAGTCAGGCAAGCTCCAAACTGCTTCTCAATCAAGAACAGATTCTCTGTGTTGGGAAATGGTGAGAGTGATGGTTCCTCTGGGGAGTGAAGCCAGAATCCAGTTGAGCAAAGTGAAAGAAAGGAAGAACAATCGAGGCAGGAGACTCAACAATGAGGAGAATGGATGGGTGTTTCTTTGACTGCAGACCTGACTCCAAGATGGTGCATTGCCTCCCTGGAGTCAGGGTCAAGGATATCACTGAATGGCTGAAGGACATTCTGAAGGGAGTGGGGAAACCTTTGGAGATTGTAGTTGACATTGAGACAAGGAACATTGGGAGAAAGAGAGATGAGTCCTGAAACAAGAATTTAGGGAGCTAGGTAGGGCAGCCAGCTGCAAACCAACATCTTTGGCCCTCGATGTTGCGCCGATCCAAGTCCACCTAACCTACATTAGCCCACTATCCTCCATATGCCTATCCAATGCCCGTTTAAATGCCCATAAAGAGGGAGAGTCCACCACTGCTACTGGCAGGGCATTCCATGAACTCACGACTCGCTGAGTAAAGAATCTACCCCTAACATCTGTCCTATACCTACCACCCCTTAATGTAAAGCTATGCCGCTCGTAATAGCTGACTCCATACGTGGAAAAAGGTTCTCATGGCCAACCCTATCAAAACCCCTAATCATCTTATACACCTCTATCAAGTCACCACTAAACCTTCTTTTCTCCAATGAAAACAGCCCCAAGTGCCTCAGCCTTTCCTCATACGATCTTCCTCCCATACCAGGCAACATCCTGGTAAACCTCCTCTGCACCCGTTCCAGTGCCTCCACATCCTTCCTATAGTATGGCGACCAAAACTGCACACAATACTCCAGATGCGGCCGCACCAGAGTCTTATACAATGCCCATTGCTATTTGCCCTGGAGATGGTGGTGGTAAACTGCCTTAATGAACATCTACAGCCCCTGGAATGTAGAGACATCCACAGCGTTAGGAAGGGAATCCCCAAGATATTGACCCAATGACAGCGAAGGAATGGAAATTAGTTCAAAGTGAGGATGGTGTGTGGTTTGGAGGGAACTGACAGGTGTTGGTGCTTCCAATATATTTGCCACACCTATCTTTCTAGGTATTGGAGGTTGTGGGTTTTGGAATGCTGTCAAATATAAAAAAAAACTGAAAGCTTGCTGAGAATATCGACCCACTTTAGTTTCATATCTTTTCTTTTATACTCTTGGTGAAAAAATCTCTGTCCATCTCAAATCAGGACCAAGTTACTCTGGAGAGAATTGTTTCAGCACACAACAGTGAAAGTCTTACATTTTTAATGCACAATTAGATAAGATCTGATATACAGAGCAAGGAATCCAAAAGGAGAGGACAGCACATGAAGAAAAAGTACAGACCTTTGGAAGACAGTGGGACGACAAATAAAATGGACATATTGCCTTTCCTTTTGACCTACTTAAGCATGAAATCTGTCGACTTCAGTCATCATAGTATCTTCTCATACAGAGCAGGTCTTAAAGGTTTAATGCATTAGCAAAAGCTGCACATCCTATCAATATTTAAATTCCCTGGGCGTCAGGCTGGCACATTACCTCATCTGCTGTTTATGTACTTCAGCAACTTGCCCTCCGGTAGCCAGGCAAGTGATTTCCGTCAGTGAAGCAATGTCTCTGCACCGGGAAGACAAAAAGTAATCACGATGGATAAGGTGAAGGTTTTACCTCATGAACACGGGGAATATAAAAATATCTGAACTCAATAAATCAATCCAGTGTCTGTGTGGATTTTAAACTCTTCAAGGATCCATTACAATAAATGACCACTGGCGCTCGCAGTGCTTGGGGATCACTTTGCTTGATAATTGAACTGATTTTTTTTTAATTGAGCTTTTCTTCCTGTGGTTTTGTTTTTAAGGGGACAATGATGTGCAGCTGTTACATATTACTGATAGCCAACAAAATGAAGAGATAATGTAACAACGTGTGATACCTGGGGCTAAAGGGTTAAATTAAGAAGATAGATTGGATAGGCTAGGGTTGTATACCATCAAGTACAGAGGGGGAAACTTATTCGGGTGTTTAAGATGGTGAAAGGGTTTAATAGGATCGAGAAAGTGAAATGGCTTCCTTTGGTCAGGAGGTCCAGAACAAGGAGGGGGGCATAAATTTAAAATTAGAACTGGACAATTCGGTAGTGATGTCAGCAAGATTCCTTCATACAAAGGGCAATGGAAATTTTTAACTCAACCCTCAACAAAAAGTTACTGAACTTCACTTGAAAATTTTGAAAATGAAATTGGGAGTATTGTTGAGTCAAGGATATTACATGTACCAGATTTATGGCAGACTGATGGTACTGATTGGTAGAACAGGTTTAAGATTCTGACTGGTCTTCTTCAGTTCTAGCCTTTCACCTCCAGGTTTAAATCTGTGTCAAAGGTGGACAGAGTGATTAATAAGGCATTTAGCACGCTTGCCTTCATTGTTCAAAGTTTTGAGTAGAAGAGTCGGGATGTCATGTTGAGGATGTACAGGACATTGGTGAGGCCTCTTCTCGAGTACTGTGTGCAGTTCCGGTCTTCCTGTTTTAGGCAGGACATTATTAAACTGAGGACTGGATAAAGAGTGGACTGGAAAAGGCACAGCAAATCAAGAAGCACCAGAGGAGAAGGGAAGGCAACATTTCAGGTTGGGACCCTTCATCAGGACTGGGGAAGGGAAGGGCGCTGCAAAATAACTGACCAACAATGGTTCACAGTTGAACACTTCACTAATTTTAAAATTCTCTTCCTTGCTTTCAAAGTCTTTCATGGTCACATCTCTGTTTATTCTCCCCTATATCTCTCCCATTCTTGATCCTCCTAAAACTTGCCTATGTTTGATCAAATATTTTTCTCATCTGTCTGAATGTTTCTTCATGTGGTTCTGTGTTGATTTTGTTTGCTGGTGATTCTGAGGAATGCTTTGGGACATTTTACTGTGCTGAAGGAACATATTAAAGAGAGAGGTGGAGCAACTTAGGAATTTGAGCCATCATCCATAATTGCCCAGACAGCAGTTCAGAGTTAATTGTGTTGCCATGGGTCTGTGGTCAAAGGTAACCTGGACAGAGATTGCAAATTTTGGTTCCAGAATGATATTCATGAACCAGAACGGTTTTCATGAACATCAACAATGACATGGTGACCATCACTATTTTTTTGATTTTTGCTTAGGAACTTGAGTTGAACTTGAGAATTCAAATTTGAAACTTGAACAGCAGTTGTCTTAGAAAGAGAAGAGAGCAAAAGACAGGTATTTGTTGCTGGGAACTGGCCTGGCAAGATAATGTAAGGTTGGTTACTGTTCTGAAGACACTGCAGATAATTCAGCACCAAGATGTTGGTTTGCAGCTGGTTGGATGTTGAACTGGTCAATCAGGAGAAGACCGGTACTGGCCAGCCAACCACAGAGAATATTGAAAACAAAGAGAGAAAAGGAGATTAAACAGCGTCTGATTGGATTTTGGGCAGGACTTTGTCTTGGAAGCTTTTAGTCTGGGGCTGTATTTATAGTGTTGTTCACACTAATTATTCACCAGTCATTGAAAGTTCTGACAAAAGAACCCCTGTCTGTAAGAAATAAACCAAAATCTCCAAAGGTCTGCAGAAGCTGTAATATTGATTGGTGATTTTGGAATTCAAGTAAGATATACGGATCTACCTGCCTGTAATACAATCTATTATCCAAGGACTTCATGAAGACCTGGCATCCATAATTGAAACGGATATTGAACTAGCAAATTATGATTCTTTTTACTAAAATGTATCCTTTAATTCTACCTGTCTATTGGTTGTGAGTGTGGGTTTATGCTCAAAGAAGATTGGGCTTAGGTTATAGATATTAACAGAGTTCTTTGTAGTTGACCAATGTTCTGGTAAAGTTAAATTCTTTATAATAAATTGTTAATTTTTGTTTAAGTTATACAAAGATGTCCAAGATCTGCGATTTGTAAAGTCCAGTTAGACATTGAGCAAATTTGAAGGTCATTGACCGTTTTACTATCACTGTGTTGTGAACCCAGTGATAGTGAGGCTGATTTGGTTTGGCTTGCTGCCCTATATTTCAATTATGGTTACATGGTCGTGGTGGGGTGAGATTTTCATTATATTCATATTGCACTATCTGTTATGTTGGGATTTGAGCTCATATACTTGTGCCATATACGGATCTACCTGCCTGTAATACTTTTTTTTGCAGCAGAGAGCGGCGGGAGCTGGGCGGAAGTTCAGGTGAAGCGCAAAGCCGGTCGGGAAGGTAAGTGATTGTTATTAGAGGGGGTGTGTTCTAAACCCCAGGTCCTACAAAGTAGGGTCTCCCTCCCTCCCTTATCCTCCAACTTAAATTAAGAGTCCACAGACTTGCCACAAAAAGAGGGTCTAAGGAAGTTTGGATCGAAGAATGAGGCTTCAGCCCAGGAGTCTTTGACAAGGAGGTTGAGTGAAGTGATTACGCCACAGTTGAAGAGGGTGAAGACATGACTGCCCAGCTGGTTCAGTGTGCTACGTGCTTGATGTGGGAGGTCAACGACTCTGGTGTGTCTGGCTCGTGTATGTGTGGAAAGTGGGTGCACATTCAGCTATTGACCGAGCATATTGCAGCACTGATGAAAGAACTCGAGGACCTTAGGCTCATCCGAGAGAACAAGATCTTTCTGGACAAGACCTTCAGTGATGTTATTACACCAATCATGCCAGAAGAGAGCAGAAGAGAGCAGACGATGAGGAAGGCACAGAGGAGACAGGTGCAAAAGGCCCCGGGAGAAGTACCTGTCAGGAACAAGTTGAAGCTTTTGGAAACAGCAGAGACTGATGACACTGCCAAGTTCGCAAGGTGGCCCGGTCTGTCAATCAAAAGTTGGCGCAGAGGCAGAGCGGAAGAGTCGGACATCGCACAGAGCCGTGGTAAGAGGGGACTCCATTGTGAGAGGAACTGACCGGGGTTTTTGTGGCAGCAGACGGGATTTAAGGATGGTGTGTTGCCTTCCTAGTGCCTGGGTTAAAGACATCGTGGACAGAGTGCAGGAAATCCTCAAGGACAAAGGTGAAGAGCCAGAGGTGGTGGTACATGTCGGCACAAATGATGTCGGGAAGAAGAGGAGGAACAGACTACAGCGGGACTTCGGAGAACTAGGAAGAAGGCTGAAAAGCAGGAAGTCCAAGGTGGTTATCTCCGGTTTGCTTCCAGTTCCTCGGGGTGGTGTGGCCAGAAACAGGGAGATAATGGACTTGAACGTGTGGTTGGGGAACTGTGCAGGAAGCAAGGATTTAAGTTCTTGGATCACTGGGGTATATTTTGTGGCAAGCATAAATGCTACAAGAGAGACGGTTTGCATCTTAATAGGTTAGGGATCAGCATTCTGGCAGGCAGGTTTTTTACTGCAACACAGCTACATTTAAACTAAGTTGCCGGGGGGGGGAGGGGACAAACTGGATGTTTAAAAAGGAAATTGAAGGGAAAGTTAGAACAAGAGAAGTCAAGAAAGACAACTGTATCAATGAGGCAGAAAACTTGGAAAGGGATCATGCTGCAAGGTTGGGTGAAATAGGGGTTGATGGGAAGGATGAGGTTGTAACAAATTAAAAATACTATACATGAACACACAAAGCATTAGACATAAGATGGATGAGCTTGAGGCTCTTTTGGAAATTGGCAGATACGATATTGTGGGGATAACTGAGACGTGGCTTCAAGTGGACAGGGCCTGGGAAATGAATATTCAAGGCTACACGTGCTATCGTAAGGACAGACTGACGGGCAGAGGGGGTGGGGTGGCCTTGTTGGTAAGGGAGGATATTCAGTCCCTTGCACGGGGGGACCTAGAATCAGGGTATGTAGAGTCAGTGTGGATAGAGCTGCGAAATACTAAGGGTAAAAAGACCCTCTTGGGAGTTATCTACAGGCCCCCAAACAGTAGTCTGGATGTCGGATGTAAGTTGAATCAGGAGCTGAAATTGGCCTGTCGCAAAGATGTTACTACAGTTGTTATGGGGGATTCTAACACGCAGGTAGACTGGGAAAATCAGGATGGTATTGGACCTCAAGAAAGAGACTTTGTGGAGTGCCTCAGAGATGGATTCTTAGAGCAGCTGGTGCTGGAGCCGACCAGGGAGAAGGCAATTCTGGATCTGGTATTGTGTAACGAACCAGAATTGGTCAGAGACCTCGAAGTGAAGGAGCCATTTGGAAGTAGTGACCATAATACATTAAGCTTCAATCTGCAATTTGAGAGGGAGAGGGTACAGTCGGAAGCGTTGAATAAAGGGAACTATGGAGCTATGAGGGAGGAGCTGGCCAAAGTTCAATGGTGCAATACCTTAGCAGGGATGACTGTGGAGGAACAATGGTGGATATTTCTGTGTATAATGCAGAAGTTGCAGGATCACTTCATTCTTAAAAGGAAGAAAGATCCCAGGAAGAGGCATGGGCGGCCATGGCTGACAAGGGAAGTTAAGAAACATATAAAGTTAAAAGAGAAAAAGTATAACATAGCAAAGATAAGTGGGAAAACGGAGGACTGGGAAGCTTTTAAAGAACAACAGAGGATTACTAAAAAGGAAATACGCAGAGGAAAAATGAGGTACGAAGGTAAACTGGCCAATAATATAAAGGAGGATAATAAAAGCTTTTTTAGGTATGTGCAAGGCAAAAAAATGGTTAGGACTAAAATTGGGCCCTTGAAGACAGAAACAGGGGAATATATTACGGGGAACAAAGAAATGGCAGAAGAATTAAATGGGTACTTCAGATCTGTGTTCACTGGGGAAGACACAAGCAATCTCCCTGAGGTAACAGTGGCTGAAGGACCTGAACTTACAGGAATTTCTATTTGCCAGGATTTGGTGTTGGAGAGACTGTTAGGTCTGAAGGTTGATAAGTGCCCGGGGCCTGATGGTCTACATCCCAGGGTACTGAAGGAGGTGGCTCAGGAAATCGTGGATGCGTTGGTGACTATTTTCCAGAGTTTGATAGATTTGGGGTCGGTTCCTGAGGATTGGAGGGTGGCTAATGTTACACCACTTTTTAAGAAAGGTGGGAGAGAGAAAGCAGGAAATTATAGACCAGTTAGTCTGACCTCAGTGGTGGGAAAGATGCTGGATGAAATTACTGCACATCTGGATAGTAGTAACAGGATAGGACAGAGTCAGCATGGATTTATGAAGGGGAAATCATGCTTGACTAATCTTCTGGACTTTTTTGAGGATGTAACTCTGAAGATGGACGAGGGAGATCCAGTAGATGTAGTGTACCTGGACTTTCAGAAAGCTTTTGATAAAGTCCCACACAGGAGGTTAGTGAGTAAAATTAGGGCGCACGGTATTGGGGGCAAAGTACTAACTTGGATTGAAAGTTGGTTGGCTGATAGGAAACAAAGGGTAGTGATAAACGGCTCCATTTCGGAATGGCAGGCAGTGACCAGTGGGGTACCGCAGGGATCCGTGCTGGGACCGCAGCTTTTTACAATATATGTAAATGATATAGAAGATGGTATCAGCAATAACATTAGCAAATTTGCTGATGATACAAAGCTGGGTGGCAGAGTGAAATGTGATGAGGATGTTAGGAGATTACAGGGTGACCTGGACAAGTTAGGTGACTGGGCAGATGCATGGCAGATGCAGTTTAATGTGGATAAATGTGTGGTTATCCATTTTGATGGCAAGAACAGGAAGGCAGATTACTACCTAAATGGAATCAATTTAGGTAAAGGGGCAGTGCAAAGAGATCTGGGTGTTCTTGTACACCAGTCAATGAAGGCAAGCATACTGGTACTGCAGGTAGTGAAGAACACTAATAGCATGCTGGCCTTCATAACAAGAGGAATTGAGTATAGAAGCAAAGAGGTGCTGTACAGGGCCCTGGTGAGACCACACCTGGAGTACTGTGTGCAGTTCTGGTCTCCAAATTTGAGGAAAGACATTCTGGCTATTGAGGGAGTGCAGCGTAGGTTCACAAGGTCAATTCCTGGAATGGCAGGATTACCTTACACTGAAAGACTGAAGCGACTGGGCTTGTATACCCTTGAGTTTAGAAGACTGAGAGGGGATCTGATTGAGACATATAAGATTATGAAAGGATTGGACACTCTGGCAGCAGGAAACATGTTTCCGCTGATGGGTGAGTGCTGAATCAGAGGACACAGCTTAAAAATACGGGGTAGACCATTTAGGACAGAGATGAGGAGAAACTTCTTCACCCAGAGAGTGGTGGCTGTGTGGAATGCTCTGCCCCAGAGGACAGTGGAGGCCCAGTCTCTGGACTCATTTAAGAAAGAGTTGGATAGAGCTCTCAAAGATAGTGGAATCAAGGGTTATAGAGATAAGGCAGGAAGAGGATACTGATTAGGAATGATCAGCCATGATCATATTGAATGGCAGTGCAGGCTCAAAGGGCTGAATGCCCTACTCCTGCACCTATTGTCTATTGTTTATTGTCTATTGTCTATTGCCTTTACTAGTTCAATGACATTACCCCATGTCACCACTAATTCCCCTTGATTATAATGGATGGTTATAATTGGGGATGTTCAAGAGGCCAAAATTGGACCTTCATAATTGCCTCAGAATTACAGAATTGGAGGAGGTCAGAGAAAGATTGTGAGTAGTACAGCCATGGATGGATAAGAAGACAAAATGAAAATTTTAAAATTGAGACATTGCTCAATCAGGAGCAACATAGGTCAACACACAACCTGGAGTGTGGGCTTTTTGAGTTGAAGTGGTGCACGGCATCTTGGTGTACAAGTCCATAGATCCCTTCATTAGCCAGAGCATAGAATGTAGGAACAAGGAAGTCTTGTTACAACTTTATAAAACATTGATTTGGACTACAATTGTGCAGTTCTGGTTGCCATACTATCAAAAGGATGTGATTGCTCTGGAAAGGGTGCAAAGGAGATTCACAAAGAAGTTGTCTTGGATAAAAAATCTATGTTATGAGGAGAGTCTGAATAGCCTGGATTTGTTTTCCTTTGTGCAGAGCCGGCTGGCAGGGGTGGGTTGGGGGTTGGGGTGTGAATCTCATAATGGTATACAAAATTAGGAGAGGCACATACAGAATAGATCATGAAAATCTCTTCCCTGTGATAGATGTGACCAAGACCAGAGGGCATGAGTTAAAGGTGAGGTGTAAGTGACTACAGAAGATGCAAGAAATTTATTTTCATCCAGAGGGTGATAGAAATACAGAATGTATTGCCTGAGAGGTTGGTGGAGGCAAGTACTCTTGCAACATTTAAGAAACATTTGAATGAGCACTTAAAATGCCAGGGCACAGCAGATTATGGACCAAGTGCAGGTAAATGTGATAAGTGTAGTTTGGTGCTTGTTGGACCACAGACATGGTGGGCCAAAGGACATGTTTCTATATTGCATAACTCTATGACTCTATGACTGAAATATCCTGACATCTGGATAAGGAGGTCTGACTTCAAGTACCATCTGCTCCAGAAGTATGCTATAACGTCTCTGAACAGGTTGATTGAAAAATATTTACAATGCTTTGTAATATATTGCCCATTCTGAGTTGCCCTTGAAAAGACTGTAAGACCATAAAATGTAGGAGCAGAATTAGACCATTTTGCCCATTGCGTTTGCTCCACCATTTGATTATGGTTGATATGTTTCTCAATCCCATTCTCCTGCCATTTCTCCATAGCCTTTGATCCCTTTACTCATCAAGAACGTATCTACCTCTGTCTTAAATACATTCAATGACTTTGCCTTCATAGCCCTCTGTGGCAAGGTGTTCCACAGATTCATCCCCTACTGGCTGGAGAGAATTCTTATCATCTCAGTTCAAAGGGTTTTCCCTTCACTCTGAGGCTGTGTCCTTGGGTTCTAGTATCTCCTAATAATGTTAAAACTTTCTCCACATTCACTCCAACCATCCCTCTTAGTATTCTGTAAGTTACAATCAGACTCCACACCCACACACCTTCATCCTTCAAGTACAGGCCTAGAGCTCTCAGGCGCTCCTCATATGACAAACCCTTCATTCCCAAGACCATTCTTGTGAGTCTTCTCTGGACCCCCTCCAAGACCAGCACATCCTTCCTTGGATACGGGACCCAAAACTGGTCACAATATTCAAAAAGAGATCTGATCAGCGTACTATACATCTCTGCTCTTGTAGTCAAGCCCTCTTCAAATGAATGCTAATGTTGTGTTTGCTTTCCTAACTACCAGCTGAACCTCGATATTAACCTTAAGAGAATCCTGAACAAGGACTCCCAAGCCCCAAGTGTTTCAGACTCCTAAAGCCTTTTAGCATTTAGAAAATAGTCTAGGCCTCTATTCTTCCACCAAGTGCATAACCTCACACTTTCCCACGTTGTATTTCATCTCTGCCATCTCTTTTGCTCACTCTCCTAGTCTGTCCAAGTCCTTCTCCAACTTCCTCCAACACTTCTAGCCCTCAACCTGTGTCTGTGTCATCTGTAAACTTACCAACAAAACCCACAGTGGTATTTTTGAACTACTACACTCCATACAGTGTAGGTAGACCCACAATGCCATTAACAAAAGAGTTTCAGGATATGACCAAATGGAACTGAAGGAACAGTGAAAACTTACAAGTCAGGATCACTGTGGGTTGAAAGCAACATAGAAATGAAGATGTTCCTATGCATCTGCAGCCTTCAGCCTTCTAACTGGTCACTGGTGTAGCAGGTACTGTCAAAGGAGCATCTGGGTGTTGTTGCAATGCTTCTTGTAGATGGCACACACTGTAGCCACTCTGCATTGGCTGTGGAGGGCGTGAATTTTTAAGGTGGAAGATGAGGTGTAAATCAAGCAGCTTACTTTGTCCTGGATTAAAAAACAAAAGAACTGTGGATTCTGTAATTCAGAAAGCACTTGAGTGTTGTTTCTGTTCCTCTTCCTCAAACATAATGGGCTGAATTGGGACATTTCAAATTCAAGGAGCTGCAAGAAATTGTCATGTAAAAATTCCATAATAGATTTTTCACTAATAATCATTTCACATTCACCGTCATTATATGGAAATTCATCAATCTGTCCAACTAAGATTAAGCTTTTTGACTGTGTCTTTACTGAGCCTTGAGGAGAAACTTACAAAAAAGCTGCTAGGTTTTTGAAATATACATTTGGTAGGAGAGTAGTCTGAATTGGGTTGTGAGATTCCTTACCTCATCCCACACATTAAGCTCACCCAGCAGCCTTTCCCATTCCCATTCCCATTCCAGGCAGTAACTGCATCCACAGTGCTGGGCCTGCTTCTCCTGCTCTCTGTCACTGCCTGAACCACATGCCTGGTAACTTCCTCACCTGCACCAGGTAACACCCTGCAAGGGTGGCGATTGGCTCTTGATCTTAGACATTCCCCAAGGTATTGGTAGGGAGTGATGAACACTCAGGATGTGACCTCTACTGTAGACTTCCCACCACACTGTGTTTCTGTGGAACTCTGAACTATATAAACCTTCAGTGAACACAGATACTTTTAACTCACAGTGAGGCTTTCCAGGGTTAGACCTTTGCACAGAATTTGATTTATACTTTAATAAGCACTTCAGGATTTTCAGCATTTACCTCAAATAATTAACATATAGATGAAACAAATATCATGAATATAAATAATCCTAATATATGCCACGAGAGACCAATGCTATTGGTGATTCAGTGACCACACCAACAACATTGACCGTCTTATTCTCCAACCTTGATTGTTGAAAAATGTCTCAAGGCTTTTCACAGGAGTGTTTCCAAATAATAATGTGCGGTCACGTTAGCGAGTTAATAACCATCAGAATAAAAATCAAGTTTATACTGACATTGGACATCAGTGCTGATAACTGACAAGTTGCAGGGAGGAGAAAGTGAGGACTGCAGATGCTGGAGCTCAGAGTCCAGAGTGTAGTGCTGGAAAAGCACAGCAGGTCAGGCAGCGTCTGAGGAGCAGGAGAATCAATGTTGAAGGGCTTATGCCTGAAACGTTGATTCTCCTGTTCCTCGGATGCTGCCTGACCTGCTGTGCCTCTCCAGCAACACACTCTCAGCTCTGAGCTCCAGCATCTGCAGTCCTCACTTTCTCCTCGCTGATTTCAACCTTACTGCAAAGCCTCTTCCAAGGACACTTATCTTGAAGAAGTTCCCCTTCCCTCTTCCTGATGAAGGGCTATGATTTATGCCCAAAACATCGATCCTCCTGCTCCTTGGATGCTGCCTGACCTGTTGTGCTTTTTCCAGTACTACACAACAGAAAAGTTGCAGTATGGATTTGACAAACTTGGTCTTAGAGTGATGGTGATACCTTCCAACTTTACTCTGATTCCCTCATCAGATCCAAAATGGAATCACATTAGAATCAGGAATTTATAGATGAAATAAATGAATTATTGCCAGTTTGGCTGAGAATGAGCTATGTAGGTCTCAAATGCTTGGCTAAGGTGGGCATTTGACATCTCGTCTCCTACTTTATGGGCCATCTTATTCCTGTTGTGTTATGTGTAAAAATCCTTTTTCAGAACACTAAGCCTGACTGGTTCATAAATCTGTTCATGTTCCATAACCTTCCCGAAAATCCCTTAGACAGTGGTTTCCAAACTCATGACCAATCCCATCCAGAAGGGTAGAAGGACAAGGGCAGAGATTACTTGGGAGTTTCACCCCCTGCAATTCTCCTCTAAGTCACTTATTATCCTGACTTGGAAACGTGCATGTGTAGGTTCATAGTTCCTTGAAAGTGGAGTTGCAGGTAGATAGAATAGAACAAAGAACAAAGAACAAAGAAAACTACAACACAGGAACAGGCCCTTCAGCCCTCCAAGCCTGCAGTGATCCAGATCCTCTCAACCTGTCGCGTATTTTCTCCCTCTGCTCTCTGCCCATTCATGTATCTGTCTAGATACATCTTAAGTGGCACTTTCATTCCCGCCTCTACCATCTCCGTTGGCAACGTTTCCCAGGCACCTACCACCCTCTGTGTAAAGAACTTTCCATGCATATCTCCCTTAAACACTTTCCCTCTCACCCTGAACTCGTGACCGCTAGTAATTGAGTCCCCCACTCTGGGAAAAAGCTTCTTGTCTATATCTCTCATGATTTTGTCGGCCTCAGTCAGGTTCTTCCTCAACCTCTGTCTTTCTAATGAAAATAATCCTAATATACTCAATCTCTCTTCATAGCTGGCACCCTCCATGCCAGACAACAACTTGGTGAACCTCCTCTGCACACTCTCCAAAGCATTCACATTCTTTTGGTAATGTGGTGAGTAGAACTGTATGCAGTATTCCAAATGTGGCCAAACTAAAGTCCTATACAACTGTAACATGATCTGCTAATTCTTGTACTCAGTACCCTCTCTGATGAAGGAACACATGCTGTATGCCTTCTTAACCACTCTATCAACCTGCATTGCCACCTTCAGAATACAAAGGACCTGAACACCCAGATCTCTCTGTACATCAGTTTTCCTCAGTGCTGTTCCATTTACTATATAGTTTGCTCTTGAAGTGGATCTTCCAAAATGCATCATCTTGCATTTGGCCGGATTGAACTCCATCAGCCATTTCTCTGCCCAACTCTCCAATCCATCTATATTCTGCTGCATTCTCTGATAGTCCCCTTCACTATCTGCTACTCCACCAATTTTATTGTCATCTGTGAATTTGCTACTCAGACCATCTATACCTTCCTCCAGATCACTTATGTATATCACAAACAACAGTGGTCCCAACACGGATCCCTGTGTAACATCACTGGTCACAGTTCTCTATTTTGAGAAACCCCCTTCCACTACTACTCTCTATCTCCTGTTGCCCAGCCAGTTCTCTATCCATCTAGCTAGTACATCCTGAACCCCCATGTAACTACACTTTCTCCACCATGGGGAACCTTATCAAATTTCTTGCTGAAGTCCATGTATATGACATCAACAGTCCTTCCCTCATCAATCAACTTTGTCACTTGATCAAAAAATTCTGTTAAGTTGGTAAGACATGGCCTTCCCTGCCCAAAACCATGTTGTCCATCACTGATAAGCCCATTTTTTTCCAAATGTAAATAGATCCTATCCCTCAGTATCTTCTTCAGCAGCTTCCCTAACACTGACGTCAAGCTCACCAGTTTATAATTACCTGGATTATCCCTGCTATCCTTTCTTAAACAAGGGGACAACATTAGCAATTCTCCAGTCCTCTGGGATCTCATCCATGTTCAAGGATGCTGCAAAGATATATATTAAGACCCCAGATATTTCCTCTCTCTCTTCCCTCTGTAACCTGGATAGATCCCATCTGGATCTGGGGACTTGTCTACCTTAATACCTTTTAGAATACCCTATACTTCCTACCTCCTTATGCCGACTTGACCTAGAATAATCAAAGATCTATCCCTAACCTCAGCATCAGACATGAATACTAACACAAAGTACTCATTAAGTACACAGTGAAGAAGGTGTTTGGTATCCTTTATTAGTCAGTGCATTGTGTATAGGAGTCAGGAGATCATGTTGCAGCTGTACAGGACATTAGTTAAGCCACCTTTATATGTGCCATTCTGGTCTCCCTGCTATAGGAAGAATGTTGTGAAACTTGAAAGGGTTCAGAAAAGATTGACAAAAATCTTGCCAGGCTTGGAGGATTTGAGCTGCAGGGAGAGGGTGAATAGGCTGGGGCTGGTTTCCCTTGAGTGTTGGATGCTGAGAGATGACTTTATGGAGGTTTATGATATCATGAGGGGCATGGATAGGGTAAATAGACAAGGTCTTTTCTCTGGGGTAGGGGAGTCCAGAACCAGAAGGAATAGGTTTAAGGTGAGAAGAGAAAGATTTAAAAGGGACATAGGGGAAGCTTTTTCACACAGAGGGTGGTGTAGATATTGAATGAGCTGCCAGAGGAAGTGGTGGAGGTTGGTACAATTACAACGTTTAAAAGGCATCTGAATGGGTATATGAATAGGAAGAGTTTAGAAGTAGACGCTAACAAATGGGACTAGACTAATTTAGGATATCTGGTCGGCATGGATGAATTGGACCGAAGGGTCTGTTTCCATGCTATATGTCTTTATGATTCTATGACTCTATATCACCATTCCTTCACTATCACTGGGTCAAAAAATTAGAACTCCCTCCCCTGATTATGTATTGACGTGGAGATGCCAGTTTTGGACTAGGATGAACAAAATCCAAAGTCACGTAACACCAGGTTATAATCTAACAGTTTTATTTAAAATCACAAACTTTTAGAGCGCTGCTTCTTCATCACATGAAGTTGCGAGAAGTGGACAGGCACAGAATTTATATGTTGTTGGACAATAACCTGGTGTTGTGTGACTTAAGATTTAATTATGTATTGTTATGATTCCAGCTGATAAAACTACAGGACAGGTCAGATCCCAGATGTAATCTAATGTGTCAGATTATATTTTCTTTTAACATAACCTTGTGGTCTTTCACTGAAACATAAGCACACTAGGCAGCTGGTTTGGTTTTAACAATAAAATAGATGCTTATTACACAAAAGAAATAGAAATTAAATGAAACAAACCCACCGATCTAAATATCACACAATTTGTAAGATTGCAAAACAAAATCAAAACTTCCAGAATCACTTTACAGGTACTCAAAAACCAGAGAAATTTTCTTTTCCGATCAAATCTGTATTTTTTACTGAACTGCTTCTTTTGAGTTCTGATCCAGTCAGCTCCACACAACTAAAATCTCAGATATTCTCAACTTTGAATATCCACTGAAATTTAGAAGAAAACACTGTGGTCTGAAAGTTTTCACAAAATACACTCTCTTCATGAACTAACTTATTGGAGAGGAGTCAGGAGAGAGGGAGAGAGGAGCGGGGGTTGCCAGGAAGGTAATTGAGTCATAGAGTCATTGAGATGTACAGCATGGAAACAGACCCTTCGATCTAACCCATCCATGCCGACCAGATATCCCAACGCGATCTAGTCCCACTTGCCAGCACCCGGCCCATATCCCTCCAAACCCTTCCTATTCATTAACCCATCCAAATGCCACTTAAATGTTGCAAGTGTACCAGCCTCCACCACTTCCTCTGGCAGCTCATTCCATACACGTACCACCCTCTGCGTGAAAAAGTTGCCCCTTAGGTCTCTTTTATATCTTTCTCCTCTCACCCTAAACCTATGCCCTCTAGTTCTGGACTCCCCGACCCCAGGGAAAAGACTTTGTCTATTTATCCTATCCATTCCCCTCATAATTTTGTAAACCTCTATAAGGTCACCCCTCAGCCTCTGACGCTCCAGGGAAAACAGCCCCAGCCTGTTCAGCATCTCCCTATAACTCAAATCCTCCAACCCTGGCAACATCCTTGTAAATCTTTTCTGAATCCTTTCAAGTTACAGGGAGGTAGTCACACCTCAGGTACAAGAGTAAAGCAGATGAGTTACAGTCAGGGGATGGAAATGGAATCGGCTCAGTGCAGGTACCCTCTGTGACTGTTCACCTCAATAACAACTATCAATTTGAATACTGTTGGGGAGGGTGGAGTGGGGGGGGGGGGCGGCAGGGGAACTTATCAGGCGTAAGCAATGGGGTACAAGTTTCTGGCACAGAGTCTGTCCCTGTTGCTCAGAAGAGAAGGAGCAAGAGGACCAGAGCATGAGTCAATGGGAACTCCATAGTTAGGGGAACAGATAGGAGGTTCTGTGGGAACAAGAGAGACTCACGGTTAGTGTGTTGCCTCCAGGGGGCCAAGGTTCAGACTACAACGGAATCTTGATCAGATGGGCCAATGGGCTGACAAGTGGCAGACGGAGTTTAATTTAGATAAATGCAAGGTGCTACATTTTGGAAAATCGAATCGTAGCAGGACTTATGCACTTAATGGTATACGCACTCGGAAGTGTTGCTGCACAAAGAGACTTTGGAGTGCAGATTCATAGCTCCATGAAAGTAGAGTCCCAGGTAGATGAGATAGTGAAGAAGGCATTTGGTATGCTTTCCTTTATTGGTCAGAGTATTGAGTACAGGAGTTGGGAGGTCATGTTGCGGCTGTACAGGATATTGGATCGGCCACTTTTGGAATATTGCATGCAATTCTGGTCTCCTTCCCATTGGAAAGATATTGTCCAATTTGAAAGGGTTCAGAAATGAGTTACAAGGGTTTTGCCAGGGTTGGAAGATTTGAGCTATAGGGAGAGGTTGAATACGCTGAGACTGTTTTCACTGGAGCATCAGAGGTTGAGGGGTGACCTTATAGAGGTTTACAAAATAATGAGGGGCATGGATAGAATAAATAGACAGTCTTTTCTCTGGGGTGGGGGAGTCCAGAACAAGAGGGCAAAGGTTTAGGGTGAGGGGGAAAGATATAAAAGGGACCAAAGGGGCAATTTTTTCACGCACAGCGTGGTACGTTTATGAAATGAGAGAAAGTGATGGAGGCTAGTACAATTGCAACATTTAAAAAGCATCTGGATGGGTACATGAATAGGAAGGGTTTGGAAGGATATGGGCCAAGTGCTGGCAGGTGGGATTAGATTGGGTTGGGATATCTGGGCGGCATGGACGGGTTGGACCGAAGGGTCTGTTTCTGTGATGTACATCTCTATGACACTATGACTTGGATCGTGTTTTGGGGATCCTTGAGGGGAAGGAGGCACAGCCCCAAGTCGTGGCCCATATAGTTCAAACAACACAGGGAGGAAAAGGGATGGGGATTTAAGGCAGAAATTCAGGGAGCTAGATTGAAAGCTTGGAGCTAGAACAAACAAAGTTGTTACTTCCGGTTTATTGCCCATGCCACTTGCTCGTGAGGTGAGGAAGAGGGGGAGAAAAGAGTTGAACATGTGGCTACAGGGATGGTGCAGGAGAGAGGGTTTTGGATATCTAGCTAATTAGGACTCGTTCTGGGGAAGGTGGGATCTGCACAAGCAGGATAGCTCATACCTGTACCAGAGGGGTACCAATATCCTCAGAGTGGGGGAGAATTTGCTCATGCTCTTTGGGAGGGATTAAACTAATTCAGCAGAGAGTTGGGAACCTAAACTGTAGTTCCAGTGTCCAGGACACTGAGAGTAATGAGGCCAGAAATAAGGTTTCAAGGTCGCAAGAGAACACTGGCAAGCAGGAAGGTGGTTTGAAGTGTGTGTACTTCAACACCCAGAGCATCCAAATAAGGTGGGTGAACTCACAGCATGGGTTGGTACCTGGAACTTTGATGTTGGGGCCATTTCAGAGACATGGATAGAGCAGGGACAGGAATAGTTGTTGCAGTGTCCAGGATTTAAATGTTTCAGTAAGAATAGAGAAGATGGTAAAAGAGGGGGAGGTGTGGCATTGTTGGTCAAGTATTACAGTTGTAGAAAGGACATTTGACAACTCATCTACTAAAGTAGTATGGGCTGAGATTAGAAACAGTAAAGGAGAGGTCACCCTGTTGGAGTTTTGTATAGGCCTCCAAATAGTTCCAGAGATGTAGAGGAAGGGGTAGCAAGCGTGATTCTGCATAGGAGCGAGAGTAACAGGATAATTGTTACGGGAGTCTTTAGCTTTCAAAATATTGACTGGAAGTACTATACTTTGAGTACTTTAGATGCATCAGTTTTTGTCCAATGTGTGCTGGAGGGTTTCCTGAGACAGGCCAACCAGGAGCGAGGTTACATTGGGTTTGGTGCTGGGTGATGAACCCAGCCAAGTGTTAGATTTGAAGGTAGGTGAGCACTTTGGTGATAGTGACCACAATTCAGTTATGTTTACTTTAATGATGGAAAGGGCAAGAATTAGTCCTGGGGTTATGGCAATAATAATGTGATTAGACAAGATTTAGAATGAATAGGATGGGAAAGAAGACTACAGGGATGGGCACAATTGAAATCTGGAGCTTATTTAAGGAACAGCGACTATGTGTCCTTGATAAGTATGTGCCTGTCAGGCAGGGAGGAAGTGGTCGAGTGAGGCATGCACGGTTTACTAAAGAATTTCAACCTCCTGTCAAGAGGAAGAACAAGGCTTATGTTAGGATCAGACGTGAAGGCTCAGTTAGGGTGCTTGAGAGTTACACGTTAACCAGGAAAGATCTGAAGAGAGAGCTAAGAAGAACCAGGAGGAGACATGAGAAGTTGTTGGCAGATAGAATCAAGGAAAACTCAAAGCTTTCTATAGGCATATCAGGAATAAAAGAATGACTAGAGTAAGATTAGGGTAGTGGGAAGAGGTGTGTGGAGTCTGAGGAGATAAGGGAAGCGCTAAATGAAATTTTCATCTGTATTCATACTGGAAAAAGATAATGTTGCCGAGGAGAATACTGAGATACAGCATACTAGACTAGACGGGGTTGAGGTTCACAAGGAGGAGGTGTTAGCAATTCTGGAAAGTGTAAAATTAGATAAATCCCCTGGGCTGGATGAGATTAATCCTAGGATTCTCTGGGAAGCTAGGGAAGAGATTACCAAGCCTTTGGCTTTGATCTTTGTCATCACTGTCTACAAGAATAATGTCAGAAGACTGGAGGATAGCAAATGTTGCCCCCTTGTTCAAGAATGGGGGTAGAGACAACTCTGATAAATATAGACCACAGTGAGCCTTATTTCGTTTTGTGGGTAAATTATTAGAAAAGGTTATAAGGGATAGGATTTATAATTATCTAGAACATCCAGTTTATTAGGGATAGCCAACATGGTTTTGTGAAGCATGGGTTGTGCCTCACAAACCTTATTGAGTTCTTTGAGAAAGTGACCAAATAGGTGGATGAGGGTAAAGTGGTTGATGTGGTGTTTGGATTCAGTAAGGTGTTTGATGAGGTTCCCCATAGTAGGCTATTGCACAAAATACGGAGGCATGGGATTGAGGGTAATTTTGCAGTTTGGATCAGAAATTGTCTAGCTGAAAGAAGACAGAGAGTGGTAGTTGATGGGAAATATTCATCCTGGAGTTTAGTAACTAGTGGTGTACCACAAGGATCTATTTTGGGTCCACTGCTATTTGTTATTTTTATAAATGACCTGAATGAGGGCGTAGAAGGATTGGTTAGTAAATTTGTGGATGACACTAAGGTTGGTGGAGTTGTGGATAGTGCCGAAGGATGTTTCAGGTTACAGAGGAACATAGATAAGCTGCAGAGCTGGGCTGAGACGTGGCAAATGGAGTTTAATGTAGAAAAGCGTGAGGTGATTTACTTTGGAAGGAGCAACAGGAATACAGAGTTCTGGACTAATGGTAAGATTCTTGGCAGTGTAGATGAGCAGAGAGATCCATGAACACAGATCTCTGAAAGTTGCCACCTAGGTTAATGGGGTTGTTAAGTAGGTATACAGTGTCTTCGCTTTTATTGGTAGAGCGTTGGGTTTTGGAGCCACAAGGTCATGCTGCAGCTGTATAACTGTAAGGAAAGCCTTATGAGGAAAGGCTGAGGGACTTGAGGCTGTTTTTATTTGAGAGAAGAAGGTTGAGAGGTGACTTAATTGAGATGCATACGGTAATAAGGAGGTTAGATAGAATGGACAGTGAGAGCCTTTTTCCTCGGATGGTAATGGCTAGTACAAGTGGACATAGCTTTAAATTGAGGGGTGATAGATATAGGACAGATGTCAGAGGTAGTTTCTTTACTCAGAGTAGTAGGGACATGGAATGCACTGCCTGCAACAGTAGTAGACTCGCCAACTTTAAAGGCGTTTAAATGGTCACTGGATAAACATGTGGATGAAAATGGAATAGTTTAGGTTGGATAGACTTCAGATTGGTTCCACAGGTCGGCACAACATTGAGGGCCGAAGGGCCTGTACTGCGCTGTAATATTCTATGTTCTATGGTATTCCCTTAACTGCTCTGAATAATTTTGTTTTGCTTGGAGAGAGTGTACTGACATCTGCCTTGAACTAGCTCAAAACATTTTGAGTTTTTCTTAAGGTATAATTAATTCCTGATTATTCTAAACCCAAAAGCATTCTGAAGTCTTTCAGTGTTTTCTCTCTCCTTTTGTGAATCCCCAACAGATAAACAAACTTCCATTAACACTCCTAGCGGTTTTTCGTTTTCTGCTTCATGATACATACTTATTTAAAGCCATCAATAGTGACCTAGTTTACTGTTAAACCCTTTCACAAAACTAAACAAACAAAAGACCCCTTCAATTCTTTGGAGAGGTAACAGTAGGTGAGACCAGGGAAACTCAGTGGATGTTATCTATCTAGACTTCCAAAAGGCCTTTAATAAGGTGCCTTGTGGGAGGCTGCTAAGTAAGGTGAGGGCCTATGGTGTTCGAGGTGAGCTATTGGCATGGATTGGGGATTGTCTGTTTGATAGAAGACAGAGAGTTGGGATAAAAGGTTCTTTTTCAGAATGGCAGCTGGTGACAAGTGGGGTCACACAGGGTTCAATGTTGGGGCTGCAGCTGTTCACTTTATATATTAATGATCTGGATGAAGGGACTGGGGATATTTTGGCAAAGTTCACCGATGATACAAAGTTAGGCGGACAGTCAGGTAGTTCTGAAGTGGTGGAGAGGCTACAGAAAGATTTAGACAATTTAGGAGAGTCCAGGAAATGGCTGATGAAATTCAACATGAGCAAGTGCGAGATCTTGCACTTTGGAAAAAAGAATACAGACATGGATTATTTTCTAAACGGTGAGAAAATTCATAAAGCCAAAGTACCAAAGGGATCTGGGAGTGCTAGTCCGGAATTCTCTAAAGGTTGATTTGCAAGTTGAGTCTGTGATTAATAAAGCGAATGTAACGTTGTCATTTGTCTCAAGAAGGTTGGAATGTAAAAGCAGTGACATGCTTCTGAGACTTTATAAAGCTCTAGTTAGGCCGCATTTAAAATACTGTGTCCAATTTTAGGCCCCACACCTCAGGAAGGACATACTGGCACTGGAGTGCGTCCAGCGGAGATTCACATGGATGATCCCTGGAATGGTAGGTATAACATAGGACAAAAGGCTGAGGATCCTGGGATTGCATTCATTAGAGTTTAGAAGGTTTAGGGGAGATCTAATAGAAATGTACAAGATAAAGCATGGCTTCGAAAGGGTGGATGCTGGGAGGTTATTTCCATTAGGTGGGGAGACTAGGACTCCTGGGCACAGCCTTGAATTAGTGGAGGTCAATTTAGAACGGAAATGAGAAGACGTTTCTTCAGCCAGAGAGTGGTGGGCCTGTGGAATTCATTACCACGGAGCACAGTGGAGGCCGAGACGTTGGGTGTCTTCAAGGCAGAGATTAATAAATTCTTGATCTCGCCAGGAGTTAAGGGCTACGGGGAGAGTGTGGGTAAGTGGAATTGAAAAGCCCATCAGCCATGATTAAGTGGCGGAGCGGACTCAATTGGCCGAATGGCCTTACTACCACTCCTATGTGTTATGGTCTTAAAACATTTTAAGAAAGTAGACCAAACCCTAACTTTTCTAGTTGTTTTAAGCAAATATGAAGTGAATGTCCCAGGAGTGATGGAGCTGGTCAAACCACTTGGTTTAAACAAAACAGAATTCTCTACACACAAACAAAAGCAAACAGAATTTAGAATAACATAACTATTTGAAAACCCAACTGACACAAAAACACAACTTCACAAAGAGCTGTTCAATTTCCTGCAACATCCCATTAACACCCCCTTGGCAGAAAGGTAAATTCATACACAGGTTCTTAGAAGAGAGAGATGTCAGAGAGAGAGAGAGAGAGAGAGGATCAGAATGGAATTGTTTCTTTGGGTCCCCAGCTAAAACTAACTCAACACCACAAAAAACCCTGAAGTGGCAGAACTGGCCATTTCCCTTTCATTGTAGAAGTGTTTTTTTTAAAAAAATAACTTGAAAGCCTTTTCTGATTGTTGACTTAGGCAGCATCTGTTGGCCATTATTACAGTAGCCAGTTCAGACATTTCGGCACCTCTGCCTTTATGACCCCTCAAAACAAAGGACAGAATAACCTTGTGAAAGGAGCAGCAGCATCAGACATATACCCGTACTTTGAAAGGCAAATTCTAAAAAATAATGTTAAAGTAGACCTTTTTCATCACAGTGTGTACCTACACCAATGGATGGCAATGGTTCGAGAGGCAGCTCACCTCAGCAACAACCAGTGATTAGTATGAACGCTTGCCCAACCACCAAAGTCACATTCCATCAATGACTTGTTTTAAAAATAGGCTGAAGACCCATTTCAGTGGTGTGAGAATGAATCTGACCTGGATAAATTGGAACCAAAATGATAGGCAAAACCATAAAGGGACATTGGACTGTCTTTAAAGGTGGAATATTTTGGATGCCTTTGCAATAAATGTCCACATGAGGGAAAGATAGGACAAAAGAAATGCCAGAGGTCCCTGGATGATCCTAACAGTACTCTGGTACCTCTATGTCCCAAGGACTGCAATGGCAGATTATTACCACCTTCTCCAGAGCGACTAGCAATGTGCAATAAATGCTGGGCTGGCCAGCAATAATGACATCTCATGAATGAATGAAAAAAAGAGATGGTGTAACTCAAAGCAGTAAGAGTGGTGAATGATAATTATCAGTCTGATAACACACATGGGACCTCGGCTGAACAAAAATGTTAGAAATGAAATGAGGCAACAATTGAGAGAAGAAATGAGAGACTATCAGAAGAGATTGGAAATGAAGATGAAAGCTAATATAAAGCTCCTCCAGAGCATCATAAATAGTCAAATTGCAGTAACAGGAGGTATGGGTCCAATTAGCGGAGTAAAGAAGTGGAGTTCCACATCAAGGCAGTGAAAGTGGCTAAAGTAGTAAATGAGAACAGTTTACTTGCCTTTAACAAGAAAGATGCTGCTGCACAATTCATAAGGAAGAGGAGAGAGTTAAAGTGGGTTGGACAAGCTAGTATTTGAGAGTTATTGGAAAAGGAGGCTATACTTGAAGTCAGTTAGTGATCAGAACAAGAGGACATGGGAGGGATAGTTGCATTAATTGAACATTATTGGGAATGTTCTGGAGTCATCTGTTTAAATTTCATCATTTAAGTTCAAATAGGTAATATATCTATAATTCAAAATAAATGCTAGTTTCATTAATAGTCATCAGGAAGTTGTTAGAATGTAAGTAAATACCAACCCAATTCACTAGTAACATTCAGGGAAGGCAATCCGTTGCCCTTAGGAGAGGAATTGTCACAGTGGGATTGTCTACTCTATAGGACTAGTATAATATTCCGAGGACGCAATTTAAATCCTGCTTTGCCAACTGATGGAACTGAAATTTCATAACAATAGTGAAATTACCACATCATTGTTGTAAATACTCCCTGTTAGGGAAGGCAATCCACCATCTTTAATTTAGACCTATATGTGACTCCAGATGTGGTTGACTGTTTAACTGCCCTCTGAAGTGGCTGAAGAAGTCACTCAGTTTGAGGTTGATTAGTGGGCTAACAATTCTAATCTTACCAGAGCATAGACGTCCACATTCTGTGAAAGAATAAAAAATATACTCAGTTGTTTTCAAAACAGCACCATCTGCTCAAGGTCAGTTAGAAATGAGCAATTAATGTTAGCCTTGCTAGTAATTAGCACATTGTAAGATTGAATATTAATGACATTGAGAGAAACATGGAAACACAGAAACTAAGTACAGGAGAGGGCCTTCAAGGTCACATATAACCATGGCTGCTCTAACTCTATCTCCTTCTTGAATATATTCAGCAACTTGGCCTTATATAAGCTGTTGGAAATTGCACAGGCACTGACTGTAATTGCCCTCCTTACATACAAGGTTGGTGTCAAAGGACTGGGGTTTTGCAACTGTTACATTCTTGTTCAAAGAAGTTGTGGAAAGATAAATCCAGCAACGATAGGCCAGCCAGTTCAACTTCATAGGAACATGAGACAGTAATAAACAGGAACAGGAATAGGTTGGTCAGTCATTCAAGCCTGCTCTGCTATTCAATAGGATCATTCAATTGGAATGATCTGACATTCTTCACAGCTGTAGAGTCACAGAGATGTACACCATGGAAACAGACTCTTTGGTCCAACTCATTCAGGCTGACCTGATATCCTAAATTAACCTAGTCCCATTTGCTAGCATTTGGCCCATATCCCTTTAAACTCTTCTCATTCATGTTCCTATCCAGATGCCTTTTAAATGTTGTAGTTGTACCAGCCTCCACCACTTCCTCTGGCAGCTCATTCCATACGTGTGACACCCTCTGCATGAAAATGTTGCCCCTTTGGTCTCTCCCTTTAGACCTATGCCCCCTAGTTTTGGACTCCCTTAACCTGGGGAAAGGCCCTTGACTATTCATCTTATCTATGTCCCTCATAACTTTATAAACCTCCATAAGGTCACCCCTGAGCCTCTGACACTGCAGGGAAAATAGCTCCAGCCCATTCCCTATTGCTCAAACCCTCTAGCCCCGGCAACATTCTTGTAAATATTTCCTGCAGCCTTTTAAGTTTAACAACATTCTTCCTGTTTCTGAATTAGTGGTGCTGGAAGAGCACAGCAGTTCAGGCAGCATCCAAGTAGCTTCGAAATCGACGCTTTGGGCAAAAGCCCTTCATCAGGAAGTGCTTTTGCCCTAAACGTCGATTTCGAAGCTCCTTGGATGCTGCCTGAACTACTGTGCTCTTTCAGCACCACTAATCCAGAATCTGGTTTCCAGCATCTGCAGTCATTGTTTTTACCGAGAACATTCTTCCTGTATCAGGGAGACTAGAAGTGAATACTGATTTCCAAAAGTGGCCAAACCAATGTCCTGTACAGCTGCAACATGATCTCCCAAGTCCTATAGTCAATGCGCTAACCAATAAAGGCAAGTGTACCAAATGCCTTCTTCACTATCCTGTCTACCTGTGACTCCACCTTCAACCTGCACCCGAAGGTCTCTTTGTTCAGCAACACTCCCCAGAGCCTTACCATTATATGTATAAGTCCTGCCCTGATTTGTCTTCCAAAATGCAACACCTCACATTTATTGAAAGTAAACTCCATCTGCCTCTCCTCGGCCCATCGGCCCATTTGATCAAAGTCTTGTTATATGCTAAGAAAACCTTTTTCACTGTCCACTATATCACTAATTTTGGTATCATTTGCAAACTTACTAAGCACTCCTCCTCTATTTGCATCAAAATCATTTATATAAATGACAAATAGCAATGGACTAGCATTGATCCTTACGGCTCATCAGCCTCCCAAGCTGAAGAACAACCCTCCACCATCACCATCTATCTTGAGCCAGTTTTATGTCCAAATGGCTAACTCTCTCAGGATTCCATGTGATCTAACCTTAATAACCAATCTACCATATGGAACTTTGTCAAATACCTTGCGGAAGTCCATATTGACAACATCTGCTACTCTGCCTTCATCAATGTTCTTTGTCACATCTTCAATTGACTTTTAATTTTCTTACTGATCAAGAATCCATTTGTATCAGCCTTAAATATACACAAAGACTCTGCCCCTACAGCTCTCTGTGGCAAGACACTAAAATTGGAGGTGGAGTGGATAGCAACGAAGGTTACCTGAGAGTACAACGGGATCTTGATCAGATGGGCCAATGGGTTGAGGAGTGACAGATGGAGTATAATTTAGATAAATGTGAGATGCTGCATTTGGAAAAGCAAATCAGTGCAAGATTTATGCACTTAATGGTAAGGTCCTGGGGAGTGTTGCTGAACAAAGAGACCTTGGAGCGCAGGTTCATAGCTCCTTGAAAGTAGAGTCAGAAATAGATAGGATAGTGAAGAAGGCATTTGATATGCTTTCCTTTATTGATCAGAACATTGAGCACAGGAGTTGGGAGGTCATGTTATGGCTGTACAGGACATTGGTTAGGCCACTTTTGGAATATTGCATGCAGTTCTGGTCTCTATCTTATTAGAAAGATGTTGTGAAATTCGAAAGGGTTCAGAAAAGATTTACAAGGATGTTACCAGGGTTGGAGAATTTGAGCTACAGAGAGAGGCTGAATAGGGCTGGGATTGTTTTCCCTGGAGTGTCGGAGGCTGACACCTGGAAGAGGTTTATAAAGTCATAAGGGGAGTGGATAGGATAAATAGACAAGGTTTTTCCCCTGGGGTGGGGGAGTCCAGAACTGGAGGGCATAGGTTTAGGGGTGAGAGAGGAAAAGACTTAAAAGGGATCTAAGAGGCAACTGTTTCATGCAGAGGGTGGTACGTGTATGGAATGAGCTGCCAGAGGAAGTGGTGGAGGCTGGTACAATTACAACATTTAAAAGGCATCTGGATGGATATATGAATATGAAAGGTTTAGAGGGATATGGGCCAAGTGCTGGCAAATGGGACTAGATTAGGTTAGGATATCTGGTCGGCATGGACGCGTTGGACCAAAGGGCCTGTTTCCATGCTGTACATCTCTAGGACTTTATGACTCTATATATTGGCGCCCCTCTATTCTGAGACTGTTCCCTCTGGTCCTAGACTCTCCCATGAGGGGAAACATCCTCTCATCATTTCCCCTGTCAAGCCCCTTAAGAGTGCGATATGTTTCACTGCACGTTCTAAACTCCAGTGAGTAGAGTTTCAAACTGCTTCGCCTTTGCTCATAAGACCATCCCACCATACCACGGATCATCCTGGTGTACCTTCTCTGAACTACCTCCAATGAAATATATTTTCTTAAGTAAGGTGACCAAAGCTGCTCACAATACTCCTAATATGGTCTCACCAGCACCTTGTACAGTTGTAATAAATCCTCCCTATATTTATACTCCAACCCCCTTGAAATAAGGGTCAACATTCCATTCGCCTACCTGGTCACCTGCTGTAGTGTGTGCTAGCTTTCTGTGTTTCATGCACAAGTATCACCATGTCCTTTCACGCTGCAGCTTTTCTCTATTTACATCATACTCTTCTTTTGTCTCCCATCCAAAAGGAACAAACATTCCCCCGATTATAGTCCATTTGCCAACTTATTGCCCACTTGCATAACCTATCGATATCTCTCAGTATACTGTTTGTATCCCTCTTGCAACTTGTGTTTCCACCTAATTCTGGGTCATCTGCAAATTTAGGCATCTGCTTTGTTCCTCCAAATCATTGTAAACAGTAAATAAAAAATGACTGGAAAGCTATAATCCCAGGACAAAATTAACAGTCACTTTGAAAAGAAAGGATCCGTTAAGGAAAGCCACCATAGATTTGTTAAAGGTGAATAATTCGATGAAGGCTTTGGATGAGGGGTTTTGATACAAGAAATCTGATTGAAGTGATGTGCATGAACATCCAAATGGATTAGATAGATTGCCACATTAAAGATTCATCAGCAACTCAGAACCCACAAAGCGAAAGTGTGAAAAGCAGAATATATATGAAATTGGGTAAAAACAATGACTGCAGATGCTGGAAACCAGATTCTGGATTAGTGGCGCTGGAAGAGCACAGCAGTTCAAGCAGCATCCGAGGAGCAGGAAATTGGTTGAGTGACAGAAAATAGAGAGTCATGGTGAATTGCTGCTTTTCAGACAGGCAAGATATAACAATGAGTTCCCCAAAAGGCTGACTGCCTTCCCTAATCCATGTTGTAGACTTAAACATTGGTGTGCAGGCCAAATGACAGAAAACTGTTATGAACTGTGAAGAGAACATAGGCAGACAGAATGGATGGAAACGTGACAAATGAATCATAATACAGATGAGGTGGTGCATTTTTGGAGGGAGAATGAGAGGCAATGGAAAATAAAGAGCACAATTCTAAAGTGGGTGCATGAGCAAAGAAATCTGATCATGTTGCCTGTTTAATGTGATGGGACAGCTTGAGAGGATTTTAAAGAATCGTGTTATTCTGGACTTTGTAAGTGGAGAAACAGAGTATAAAATCAAGGCAGCTGTGATTCAATCTGAAGTGGAGAATTGCGTCCAATTCTGGGCACCATACTCTAGGAAGATTGTGATAGCATTAGAAAAGGTGCAGAAGTATTCAGGCCAATGGTTCCAGAGATGAAAGTATGTAAAGGGGTCTATTGTTCTACCTACAGTCCCCATCTGTTACAGTGAGTTTACATGATTTGTCCTCTATTTGCTGTTGTATTACATCTCATGTTCAGTTTACCTTGAAGTCACATGTTAATGATATCATCATTCGATCATAGCATGTGACTGGAAGGAGCAAGATTTGATTCCACAAGTTACCTCAAATCATCTGAAGCATGGCATTCTAATGGTAGCATGCCTCAATAAAGTAATCTAACATCTTTATTAGCCCAGTCACTTATATTCTGAGGAATACGGAATAGTGTATTGTAGTAAACTTTTGTTGGATTCTTCAATACCATGAAATCCATGGCTTATGTCATTGGAGATAATGTAAAATACTCTGCTGGATGCAAACTCACATCATGGTCATGCCCCACATCAACTCAAGCCTCCCAGCCTGCCTTAATCCCCTACAATTTGCCTACTGACATAACAGGTCCATAGCGGATGCCATTTCCCTAACCCTGCACTCATCCCTGGAACAACAAGGACACCTACGTCAGACTCCTGCTCATTGACTGCAGCTCTGCCTTCAACACCATTGTCCCCTCCAGACTGATCTCAAAACTCTGAGACCTAGGTCTTGGCGCTGCCCTCTGCAACTGGATCCTCAGCTTCCTGACCCACAGACCACAATCAGTGAAGATAGGTATCTACATCTTCCCCACACAATAACACTCAACTCTGGAACCCCCCCCCCACCACAAGGATGCATCCTCAGCTCCCTACTGTACTCCCTGTACACCCACAACTGTGTGACTAAATTTCGAATAAGTTTGCTGACAACACCACTGTCTTGCACAAATATCAAATGACAATGAGTCAGAATACAGAAAGCAGATAGAGGCTGCAATGAGAACAATCTCTCTCTCAATGTTGGCACACTAAAGAACTGCTCATTGACTTCAGGAAGAAAGGAGGAGAACATAACCCCATCGACATCAACAGAGCTGAGGTGGAGAGGGTTGAGAGCTTCAAGTTGCTTGGAGTGACAACAACTGACAGTCTGTCCTGGACTTCCCAAATAGATACAACTGTCAAGACGGCACAACAATCGCTCTTCTTCCTCAGGTGCCTCAGGAAATTCGGTATATCCATAAGGACTCTCACCAATTTTTACAGATGTACCATTGGAAGCATACTTTCCGGGTGTAAATGGCCTGATACAGCAACTGCTCTGCCCAGGAACATAAGAAACTACAGAAGGTTGTGTAGACCATCACAGAAGCCAACATCCCATCCATGGCCTCCATTTACATTTCTCATTACTGTGGAAAGGCTGCCAACATCATCCAAGACCCCTCCCACCCTGGTAATGCTTTCCTGCAATCTCTTTCATCAAGCAGAAGATACAGAAGCTTGAACATGTGCACCAGCAGGTTCAGGAACAGCTTCTTCCCTGCTGTTATTCAACTGATAAATGAATTCTCTAATTGCAAATAACGATGATTTTGTTAATGTTGATTTTGTTTCACGCACCCCTCCCATAACCTGTATGCCTCACTCTGTCTAAGCATCTATGATCTGTATGTCTTTGCTTACTACGACCTGCCTGTATTGCTCACAAACAAAGCTGTTCACTGTAATTAGGTGTACGTTACCAAGAAAAATCAAATAATTAGCAGTGGGCAGTAAAATATACTCTGTTTCATTGACAAAAAATTGATCACAAGCATCTCAATGTTAATTTATTTCCACTCAGTATCATGTATCCTAAAATAGTCAGATCAAGTAACTTCATGATGCCCCTCAAACCAACAGTTTATCATGTCTGGTTCCATAATTTCTTTGATTAGTTTCTATTCTCAATGTCCTCCTTTCTGTCATCAGACAACTCAGAACAATTTGTAATTGAGAACCACAGTGCATAAGAAATTCACACAAACAGGGGAACCATGTGAACCGGTGTGTTAAGGTTTAAAAAAGGTGTCAAGAACTAACTGAGCCCTCAACATAGTCTGTGCACTTCATATAAGTGATGCCTTGACTCCTAGAGGTAAAAGGCAAAAATTGCCATAGTTGCAGGGGACCATACAGCTGCTCTCTCTCATTAAAGAAAGAGAGAGAGATGCCTGATGGTGGTGGTTTAACTTGGGGGTCACCACACCTGAGATGAGGAGAGAGATTCAGAAGGAGGTCCTTCATAGTAAGCTCAGTCTTGACCTCTATGGTGATGATGTGTGGGTTGATCAATATTGCTGTCTGCCTGTATGAGTGGACATTATAATATGTGGTGAGGATTGTACATTTGTGTTTAGCAAGAAGCAAACACTTGTTAACTTCAGATAACATTTTATTAGGAAAATATACTTTGTTCATTAAAAAAAACTCCATTCCCAGGTGCTAAAGAAGTTCTGTAAAGTCTGCTTATCAAGAAAAACAAACATTGGAATTTGACATTCCCTAAAGTTATAAAAACCAAAAGCATTTCTTGCTCAGTCAGTACTATATTTACATACATTGAGGCAACATGAGGATCTGATTACTAATGGACCCATATTTGTACTTCAGTAGAAATGCTGTAGACAGCAGTCTTTCCCCACACTGCCTTGGTTGCCCCAAGTTTTAGTATATACTTCAGCATGTAATCTTTGACCTTGGAATATTCCAGTCTGCACTCAGTCGAGGTCAACTCCTTGCTCTGGAATTTGCTCAAGTTTTAGTTATTGCCATGAAAGAACAAAACTCAAACCATGAAACCCCATTGCCCCCACCTTCCCCTTTGTCATTACAGCTCAAATTTCATTCACTCTCACAACCCACGAAACAGTACTTTGATTTTTGGGAGATATTATTGTTGGTTGGTGGGACAGGTTGCTTGTTGATTTTGTGGCATCACAATTCAATGTTCAAAGCTGCTGAATTAAGCTCGTCTGAGCGGCCACCTCTGATTTATTGTACAGGAGTGGTTGAACAAGAATTTATTCGGTGCCTCGCTGACCATCATACAGAGAAGCTGAGAAAGGTCTCCCCCTAGTGTTTACTTTTGTACTGAGCAGAGAATCAAGCCAACATTGAAGAACACACAGAGGAATAATTTTCGTGCGGTTTTGGATTTGCATTGTGTGTGGTAAAGCTGCACAGTACTACCAAATGGAACCCAATCAGGAGTAGTTCTGGTCTCCCAATTATAAGAAGCATATTATTAAGCTGGAGAGGGTTCAGAAGAGATTTACCAGGATGTTGCCAGGTATTGAAGGAATGAGTGATAAAGGAAGGCTGGATAGTTTTGGACTTTTTTCCCTAGAGTGTAGGAAGTTGAGGGGCCACTTTATAGAAGTTTATAAAGTAATGACAGGTATAGATAGAGTTAATGGTAATTGTCTTTTCCTTAGCATGGGGGATTTCAAGATTAGGGGGCACATTTTTAAGGTGGGAGGAAAGAGACTTTTAAAAAAAGGCATTGGGGCAAATGTTTTACACAGAAATTAGTTTTGTGTGTTGAATGAACTTCCTGAGGAAGTGGTGGATGTTGGTACTAGTATGATTAAAGGACATTTGGATAAGTACATGAATGGGCAAGGTTTGGAATATGGGGTAGGAGCAGGCAGGTGGGACTAGTTTAGTTTGGGATTATGTTCGGC
Organism: Chiloscyllium punctatum; assembly: GCF_047496795.1. NCBI lineage: Eukaryota > Metazoa > Chordata > Chondrichthyes > Orectolobiformes > Hemiscylliidae > Chiloscyllium > Chiloscyllium punctatum. The sequence continues at coordinate 151,303,555 of NC_092739.1, read as the reverse complement.
ACAGACTGGTTGGACCTAAGGGTCTGTTTCCATGCTGTATAACTGTATGAATTTATGACGTCATGTTCAATCTTGTCTCAAAATTACTGAGAGAGAAAAAAAATGTAATGAAGCGAAATTGAAATTTCTAAATAACAACATTTTTATAGGGTTGAGACCAGGTTTTCCCTTAGCTGTCTGGTCCCAGTTATTGCTGCTATTTTTTTTATTGGACAATAGGTGTGAAAATAATGAAATGAACTTCCAATCCGAATTACCATGCAGTTACTCTGCTGGCAAGTGAGTGAATCTCAAAAGAGGTCAAAAAAAGTCTCAGTGTGATGCCTTCCATGATCAGATAGCTGGTCACTGCTCAGTGTCCGTATCATCACAAAGATGACACCTGGTTATAGTCCAACAGTTTATTTGGAAGCACTATCTTTTGGAGCGCTGCTTTTTCATCAGGTGGTTGTGTGTCTGATGAAGGAGCAGCGCTCCAAAAACTAGTGCTTCCAAATAAACCTGTTGGACATACCTGGTGTTGTGTGATTTTTAACTTTGGTGGAGGTGGGTACTGCAGATGCTGGAGATTAGAGTCAAGATTAGTGAGGTGCTGGAAAAGCACAGCCAGTCAGGCAGCATCCGAGGAGCAGGAAAGTCGACGCTTCTGGCAAAAGCCCTTCATCTGATTTTTAACTTTGTCCACCCCAGTTCAACACTGGCACCTCCATCATAAAGACGAGGCAAGATACTAGAACAAGTATGGTACTGTAGGATTGTACACCAGCACAGCCAATTCTTTCAGTGGGAGAGAGGAGCTATTTGGTAAAAATGGTCCTTAAAACTAAAATAAGGATTTATTAAAGTCAAAGAGTCAGTTAGCACCAACTCATCTATACCAACCAGGTTTCCCAAATTAAATTAGTCCCATTTGCCTGCACTTGGCCCTTTTCCTTCTAAACCTTCCTTATTCATGTATCTGTCCAAATGTCTTTTAAATGTTGTAACTATACCTATGGTTAAATATATACTTCCTCTGGCAGGTCATTCCATACACGCACCACCCCCTGTATGAAAGAGTTGCCCCTTAGATCCCTTTTAAATATTTACCCTTTTACCTTACATCTATGTCCTCTAGTTTTGAATTCCCCTACCCTGGGGAAAAGACCTTCACTATTCACCTTACCTATGACTCTCATGATTTTATAGACCTCTATATTGTTACCCGTTAACCTCCTATGCTCTAGGGAAGAAAGCCTATCCAGATGTGGGAAAGGCCAGAGACCACATCAAATCTGGCTTTCATGTGGGGCCCAGTCATGCCCTCATAAACACAGTTCAGATCAGGGAACAGGTCAATGACATGCTGATTTCCCCAGAGGCATACACCATTTTTATACATTTTGATTTATGATAACAAGGTGCAGCATTGTCATTGTGTTCCTTCCCCCTTTATCTCTACCCCCAATTCTGCAAAAAACTTGATCAATGAAAGACAGCCCTAGGTTCCCCATTATCTCACAATATTTACCAGACAATGTTATTGTCAGGCCATGGGGTCATACAATATACCCCATTGATCTACATTGCATTATTAATGGTTCTACTCTTTTTTTTCAGACATTTCCCAGATTTGCTTATCTCTAAGGATTGCACAAATTGCATTCATTGCTATCCTTAACAAATTCTATTACTCATCTTATATTTCCTAATCACAGGAAAGTTATTAATTCCTACTAATTGCTATAAGATTCATTATATTAGTTCTAATATAGCGTAGTTATATATAAAGTTGTATCATTATTGTTATGGAACAGATCATAGAGTCATAGAGATGTACAGCATGGAAACAACCCTTCGGTCCAACCCGTCCATGCCAACCAGATATCCCAACCCAATCTCATCCCACCTGCCAGCACACGGCCCATATCCCTCCAAACCCTTCCTATTCATATACCCATCCAAATGCCTCTTAAATGTTGCAATTGTACCAGCCTCTAACACTTCCTCTGTCAGTTCATTCCATACTCTCTGTGAAAAAGATGCTCCATAGGTCTCTTTTATATCTTTCCCCTCTCACCCTCAACCTATGCCCTCTAGTTCTGCACTCCCCGACCCCAGGGAAAAGACTTTGTCTATTTATCCTATCCATGCCTAGACCCTAACTTTTTCTTATTTTATAGGCTATTGTGTGGTGTTGCAATTCAACTGGTCAAACTACCAAATTTGAAGCAAAACACATTTTATTGGTACAGCATAGTTAAAATACAACAAAAGAAAGAAGACATCGGAATAATTTAACTCTATTGAAAAACTTATCAGAATAACGAATTATCAACTCTTACTAATTAACTGTTGCAATATAGAAACATCCCATAAACAGACCCTTGAAAATAGCAAGTTCAGAAAAATAGATTGTCACAGGCAATTCTCCAGTCCAGGAGGAAAAACATCTGAGAGAGTGAGTAGCAGGGCACGATATACTGCAGTTCCCTCCCAGCTTCAAGACCCAGCAACTGCTTCTGAAACTAAAAACTAAAACTCCTGGTTCTCTGGGAGCTTGACTCTATCCATTCAGGCTGCTTCTATTGTTCCAACTTTTAAAAAAACCCCAACAACTCTCAAACAGTTTAGTTGAGTGGCTCGGAGTAGACTGCTTGGTACCCTTGCCTTCATACCTTTCTTCAAAAAACATCAGGACAAAATGCACCTCTGAAAGCCGAAGTATTGTCACTAAGAATAAAGAACAAAGACAATTACAGCACAGAAAAAGGCCCTTCGGCCCTCCAAGCCTGCGCCAATCCAGATCCTTTATCTAAACCTGTCACCTATTTTCGAAGGATCTGTACCCCTCTGCTCCTTGCCCATTCATGTATCTGTTTAGATACGTCTTAAATGATGCTATTGTGCCAGTCTCTACCACCTCTGCTGGCAATGCCTTCCAGGCCCCCACCACCCTTTCGTAAAGAACTTACCCTTTAACTTTAACTTTTCTCCTCTCACCTTGAACTCATGACTCCTTGTAATTGAGTCCCCCACTCTGGGATAAAGTTTCTTGCTATCCACCCTGTCTATACCTCTCATGATTTTGTAAACCTCAATCAGGTCTCCCGTCAACCTCTGTCTTTCTAATGAAAATAATTTTCATTAGAAAGACAGAGGTTGATTATAATCTACTCAACCTGCCTTCATAGCTAGCACCCTCCGTACCAGGCAACATCCTGGTGAACCTCTGCACCCTCTCCAAAGCATCCACATCCTTTTGGTAATGTGGTGACCAGAATTGTACGCAGTCTACTTAAGCAAATAAGTTGTGAGCAGTGTCTTTCTCCCCATATTACACTTATCTATCACTTAAGGACCTCTTAAAATTATGGTTTATATATCTTTCTAATCTCATTACTGGGCATACAAAAAAAATCAATTTTTACGAATTGTTATAAAATTTGTAACATCAGTACAAAAAAGTTATATGGTTAGACCTAATGCAAGAATTATTTAGCCAGCAGGTTGTGAAACAAGTCAAAAGTCATACAACACTGGGTTATACTTCAACAGGTATATTTGAAGTCACAAGCTTTTGGAGCACTGCTCCTTCACCAGGTGAAGTGTTCCTCTTAGTGCAGCTGCAAGATAGAGAGAGGGGCAGTGTTTACCTGACCTGACCTTGGAAGTAAACACTGCCCCTTTATCTTGCAGCCACACGATGACTCATTCTATTTACATACTCTCTTCTAAGATGAAATGTATTTACCTTACTCTGAATATTTCTACACAGTATATTTAATTAATATTAGACTAAAATTCAATTGCTTTCATAGCACAATGAAATTGCCAGATCTCTTAAGATATAACCTCATCCTTATCCTTTGTCTCTGTTATTGTGGCATCATACTTTCCTTTATAATGTTTGCTCCAAACTTCAGGCTGTCTGTTCCTTATAAACATATCTCTTATAAACATATATAGCTATTGTATTTTACAGAACTCCCTGGCTATTACTTTATAAGACTCTTTTTCAAAGTAGACCCTGCTATCATTGTGCTAACTTATGACCTCACTTTAATGCTGGATCAGGCAAGCTAATTCTGTTTTTGCAGCCATATTTATGCCAATAGATAATAGAAAATAGACAATAGACAATAGGTGCAGGAGTAGGCCATTCTGCCCTTCAAGCCTGCACCACCATTCATATGATCATGGCTGATCATCCTTAATCAGTATCCTGTTCCTGCCTTATCTCCATAACCCTTGATTCCACTATTCTCGAGAGCTCTATCCAACTCTTTCTTAAATGAATCCAGAGACTGTGCCTCCACTGCCCTTTGGGGCAGAGCATTCCACACAGCCACCACTCTCTGGGTGAAGAAGTTTCTCCTCATCTCTGTCCTAAATGGTCTACCCCGTATTTTTAAGTTGTGTCCTCTGGGTCGGCACTCCCCCGTCAGCGGAAACATGTTTCCTGCCGCCAGAGTGTCCAATCCTTTCATAATCTTATATGTCTCAATCAGATTCCCTCTCAGTCTTCTAAACTCAAGGGTATACAACCCAGTCGCTCCAGTCTTTCAACATAAGGTAGTCCCGCCATTCCAGGAATTGACCTTGTTAACCTACGCTGCACTCGCTCAATAGCCAGAATGTCTTTCCTCAAATTTGGAGACCAGAACAGCACACAATACTCCAGGTGTGGTCTCACCAGGGCCCTGAACAGCTGCAGAAGAACCTCCTTGTTTCTATACTCAATCCCTCTTGTTATGAAGGCCAGCATGCTATTAACCTTCTTCACTACCTGCTGCACCTGCATGCTTACCTTCATTGGCTGGTGCTGAAAATGTGTTGCTGGAAAAGCGCAGCAGGTCAGGCAGCATCCAAGGAACAGGAGAATCGACATTTCGGGCATAAGCCCTTCTTCAGCAACACATTTTCAGCTCTGATCTCCAGCATCTGCAGTCCTCACTTTCTCTTCATTGCCTGGTGTACGAGAACACCCAGATCTCTCTGTACTGCCCCTTTACCTAAATTGATTCCATTTAGGTAGTAATCTGTCTTCCTGTTCTTGCCACCAAAGTGGATAACCATACATTTATCCACATTAAACTGCATCTGTCATGCATCTGACCACTCATCTAACTTGTCCAGGTCACTCTCCTAACATCCTCCTCACATTTCACCCTGCCACCCAGCTTAATATCATCAGCAAATTTACTAATGTTATTACTAATACCATCTTCGATATCATTAACATATATTGTAAAAAGCTGCGGTCCCAGCACGGATCCCTGTGGTACCCCACTGGTCACTGCCTGCCATTCCGAAATGGAGCCGTTTATCACTACTCTTTGTTTCCTGTCAGCCAACCAACTTTCAATCCAAGTTAGTACTTTGCTCCCAATACCATGCACCCTAATTTTGTTCACTAACCTCCTGTGTGGGACTTTATCAAAAGCTTTTTGAAAGCTCAGGTACACTACATCTACTGGATCTCCCTCGTCCATCTTCAGAGTTACATCCTCAAAAGATTCCAGAAGATTAGTCATGCATGATTTCCCCTTCATAAATCCATGCTGACTCTGACCTAATCTGTTACTACCATCCAGATGTGTCATAATTTCATCCTTTATAATAGACTCCAGCATCTTTTCCACCAATGAGGTCAGACTAACTGGTCTATAATTTCCTGCTTTCTCTCTACCAACTTTCTTAAAAAGTGGTACAACATTAGCCACCTTCCAATCTGCAGGAACTGATCCCAAATCTATTGAACTCTGGAAAATAATCACCAACGCATTTCTCAAGCCATCTCCTTCAGTACCCTGAGATGTAGACCATCAGGCCCTGGGGACTGACCATATTGCGCCACTTCTGACCATGGGCTGTCCCAGCATCAGTATACCATTATCCTTTTAGGAGTTTTAATATGTAAGTATACCCAGATATGCTCATAACATCATCACTACATTCAATTCAATTCACGGTACCTTATTTTGTACCTAAGGAGAAAAAGAAATTGCATACTCATGTTACCTTAGGTCACTTGAAGAACAAGTAATCTTAATTTTAATTTAAGATTAGCCCCAACACTGATGTGCCTGTGAATGCTATGTTGAGCATGATAACTATTTGGGGGAGGTAGTGATGTAGTGCTATTGTCAGTAGACTAGTAATATAGAGGCCTGCATGTTCTTTAGATGATAGTTTGAATATCGCTATGGCAGGTGGCAAAATTTAAATACAGTTTTAGAAAAATATGCAAATAGAAAGCTAGGCTAATGATAACCACTGTTAATTGCTTTAAAAACCCATCTGATTTATGAATGTCATTCAGGGAAGAAAAACTACCAGCCTAATATAGTCTGGCCTATATGTGACTCCAGACCCACTACAATGTTGTTGACTTTTAACTGTCCTCTGATAGGCAATAAATGAGCCAATGATGCTCACATCCCATGAATTAATTAAAATGAATCTTGGAAAACTCCATTGCAATATCACTCTTGCGTACTGTATTTCACAATACAACAACAACATTGTATAGTAATATAGCACCATTAATGCAATGAAAGATCCCTCGATGCATGAGAGGAGCATTCTAAAATAAAATGTGGCACTGAGTCACATGACAGATATTAGCTCAGGTGACCCAAAAGTTGGCCAAAGAGAGAAGTTTTTAAGAAATATCTTAAAGGAGGAAAGTGAGAGATGAAAGTAGAGAGATGAAGGAAGATAATTCAAATATTCAGAGCCCAGACAATTGAAGGTGCAGCCACCAATGGTGTAACAATTTTGATTGTAGGAGAGGTTGATGAGAGTTTAAATCGATGTGGCAGCAGGAGAAGAAGCAGAAATTAGCAAAAGTTGGATCCTCGAGGATGGAATTAATTATTTTGGAGATAGGATGAGAACGCACTGAGCAGATTGAAGAAGATAACAAAAGTGATGAAGAAGGAATTAAATCATATTTCTGTATTGTAACTGAAAAGGTTGCAATGTCGCAAGCTTGAATTCTAACTTAGCAATATGACTTGCTCTTTTTCCTATTAAATCATGGCATTTCTGTCACACAGTTATTTTTGATTTTTCTTTCATTATTCATGGGATTTGAGTGCTTTGTTGCCCATCCGTAACTGCACTTGTAAAGGTGCCTTCTGAGCTGCCTTCTGAAACCACTATATTTGATGCAGGAACATCCATTGTGCAATATGGAGAGATTTCCAGGATTTTGACAATGATTCAATGATGGTTAGGCCACTGAATTTCAAGGGATGTTAGTTAAGTCCTCTCTTGTCAGAGATGGTAATTGACTGGAAACTTGCGCGGCATGAATGTTATTTAGCACATATCAGTGCAAGGTCTTGTTGCATTCGGACCTTGTTGCAAGGTCTTAATGTTGTCAAGGTCTTGCTGCATCTGGACATGGACTGCTTCAGTGTCTAAAATGTTGTGAATTGTGCTGACATTGTGCAATCATCATTGAAGATCCATACCTTATCATGGAGGGAAGGTTATCGATGAAGCAACTGAACACTGTTGGACCTAGATCACTACCATGAGGAAATCCGAAGATGTACTTATGGAGTCATAGAGTTATACAGCACAGAAACAAAATCTCCGATCCGACTCAAGATTGAGTTTTTTGATGAAGTAACAAAGAAGATTGATGAGGGCAGAGCAGTAGATGTGATCTACATGGACTTCAGTAAGACATTCGACAAGGTTCCCCAGGGGAGACTGATTAGCAAGGTTAGATCTCATGGAATAGAGGGAGAACTAGCCATCTGGATACAGAGCTGGCTCAAATGTGGAAGACATTTGAGGGTGGTGGTGGAGGGTTGTTTTTCAGACTGGAGGCCTGTGACCAGTGAAGTGCCACAAGGATCGGTGCTGGGCCCTCTAATTTTTGTCATTTATATAAATGATTTTGATGTGAGCATAAGAAGTACAGTCAGTAAGTTTGCAGATGATACCAAAATTGGAGGTGCAGTGGACAGCGAAGAGGGTTACCTCAGATTACAACAGGATCTGGACCAGATGGGCCAATGGGCTGAGAAGTGGCAGATGGAGTTTAATTCAGATAAATGCGAGGTGCTGCATTTTGGGAAAGCAAATCTTAGCAGGACTTATACACTTAATGGTAAGGTCCTAGGGAGTGTTGCTGAACAAAGAGACCTTGGAGTGCAGGTTCATAGCTCCTTGAAACTGGAGTCGCAGGTAGATAGTGTAGTGAAGAAGGCGTTTGGTATGCTTTCCTTTATTGGTCAGAGTATTGAGTACAGGAGTTGGGATGTCATGTTGTGGCTGTACAGGACATTGGTTAGGCCACTGTTGGAGTATTGCGTGCAATTCTGATCTCCTTCCTATCAGAAAGATGTTGTGAAACTTGAAAGGGTTTAGAAAAGATTTACAAGGATGTTGCCAGGGTTTGAGGATCTGAGCTATAGGGAGAGGCTGAACAGGCTGGGGCTGTTTCCCTGGAGCGTCGGAGGCTGAGGGGTAACTTTATAGATGTTTACAAAATCATGAGGGGCATGGATAGGATAAATAGGCAAAGTCTTTTCCCTGGGGTAGGGAAGTCCAGAACTAGAGGACATAGGTTTAGGGTGAGAGGCGAAAGATATAAAAGAAACCTAAAGGGCAACTTTTTCACGCAGAGGGTGGTACGTGTATGGAATGAGCTGCCAGAGGATGTGGTGGAGGCTGGTACAACTGCAACATTTAAGAGGCATTTGGATGGGTATATGAATAGGAAGGGTTTGGAGGGTTATGGGCAGGGTGCTGGCCGGTGGAACTAGATTGGGTTGGGATAACTGGGGCATGGACGAGTTGGACCGAAGGATCGTTTCCATGCTGTACATCTCTATGACTCTATGACTCTAAATGCACCGGCCAGTTGTCTTAAACTGATCTAGTCCCATTTGCTAGCATTAGGGCCTTATCTCTCTAAATCCTTCCTATTCACAAACCCATCCAGCTGCATTTTAAATGTTGTAATTGTACCAGCCTTGACCATCTCCTCTGGCAGCTTGTTCCATACGTGCAACCCTCTCTCTCTGCTTGAAACATTTTTCCCTTCGGTCCCTTTTAAATATTTCCCCTCTCTTATATCTCTACTTTTGAACTCTCCTACCCAGGAAAAAGACCTTTGACTGAAATGACTGACTCCAACTTCCATTGGTATCTTGCTCTATTTTTCCCATTGATTTCCATTGACTCCAGTTTGGCTGGGTCTCCATGTTGCCATATTGTAAGATTTTATTCCTACTTTCCCTGGACTATTGGGTTTACTTTGGTGATCAATAACCCAAGGCAATACTAACAATGGGATATACCCAATGTTCTTCATTAAAACAAAGTTCTTTACCAAATACTGCAAAAATTCTTAGTAACACATTGCTTATATTTACAAGTGAACCGGGTTACATGGACTTGTCCAAGGATCAGACTGAAACAGGAGATCAGCCTGTTCCATCCCCACTTCTCGCCACTGACCAAATGATCTTCTGAGAGCTACCTGATTATACTCTGAGGCAAACTTTCTTATATGCTGTTCCATACAGAGAAGTTGTGCATTCAAAGCTTTACACTGTCCAGTCTCAGCAAACGATCAGTTTGACCACTGACAGGAATCAGAAATGGGTCCCGTTTTCCATGGCTGGTTTGATTGATTTACTTGTTTGTTTTCCCAGGAAGGAGGCTTACCTCTTACATTTGACAGGCTGTTGCCACCTTTATGTCATCAAATGCACAGCACAATTCTGTGATCAAGTCAGGTAAGGCAAGATCGCCATAGTCTTAACAGACTATCGGGCTGCTCTCTCATTAAAGACTGGTGGTGTTTTAACCTGAGGGTCAGGTGAAGGGAGAGGTTGAAAGGAAAGTCCTTCATTGTAACTTCAGCCATGCAGGAATTAAATCCATGCTGTTGGTGTCACTGTATGCCAGCCAACTCTAATTTCAAAAATATGCTTTAGTCATAAAAATATCTTTATATGCGTACATAGTCACTAAAGCAGTTCAGTTCTGTACAGTAGCATATGAAGACACAAACAAACATTGGAGCCCAACTGAACTTGTGACCAAGTAGTTGATAAGTAGTCCATATTATCACCGTTTATTCAACCAAGATTTCGGCCTTTCAGAGTCACTCTGATAGTTCAGTCCATTATTACTTAAACACACACATATTCTTTCAGACCAGTGACACATTAAAATGAATGACCTTTCTAATTGTTAGGTCACCATGCAGCTTCATATGCTTTTTCTTCTTATTTCATTTTATTTTGTTTTAACAAACCTAGCTAATTTTAGGCCTTTATCTATGATACTGCCTTCTGCGGGTTAATCTCTTTGGTCCATGATTGGTGCAAGGCTATAATGAGGTCAGGAGGTGCATGACCCTGGTGAGTTTCATTGTGCAAGTTATGTTGTGTAAATGCTGCTTGATAGCATTGTCGATAATCACTTTACTGATGATCGAGAGCAAACGTATGGAGCAGTAATTGGTCTGGCTGGATTTATCTTGCTTTTTGTGCAGAGGACCTGACTGGGCAATTTTCCACATTGCTGGCTAAGTGCCAGTGCTGTAGCTGTACTGAGACAACTTGGCTAGGGGCATGGCTAATTCTGGAGATCAAATCCTCAGTACAATTGCAGGAGTATCATCAGGACTCATAACCTTTGCACGATCTGTTGCCTCCAGTCTTTTCAAAATATTATGTGAATTGAATTAACTGAATTTATGATACAGAGGCCAAAGTGGCTCACCCATTTGGTACTACTAGCTGAAGATGTTTGCAAATGCTTAAGCTTTGGTTTTTGCATGTTTGTGCTGGGCGCCCCCATCAGTGACAATCAGGACATTTGTGGAGACTTTTCTCCCTGTTTTTTGATTAATTGTCGACCACAACTCATGATTTGATGTGGCAGGACTGAAGAACCTAGATTGAATCCATTATTTCTGGGGTCGCTTTGTCCACTCGGTTGTAAACTGATTCTGTTGTTTGCACACATGCATTCATGTACTACTGTCCTGTGTTTTCCCAGTAACCTGTGATTGCCCTCATGAACGATAAAGTACCAGTCTTAAATATAGACAAGGACGATGCCCCACAGCTTTCTTTGAGAAGAAGTTCCAAAGAATCAGAAGCCTCTGAGAGAAGAAATTCCATCTCATCACAGTCTTAAATTGATGTCCCTTAATTCTGAGACGACGCGCTCTGGTGCTAAACTCTCCCATGAGGGGAAACATCCTTTCAGCATTTATCTTGACAAATCCCTTACTTACAGTGTGGAAACAGGCCCTTTGGCCCAACAAGTCCATGCCTACCCTCCAAAGAGCAACCCACCCAGACCCATTCCCTTTCATCGAACGCTACAGGCAATTTCGCATGGCCAATTCATCCAACCTGCACACCTTTGGACTGTGGGAAGAAACCAGAGCACCCGGAGGAAACCCACGAAGAAACGGGGAGTATGTGCAAACTCCACATAGAGAGTCGCCAGAGGAATTGAACGCGGGTCTCTGGCGCTGTGAGGCAACAGTGCTAACCATGCGCCCACTTTTTTTAAGGCAGTTTGGCTCATCCTACCCACTCCTCCTGTTATTAGTTGGTGAAAGTTCTTTTGTTTTTAGTTTTCCCTTGGCTGTAGGCTATTTTCCTGAACTACACACTTTGACACAAATTGTAACACAATGACAATTAAGAATCCTTTCACCTCTCATTTTTCTCAACTCTGGTGAGTAAAGTCCAGACCTGTTTAGTCTATGCTCATAAAAGAATCCCTCCACAAGGACTAAGCGGTGGTCACTCCTATTGATACTATCATGGACGGATCTGCTCTGAAAAGATTCACAAGGGCAAGACCAAATATAGATTTCCCTCTTGTTATATCTCTCACCACCTGCCGCAGACCCAGTCTAGCAGCTATGTCCTTTGGGACCCGACCAGCTCGATAAGTAATATTGCTGCTGAGCCACTCCTGCTGGTGGACTTTCAACTCTCCCACCCATTCTGTACCCTTGCCACCCTCAGTGCTTCCTCCAAATGGTGTTCAACATAGAGGTGTACTAATTCACCAACCAAGAGATGAGCTTCATCAGTTTTGTCTCCCAGGACTCTCTGAATTCAGTCAATAGTCATATTACTGATTCAGGCATTAGTGAGGACTGCAGATGGTGGAGAGTCAGACTCATTAAAGCATGACCCTTCAGGATGAAGGATCCTGCTGGAAGCATCGACTTTCCTGCTCCTCGGAAGCTGCCTGACCTGCTGTGCTGTTCGCAGAGCCACATGTTACTGATTCACTCTCCAATGGGCTGCAAAACACTGCAGATGCTGCAAATCTGAAATAAAAACATAAATTGCCTTTGTCTGTGAAGTGAAAGGGGCTGGACAATAGTGGTTTTTATGCTGTTGCCGAGAGGGGATGTGCAAGGAAGAGTAATACTTTATCTCTGCATTTTCAGGAGTTAAGGAAGGCAAGCTCCAAACACTCACAGGTACCTACACCCTCTGGATTCCCTGTGCTCCTTTACCCTCTGCCTCTATCCCATCTTCTAATCTTACCCGGTGTGGGGTTCCACTTGCTCCTCCCCACCCCCCACCCTCCGCTCCCCCGCCCTGTCAACATCTTCGAACCCCTTTCTGTTCAAACAACAGTCATACCAGACTTGAAACATGAACTCTGTTTCTCTCTCCGCAGATGCGACCAAACCTGGTGAGTTTCTCCAACACTTTTTGTTTTTATTGGGCTCTGAACCTATTTGCCGACTATTCAGGAGTGACAGAGAAGGAATAAGGGAGGGCCCTGACAGTGTCGATATTATAGCTCGAACATCTTGCTTTGTGAGACTGAGAGGGAGCTGTCAAATTGATGGAAGCTTCTGAGCATAATGTGGAAAAGGAAATAGAGTTATAAAATTTGTAATTTTTCTGCAAGTTTCAAAGCAAAGTATTAGCATTAGGGGATATTAGTTACACTAATATAAACCAGGAATGAACATAGTACAGAGCTTTGGGGAAGAAAAGAGTTTTGAAGATTTGACAAGGTGATCTTGCAAATCTGCCCAGTTCACAAAAGAAGGAAAACATTTTGGGTCTGGTTTTGAGAAATGAAGTCAAGCAAGTGATACATGTTCCAGGAGGAGATCATCGAGCTCAGGATCCCATCGATGAGGCTGTGCCTGATGATGTTTAACTGAGCCAGTGAATAATGTTTGAGGTAACATCAAGCTGCTGATTAATATTCGAGTTCAAACACAGAATGTTACTGTCACACAGTGGCTCCTGTGGGAAATACAGCTACAAAGATATTGCAACTTCAATCATTGAATTTCGATGTGCAGATGAAGTTTGCTTGCATGCTCACGCAGAAAGGGTCATTATCACCTTCTCCCAAAGATGTGAGAAAATACGCCTTTCACTAAAAATGCAGAACAGCTCCCTCAGTCCAATGGTCACTCAAACATCAAATAAGAGCAAAGACAAGACCACGGAATGGAAAGTGTCCCCGTACCTCAGATGATCCAAAGGTAAAGCATCACAACTATTTAAAGAACAGATTTCACACGATTACTGGGCAGCAACAGCACAAGAGGTGTTTGCCAGAGAGGGATGCTGCTGTCAAACCACACAGATGGTTTGCCTATTGTTATGGACCAGGCCAAACACCTTCAAAATATATTAAGATGATAGTCTAGGCCCTATTTTTTCTCTTATTTTAAATGTAACTGTAAAGTGTTGTATTCCAGATGCAATTCAATTGGTCAGGCTTGAAACAAAACATTCTTTATTCACGCACTATAATTAAAATACAGACAAAATAAAAAGAAAAGCTTTAACTTAACTGAAACTCTATTGAAATGCTTAGTAAAGTAATATGTTTATTAACTATTACGAATTAACTGCTCCAATATAGTAACATCCCATAAACACACCTTTGGCAAATACAAATTCGGTAAAATACATTGTCTCACATGTAATTCTAGCAGCAGGAAGGGAACCCCAACTTTTTGCTGTAACAGAGAGAGGGATAGAAGATTCCACATCCATCTCCAAGACCTCAGCAACTGCTACTGAAGGTTAACGTTTTTTTAAAATCCTTGCTCTGGGGGAGCTTGACCTACCCATTCAGGCTGCTCCTAATGTTCCAAATGAAAACAAAACCCAAGGCCTCACAAGCAGTTTAATTCGGCAGGAAAGTCGAGGTAACAAGATGAGGTTGAAGTTGGATGTTAGGCTTGATGAAGAGGATAGTGATGATAACTTCTGCAGAGTCCACTAAATCTGAAAAATTGTAGTACTTCCTACTTCAAGGATGGTCTTGGAATTCCTTGATGGCCTTCATCTTAGAGTAAAAGAGCATTATACACCAACCCTTCAATCCAATTCATCCATGCCAACCAGATATCTTACTTTAATCTAGTCCCATTTGACAGCACTTAGCCCATATCCCTCTAAACATTTCCTATTCATGCACCTATCCAAGTTTCCTTTAAATTTTGTACTTGTACCAGCCTCCACCACATCCTTTGGCAGCTCATTCCATATACACATCGTCCTCTGCATGAAAAAGTTGCTCCTTCGGTCCCTTTTAAATCTTTTCCCTCTCATTGTAAACCAATGCCCTCTAGGTTTGGACTCCACCTCCTCAGGGAAAAGATCTTGTCCATTTACCGTATCCATGTCTCTCGTGATTTTGCAAAACCTCTATAAGGTCACCCCCCAGCCTTCGGCACTCCAGGGAAAATAGCGTCAGCCTATTGAATCTCTCCCAATATCTCAAACCCCTCAAACCTGGCAACATCCTCATAAATCTTTTCTGAATCCTTTCAAGTTTCACAACATTCTTCCTACAGGAGGGTAATCAGAATTGCATGCAATATTCCAGTGGCCAAATCAATGTCTTGTACAGCCAGAATATGATCTCCCAACTACAGTATACAATTCACTGACCAAAAAAAAAGCATATCAAATGCCTTCTTCACTATCCTATCTACCTACATCTGCACTTTCAAGGAACTATGAACCTGCACTCCTAGCTGTCTTTGTCAGTAACACACTCCAGGATCTTACCATTAAGCATATAAGTCCTGCCCTGATTTGCCTTTCCAAGTTGCAGCACCTCAGATTTATCGAAATTAAACTCCTCAGCCCATTGGCCCATCTGATCAAGATCCCATTGTACTCTGAGGTAATCTTCTTCACTGTCCACTACACCACCAATTTTGGTGTCATCTACAAACTTATGACCAAAACCTCAAATGTTCACATCCAAATCATCGATAGAAATGACAAAAAGCAGTGGACCCAACCCCCGCCCTTGTGGCACACCACTGGTCACAGGCCTCCATCAGGAATTATGATTTTCCTGTTTCTTGGATGCTGCCACACCTGCTGTGCTTTCCCAACACCACACTCTCGATAAAAATCCACCTACTTTCCTCATGTCATTTAGGGAAGGAAATTTGCGAACCTTACCTGATCTGACCTACATGTTACTCCACAACAATGTGGCTGAGTCTTAATTTCCCTCTGGGCAATTAGAAGTGGGTAATAAATATCAGCCTAGACATCACACCCACATCACATAAAGAAAAAGAGAAACTGTAATTTGGTGATCAGACACAAGACTCCAACTGAGCTGTAACAAGTGTCTGATACAAGTACAACCACCTCTATCTTCTTGTATTTTATGTCCCATTAGTAATAAGACAAAGCATACTGGATGCACATTTATTGCTCCCTCAACCTCTCTTGCTGCTAACAGTGATCAGTGCACATATACAACTTGGCTGACTGCTCCTGCACCCTCTTTCGAATTGTACCTGTGATGTTATATTGTCTTTCAACCTCCTTCCAACCAAGTGCATCACCTCACTCTTCTTTCCATTGAATCTCACCTGACACCTATCTCCCCTCTCCAGCAACTTGTCGATGTCCTTTTGGAGTTTTATCTAGTCCGCCTCACAGCTTACAATTCTTCCAAGATTTTTGTCATCTGCAAACATTGAACTCCACTTCAAACCTTCTTCTGGCCTGAAAGATATCCATTGACCATTACTCTGTGTTTCCTGTCACTCAGCCAATTTTGTCTCCACGCAGTCACTGTACGTTTTTACTCCATGAACCATAACTTTCTTGACAGGCCTATTGTGTCATTCAATGAAACACGTGCTGAAAGTCATCTACGCAATATCAACATCACTGAGCCCTTCTGTTACCTCTGCAAAATGTAGTTAAATTAAATACAATTTCTCCTTGAGAAATCCATGCTGACTCTTCCTTATTTATAGGACAGGCACAGACACAACAAACCAAATACTGTGCTCTATGGCCATGGAAGTTCCATGGAGGACACGCTGGTCCAGACTCACAGGCTGACCCAAGGTGCCAAGTCCACAGCTAGGCCTAGGCACCTGACAGAGGAGACGGCAGACTGCTGCAGGTTTGGTTCCATTGCAGGACCCTGTGGCACTGGCAGTGGCTGCATCTGTGAGGTTGGTCCAGCAACAACTCATGGCGGTGGCAGCATTGGGAGGCATGATGGGGCCGGAGAGTAACAATTCTCTGTTCCAGTGATGGTGGTGAAGTGCGTTTGCAGCAGGGTCATTAGTTTAGAAGCACTTGGATGGAGGAACCTGGATCAGGCCAATGGCTGAGCTCAATGTGGGAGCTGTCCCAAAGACCCACATAACATTATCGAGATGAGACAAACTTTGTTGGTTTTTCTTTTGGGAGAAAGTGAGGACTACAGATGCTGGAGATCAGAGTCAAAAAGTGTGGCACTGGAAAAGCACAGCAGGTCAGGCAGATTCCGAGGAGCAGGAGTGTCGATGTTTCGAGCATAATGTGTCCATCAGGAATGTGTATCAACATTTCAAGGATAGGCTCTTTATTCCTGACGAAGAGCTTATGCTCAAAACATCAACTCTCCTGCTCCTCAGATTCTGACTGACCTGCTGTGCTTTTCCAGCATCACACTGGTTTTTCTTTTGGCATTTCATACCTTTTTTTGTGTTTTAAGATGGTGCCAGAAAGTGGCTATTCACTGTATTTCTAATAAATAAATCAAAACAGTTTGCAAGATGTTTGAAAGCTGTGCCAAATTTCAGTTTGGATTCCCCAAGTTCAGAAGTTAATGCTTTTTGGTACCCAGGCCTGATGGCAGATCTCAGACAGTAAAAGTTTGAAACTGTTTTCTAATTTGTGGAACAGCTGCTAGATCTGGGTTTTAAAATTGGTGCGTGGTAGGAGAGTAGTCTGAATTGGGTTGTGAGATTCTTTATCGCATCCAACACATTGAGCTCACCCAGCCAGCAGCCTTTTCCCATTCCAGGCAGTAACTGCATCCACAGTGATAGGCCTACTTCTCCTGCTCTCTGTCACTGCCTGAACCACATGCCTGGTAACTTCCTCACCTGCATCAGGTGACACCCTGCAAGGGTGGTGATTGGCTCTTATCTCAGACCTTCCCCAAGGTATTAGGCAAGGAGTGATGAACACTCAGGATGTGACCTCTACTGTGGGCTTCCCACCACACTTCAGTGAAGAGCAGCTGGGAGCTATATAAACCCTTAGTGAATGCAGAGACTTTTAACATTTAGTGAATTTTGCTGAGTCAGGCAAAGTAGGGATGGATGCAGCTTTGACAAAGAGTTTATTTCATTAATGACTCCAATAGGATATCATTTTTTAAATTTGGAAATAGATTGTGCATAGCTGAAAAATGAATAAATTATTCTAATAACGACCATGATGTTGCAAATTCATTGGCTACTGTGTAGCCAGTTTTGTGTGTGTGTGAGAGTAAGTGTGTGTGTGTTGAAACACAGGGTCTGCTAATTCATCGGGATTGAACCAAATCAATAAAATTACAGTTTGTTATCTTGAGTGAGTAAATTGTTGATGGGCAGATGAGCTGCACAAAACCAAACCACAAAAAAAATGAATGCACATTGCAGAGAATGCAGAAAGATGTTAACTGGAATGATACCAGGATTGAGGGAACTCATTTATGTGAAGTGAATTTTTAAGGTTAATACAATTCTGCTTAGAACAGAGAAGATTAAGAGGATGTTTAATAGAGGTATTAAAGATTAAGATGGGATTTGATAAGGAGAAATATTTTTAATCAGTTGTGGGACATAAATGGTGCTGGCTGGGCCAGCATTTATTCCTCACCCCTCCTCACTCTGGAGGAGGAGGTGGTAGTGTATCGCTGCAGTT